>NC_083223.1:278802463-279458223 GCF_032191835.1 Heteronotia binoei
CTCTTTCCTTCCTTCCCCAGAGGACTGGGGGGAGGAGCCTCAGCCAATAGAAGGAAGAGAGGCTTGGCTCAGTAGCTCTGCTATGTGATTGAGAGAGCCTGGCAAAGCAAGCCATTCCTCCCCCTTCCTCCCCAGGGAGAAGCCTCAGCCAATGGAGAGAACAGAGGTTTTGCTCTGTAGCTCCTGTGTGATTGAGCAAGCCTGACAAATCAAACTGTTATGCAGAAGGAAGCAGATGACATCCAGTTGCTCGGGGGCCTGATAGGAGCCCGGGGACCTGATTCGGCCTCTGGGCCACATGTTTAACACCCCTGCTTTAAAGTGTTACTGGACTCCTATTCTCTTCTGCTAAACTGCCAACAGGAAGACAAATCTTGCTCACATGTTTAGAAGGAGGAAAGAATGAAGTACCTGAAGGGCTGTCACATAGAAGAAGAAGGCTGCAGATTCTCCTCCCACAACGGATACCCTGTGAGGTGGGTGGGGCTGAGAGATCTCTGGCAGAAGCTGCCCTTTCAAGGACAACTCCTACAAAGAGCTATAGCTGACCCAAGGCCATTTCAGCAGCTGCAGGTGGAGAGTGGGGAATAAAACCCGGTTCTCCCAGATAAGAGAGCTATGGCTGACCCAAGCGCATTCCAGCAGCTGCAAGTGGAGGAGCGGGGAATCAAACCCGGTTCTCCCAGATAAGAGCGGCAACTCTTAACCACTACACCAAGCAGGGCCACGGACCAGTAATCAGTCCGGGACCTGTTAGCAACCGGGCCGTGAACTGTATAATTATTTCATCATACATTATAATGTAGCAGTAAGAATAAGACGACGGCATTGGATTTATATCCTGCCCTCCACTCCGACTTTCAGAGTCTCAGAGCGGCTCACAATCTTCATTACCTTCCAACCCCACAACAGACACCCTGTGAGGTGGGTGGGGCTCAGAGAGCTCTGACAGAAGCTGCCCTTTCAAGGACAACTCTGCGAGAGCTATGGCTAACTCAAGGCCATTCCAGCAGCTGCAAGTAGAGGAGGGGGGAATCAAACCCGGTTCTCCCAGATAAAAGTCTGCACAACTTAACTACCACACCAAACTAATAGAAATAAAGGGTACAATTGTATCACCCCGAAACACCACCCCCACCCCGGTGCCAAAAAGGGTGAGGACCTCTGATATAGAGGATGGTTGCAAAATGGTTTTCTGTTGCCCCGGAAGGGTGGATCAGAACCAATGGGGTGAAATGAAATCAGAAGAGTTTCTAGCTCAACATTAGCTTCCTGATTGTCAGAGCCATTTCTTATTGGTGGGCTCTCTTTCCTTAGAGGTTTTTCAACAGAGGCTAGATGGCCATCTGACAGCAAAGAAAATCCTGTGAATTTAGGGGAGGTATTTGGGAGTTTCTGCATTGTGCAGGGGGTTGGACTAGATGACCCTAGAGGTCCCTTCCAACTCTTCTATGATTCTAACAGGCTTCCTCCTCGGGAGGTGGTGGGCTCTCCTTCCTTGGAGGTTTTTCAACAGAGGCTAGATGGCCATCTGACAGCGATGCAGATCCTGTGAATTTAGGGGGAGGTGTTTGAGTTTCCTGCATCATGCAGGGGGTTGGACAAGATGACCCTGGAGGTCCCTTCCAACTCTATGATTCTATGACAACAATGCTGATCCTTTAGGGGGAGGTGTTTGGGAGTTTCCTGCACTGTGCAGGGGACTAGATGACCCTGGGGGGTCCCTTCCAACTATGATTCTAAGTAACATTCCTAAGGCATTGCTCATGAAAAGATTTGCAGAATTAAGTTTGGGGGGGGGGGGTAATCATATGATGTAGAAACACAAGGGCTGCATTGTGAGCAGGGAGGAGGTTCGCACAGTTTATCTGGATGCGTTATCAGAAAAAGCGGCACTAATCCCGCCCACCCACGCTATCAGCAAGACGCAAAAATAAAACCGGCTAGCTCTGACTTTTTAAAGCATTTTTTCTGAAGTGAGTCAAGGCCGAACGGCCAGTCAGACAGGCACTGCCCGGCTGACTCATTTCCGTGCCAGATCAGTGCCAGGGAGAACCACAGCAGAGAGCTAGGCAAAAGCCGTCCCCTCAGGTGCCACCTGAAGGGGGGGCACGGTCCCAAGGCAAGGAAAGAGTACCTGAGGCTCTCATTCTCACCTACACTGAATTATACGCTTCCAGTGCACTTCTGCTACGGGGTTTTAGTGTGGCGAAACGGCAAAGGCCACTTGCAGGCGATCGCTAAAGCGGACCGGAAGTATAGAATTTAGAGTGTGGGAAAGCACCTAGGAAAGCAAAGCTGCTTCTGTGGAAGACAGACCCGGGTGGGCAGGCATGTCGGTCTAAATCAGGGGCAGCCAAATTTGCTCAACGTAGGAGCTGCACAGAACAAATGTCAGATGTCTGAGAGCTGAAAGACAATGAACATCAGATGAGGAGGGAGGGAGGGAGAGGGAGGAGGAAGGAGGGAAGGAAGGAAGGAAGGAAGGAAGAAGGAAGGAAGGAAGGAAGGAAGGAAGGAAGGAAGGAAGGAAGGAAGGAAGGAAGGAAGGAAGGAAGAAGGAAGGAAGGAAGGAAGGAAGGTAGGTATTGGATTTATATCCCGCCCTCAACTCCAGATCTCAGAGTCTCAGAGCAGCTCACAATCCCCTTTATCTTCCTCCCCCACAACAGACACCCTGTGAGGTGGGTGGGGCTGAAAGGACTCTCACAGCAGCTGCCCTTTCAAGGACAACCTCTGCCAGGGCTATGGCTAACCCAAGGACATTTCCAGCAGGTGCAAGTGGAGGAGTGGGGAATCAAACCTGGTTCTCCAGATAAGAGTCCGCACACTTAACCACTACACCAAACTGGAAGAGAGGGAGGGAGGGAGAGAGAAAAAAAGGAGAGAGAGAAACAGAGAGAGAGAGAGAAAGAGAGAGAAAGAAAGAAAGAAAGAAAGAAAGAAAGAAAAGAAAGAAAGAGAAGAAGAAAGAAAGAAAGAAAGAGAGAGAGAGAGAAACAAAGAGAGAAACAGAGAGAGAGAGAGAGAGAAAGAGAGAGAAAGAGAGAGAAAAGAGAGAGAAGAGAGAGAGAAGAAGAGAGAGAGAAAGAGAGAGAGAAAGAGAGAGAGAAAGAGAGAGAAAGAGAGAGAGAGAGAAAGAGAGAGAGAGAGAAAGAGAGAGAGAGAGAAAGAGAGAAAGAGAGAAAGAAGAGAAGAGAGAAAGAGAGAAAGAAAGAAAGAAAGAAAGAAAGAAAGAAAGAAAGAAAGAAAGAAAGAAAGAAAGAAAGAAAGAAAGAAAGAAAGAAAGAAAGAAACTTTAATCTTATATGCATTCTCAAGCTGCTGGCTGACTTGGCTTGGAGAAATGATTTAAAGAGCGAAACGTCTTCTCCAAGCCAGCCGATGGGTGGGCTTCAAGAGCCACACAATGTGTGTGAAAGAGCCACATGTAGCTTCCGAGCCACAGTATGACGCAACAGAACAAAGTTTGAATCCAGGGGCACCTTTAAGACTCTAACTTTGTTCTACGTCCGCGGAGGACAGAGATAAAACCCACGAACTGCACGGAGCTTCAGAATGAAGAAAACAGGGTGGACACCGAAGGCCCGTCTCGCTGTTAGCGGAACAGATCTGCAGGATTCTATCAGGCCAGACGGGAAACCCCACGGTGTTGCTTGCACGACAGGTACTCTGAGCTTCCAAAGTCAGGAGCAGTGTACCAGATGTTTCTCACTTTCCAGGACACGCTGGCTGCTTGCCAGAGCAAACCGGATGCCGGAGGAGGTGGACTCCACGCTTGGTGCAACACGTCACCTGACAGATTCCATCTCTGCGCCCCATTTGCTTCCGCCGTAGCACGCCCCCGACTCCTTTTCTTGCCACCCTGGCCTGACAGAGGCAACCCTGAAGTCTGGGTGCTTGGCCGTCTGCCTACTTTACTGCACCTCCTCTTCGTATCTGGCAAACCAATCCTGCACTTCCCAACCCCAAAAGGTGTGACTTGTGCTGTTATCGCCACAAACCAGGCCCCCGTTTCAGCGTTCCCTTGCAAGGAACGAGGCCTGCACTAATCAAATGTTTGCGAAGGAGTAAACACCAGAGAAGCTCAGTTTGTTATTGCCAAGAGTTTTGGGGGACAAGATCGCTCTAGCTAGAGATGTCAGTTCCAGGTTGGAAAATTCCTGGAGGTTTGGGGGCACAGAAGGGTTTAGGAAAAGGTGGGATATAATGCCACAGACAGTCCACCCCCCCCCCCCCAAAGCAGGAACTGATCTGTGCAACCTGGAGATAATTCCAAAAAGATCTCCAGGACGCACCTGGAGGCTAGCAACACATAGTCTCTCCCAAAGATCACACAGAAACCCGGCACGAGCTGCGTTTCGGGCCCGCCCAGTCAGACCTCAGAGGCCGAAGTTCCTTCTTTACAAAAGGGCAGCAATTTCCACCCAAGCTTTGCGGTTCCAGAAACAATTACCACTTTGCCGAGAGAGCTCAGGAGCTCCAAATGAAATCCTCCCTCGGCCCTTGCGGGTTTTGTCTGCGGTTGCCGGCTCCAAAACCGGGCTGCGTTTCGAAGCCGTCGGCAACCAAGCGCCCGAATAACGAAGTCGGTAGCCGAATCCACACGGACAGGGGTGGGGCAGACAGCAAACAGAGTGACCTGGAAATTTGGGGGGTGGGGGGCAGCCAGACAAAACACGTCCATACAACAGACGGGGAAACTTTGGGCGGCAGGAGTCTGGGCGTTTGACCAGAAGGTGAGGACAAATCATTTTCAGGGGGGCATGACTGCAGAAAACAGATGCGTAGTAGGGAACGGCGGCAGCCATTGGGCGGATACAGCTGGAAGGAGGAACAAGATGATATTGGATTTATATCCCGCCCTATACTCTGAATCTCAGAGTGGTCACAATCTCCTCCCCCCCCTCACCACAACAGACACCCTGTGTGGTAGGTGGGGCTGAGAGAGCTCTCACAGCAGCTGCCCTTTCAAGGATAACTCCTGTGAGAGCTATGGCTGACCCAGGCCATTCCAGCAGGTGCAAGTGGAGGAGCGGGGAATCAACCCCCGTTCTCCCAGATAAGAGTCCGCGCACTTAACCACGACACCAAACCGGCTCAACAGGGGCCCTGAGGATCTGGGGAAGAGGCGTCAGCCCCCTAGGGGGCAAAGCAAGGGGCAATGACCTTATGAGTGACCCAGGGTTAGGGGGCAAAGTCCTAACCAAGGAGACTCAAACATCTGGGAAGCACAATACCCAGAGGATAAGGAGCCCAAGGCTGAAACCGCAGGTGGGGAAAGCAGTGGTCATGGGATGGGACCGTACCAGCTGTAGAGGCGAAGCATATGCCCCAAGGGTGATTGACCAGCTGTAGAGGCGAAGCATATGCCCCAAGGGTGATTGACCAGCTGTAGAGGCGAAGCATATGCCCCAAGGGTGATTGACCAGGAGGTGAGGGCAAATAGCTTTTTTTTTTGGGGGGGGGGGGATGACTGCAAAAAAACAGACATGGAGTGGGGAACAGCAGCAGTCATGGGGGGGGCACCCAGTTCTCCCCCCCCCCCCGCTTTTAAACTTTTACTGAAAAATACTTCAAATCATGCACTTTATCCAACGACCCGTGCGCGACATTAAAAATCGACTCGACAAGGGTAAATAGGATTTAGCGGCAAGGTATTTTCCTTAAGTCAGGTAAGCCACGGCAGGGAACCAAAGCGCACCTTTTCCTCCAAGTTTGGGGAGAAGAGGAAGCCGGCTTTGTTAAAACGGAATAGCCCCATTATTTTGTCCTTCCAATTTTGCAGCGACGGGAGGTTTGCCTTTCCACTTCGAGGCAAGCTTTGAACCCAGTGCTCAAAGTGGCAAATAAGGGGAGACGCCTAGCAGCTGGGGGTGGCGGTAGGGGGTGCAAGAGGGCCAAATGGGGCTGCAAGGGCAACCCCCGTCCCCCCCACTCAGCCCCACCCCGCTTACAAAGCAAGCACAGCAACCAATGCAGAGACCAATGGGGGGGCATGGACCAGCTTGTGGGGGGGGGGAGGGTTAAAGCAGAAAAGGGGGCGTCAAAACCCCCTTCCCAAGGGCCATGCAGAAATTCACCTGGGGGGGCGCAATAAACCACACTGGGTTGGACATTTTCTCAGGGGGGGGCATGAAACCCCCACTTGGGGGGCTGTCAGGGCACAAGCCCCACATAGGGTCCCCGTTGGGGGGGGAATATGAGCAGTGGGCGCTGCCCACCGGGCCCCCACCCCCACCTGGGGGGCAATGTGCAGGGGGGGGGTCACCTGGACTGGAAGGACTACTTTGCGCAAGGGGGGAAAAAAGGGGCGTGCAGCCCACTCACCTCGTCGCCTTCCGCGCGGCGGCCGCTCCTCACACCTTCTGTCCTCCTCCGCCTCTGCGGAGCAACCTGTTACCTGAGCCCCGCGCCCGGGCCCCGCCCCCGGCTCTTCCCATTGGCTCCCTCTCGAGGCGGGCCGGCCCCTCCCTTCCACCGCCGCTTTCGCCCATCGCCACGCCCTCGCCTCCCAGCCCTCTCGCCCCGCCCAGGAGGCGTGGCCTAGCCGGCGAGCCCGCACGGGAGAGGAATGGGCGGGAAAACGAGAGCGGGGAGGGGGAGGGAAAATGGCCGCCGGGTTCGGAACGAAAGGGCGGGGCGAGGAGACCTTAGCAACCGGGAGGCGGCCTCCTTAGCAACCAGGACTAGGCCTCGCCCTCTGGGGAGGGAAAAAGCCGTGGATTAATAATAACTGATTAATGCTCATAACAACTCAATACTCACCACAGCAATATTAATGATAGTACTAATAATCGACTGTTTCGTCTAACCACAATAGGAGTGGGCAACTATTTACTGTATTTATTTTTAATTAATGAATAAGTTAAACTCATTTGTGACCCGCCTTTCTCCCTACTGGGAGCCCAAAGCAGGTGGCAAAGATCTCCCCTCCTCCGTTTTATGCTCACAACAACCCTGCGAGGTAGGTTAGGCGGCCAGTGGGCAATAGCCGGTTTCACCCAGCTAGCTTCCAAATGGCAGGAGGGATTTGAACTCGGGTCTTGAACATATGAAGCTGCCTTATACTGAAATCAGACCCTCGGTCCATCAAAGGCAGTATTGTCTACTCAGACTGGCAGTGGCTCTCCAGGGTCTCAAGCTGAGGTTTTCCACGCCTATTTGCCTGGACCCCTTCTTAGTTGGAGATGCCGGGGATTGAACCTGGGACCTTCTGCTTCCCAAGCAGATGCTGTACCACTGAGCCACCATCCCTCCCCTAACTGGCAGCGGCTCTCCAGGGTCTCAAGCTGAGGTTTTCCACGCCTATTTGCCTGGACCCTTTTTAGTTGGAGATGCCAGGTATTGAACCTGGGACCTTCTGCTTACCAAGAAAATGCTCTACTACTGAGCCACCGTCCCTCCCCTAACTGGCAGTGGCTCTCCAGGGTCTCAAGCTGAGGTTTTCCACGCCTATTTGCCTGGACCCTTTTAGTTGGAGATGCCAGGTATTGAACCTGGGACCTTCTGCTTACCAAGAAAATGCTCTACTACTGAGCCACCGTCCCTCCCCTAACTGGCAGTGGCTCTCCAGGGTCTCAAGCTGAGGTTTTCCACGCCTATTTGCCTGGACCCTTTTTAGTTGGAGATGCCAGGTATTGAACCTGGGACCTTCTGCTTACCAAGAAAATGCTCTACTACTGAGCCACCGTCCCTCCCCTAACTGGCAGTGGCTCTCCAGGGTCTCAAGCTGAGGTTTTTCACGCCTACTTGCCTGGACCCTTCTTAGTTGGAGATGCCGGGTATTGAACCTGGGACCTTCTGCTTACCAAGAAAATGCTCTACTACTGAGCCACCGTCCCTCCCCTAACTGGCAGTGGCTCTCCAGGGTCTCAAGCTGAGGTTTTTCACGCCTACTTGCCTGGACCCTTTTTAGTTGGAGATGCCGGGGATTGAACCTGGGACCTTCTGCTTCCCAAGCAGATGCTCTACCACTGAGCCACCGTCCCATTCATGGCTCTCCAGGGTCTCAAGCAGAGGTTTTTCACGCCTATTTGCCTGGACCCCTTCTTAGTTGGAGATGCCGGGGATTGAACCTGGGACCTTCTGCTTCCCAAGCAGATGCTCTTCCACTGAGCCACCGTCCCATTCATGGCTCTCCAGGGTCTCAAGCAGAGGTTTTTCATGCCTATTTGCCTGGACCCCTTCTTAGTTGGAAATGCCGGGTATTGAACCTGGGACCTTCTGCTTCCCAAGCAGATGCTCTACCACTGAGCCACCGTCCCTCCCCTAACTGGCAGCGGCTCTCCAGGGTCTCAAGCTGAGGTTTTCCACGCCTATTTGCCTGGACCCTTTTTAGTTGGAGATTCCGGGTATTGAACCTGGGACCAAGAAAATTACCAAGAAAATGCTCTACATTACCAAGAAAATGCTCTACTACTGAGCCACCGTCCCTCCCCTAACTGGCAGTGGCTCTCCAGGGTCTCAAACTGAGGTTTTTCACGCCTATTTGCCTGGAACCTTCTTAGTTGGAGATGCCGGGGATTGAATCTGGGACCTCCTGCTCATCAAGCAGATGCTCTACCACTGAGCCACCGTCCCTCCCCAAAGATTATGGACATATGAATCTGCCTTATACTGAATCAGACCCCCTTCGGTCCATCAAAGTCAGTCTTGTCTACTCAGACTGGCAGCGGCTCTCCAGTGTCCCAAGCTGAGGCTTTTCACACCTACTTGCCTGGACCCTTTTTAGTTGGAGATGCCGGGGATTGAACCTGGGACCTTCTGCTTACCAAACAGATGCTCTACCACTGAGCCACCGTCCCTCCCCTGACCAGCAGTGGCTCTCCAGGGTCTCAAGCTGAGGCTTTTCACACCTACTTGCCTGGACCCTTTTTAGTTGGCGATGCCAGGGATTGAACCTGGGACTTTCTGCTTACCAGACAGATGCTCTGTCACTGAGCCACCGTCCCTCCCAAATACTAAGATATCCCTTCCAGATACTAAGCAGAGGCTGCGCTCACACTCACTAAAAGATGGCACTTTCAATCCACTTTCAATGCACTTTCCAACTGGAATTTACTGGGTGAAGTGGCAAAATCGTTGGAAAGTGGTTTGAAAGTGCATTATCTAGTGTGTGTGATCGCAGCCCAAGACTGAACCATGCACCACATTGGCTCCCATACTCTGCTTTTCTCAAGTAATTTGGGGGGTCGGGGGCACAGTGGAAGGGCTTCTAGCCCCACTGATGGACCTCCTGATGGTGCCTGGTTTTTTTTTGGCCAGTGTATGACAGAGAGTGTTGGCCTGATCCAACATGGCTTCTTTTATGTTCAATTTGAAAGTAAATTAAATGTGGTATGGGTTTTTTTTTTTTGTTCTGTTAAAATTATAAGGTAAATGAAAGAAAACCTATTGTACCTATCCTCACCCATACTGTTTTATTTGAACAGCCAAAAAGCCAGGCCGTACGTCCTCACCTAGTTTAATTTTGTTGCAGATGAGTGGGCGCCATTGTTCCAAAAATGGCAAATTAATAAATGTCTTTTAAAATTCCATAATATAATACGGAAGCCTGAACATAAAACAATGCTGATGATAATTATAATGTATAGTGTTTACCTACTCATTATTATTATTTTGTGCAACAACTGAAATGTTTAACTAATAGTTGTTATTATTATAAAACCTGATAATTTCTGTCTATTGCCTAGCAATTTTAGGTGTTTTATCAATATAATTAACTTCCCACCAACAACATAGACGGTGCTGGATAAAAACATGATTTTTCAAATTGTAGCACCATCTTTTCCCTTTCCCATCTGACAACGTCTGCTTTTTCCCAAACTGAGCTCTAGAGTCTTTAGCAAGCTGGGCAATAGTCAGAAATTCAACAGGTATAGCCTTTTCCAGGCACGGAAGTGCAGAGACAGGGAAACGTTCGTGTGCTGAAATTCTGTCTGTCAGACACGCAGTGCAGAAAGTCTGCAAGATAACCTATAGGACAATGAAACCTTGAAGACAGTAATTTGAGAGCCCCAAGATATGAACATCAGATGTTTGAGAGAAGGGAGAGAGGGAGGGGGGAAGGAAGAAGACTGCAGATTTATACCTCGCCTTCTCTCTGAATCAGAGACTCAAAGCGACTTACTGTCTCCTATATCTTCTTCCCCCCGCAACAGACACCCTGTGAGGTGGGTGGGGCTGAGAGGGCTCTCACAGCAGCTGCCCTTTCAAAGACAACTCTGCAAGAGCTATGGCTAACTCAAGGCCATGCCAGCAGGTGCAAGTGGAGGAGTGGGGAATCAACCCCGGTTCTCCCAGATAAGAGTCCGCACACTTAACCACCACACCAAGGAAGGAAGGAGAATGGAGAGAGAGGTGGAAAGAAAGCAACTTTAACTTTCAATGCACTCTCCAAGCAGCTGTCTGGCTCAGCTTGGAGAAATCATTTAGACAGATAAATCCCTTCTTCAAGCTGGTCAATGGGGCATTGGGTGTTTGAGAGCCACACAATATGTTTTCATTTGTCTTCAACGTGCTTCAGGACTCTTGGTTTTTTTCACTGGAGTGCAGTTGTAATCCTGGGAGGTCTCCAGGCCCCCTCTGGATGTTGGCAACCTTCGTTAGCCTTGCCTGATGCCTTCGCCCCCACACACACACTGTGATGGTTCAGAAAAGGAAAACTTTGGCCTGCCGTCGTACAGGGAAAGTTCATCCGAGGACAGCCAGTGTCCGAGGGAGATGTATCTTTGGTTCTCCTCTCGGCTAGCAAGACGTGAACTTTTCCGCTGAAGATCCAAGTGACAGGGAAGAACAGGCCTCCAGCCAAGGGCAAAGCTGACCCAGGACTGGAGAGAGTGATTCAATTCGATGTGGGGTTGGAAGGCCAGAAGTTCACAATACACCGCCCCGAGCAGTGAAGGAATCAGATTGGAGAATGCAGGAGACAGCAGAAGGAAAGCGGGCAGGCCTCTCATGTACCTGAACCGTGACCAGAGTTGAGAATCCTCTGGACATCTTGCAGCTTGTTTGACCGTTGGTTTGAAAAAAAGTCCTCTTAAATATATGTATTTCTGTCACACGAATCTCACATGCCCTTCGGCTACGTCCAGTAATGTAAAGGTAAACAAGTTTTTAAGTTCCGTCAAAGTACATCAATGTAATTGAAAGATGGTTTATTTTTTTTATCCTCGCTATCTTTTCGAGCCAAACTCATAGAAACCACACTTCAGGTGGCCCAAATTGTCGTCGCTTACTTTGGGCTGCCAGGAAAAAGAGTTCTGTGAAGCTCAAAAGCTTGCATACTTCAAAATTCTTACTCTGGCCTAGCTAATCAGAGAGTGAATTTAACTGACTTTGTTATCTGATTATTCCAGAATTGGGTTTTGAGAGAAAATAAATCTAAACCCTACTAGCATGACACAAAGACAGGAAGGAAGGAAGGAAGGAAGGAAGGAAGGAAGGAAGGAAGGAAGGAAGGAAGGAAGGAAGGAAGGAAGGAAGGAAGGAAGGAAGGTGACCCAAGGCCATTTTAGCAGGTGCAAGTGGAGGAGTGGGGAATCAAACCCGGTTCTCCCAGATAACAGTCCACATACTTAACCACTACACCAAACTGGCTCTCCAAAAGAAAGAAAGAAAGAAAGAAAGAAAGAAAGAAAGAAAGAAAGAAAGAAAGAAAGAAAGAAGGAAGGAAGGAAAGAAGGAAGGAAGGAAAGAAAGAAAGAAAGAAAGAAAGAAAGAAAGAAAGGAAGGAAGGAGGGAGGGAGGGAAGAAAGAAAGAAAGAAAGAAAGACTTCCCACAAGCCTAAAGTTCAACTTGCAGAAGAGGATAGCCAATGTGTCTCTGATGATTTCCTGTTCTGGTCTAGCTTTCTTCTACTCAGTCTCTGCTTTGAGGGAGGTAATTCTGCTGTGTCTCTGCACTGGTATAGCTATTGGGTTATTCAGTTCTTCCTAATGGAGCAGAATTGCCTGCTCTCTAAGATTGCCTCCCCGGATTAACCACGGCCTCTGCCTTCCCCTTAAATTACACCTTTACATTAAGTGAGATGGGGGCCTCTGGTAACAGCCAGGGATAGGCAAAACCGATGGCCCTAAATGAGGTTCACTGTCGCATCTCAAGATGAGTCCCTGCTCTAGCATCATGAGACACTTGGGAGAGGGACTCTTTTTTTAATCACACAGTAAACAAACCTTCAGGGCATATCAGCGAGACATATCTCAGCTTTTAAATTGGAAGAAAAATTTGCTGCCTGAAGTTCAGAGAACAGAGTTCGGTCCTTTCAGACCAACACCATGACATCTTCGTGATCACCAGTCCAGTCACAAGGGCCGCTTGACGGCCACTGAAGCAAAGCCCGTGACCGCAGGGAACATTCTGCCTCGCTTCTGAACATTTCCCACACCCCGCTGTAGAAAACACTGCCGTTTCCAGCACCCCCGGGTTCCGCCGTCTCACAGGCAGGCTTGAGCGTTACGCTTTCCGACAAGCGGAGCCGAAACCCACCTGGACGATTCCTTCGGCAGGCCTTCCTGCGAGGAAAGCGCACCGCCTCCCTCCTCCGGCTCGTGCCTGGCCTGTCTTATTCCTAGGCGCTGACCACTTTCTGCCTGACGCCACCCACCAGAGCACCCCAGAGGCACTCCTTTTCCACAGCGGTTGGCCTAAAGACTGATAGGAAAGAACAACGGGACTGACATGGCAGGTGGGGGTGAGAGGCCAGCGAAGGACGGCAGGGTTGGAGCCCGGGAGGGTGAAAGTGAGGCGAACTAGCCTTGCCACTGCAGAAAGGCCTGGCGAACTTTCCACCCTGGGTCCTGAGGGGCGATCTGTGATGCTGCAGATGCGACCGTTGGTTCCTGTCAACAGACTCGCTGAAAAAAACCAACAGAAAGGGTCCCGTTTGTTCCGTGGAGCAGGAGAAGGGCTGTCGTCTAGAAGATGGGGTGGAATTGTTTTCTGTGGCCCCAGAAGGTCGGACCAGAACCAGTGGGTTGAAATTAAATCAGAAGAGTTTCCGGCTCAACGGTCAGAACTTCCTGACCGTTAGAGCAATTCCTCAATGGAACAGGCTTCCTCAGGAGGTGGTGGGCTCTCCTTCCTTGGAGGATTTTCAACAGAGGCTAGATGGCCATCTGACAGCAATGAGGACCCTGTGAATTTGGGGGGAGGTATTTCTGAAGTTCCTGCATTTTGCAGGGGGTTGGACTAGATGACCCTGGAGGCCCCTTCCAACTCTATGATTCTATGATTCTAAGTTTCCACAGGCTTACTCGGGAGGTGGTGGGCTCTCCTTCCTTAGAGGGTTTTCAACAGAGGCTAGATGGCCATCTGACAGCAATGAGGAGCCTGTGAATTTAGGGGGAGGTCTTTGTGAAGTTCCTGCCTTGTGCAGGGGGGTGGACTAGATGACCCTAGAGGTCCCTTCCAAGTACTTTAAGGGCTGTCCTATAGAGGATGGTGCGGAATTGTTTTCTGTGGCTCCAGAAGGCATAACCAGAACCAGTGGGTTGAAATTAAAGGAAAAGACTTTCCGGCTCAACATTAGGAAGAACTTCCTGACTGTTAGAGAAGTTCCTCAGTGGAACAGGATTCCTTGGGAGGTGGTGGGCTCTCCTTCCTTGGAGGTTTTATCAACAGAGGCTAAATGGCCATCTGACAGCGATGAAAATCCTGTGAATTTTGGGTAGGTATCTGTGGGTTTTCTGCATTGTGCAGGGGGTTGGACTAGATGACCCTGGAGGTCCCTTCCAACTCTATGACTCTATGAGAATATCACAACACTGCCTATATGGCCGAGGAATTGTTTTCTGTGGCTCCAGAAGGCATAACCAGAACCAGTGGGTTGAAATTAAAGGAAAAGACTTTCCGGCTCAACATTAGGAAGAACTTCCTGACTGTTAGAGAACCATCCTGACTGTTAGAGACTGTTAGGGACCATCTCTCCCCACATGTTCCCCAGAGGGTGCTTAGATCTGGGAAGCAAAATCTATTAGTGATTTCCGGGCCAAGGGAGGCAAGATTTAAGTCAACTAAAGAGAGGGCCTTCTCTTTAGAAGAAGAGAGCCAGTTTGGTGTAGTGGTTAAGTGCGTGGACTCTTATCTGGGAGAACCGGGTTTGATTCCCCACTCTTCCACTTGCACCTGCTGGAATGGCCTTGGGTTAGCCATTAGCTCTGGCAGAGGTTGTCCTTGAAAGGGCAGCTGCTGTGAGAGCCCTCTCAGCCCCACCCACCTCACAGGGTGTCTGTTGTAGGGGGAGAAGATATAGGAGATTGTAAGTCACTCTGAGTCTCTGTCCTTGAAAGGGCAGCTGCTGTGAGAGCCCTCTCAGCCCTACCCACCTAACAGGGTGTCTGTTGTAGGGGGAGAAGATATAGGAGATTGTAAGCCACTCTGAGTCTCTGTCCTTGAAAGGGCAGCTGCTGTGAGAGCCCTCTCAGCCCCACCCACCTCACAGGGTGTCTATTGTAGGGGGAGAAGATATAGGAGATTGTAAGCCACTCTGAGCCTCTGTCCTTGAAAGGGCAGCTGCTGTGAGAGCCCTCTCAGCCTCACCCACCCCACAGGGTGTCTGTTGTAGGGGGAGAAGATATAGGAGATTGTAAGCCACTCTGAGTCTCTGTCCTTGAAAGGGCAGCTGCTGTGAGAGCCCTCTCAGCCCCACCCACCTCACAGGGTGTCTGTTGTAGGGGAAGAAGATATAGGAGATTGTAAGCCACTCCGAGTCTCTGATTCAGAGAGAAGGTGGGGTATAAATCTGCAATTCTTCTTCTTCTCGATTGCTGCCCCCTCGTGGTGGAATCAGCTGCCTGTAAAACAACACTCTTCTGGCTGGCCTTTAAGTGATCTGGAATAGCAGACATGGTAACATGGAATGACACTATAATATACTGAACTCCATCTGAAACGAAACAACACCAAATGATATCAGCACCGGACTGTTTTAACTGTTTTAATTGTTTAATGTTAATTTAGAATGTACCTAAGCAATATGAGTGAATTGTTTGATTTTACTGTTGTGAGCCGCCCTGAGGGGGTGGGGATGGGAGGGCAGGATACAAATCTTAAACCTTAAACCATCATATGAAATGTCACAAAGTGAATAGAGCGGCAGGCTTAGGAGGACCCTGATGACCCGGGTTCGAATCCCCAGTGCGACTGTGGAATCCCACTGGCTGACTTTGGGCCTCTCACCAACTCTTGGCCTAGCCGACCTTACAGGGTTGTTGTTGGGAGAGAAGGAATGTGGGAAGAACGATGTCCTTTAGGCCTCTTTGAGTGCCAGTGGGGGAAGAAAAAGTGGGATGTTTAAAAACTGCTAATGCCAGTGCATGCAAATGCATGCTTTCCTGCTAGATCCCTTTCCACATTGCTGCAAGAAGGGGTGGCAGTTACAAGCGCAGATGTAGCTTCAAGAGGGGTTGGAGAAACATCTGGAGCAGAGGTTCACCAGTGGCTATCAGTCACAAGGTAGAGATGGAACTCTCCGCCTAGGGCAGTGATGCTCTGTCTTCTAGGTGCTTGGGGGTAAAGAGTGGGAGGGATTCTGGAGTTCCGGACCCTCTGCTGGACCTCCTGATGGCCCCTGGGTTTTGGCCGCTGTGTGACACAGAGTGTTGGGCTGGATGGGCCATTGGCCTGATCCAACATGGCTCCTCTTATGTCTGGGGTAGTGATGCTCTTTCTTCTTGGTGTTTGGGTGCAGAATTAGTGGGGAGAGCTTATTGGCCCTGCTGGTGGACCTCCTGATGCCCCTGGATATTGGCCACTGTGTGACACAGAATGTTGGACTGAATGGGCCACTGGCCCAAACCAGCATGGCTTCTCTCATGTCTGAGGCAGAGATGCTCTGCATTCTTGGTGTTTGGGCGGCGGGGAGAAGAGTGGGAGGGCTTCTGGAGTTCTGGCCCCACTGATGGACCTCCTGATGGCCCCTGGGTTTTGGCCACTATGTGTGACACAAAGTATTGGACTAAATGGTGCCACTGGCGTGATCCAACATGGCTTCTCTTATGTCCTTATGTCTGGGGCAGTGATGTTCTGTATTCTTGGTGCTTGGGGGGCAAGACTAAGAGGGCTTCTGTTCTGGCCCTGCTGGTGGACCTCCTGATGGCTCCTGGGTTTTAACCACTATGTGTGACACAGAGTGTTGGACTAGATGTGCCATTGGCCTGATCCAGCGTGGCTTCTCTTATGTTCTTATGTGACACAGAGTGTTGGACTGGAGGGGCCACTGGCCTGATCCAACAGGGCTTCTCTGATGTTCTTATGTGACACAGAGTGTTGGACTGGATGGACCATTGGCCTGATCCAACAGGGCTTCTCTTATGTTCTTATGTGACACAGAGTGTTGGACTGGAGGGGCCACTGGCCTGATCCAACATGGCTTCTCTTACGTTCTTATGTGACACAGAGTGTTGGACTGGAGGGGCCATTGGTCTGATCCAACATGGCTTCTCTTACGTTCTTATGTGACACAGAGTGTTGGACTGGATGGGCCATTGGCCTGATCCAGCGTGGCTTCTCTTATGTTCTTATGTGACACAGAGTGTTGGACTGGATGGGCCACTGGCCTGATCCAGCGTGGCTTCTCTTATGTTCTTATGTGACACAGAGTGTTGGACTGGATGGGCCACTGGCCTGATCCAGCGTGGCTTCTCTTATGTTCTTATGTGACACAGAGTGTTGGACTGGATGGGCCACTGGGCTGATCCAACAGGGCTTCTCTTATGTTCTTATGTGACACAGAGTGTTGGACTAGATGGGCCACTGGCCTGATCCAACAGGGCTTCTCTTATGTTCTTACCAGCAAGGCCGGGATTATTAAGTACCAGTGGAAAAAAAGCTCAGACGTGATTTGTTAAGGGATGCAGAAAACTGAAATACAGATGAGGCAAAACCAGGCAAGGACAGGCTAGTACAGACCATAAACAGATAATATTTATAGCATACACGGCAGCTTAGATGATAGTTGTGTTCTCTTTATAAGAGCACCTTCCTGAATCATCCTGCGATAATTTGTTGTCCCTTGGCACCTTTAAGGCCGACAAAACTTTAGTCAAGGTATAAGCGTTCATGTCCCACTGAAGTCTTTCTCCTCCCCAAACTCCACCTTCCCCAAGCTCCACCCCCAAATATCCAGGAATTTCCCAGCATGGTGTTGGCAACCCTGCCTCATGGCCTACTTAGGCAGACCGTTCTACAAGGTACGGGGCCACAACTCTAAATCTTTCCGCTTTGTAGGGTTGCCAAGTCCCCTCCGCTCCCCGGCTGTACCACAGAGATGTACCATAGAGTTTTCCCTCCCAAATGGCTAGAGCGTCCGGGAAAACCATAGAGTTTCTCCAGAAACACCTAGAGAGGCTGCCGTGCGCCACCCCGTTGACGCCACTTCTTGGTGATGTCATTGCGCTGGTGACGTTGGGGGAGGTTCCCCCCGCTGGCCCGATGTGGGGGGCTTGGCAGCTCTGCCACTTTGCAATCTTACCCCAGGTAGCACTGCGTTCAGGAGCTCAAAATCTTCTCTATCTCCCTGGACTAAGGAAGAAGAAATAACAACAACAACAACAACAACAATAATAATAATTGGATTTATATCCCGCCCTCCACTCAGAATCTCAGATCGGCTCACAGTCTCCTTTATCCTCCTCCCCCACAACAGACACCCTGTGAGGTAGATGACGATATTGGATTTATATCCCGCCCTCCACTCCGAAGAGTCTCAGAGCGGCTCACAATCTCCTTTCCCTTCCTCCCCCACAACAGACACCCTGTGAGGTAGATGAAGATATTGGATTTATATCCCGCCCTCCACTCCGAAGAGTCTCAGAGCGGCTCACAATCTCCTTTCCCTTCCTCCCCCACAACAGACACCCTGTGAGGTAGATGACGATATTGGATTTATATCCCGCCCTCCACTCCGAAGAGTCTCAGAGCGGCTCACAATCTCCTTTCCCTTCCTCCCCCACAACAGACACCCTGTGAGGTAGATGACGATATTGGATTTATATCCCGCCCTCCACTCCGAAGAGTCTCAGAGCGGCTCACAATCTCCTTTACCTTCCTCCCCCACAACAGACACCCTGTGAGATAGATGAAGATATTGGATTTATATCCCGCCCTCCACTCCGAAGAGTCTCAGAGCGGCTCACAATCTCCTTTCCCTTCCTCCCCCACGACAGACACCCTGTGAGGTAGATGAAGAGATTGGATTTATATCCCGCCCTCCACTCTGAAGAGTCTCAGAGCGGCTCACAATCTCCTTTATCTTCCTCCCCCACAACAGACACCCTGCGGAGTGGGTGAGGCTGAGAGAGTTCTCCCAGAAGCTGCCCTTTCAAGGACAACTCTGCGAGAGCTATGATTGACCCAAGGCCATTCCAGCAGGTGCAGGTGGAGAAGTGGGGAATCAATCCCGGTTCTCCCAGATAAGGGTCCACACACTTAACCGCAGTCTGTTGTTAGCAGGCTGAGTTCCAGCAGGGCCAGGGCCTTCTCTGTGGCAGCGCCAGTGCTGTGGAACGCCCTCCCGGAGGCTATGAGGCCTGTGGGATCTTCCCCAATTCCACAGGGCCTGTAAAACAGAATCATTTTGATTAGCCTACAACGTCTGAGAGCCGCCCCATTTACCAGCAACTGAGAAACACCATCTATTAGAAATTGTGTAACATCTTCAAGGACCACTGAAAGTTATAACCAAATTCTGAAAGAACTGATTTGAAATTGAACTTCAAGTACCCGAAGGGCTGTCATATAGAGGATGCTGCGGAATTGTTTTCTGTGGCCCCAGAAGGCAGGACCAGAACCAATGGGTTGAAATTAAATCAGAACAGTTTTGAATCATAGAGTTGGAAGGGACCTCCAGGGTCATCTAGTCCAGCCCCCTGCACAATGCAGGAAACTCCCAAATACCTCCCCCTAAATTCACAGGATCTTCATTGCTGTCAGATGGCCATCTAGCCTCTGTTGAAAAACCTCCAAGGAAGGAGAGCCCACCACCTCTTGAGGAAGCGTGTTCCACTGAGGAACCGCTCTAATGATCAGGAAGTTCTTCCTAATGTTGAGCCGGAAACTCTTTTGATTTAATTTCAACCCACTGGTTCTGGTCCGATCTTCTGGGGCCACAGAAAACAATTCCACACCATCCTCTATATGACAGCCCTTCAAGGACTTGAAGATGGGGATCTTATCACCTCTCAGCCGCCTCCTCTCTGGGCTAAACATGCCCAGCTCCTTCAACATTTCTTCACAGGACTTGGTCTCCAGACCCCTCGCCATCTTCTTTGCCCTCCTCTGGACCCCTTCCAGCTTGTCTAGATCCTTCTTAAAACGTGGTGCCCAAAACTGAACACAATATTCCAAGTGAGGTCTTACCAGAGTAGAGTAAAGCGACACCATCACTTGACTTCTGTTGATACAGCCCAAAATTGCATTTGCCTTTTTAGCCACCACATCACACTCAAACCACTGTGATTGTATTTTAATAATCTTTGTAATTTTAGCATTGTATTGCTTTTTTAGATGTTACTTGATTGTTAGCTGCCCTGAGTCCGCTTGTAGAGAGGCTGACAATCAATATATGTATATAAATTACATTTGGTATATAAATGTATATAAATTAAATTAAATTACATTATATACATTTATGTACACATATATGGAAAGGAAAGGTCCCTTGTACAAGCACCAGTCGTTTCCGACTCTGGGGTGACATTGCTTTCACATTTTCATGGCAGACTTTCTATGGGGTGGTTTGCCATTGCTTTCCCCAGTCATCTACGCTGGGTACTCATTTGACCGACCTCAGAAGGATGGAAGGCTGAGTCGACCTCAAGCCGGCGACTTGAAAACCCAGCTTCCGCCGTGGATCGAACTCAGGTCGTGAGCAGAACTTAGGACTGCAGTACGGCAGCTTTAACACTCTGCGCCAGACACAGGCTATAAATGTAAGGTAAATAAAACAAATAAATTGGGATAACCGCCACATAAGCTGACCCGAACTCTTTGGAAGAAGGAGCACATGCAGTTTAGCTCAATGAACTTTTGAGGGCCTGTTCTTGCCCTCCAAAGATGCCGGAACTTTCTCTTGGCCACAATCCAGACCGCGGCTTCCATTTGGGGACCCACCCCCTCCCCCACGGTTGCAACATCCCTGGGAGCCCTATGTCTGCTATCGAAAGCCAAGAATCCTTCCCTCTGCCCAGCCAAACCAGCCTCTCTTGTCTGGTTCCGTGTTTCCCTTCATCTCGATCTCGCTGGCACCACCTTGTTTTTCCTGGCAGAGGACGGCAGGGCGGGCAGAGCGAGGAACGGGAAACCTCACCTGCTGAGCGAGCTTCACAAGAGCCCTTTGTGTGTGTGTGCGTGTGTTATGGGTCATCAGGTTGTTTCCGACTTACTTGCGGGGCCCTGGGAATGAACGACCATTCCTACAGGTCTTGCACACTGAAGGCCATGGCTTCCTTTATTGGTTCTTTATTGGTACTCCTGCTGGGTCTCTTCCTCTTTTCCTACTAACTTCAAGAGCCAAGTTAGGAAACCAAATAATGGAAACTCTCCAGTTAGCAACTACTGCCTAGACTCACTCCCTGAGCTAAGACACGCCCCCCCCGATCTATCTATCTATCTATCTATCTATCTATCTATCTATCTATCTATCTATCTATCTATCTATCTATCTATCTATCTATCTATCTATCTATCTATCTATCTTTCATTCTTTCTTTCATTCTTTCTCTCTCTTTCCTTCCTTCCTTCCTTCCTTCCTTCCTTCCTTCCTTCCTTCCTTCCTTCCTTCCTTCCTCCCTCCCTCCCTCCCTTCCTTCCCAGTCTTTCTTATATTGACTGACTAAGGATATGTTCACACTATACTACATAATGTATTTTGCAACTGGGTTTTTACTGTGTAAGAACAGTAGAAACCCAGTTGCGAAATGCATTCTTTAATGTAATGTGGATGCGCCCTTAAAGTGCATTCCAGAATTAGAAAACAATAACGGCAACATAAGCGAAACAATGCATCTTCAAGCAAAGCAATACAATTACACTGCACATACAGACCACAACATTTTTAAAAAGTATAATAATGCAACAGATAATGGGATAGATCCAAGTAGTCAGCCGTGTTGGTCTGAAGTAGAACAAAATAGGAGTCAAGGGGCACCTTTAAGACCAACTTAGTTTTATTCAGAAAGGAAGCTTTCGTGTACTCTCTAAAGACACCTCATCAGACGAGGAATCCGGTACAGTGAGCAAAGCCGCACACAGCTGGTAGTCAGCGGCTCAGAATGCAAACTGGTACAAATTTAAGAACCAACGACAGTATAGTAAAATTATCAGGTAGGGAGTGGTTTGGAATGCAAAATGGTACAAAAAAAAATTAAAATTCAATGACAGAATAGTAAAATTAACAAATTGAGCAAACCTTTGATCTGAGTAGCGGCCCCGTGGCGCAGAGTGGGAAAGCGGCAGTACTGCGATCCGAACTCTCTGCTCACGACCTGAGTTCTGTCCCAGCGGAAGCTGGATTCGGGTAGCTGGCCCAAGGCTGACTCAGGCTTCCATCCTTCCGAGGTCGGTCAAATGAGGACCCAGCTTGCTGGAGGTAAAGTGTAGGGAAGGCAATGGCAAACCACCCCGCAAAAAGTCTGCTGTGAAAACGTCGTGAAAGCAACGTCACCCCAGAGTCGGAAACGACTGGTGCTTGCACAGGGGACCTTTCCTTTCCTTGATCTGAGTAGCATGAGCATGCAAAAGCAATAAAACAGTAATGGGAGTGTGCTGGTTGCAATGTGCGTGTGTGTGCATGTGTGTGTGTATACAGACACACACACAAATGAACACACATTTGAAGATAAACACGGCCTTTTACTGAATCCGACCTTTGGTCCATCAAATTCAGTATTGTCCACTCAGACTGGCAGCGGCTCTCCAGGGTCTCAGACTGCCATCAGTTAATGCCTGGTCCTTTTAATCAGAGGTGCCACTGGGGTTTGAACCTGGGAACTTCTGCATGCCACAGAGATGCTCTACCATAGAGCCATGGCCTTCCTTTCATGCTATGCAGACAACCTCTCTCCTCACCAGTTTGGTGTTGTGGTTAAGTGCGCAGACTCTTATCTGGGAGAAACGGGTTTGATTCTCCACTCCTCCACTTGCAGCTGCTGGAATGGCCTTGGGTCAACCACAGCTCTCGCAGAGCTGTCCTTGAAAGGGCAGCTTCTGTCAGAGCTCTCTCAGCACCACCTACCTCACAGGATGTCTGTCGTGAGGGAAGAAGATAAAGGAGATTGTAAGCCACTCTGAAACTCTGAGATTCAGAGTATAAAAAGGTAAAGGTAGTCCCCTGTGCAAGCACCAGACGTTTCCGACTCTGGAGCGACGTTGCTTTCACAACGTTTTCACGGCAGACTTTTTACGGGGTGGTTTGCCCTTGCCTTCCCCAGTCGTCTACGCTTTCCCCCCAGCAAGCTGGGGACTCATTATACCAACCTCAGAAGGATGGAAGGCTGAGTCAACCTCAAGCCGGCTACCTGAACCAGCTTCCGCTGGGATCGAACTCAGGTCATGAGCAGAGGGCTCCGACTGCAGCACTGCAGCTTTACCACTCTGCGCCACGGGGCATATCATACATATATATCCTATAGCAAAAACTGTTACTGTATTAATTCAATTTCAATACAGAGTTTAGTTACAACAGTAAATAGAAGAACTATTACAATCACTGCTCATTTAGACATACGGAGTCCACAGACGAAAATGTCTTTTCTCTTTGGAACAGCGGTACCCAGACAGGTACAGACAATTCCTTCAAGGTAAGAACAGGCTTCAAAACTAAAGTGACACGCTTCCTAGGTAAAACAGGGCGTGTTTCAGTCGATCCTTCGTCTGACAATTAATCACTCTTTTAGAACCAGTGCTCCATATACTACATGCAACCAATAGTCAATTTCATTGGGCACAAGCGGTTCTCCAAGTTGCGGCAAAAGCCACAGCTTACCAGTAATTACAACCCGGAACCAGTGTTTCAAACGCTATGAACACAAAAAGCCACTAGTAAATTTCTTTTAGCACAGCGGTTCACAGAAATTGACCAGCACTCCATTATTCCTTTTGAAGACCTATTCCCATATGGAGACCAGTTCCAGTGGGATATAATGGAGAATTGATCCGTGGGTATCCGGGGATCTGGAGGGGCTATTTTCTTAGCTAGAGGCACTGCATTTTCAGCATAGCCTCCAGTGCCTCTCCCCAAAGTACCCTCCAAGTTTCAAAAGGACTGGGCCAGTGGGTTCAATTCTATGAGCCCCAAAAGAAGGTGCCCCTATCCTTCAAGATTTCCAATGGAGGGAAGGCATGTAAAAGGAGCATGGTCCCTTTAAATGTAATGGCCAGCTCTCCCTTTGGAGTTCAATTATGCTTGTCGCAACGTTGCTCCTAGCACCACCCCCAAAGTCTCCTGGCTCCACCCCAAAGTTTCCTGGCTCCACCCCCCAAAGTCTCCTAGCTCCATCCCCAAAGTCTCCTGGCTCCAACCCCAAAGTCCCCAGATATTTCTTGAATTGGACTTGGCGACCCTACGGACACCTTTATGACCAATTCTCTGTGTAAGCTTTCATGTGCACGCAGAATTCTCTGGCAGCAAATCCCACATTTCGATCGCACTCTTGCGTAAAGCAGCCTTTCCTATTCTCTGCCCTGAACCTACTGCCCAGGATTCTAGTCTTTTGGGAGAGGGAGAAAAAAAAGTCCTTTTCCTCAACTCTCTCCGCCCTGTGGATGAGTTTATAAACCGCGTCCATCGGAATTCTTCAGGGTTATTTTCACCCTTTACTTTTCTTAGCACCGTTTCTTATTATATGTCAATGTACTGAGAGAAACAACACTTCCTGGGATTCAAAGATGTCACTGAAAAACCGACCTCTTGGCTCCGGGCTCCGTGCCCCTGAAACTTCACCCCTCAGAGAAGCAGAAGGCATGACACCATTTGTGTTTCTAATTCCTGCCCCCAGCCCTGGGGGAACAAGGGGTCTCTTCCTGAACTCCCTCCGTATCCAATTAGGAAACCGGCCTTTGGCCATCGCTAATAAGCCGGCCGGTTGTGCCCCAGAGAAATCCCCCCACCCCCATCCTGCCAGTGAAATGCCTTTACTGCGTGTCTTTCTTTCTGGGCCTCGCACAGGGAGAAAAGAAAATGACAGGGCGCTGACATGATTAGGGCTAACGAGCCGCTGATTACCCAGCAGAGGACATTGTTTCAGGAGAGATGTGCCACTGCGCGTCGCCCAGAGGGGTGGACGGCGGAAGCCGGTGCTTTCTGGCCGGCGTCTGCCCTCTGCTCTCCAGGGGTGGCAGCCTGAATTGGTGTGGATTCAGAACCTCAGACGAGCTCTGCTGAATCAGGCCAGTGAGGGTCCATCTAGTCCAGCCTCCTGTCTCACACAGCGGCCAACCAGTTCCTTTGGAGGGCCAACAAGAGGGCAGAGAGGCCGAGGTCTTCTTCTGAGAAGAACCTCAGAAGAGCCCTGCTGGGTCAGACCAGGGAGGGCCCATCTAGTTCAGCCTCCTGTCTCATACAGTGGCCAGCCAGTTCCTCTGGAGGGCCAACAACAGGGCAGAGAGGCCAAGGCCTCTCCCTGAGAAGAACATCAGAAGAGCCCTGCTGGGTCAGACCAGGGAGGGTCCATCTAGTCCAGCCTCCTGTCTCACACAGCGGCCAACCAGTTCCTTTGGAGGGCCAACAAGAGGGCAGAGAGGCCGAGGTCTTCTTCTGAGAAGAACCTCAGAAGAGCCCTGCTGGGTCAGACCAGGGAGGGCCCATCTAGTTCAGCCTCCTGTCTCATACAGTGGCCAGCCAGTTCCTCTGGAGGGCCAACAACAGGGCAGAGAGGCCAAGGCCTCTCCCTGAGAAGAACATCAGAAGAGCCCTGCTGGGTCAGACCAGGGAGGGTCCATCTAGTCCAGCCTCCTGTCTCACACAGTGGCCACCCAGTTCCTCTGGAGGGCCAACAACAGGGCAGAGAGGTCGAGGCCTTCCCCTGAGAAGAACCTCAGAAGAGCCCTGCTGGGTCAGACCAGTGAGGGTCCATCTAGTCCAGCCTCTTGTCTCACACAGTGGCCAACCAGTTCCTCTGGAGGGCCAACAACAGGGCAGAGAGGCCGAGGCCTTTCCCTGAGAAGAGCATTAGAAGAGCCCTGCTGGGTCAGACCAGGGAGGGTCCATCTAGTCCAGCCTCCTGTCTCACACAGTGGCCACCCAGTTCCTCTGGAGGGCCAGCAACAGGGAAGAGAGGCTGAGGCCTTCCCCTGAGAAGAACCTCAGAAGAGCCCTGCTGGGTCAGACCAGGGAGGGTCCATCCAGTCCAGCCTCCTGTCTCACACAGTGGCCAGCCAGTCCCTCTGGAGGGCCAACAACAGGGCAGAGAGGCCGAGGCCTTCCCCTGAGAACCTCAGAAGAGCCCTGCTGGGTCAGACCAGGGAGGGTTCATCTAGTCCAGCCTCCTGTCTCACATGGTGGCCAATCAGTTCCTCTGGAGGGCCAACAACAGGGTAGAGAGGCCGAGGCCTTCCCCTGAGAACCTCAGAAGAGCCCTGCTGGGTCAGACCAGGGAGGGTCCATCCAGTCCAGCCTCCTGTCTCACACAGTGGCCAACCAGTTCCTCTGGAGGGCCAACAACAGGGCAGAGAGGCCGAGGCCTTCCCCTGAGAACCTCAGAAGAGCCCTGCTGGGTCAGACCAGGGAGGGTTCATCTAGTCCAGCCTCCTGTCTCACATGGTGGCCAATCAGTTCCTCTGGAGGGCCAACTAACTGGACATAGAAGCCAAGGCTTTCCCGATATTGCCTCCTGGTTCTGGGATCCAGAGGTTTAGTGCCTCTGGTTGTGGAGGTTCTTCTCAGACACCATGGCTAGCAGCCACTGATAGGACCTCTCCTCCATTAATCCAGCCCCTTTTAAAGCCCTCTATGCCTGTGGCATTCGATGAAATTGCTGAGCAGACAGGTTAAAACGGATAAAAGGAAGTCCTTCTTCACCCAAAGGGTGATTAACCTGTGGAATTCACTGCCACAGGAGGTGGTGGTGGCCACAAGCATAGCCAGCTTCAAGAGGGGGTTAGATAAAAATATGGAGCAGAGGTCCATCAGTGGCTATTAACCACAGTGTGTGTGTGTGTATATATATATATATATATATATATATATATATATATATATATATATATATATTTGGCCACTGTGTGACACAGAGTGTTGGACTGGATGGGCCATTGGCCTGATCCAACATGGCTTCTCTTACATTCTTATGTGACACAGAGTGTTGGACTGGATGGGCCAATGGCCTGATCCAACATGGCCTCTCTTATGTGACACAGAGTGTTGGACTGGAGGGGCCAATGGCCTGATCCAACATGGCTTCTCTTATGTTCTTATGTGACACAGAGTGTTGGACTGGAGGGGCCAATGGCCTGAACCAACATGGCTTCTCTTATGTTCTTATGTGACACAGAGTGTTGGACTGGAGGGGCCATTGGCCTGATCCAACGTGGCTTCTCTTCCATTCTTATGTGACACAGAGTGTTGGACTGGATGGGCCAATGGCCTGATCCAACATGGCCTCTCTTATGTGACACAGAGTGTTGGACTGGAGGGGCCAATGGCCTGATCCAACATGGCTTCTCTTATGTTCTTATGTGACACAGAGTGTTGGACTGGAGGGGCCATTGGCCTGATCCAACATGGCTTCTCTTATGTTCTTATATGACACGGAGTGTTGGACTGGAGGGGCCAATGGACTGATCCAGCATGGCTTCTCTTATGTTCTTATATGACACGGAGTGTTGGACTGGAGGGGCCATTCGCCTGATCCAACATGGCTTCTCTTATGTTCTTATGTGACACAGAGTGTTGGACTGGATGGGCCATTGGCCTGATCCAACATGGTTTCTCTTATGTTCTCATGTGACACAGAGTGTTGGACTGGAGGGGCCAATGGCCTGATCCAGCATGGCTTCTCTTATGTTCTTATGTGACACAGAGTGTTGGACTGGAGGGGCCATTGGCCTGATCCAACATGGTTTCTCTTATGTTTTTATGTGACACAGAGTGTTGGACTGGAGGGGCCATTGGCCTGATCCAACATGGCTTCTCTTATGTTCTTATGTGACACGGAGTGTTGGACTGGAGGGGCCAATGGCCTGATCCAGCATGGCTTCTCTTATGTTCTTATGTGACACAGAGTGTTGGACTGGAGGGGCCATTGGCCTGATCCAACATGGCTTCTCTTATGTTCTCATGTGACACAGAGTGTTGGACTGGATGGGCCATTGGCCTGATCCAACATGGTTTCTCTTATGTTCTTATGTGACACAAAGTATTGGACTGGAGGGGCCATTGGCCTGATCCAACATGGCTTCTCTTATGTTCTCATGTGACACAGAGTGTTGGACTGGATGGGCCATTGGCCTGATCCAACATGGTTTCTCTTATGTTCTTATGTGACACAAAGTATTGGACTGGATGGGCCATTGGCCTGATCCAACATGGCTTCTCTTATGTTCTTATGTGACACAGAGTGTTGTACTGGAGGGGCCAATGGCCTGATCCAACATGGCTTCTCTTATGTTCTTATGTGACACAGAGTGTTGTACTGGAGGGGCCAATGGCCTGATCCAACATGGCTTCTCTTATGTTCTTATGGCCATCATTACATCTTCTGGCAGCCAATTTGATGCTTTACTCACTTGTAGCTGTGTGGATTCTGAAGCAGTAGAACAAAGTTTGAGTGCAGCGGCATCTTTCAGTTCATCAAAAGTTTTATTTAAGGTTCTCTTGTCTGAAGAAGTGCGCGAGTGCATGAGAGCTCACATTTTGAATAAAACGGTTGACCTTAAAGGTGCCACGGGACTCTTCACTTTGTTCCACTGTTTAAAGAAGTATTTCTGTTTGTTCTGAGCCTCCCGTCCATCAGCTTCCTTGGATTCCCTCGAGTTCTCGTCTTTTGACTATGCTGGCTGGGGCTGACGGGAATTGTAGGCCAAAAAACATCTGGACAGCTACCGTTGGCCACCCCTGCACTATATCCTGTCCCCCCCTTAATCATCTCTTTTCCAAATGGAAAAGTCTCAGACTCAAGTGTTGCAAAGCGTTCTCATAAAGGTTTAGGGTTGCCACGTCCACTTGAAGATATACCTGGGGATTTTGAGGGTGGAGCCAGGAGGGACAAATATAAGAGAACTCCAAAGGGAGTTCTGGCCATCATATTTAAAGGGACTGCACACCTTTTAAATGCCTTCCCTCCATTGTAGGGGGGGGGCACCTTCTTTTTTGGGGGGAGGGCTCGCAGAATTGAGCAGACTTCGGAGGATGGTGGAAGACAGGAGGGCCTGGCGTGACTTTGTCCAGGGGGTCGCAAAGAGTCGGACTCGACTGCGCGACTGAACGACAACAACACAGAATTGTATCTCCTGGCTCAATCTTTTTGAAACGTGGAGGGTGTTTTGAGGAGAGGTACCCGATGCTATGCTGAACATTTGGTGCCTCTACCTCAAAAAACAGACCTCCCTAGAGGTCAAGATACCCACGGATCAATTCTCCATTATACCCTATGGAGGCAAATTCCCACAGGGTATAATGGAGAATTGATTCAGGGGCATCTGGGCCCCCTTTTTTTTGAGGTAGCGGCACCAAATTTGCAGCAAAGCATCCGGGGCCTCCCCTCAAAACACCCTCCGAGTTTCAAAAAGATTGGACCGGGGGGTTCAATTCTATGAGCCTCCAAAGAAGGTGCCCCTCTCCTTCATTATTTCCAACGGAGGGAAGGCATTTGAAAGGGGTGCCGTCCCTTTAAATGTGACGGGCAGAACTCCCTTTGATGCTTGTCACACCCTTGCTCCTGGCTCCACCCTCAGTGTCCCCTGGCTCCACCCCTATAGTACCCAGATATTTCTTGAATTGGACCCGACAACCCTGAAATAAAGTGAATAAATAAACAGCCAACCAACCACCACCCCCCCACCCCGTGCGTCTTTGCCAGGCAAGCTTTCCTCTTGACTGAGTGTTTTGTTTCCTCTGCTACTGTTGGGGGCCTTTTTTGGATTTCAGCCCAGCCTTTTGTCACGCACGGAAGGTCGGTGAGAATGGGGTTCGTGTTCCCTTCCGCTGCGCTCCATTTCTCAAAGCCCTTGAAACGACCAATTTAAAGAAAAACTGCTCTGATTAGCTATGGGTGTAGGGTTGCCAACCTGGAGGGGGGGGCAGGGAGGTGAGCTGGAGATCTCCAGGAATTGGAGCTGATCTCCAGAGTGCAGAAATCAGTTCCCCCCCCCCCACAAGAAAAGGGCTGCTTTGGAGGGTGAAGTGAATGGGTGGAGAGCCAGTTTGGTGTAGTGGTGAAGTGTATGGACTCTTATCTGGGAGAACCGGGTTTGATTCCCCTCTCCTCCACTTGCAGCTGCTGGAATGACCTTGGGTCAGCCATAGCTCTGGCAGAGGTTGTCCTTGAAAGGGCAGCTGCTGTGAGAGCCCTCTCAGCCCCACCCACCTCACAGGGTGTCTGTTGTGGGTGAGGAAGGGAAAGGAGATTGTGAGTCGCTCTGAGACTCTTTGGAGTGGAGGGCAGGATATATATCCAATATCTTCATCTACCTCACAGGGTGTGTGTTGTGGGGGAGGAAGGGAAAGGAGATTGTGAGCCGCTCTGAGACTCTTCGGAGTGGAGGGTGGGATATAAATCCAATATCTTCATCTACCTCACAGGGTGTCTGTTGTGGGGGAGGAAGGGAAAGGAGATTGTGAGCCGCTCTGAGACTCTTTGGAGTGGAGGGCGGGATATAAATCCAATATCTTCATCTACCTCACAGGGTGTCTGTTGTGGGGGAGGAAGGGAAAGGAGATTGTGAGCCGCTCTGAGACTCTTTGGAGTGGAGGGCGGGATATAAATCCAATATCTTCATCTACCTCACAGGGTGTCTGTTGTGGGGGAGGAAGGGAAAGGAGATCGTGAGCTGCTCTGAGACTCTTTGGAGTGGAGGGCGGGATATAAATCCAATATCTTCATCTACCTCACAGGGTGTCTGTTGTGGGGGGGGGAGGGAAAGGAGATTGTGAGCCGCTCTGAGACTCTTCCGAGTGGAGGGCGGGATATAAACCCAATATCTTCTTCTACCTCACAGGGTGTCTGTTGTGGGGGGGGGGAGGGAAAGGAGATTGTGAGCCGCTCTGAGACTCTTCGGAGTGGAGGGCGGGATATAAATACAATATCTTCATCTACCTCACAGGGTGTCTGTTGTGGGGGGGGGGGGGAGGGAAAGGAGATTGTGAGCCGCTCTGAGACTCTTTGGAGTGGAGGGCGGGATATAAATACAATATCTTCATCTACCTCACAGGGTGTCTGTTGTGGGGGGGGGAAGGGAAAGGAGATTGTGAGCCGCTCTGAAACTCTTCAGAGTGGAGGGCGGGATATAAATACAATATCTTCATCTACCTCACAGGGTGTCTGTTGTGGGGGAGGGGAGGGAAAGGAGATTGTGAGCCGCTCTGAGACTCTTTGGAGTGGAGGGCGGGATATAAATCCAATATCTTCATCTACCTCACAGGGTGTCTGTTGTGGGGGGGGGGAGGGAAAGGAGATTGTGAGCCGCTCTGAGACTCTTCGGAGTGGAGGGCGGGATATAAATCCAATATCTTCATCTACCTCACAGGGTGTCTGTCTGTTGTGGGGGAGGAAGGGAAAGGAGATTGTGAGCCGCTCTGAGACTCTTCGGAGTGGAGGGCGGGATATAAATCTAATATCTTCATCTACCTCACAGGGTGTCTGTTGTGGGGGGGGAAGGGAAAGGAGATTGTGAGCTGCTCTGAGATTCAGAGTGAAGGGTAGGATATAAATTCAATTATCTTCTTCTTCTTAGTCTTAAAGCTGCCACTGGATTTGAACCACATAGCACAGATTCCTAGTAAAACACAGCTATTTGTTTAATCAGCAAGAGGATGACAAATTGCAATTAAAACTTTTAAATCTAACAGCCAAGATTTTGTGCAAAGCAATATAATTTCTGAGTAACCCACAGTGACCTTGATAGCCTCCCTCAGTATAAGGCAACTGAATGGGTTAGTGTTTGGTGTAGTGGTTAAGTGCATGGACTCTTAACCTGGGAGAACTGGGTTTGATTCCCCACTCCTCCACTTGCAGCTGCTTTGGTCAGCCACAGCTCTCTCAGAGTTGCCCTTGAAAGGGCAGCTTCTGTCAGTTTTCTCAGCCCCACCTACCTCACAGGCTGTCTGTTGAGGGGAACGGAAGATTTGGAAGTTGCTTTGAGACTCCTTTAGGTAGGGAAGGGTGAGGTATAAATCCAAACGCCTCATCCTCCTTCATTCTTGCCAGGACTTTAATGGTAGGAGGACCACCTTGAAGCTCAGTGAGATAAAACAAAGGAAGATTAATAACAATAACAACAATAGCTTTTTAATGCAGGAACGCAGTTCCAGCTGGCTTGGCATCTGGGGGTGTGGCCTGATATGCAAATGAGTCCATACTGGGATTTTTCTGCAGAAAAGCCCTAATAATAATAATAATAATAATGGCTGGGGTTTTTTGAGGAGGAACGCATAGGAATGCAGTTCCAGCTGGCTTGGTGTCAGGGGGTGTGGTCCAAGATGCAAATGAGTTCCTGCTGGGCTTTCAACAAAAAAAGCCCTGTGTGAAACAATGGTGATGTCAGGGGCTGTGGCCTAAGATTCAAATGTGCTCCTACTGGGCTTTCTCTACTTAAGAGCCATAATAATAATAATGATGATGATAATAATAATAATAGCAGCAACTATAAGTCCAATTAGTTTAGGGTTGCCAATCCCCAGGTGGGGGCAGGGGATCCCCCGGTTTGGAGGGCCCCCCCCCCGCTTCAGGGTCGTCAGAAAGCGGGGGGAGGGGAAGGAAATGTCTGCTGGGAACTCTGTTATTCCCCTATGGAGATTTATTCCCGTAGAAAATCATGGAGAATTGATCTGCGGGTATCTGGGGCTCTGGGGGGGGGGCCTGTTTTTTGGGGTAGAGGCACCAAATTTTCAGTATAGCATCCAGTGCCTCTCCCCAAAATACCCCCCAAGTTTCAAAAGGATTGGACCAGGGGGTCCAATTCTATGAGCCGCAAAAGAAGGTGCCCCTATCCTTCATTATTTCCTATGGAAGGAAGGCACTGAAAAGGTGTACCGTCCCTTTAAATGTGATGGCCGGAACTCCCTGTGGAGTTCAATTATGCTCGTCACAGCCTTGATCTTGGCTCCACCCCTAATGCCTCCTGGCTCCACCCCGATGTCTCCTGGCTCCACCCCCAAGTCTCCCGGCTCCACCCCCAAAGTCCCCAGCTATTTCTTGAACTGGACCTGGCAACCCTCTCGCCTAACGGCCGACAGCGCCCGGCTTCAGACTACGCGCCGTGTTGAGCCAGAAGTACACTCAAGATGGCGCCTCTCGCAGAGCGACGCAAAGGAACTTCCGGTTAACGGGCAGGCTTCCTCAGACTGTTCCGGCAGACTTTCAGAGCCACTCTCCAAATGGCGTCCGCGCCGAAAAGCCCTCTCAACCAAGATGGCGCCTCGAGCTCCGCTGTTGCCACATCCAAGATGGCGCCCCCTCCGGCTCCCGGCCATCTCTCCCTACGGGGGCCGGCGGGAACCAATCCTTCGCGCATGCTCAGTGAGCCGGCGTCTTTTCCCTGCTCAGTGACTAAGCTGCCGCCGGAGCAAGATGGAGGTTCCGTCGTTTCTGCCGCCTCCCTCGTTTTGGGCCGCGGGCCCCGCGCCGGGGGAGCTTTACTCGCCTCCTTGCCCGGGAAAGGGCTTCGGGCTCCAAGCCCCAGAAGGAGAAGGAGTCAACAGAACCCTGTGAGTGGGGGAGAGGGGTGACGTCACGGGGGGGTGCTGATGACGTCAAAGCGCAGGTGGGGCAGTGGTGACGTCATGGGGAGGCCAGGAGGTGCGGGGGGGTCTGTTCATGGCCAAATGGAGCCTCCATGCAGAGCAGCAGTCTACCTGGGAACAAGAGGGGAAGGAGGGGTGCCACCTTTGGGTGGGAAATTCCTGGAGAATTCAGAGATGGAACCTGCAGAAGGTGGGCTTGGGAGAGCAGGGAAATAGCAGGTTTTGAAACGGAGGCTAGGTGGCCACCTGACAGTGATGAGGATCCTGTGAATTTAGGGGGATCTATTTGTGAGTTTCCTGCATTGTGCTGGGGGTTGGACTAGATGACCCTGGGGGTCCCTTCCAACTCTAGGATTCTATGATTCTTCCACAGGCTTCCTCGGGAGGTGGTGGGCTCTCCTTCCTTGGAGGTTTTTCTACAGAGGCTGGATGGCCATCCGACAGCAATGAGGATCCTGTGAATTTAGGGGGAGGTACTAGGCAGTATAATAAAAAGTAGAGACATCACCCTGCCAACAAAAGTCCATATAGTCAAAGTGATGATATTCCCAGTAGTAATGTATGGCTGTGAGAGCTGACCATAAGGAAGGCCGAGCGCAGAAGAATAGATGCTTTTGAGCTGTGGTGCTGGAGAAGACTCTTGAGAGTCCTTTGGACTGCAAGAAGATCCAATCAGTCAGTCCTAAGGGAAATCAACCCAGACTGTTCCCTGGAAGGTCAGATGCTGAAGCTGAAGCTCAAATTCTTTGGCCACCCAATGAGAAGGGAGCACTCCCTGGAGAAGACCCTGATGGTGGGAAAGACGGAAGGCAAAAGAAGAAGGGGATGGCAAAAGAGGAGATGGCTGGACAGTGTTACTGATGTAACTAACATGAATTTGAGCAGACTTCGAGGGATGGTGGAAGACAGGAGGGCCTGGCGTGGCTTGGTCCATGGGGTCGCAAAGAGTCGGACTCAACTGTGCGACTGAATTACAACAAATTTCTAGTTTCCTGCATTGTGCAGGGGGTTGGACTAGAAGACCCTGGAGGTCCCTTCCAGCTCTATGATTGCTACAGCACAGACATTGTCATCCCTATAAAATAAAAAAAATTATAAGAGCTTCCGGCTCAACATTAGGAAGAACTTCCTGACCATGAGAGCGGTCCCTCAATGGAACAGGTTTCCTCCTTGGGAGGTGGTGGGCTCTCCTTCCTTGGAGGTTTTTAAGCAGAGGCTAGATGGGCATCTAACAGCAATGCGGATCCTGTGAATTTAGGGGGCAGTGTTTGTGAATTTCTTGCATTTTGCCGGGGATTAGACTAGATGACCCTGACAGTCCCTTCCAACTCTATGATTCTAGGGTACAGTGCCAGAGAGCCCACCTTCTATCCCTACCATTTTCTAAGCTGATCTCTGTTGCCTGGAGATCTGTTGTAATTCCAGGAGGTCTCCAGGCGCAGCCTGGAGGTTGGCACCAAGTGTAGTCCTGCGAGCAAAAATTCTGCTTTGTGACCTACTGGCATGAAAGTTAGGAGCGACTGCATGAATTAGTTTGCTCTGGGGCCATCCTTCCTGAGGTAAGACAAAAATGTGTGAGCCGGAGGCAAAAAACCTTTGAGCTAGCTCACAATAACTCAGCTTAGAGGAAACACTGCTTGGCCTCTCTATCAGTGGAGGACTCCCAATACTACTTTGCTCCCTTGACATAGGACCCAAGCGAGAGGACTGGGTAGGGAGAGGAGGAAAGGATGCTGTTGGCAGAACATGACTTAGAACGGGGGTGGCCAAACTGTAGCACATAAGAACATCAGAGAAGCCATGTTGGATCAGGCCAATGGCTCCTCCAGTCCAACACTCTGTGTCACATAAGAACATAAGAGAGGCCATGTTGGATCAGACCAATGGCCCCTCCAGTCCAACACTCTGTGTCACATAAGAACATCAGAGAAGCCATGTTGGATCAGGCCAATGGCCCCTCCAGTCCAACACTCTGTGTCACATAAGAGAAGCCATGTTGGATCAGGCCAATGGCCCATCCAGTCTAACACTCTGTGTTGCGCAGTGGCCAAAACCTAGGGGCCCTCAGGAGGTCCATCAGTGGGGCCAGGACACTAGAAGTCCTCCCACTCTGGCCTGCATGAGACTTCACCCAAAATTCTAGAGATGTTGAGGGCCTCTGCTTCCTGTGTAGATGAAAGCCAGCATGGTGAGTGTTGGACAAAACTTTCGGAGACCCAGATTTGAATTCTCACTTGGCTGTGGCAGCGTTACTGGTTGATCTTGTTCCAGTTGCACGCTCTCAGCCTAACATATCTCACTTGGTTGTTGTTAGGATAAAACAGACAAGAGAAAGATACGAGCCAATTGTGGGGGGAGAGGAGACACGTAGGGTAAGATGAATGGAGCGAGCAAGTAAATAACCGCGTCCCTCTGTTCCGTTTCTCCCAGGAGTCCCATGGTGACGGGCACATCGGTGCTGGGGGTGAAATTTGATGGCGGGGTGATCATTGCTGCCGACATGCTGGGCTCCTACGGCTCCCTCGCCCGCTTCCGCAACATCTCCAGGGTCATGAAAGTCAATGACAGCACCGTCTTAGGGGCCTCGGGGGACTACGCCGATTTCCAGTACCTGAAGCAAGTCGTCGATCAGATGGTGTAAGATGGCTCCATTCTGGCTCCAAGGACTCACCCTCACTTTAACTACCAGTGCATTCTTGGACGTGCCGTGCTTGCACATAAATGCATGCGTGTGCAGGGCAGGTGTTGTTCCTGGCTCCCGCCTGGCCCTTTTTAAAGTCCTATGGGCCAGATCCTGCGACACAGCTCCTTTCCCTGATCTGTAGAAGATGATGATATTAGATTGATATCCCGCCCTCCACTCCGAAGAGTCTCAAGAGCGGCTCACAATCTCCTTTCCCTTCCTCCCCCACAACAGACACCCTGTGAGGTAGATGAAGATATTGGATTTATATCCCGCCCTCCACTCCGAAGAGTCTCAGAGCGGCTCACAATCTCCTTTCCCTCCCCCGCCCCACAACAGACACCCTGTGAGGTAGATGAAGATATTGGATTTATATCCCGCCCTCCACTCCGAAGAGTCTCAGAGCGGCTCACAATCTCCTTTCCCTCCCCCCCCCCCACAACAGACACCCTGTGAGGTAGATGAAGATATTGGATTTATATCCCACCCTCCACTCCGAAGAGTCTCAGAGCGGCTCACAATCTCCTTTCCCTTCCCCCCCCACAACAGACACCCTGTGAGGTAGATGAAGATATTGGATTTATATCCCGCCCTCCACTCCGAAGACTCTCAGAGCGGCTCACAATCTCCTTTTCCTCCCCCCCCCCCACAACAGACACTCTGTGAGGTAAATGAAGATATTGGATTTATATCCCGCCCTCCACTCCGAAGAGTCTCAGAGCGGCTCACAATCTCCTTTCCCTTCCTCCCCCCTCACAACAGACACCCTGTGAGGTAAATGAAGATATTGGATTTATATCCCGCCCTCCACTCCGAAGAGTCTCAGAGCGGCTCACAATCTCCTTTCCCTTCCTCCCCCCTCACAACAGACACCCTGTGAGGTAAATGAAGATATTGGATTTATATCCTGCCCTCCACTCCGAAGAGTCTCAGAGTGGCTCACAATCTCCTTTCCCTTCCTCCCCCCTCACAACAGACACCCTGTGAGGTAAATGAAGATATTGGATTTATATCCTGCCCTCCACTCCGAAGAGTCTCAGAGTGGCTCACAATCTCCTTTGCCTTCCTCCCCCACAACAGACACCCTGTGAGGTAGTTGAAGATATTGGATTTATATCCCGCCCTCCACTCCGAAGAATCTCAGAGCGGCTCACAATCTCCTTTGCCTTCCTCCCCCACAACAGACACCCTGTGAGGTAGATGAAGATATTGGATTTATATCCCGCTCTCCACTCCGAAGAGTCTCAGAGCGGCTCACAATCTCCTTTCCCTTCCTCCCCCACAACAGACACCCTGGGAGGTGGGTGGGCCTGAGAGAGCTCTCCTAGAAGCTGCCCTTTCAAGGACACTCGGAGCCACTCACAAGGTCCTTTCCCTTCCTCCCCAACAACAGACACCCTGTGAGGTGGGTGGAGCTGAGAGAGCTCTCCTAGAAGCTACTCTTTCAAGAACAGAGTCTCAGAGCTACTTAACAATCTCCTTTCCCTTCCTCCCCCACAACAGACACCTTGTGAGGTGGGTGGAGCTTAGAGAGCTCTCCCAGAAGCTGCCAGTTTGGTGTAATGGTGAAGTGCACAGACTCTTATCTGGGAGAACCAGGTTTGATTCCCCACTCCTCCATTTGCAGCTGCAGGAATGGCCTTGGGTCAGCCCTAGCTCTCGCAGAGCTGTCCTTGAAAAGGCCACTTCTGTCAGAGCTCTCTCAGCCTCACCTACCTCACAAGGTGTCTGTTGTGGGAGGGGGGAGGTAAAGGAGATTGTGACCGCTCTGAGATTCAGAGTATAGCGTTGGGTATAAATCCAATATCTTCTTCAGTATATTCTTTTTCAAGGACAACTCTGCTGACCCAAGGCCATCCCAGCAGGTGCAAGTGGAGGAGTGGGGAATCAAACCCGGTTCTCCCAGATAAGAGAGCTCTGGCTAACCCAAGGCCATTCCAGTAGGTGCAAGTGGAGGAGTGGGAATCAAACCCGGTTCTCCCAGATAAGAGAGCTCTGGCTGACTCAAGGCCATTCCAGCAGCTGCAAGTGGAGGAGTGGGAATCAAACCCGGTTCTCCCAGATAAGAGAGCTCTGGCTGACCCAAGGCCATCCCAGCAGCTGCAAGTGGAGGAGTGGGGAATCAAACCCGGTTCTCCCAGATAAGAGAGCTCTGGCTGACCCAAGGCCATCCCAGCAGCTTCAAGTGGAGGAGTGGGGAATCAAACCCGTTCTCCCAGATAAGAGAGCTCTGGCTGACCCAAGGCCATTCCAGCAGCTGCAAGTGGAGGAGTGGGGAATCAAACCCGGTTCTCCCAGATAAGAGAGCTCTGGCTGACCCAAGGCCATTCCAGCAGGTGCAAGTGGAGGAGTGGGGAATCAAACCCGGTTCTCCCAGATAAGAGAGCTCTGGCTGACCCAAGGCCATTCCAGCAGGTGCAAGTGGAGGAGGGGGGAATCAAACCCGGTTCTCTCAGATAAGAGAGCTCTGGCTGACCCAAGGCCATTCCAGCAAGTGCAAGTGGAGGAGTGGGGAATCAAACCCGGTTCTCCCAGATAAGAGAGCTCTGGCTGACTCAAGGTCATTCCAGCAGGTGCAAGTGGAGGAGGGGGGAATCAAACCCGGTTCTCCCAGATAAGAGAGCTCTGGCTGACCCAAGGCCATTCCAGCAGGTGCAAGTGGAGGAGTGGGGAATCAAACCCGGTTCTCCCAGATAAGAGCGCTCTGGCTGACCCAAGGCCATTCAGCAGGTGCAAGTGGAGGAGTGGGGAAGCAAACCCGGTTCTCCCAGATAAGAGAGCTCTGGCTGACCCAAGGCCATACCAGCAGGTGCAAGTGGAGGAGTGGGGAATCAAACCCAGTTCTCCCAGATAAGAGAGCTCTGGCTGACCCAAGGCCATGCTAGCAGATCCAAGTGGAGGAGTGGGGAATCAACCCCGGTTCTCCCAGATACGAGTCCGCACACTTCACCACTACACCAAACTGGCTGTGTGTGGTTGAAAAGCCTGTTTGAGGCTCAGATACCTCCACCGTTGGCTTCTCTTTTCCAGGATCGATGAGGAGCTGCTGGGAGACGGTCACAACTACAGCCCGAAGGCCATTCACTCCTGGCTGACCCGAGCCATGTACAGTCGCCGGTCCAAGATGAACCCCTCTGGAACACAGTCGTGATTGGCGGCTATGCCAACGGCGAAGGGTAAGCCTCCCTCCTAGCATGAGGCTTGTTTGCACACTGCCTGTTTTCAGGGCTGGAGAGGGGTCAGCTGTCAGGAAGGGCTGATTAGAGCCAAGATGTAGAAGTCACTGAGCAATAAGCATAGCTGAGACTGGATTAAGGCAGTTGGCAAAACCTGTGAATGGCAGCAAATTAGCATACAGATAATAAAAGAGTTAACCAGCGTATGTGAGATCTGAGTGACTTAGCGTGCGTAGTGAGATAAGAACCTGATATCTCTGTTAGGCCCCGGGGGTTCAGTTATCCTGAATGTTGTAACTCGGCAATCTCCTGCTCTAGTCTGTTTTTGAAATTCCTTTTGCAATAAAACAGCTACATTGAAGGCCCCCCCCCATTGGATTTGGCTTTAAATCTCGCCCTTCACTCTGAATCTCCACCTTCCCGTGAGGGAGATGACGCTGAGAGAGCTCTCCCAGAAGCTGCCCTTTCAAGGACAGCTCTGTGAGAGCTGTGGCTGACCCAAGGCCATTCCAACAGCTGCGAGCGGAGGGGTGGGGAATCAAATAAGAGTCCATGCACTTAAAGGAAAGGAAAGGTCCCCTGTGCAAGCACCAGTTGCTTCCGACTCTGGGGTGACGCTGTCAGTGGTTCATGTGCAGAGTGCAAAACAGAGAACTGCCACCAGGTCGATGCGAGGAAAGAATTTGAGCCACACACCAGCACCTAGTCTAAAGTAGCGTATTTACAACTATATACAAACAACTTGGTGCGGTGAATAACATATACTATACTGAGTGACAAAGTGCTACGCCAGGAACTCACTCTCACTGTAGATCCACCTGCTGCTCCATGCTGCATCCATGCTGTGGACGGAGGACTCACACACTAACAGACGCTGCTTTCACAACGTTTTGTGGGGTTTGACTGTGGAGCAGTGTGGGAAGGGGAAAGGGGTTTCTTTGGGGGTGGGGGCGGGGCATGAGTGCAGAGTCAAAATCAAATGACAAGATATAAATGTCGTTTCCGTGGACTCCCGAAGTGAAACAGAAGCAAAAAACAAAACCAAAAGTGGGGTTTGACTGTGGAGCAGAATGTGAAAATGAAAGGTGTTTGGGGGGATGGGAAATGAAAGGAGAATCAAAGTAAAATTTAAAAAGTGGAAAGCGATCATGCTGTGCAGGTGGGAGTTAAAAGCAAGCCTCATGAATATAATCTGCGATGGCTCCAAGGTTAGATGACCCCCTTATCCCTAAATACACACCAACCAGGTGGGGCAGAGGGGTGATACGTTCTTGAAACCCACTTGCTGAGAGCCAGTTTGGTGCAGCGGTTAAATGCGCGGACTCTTCACTGGGAGAACCGGGTTTGATTCCCCTCTCCTCCACTTGCAGCTGCTGGAATGGCCTTGGGTCAGCCAGAGCTTTTGCAGAGCTGTCCTTGAAAGGGCAGCTTCTGGGAGAGCTCTCTCAGCTGCACCTACCTCACAGGGTGTCTTATTGTGGGTGGGGAAGGTAAAGGAGATTGTGAGCTGCTCTGAGATTCAGAGTATAGGGCGGGATAGAAGTCCAATATCATCATCATCATGAAAGGTGAAGGTGCATCCGGTGATAGGCTGGGTGCCTTTCTGTGACCAAAGGAGTGCCTTCTCCCAGAAGCTGAGGTGCTCATCTGTATCAAGTTAGAAGAGCTGCTCTCTGGCTCCACCTGCTGGTCTGGAGGAATGCCTCTTTATGGCCTCTAGAGGAAGTGGCGGCGTTCCCCTTCAGTCCTTGGAAAGGAAATGTCCCCTGTGCAAGCACCGGTCGTTTCCGACTCTGGGGTGACGTTGCTTTCACAACGTTTTCACGGCAGACTTTTGACGGTGTGGTTTGCCATTGCCTTCCCCAGTCTTTTACACTTTCCCCCCCAGCAAGCTGGGGACTCATTTTACCGACCTCGGGAAGGATGGAAGGCTGAGTCAACCTGGAGCTGGCTACCTGAACCAGCTTCCGCCGGGATCGAACTCAGGTCGTGAGCAGAGGGCTCCGACTGCAGTGCTGCAGCTTTACCACTCTGTGCCACGGGGCTCTAATTATATTAGCGGAAAGGAAAGGTCCCCTGTGCAAGCACCAGTCGTTTCTGACTCTGGGGTGACGTTGCTTTCACAACGTTTTTACGGCAGACTTTTTTACGGGGTGGTTTGCCCTTGCCTTCCCCAGTCATTTACAGCAAGCTAGGGACTCATTTGACCGACCTCGGAAGGATGGAAGGCTGAGTCAACCTTGGGCCAGTTACCTGAAGCAGCTCCACTGAGTGTCCTTTATCATTTCAGAACCACATCTGAATTAAAAATAGAGTTTGGTGTAGTGAGCCTGCTTTGGTGGGGAGCGCGGGATATAAATCCAATCTAAATACGTAGGAAGTCATAAGAAACAGTAATTAAAACACTGGTTAGGAGGAAGCAGCCCCCCGGCGCAGAGTGTTAAAAGCTGCAGCACTGCAGTCCTAAGCTCTGCTCACGACCTGAGTTCGATCCCCGGCGGAAGCTGGGTTCAGGTAGCTCCAGATTGACTTGGAGAAAGCTCTCCCTGATTGACTCTCCAGCTCTGGCTCCAGATTGACTCCGCCTTCCATCCTCTCGAGGTCGGTCAAATGAATACCTGGCTTGCTGGGGGGAAAGTGTACGGAAGGCTGAGTCAACCTGGAGCCGGCTACCTGAACCAGCTTCCACCGGGGAAGGCAAGGGCAAACCACCCCGTCAAAACTCTGCCGTGAAAACGTCGAGGAAGCAACGTCACCCCAGAGTCGGAAACGACTGGTGCTTGAACAGGGGACCGTTCCTTTCCTTTCTAGGAAGAAGGGGCCGTTGAGGGAATTCCAAAGGAATAAAAAAAAGTATTCAGCTGCTGGCGGAAGACCGCAACAGAAGGGGACAGGCAAATCTCCCAAGAGTGAGAGTTCCAGAGCTTTGGTGCCATGACCGAGAAGGCCCTTGTCCTGGGTTGTCTGATCTCAGAAGGCTGGGGCTGCTGAAGCCGGGCCTCTGAAGATAACTGGAGTGGTCACGAAGGGTCATTAGTGCAGTTTTAAACGTAACACATATGCAATACATGGCCTAAAGCAGGGGTCCTCAAACTACGGCCCGCGGGCCAGATGCGGCCCGCTGAGGACTTTTATGCGGCCCGCTGGGTTATGGCAAAATCAGACCGGAAGTGACGTTCGACCTAAACTCACGTTAGCAACGCACACTTCCGGCACTGGGCTGAGGCAGCGGAGACAGAGTGTGAGGTGATACCGAGGTGAGGTGAGTTCTCAGGCCGGGGTGTGTGGTGTGGGGAAGGGAGAGAGATGCAGAAGACGGAGAACTGACGGCCCGCGGCCTTGTACAGTAACGGCAGTCCGGCCCTCCAGCAGTCTGAGGGACAGTGAACTGGCCCCCTATTTAAAAAGTTTGAGGACCCCTGGCAAAAAGGAACAGGGCGGGGTGGGACAGAGAAGAGAAGGAGCTGTCAGGAAGCCAAGTTCATCTGTCATAAAAGTGGAACTTCCCTCCTCAGTTTCTTAGGCTACGTCGACATGTTGGGCGTGGCTTACGAAGCCCCTACGCTTGCGACCGGATACGGCTCCTACGTGGCACAGGTGAGCCACCGGGGAAGTGTGGATTTGGCAGAGAAGTGGCCTGGCCTCGTCAAGCCCCCCGGGGCCCTTTGTCTCTTGCCATGACAACCTCTCCCTCTTTCTCCCTTCCGGATCGCAGCCATTGATGCGGGAAGCCCTGGAGAAGAAGGGCACGCTGTCCAGAGAAGAGGCCCGGGCCCTTATCGAGCGCTGCATGAAGATCCTCTACTACCGAGACGCCCGCTCGTTCAACAGGGTGAGTTGTCCTGCACACACGCACCCCTGGAAGTGCCTGGAAGGCAGCAAAGGGGCAGCCATGTTTCCTGTGTCGGATAGGGGCTGTAGCTGAGTAGCAGAGCATCTGTTTAGCATATAGAGAGCAGTTTAAGGACCAGGCAGGAGGTGATGTGAAAAACCTCAGCCTGAGACCCTGGAGAGCCATGGAGAGCGGCCATAGCTCAGTGGCAAAGCCTCCGCTTGGCATGCAGAAGGTCCTAGGTTCAGTTCCCGGCATCTTCAGTTGAAAGGACCAGGCAGGAGGTGATGGGAAAGACCTCAGCCTGAGACCCTGGAGAGCCATGGAGAGGGGCCATAGCTCAGTGGCAGAGCCTCCGCTTGGCATGCAGAAGGTCCCAGGTTCTATCCCCGGTATCTCCAGTTAAAAGGAGCAGGCAGGAGGTGATGGGAAAGACCTCAGCCTGAGACCCTGAGAGCCATGGAGAGGGGCCATAGCTCAGTGGCAGAGCCTCTGCTTAGCATGCGGAAGGTCCCAGGTTCAATCCCCAGAATCTCCAGTTAGAAAGGACCAGGCAGGAGATGATGGGAAAGACCTCAGCCTAAGATCCTGGAGAGCCATGGAGAGGGGCCATAGCTCAGTGGCAGAGCATCTGCTTGGCATGCAGAAGGTCGCAGGTTCAATCCCTGGCATCTCCAGTTAAAGGACCTGGCAGGAGGTGATGGGAAAGACCTCAGCCTGAGACCCTGGAGAGCCATGGAGAGGGGCCGCAGCTCAGTGGCAGAGCCTCTGCTTGGCATGCAGAAGGTCCCAGGTTCAATCCCCGGCATCTCCAGTTAAGAAGGACCAGGCAGGAGGTGATGGGAAAGACCTCAGCCTGAGATCCTGGAGAGCCCCTGCCAGTCTGAGTACACAATACTGACCTTGATGGACTAAGGGTGGAGAAGGGGCATGGCTCAGTGGTAGCGCATCTGCCTGGCATGCAGAAGGTCCCAGGTTCAATCCTTGGCATCTCCAGGCAGAAGGTCAAGGCAGTAGGTGAGACGGAAGACCTTTAATCTGAGACCCTGGAGAGCTGCTGCCAGTCTGAGTAGACAATACTGACTTTTGGTGGATTCAGTATACTGGTTCAGCATAAGGCAGCTTTTTTGCGTTAACATTTCTATTGCAAAAATGAAACAAAAAATCTAGCGGTGCTTTAAAGACAAATGATGCTTATTTCAGTGCGAGCTTTCGTAGGAGTGGCCAAACTTGCTTAACGTAAGAGCTGCAAAAGAATAAACGTCAGATGTCTGAGAGCTAGGCAGGCCAGAAAATGGGGGATAGGTGGAAAGAAAGCAACTTTTTAAATGCGCTCTCAAAGCAGCTGTCTGGCGTGGCCTGGAGAAGTCATTTAAAGTGAGAAATGCCTTCTTCAAGCTGGCCAGTGGGGTGGAGGAAGGGGCTTCAGGAGGCACACAATATGTGTGAACATATGAAGCTGCCTTCTACTGAATCAGACCCTCGGTCCATCAAAGTCAGTATTGTCTGCTCAGACTGGCAGCGGCTCTCCAGGGTCTCAAGCTGAGGTTTTTCACACCTATTTGCCTGGACCCTTTTTTGGAGATGTCGGGGATTGAACCTGGGACCTTCTGCTTCCCAAGCAGATGCTCTACCACTGAGCCACCGTCCCTCCCATGTGGCCCATTTCATCAGATACGAAAAAGAAAATGCTGTTTTTCTGGGGCATGTTATGGCAGGAAGGGGGGAGGAGTAAAGGCTCAGTGCAGACGGCATTATAAAGTGTAAAAAAACCCCAAAATCATTGGCTACTGTGTGTGGAATAGCCAGTAGATCCCAAAGTTATTGCTGCACTTCCTGAAGTTGTAGTCATTTTTTGGCACCACTAGGTGGCGAGGCAGGCTTATTTTTAGGCTTCCTGACTGGCCCAGGGTCAACAGCTGACTTGAAGTGGGGAATCGAACCCGGTTCTCTAGATTAGAGCCCGCCGCTGTTAACCGCTACACCAAGCCGGCTCTCTCGTGAAGTGTCAATTTCAACGGAAGGAAGAAAAGGCAGATGTTGAGGGAGAAAGAGCAGGCGGTGGGTCTCGCCACAGGTCAACGGAATTAGCACTGACGCATCCGAATCAGATGGAGAAGGGGTCGCGTGGGTGTTATCTAGTCCAGCCCGGGTGGGATGAGCGTGGAACTCCCAAGATGGTCGTTAAAGGCGCAGGTAATAAGGCAGGCACCTCTCTTGCAGTATGAGCTGATCATCGTGACGGAGAAAGGCGTGGAAACGGAAGGGCCGCTCACCTCTGACACCAACTGGGAAATAGCGCACCTGGTTAGGTAAGTGTGTGCAAGTTTGACCAGCGTTTGAGAAGCAGCTGCTGTGTTTGCCGCGGTAACGGCTCTGGCGAAACCTCTCGTCAACTGGCTCCGGAGAGCCGCTGCCGGTCTGAGCAGACAACGCTGACTTAGATGGACCAAGGGTGGGGAGGAGCCGTGGCTCAGTGGCAGAGCACCTACTCGGCATGCAGAAGACCCCAGGTTCCATCCCTGGCCTCTTCCGATTAAAAAGGACCAAATAATAGGTGATGGGAAAGAACTCAGCTGGAGAGCCATGGAGAGGGGCCATAGCTCAGTGGCAGAGCCTCTGCTTGGCATGCAGAAGGTCCCAGGTTCAATCCCCAGGATCTCCAGTTAAAAGGACCAGGTAGGAGGTGATGGGAAAGACCTCAGCCTGAGACCCTGGAGAGCCATGGAGAGGGGCCATAGCTCAGTGGCAGAGCCTCTGCTTGGCATGCAGAAGGCCCCAGGTTCAATCCGTGGCCTCTCCAGTTCAAAGGACCAGGCAGGAGGGGATTGGAAAGATCTCAGCCGGAGACCCTGGAGAGGGGCCATAGCTCTATGGCAGAGCCTCTGCTTGGCATGCAGAAGGTCCCAGGTTCAATCCCCGGCACCTCCACTTAAAGGACCAGGTAGCAGGTGATGGGGAAGACCTCTGCCTGAGACCCTGAAAATCTGCTGTTCACCTGAGTAGGTAATACCGACTGTGCTGGACCAGGAACACATATGAACATATGAAGCTGCCTTCTACTGAATCAGACCCTCAGTCCATCAAAGTCAGTCTTGTCTACTCAAACTGGCAGCGGCTCTCCAGGGTCTCAAGCGGAGGCTTTTCTCGCTTACTCACTTGGTCCATTTTTAACTGGAGATGCCGGGGCCTTCTGCATGCCAAGCAGATGCTCTGCCCCTGAGCCACCGTCTCCCCCCAATTCTGTATGGTCTGATCAGTGGTCTGAGTCAGTAGAAGGCAACTTGTGTTCCAAACTCTGTACTCCTTTCTCTCTCTTGTTCAGGTTTGCCTGCTGTGGGACTAATCTTTCCGTTTTTTCCCCCCCTCAACAGCGGCTTCGAATGAGGCTGAAGAAAGGGAGGGGCTACATCGGCCACTTCTCTGCCGAGATGTTCTCAAAAGTTCTTGGATGCTGCACCGGGACCACTGCTGGACATCTTTTTGTAAACAAAATAAACAGTATTGTAAACAAACAAAAAAAGAGGTTGAGATACTTCCCTGCAGAGTTGGTTTTCTCGGCTTAAATTTCAGTGTGGTCAAAGGAATTCCAGGACGGTGTCACTTAAAGGAGGCAAGGGCCCTGCCTGGAAAGAACACGGCCACATAAAAGAGAAGCCATAAGAACATAAGAGAAGCCATGCTGGATCAGGCCAATGGCCCATACAGTCCAACACTCTGTGTCACATAAGAACATAAGAGAAGCCATGTTGGATGATGCCAGTGGCCCCTCCAGTCCAACACTCTGTGTCACATAAGAACATAAGAGAAGCCCTGTTGGATCAGGCCAGTGGCCCCTCCAGTCCAACACTCTGTGTCACATAAGAACATAAGAGAAGCCATGTTAGATCAGGCCAGTGGCCCATCCAGTCCAACACTCTGTGTAACTTAAGAACACAAGAGAAGCCATGTTGGATCAGGCCAATGGCCCATCCACTCCAACACTCTGTGTCACTTAAGAACATAAGAGAAGCCTTGTTGAATCAGGCCAATGGCCCATCCAGTCCAACACTCTGTGTCACATAAGAACATAAGAGGAGCCATGTTGGATCAGGCCAATGGCCCATCCAGTCCAACACTCTGTGTCACATAAGAACATAAGAGAAGCCATGTTGGATCAGGCCAATGGCCCCTCCAGTCCAACACTCTGTGTCACATAAGAACAGAAGAGAAGCCATGTTGGATCAGGCCAATGGCCCATCCAGTCCAACACTCTGTGTCACATAAGAACAGAAGAGAAGCCATGTTGGATCAGGCCAATGGCCCCTCCAGTCCAACACTCTGTGTCACATAAGAGAAGCCATGTTGGATCAGGCCAGTGGCCCCTCCAGTCCAACACTCTGTGTCACATAAGAACGTAAGAGAAGTCATGTTGGATCACTCCAATGGCCCATGCAGTCCAACACTCTGTCACACAGTGGCCAATATGTGTGTGTGTGTGTGTATATACACACACACACACATATATACACAAACATATATATATAAAGAAAGGTTAAAACGCGTTGGCTCTTTAGCTTGGAGAAACGTCGACTGCGGGGTGACATGATAGAGAACATAAGAGAAGCCATGTTGGATCAGGCCAATGGCCCATCCAGTCGAACACTCTGTGTCACACAGTGGCCAATATATGTGTGTGTGTGTGTATATATATATATACATACACACACACACATATATACACACACACACTGAAGCTAATAGCTACTGATGGACCTCTGCTCCATATTTTTATCTAACACCCTCTTGAAGCTGTCTATGCTTGCAGCCGCCACTACCTCCTGTGGCAGTGAATTCCACACGTTAATCACCCTTTGGGTGAAGTACCTCCTTTTATCCGTTCTAACCCAACTGTTCAGCAATTTCATTGAATGCCCACGAGTTCTTGTATTGTGAGAAAGGGAGAAAAGGACTTCTTTCTCTACCTTCTCCATCCCGTGCATTATCTTGTAAACCTCTATCATGTCACCCCGCAGTCGACGTTTCTCCAAGCTAAAGAGCCCCAAGCGTTTCAACCTTTCTTCATAGGGAAAGTGTTCCAACCCTTTAATCATTCTAGTTGCCCTTTTCTGGACTTTTCCCAATGCTATAATATCCTTTTTGAGGTGCGGTGACCAGAATTGCACACAGTATTCCAAATGAGACCGCACCATCGATTTATACAGGGGCATTATGATACTGGCTGATTTGTTTTCAATTCCCTTCCTAATAATTCCCAGCATGGCGTTGGCCTTTTTTATTTCAATCGCACACTGTCTTAACATTTTCAGTGAGTTATCTACCATGACCCCAAGATCTCTCTCTTGGTCAGTCTCTGCCAGTTTACACCCCATTAACTTGTATTTGTAGCTGGGATTCTTGGCCCCAATGTGCATTACTTTGCACTGGCCACATTGAACCTCATCTGCCACCTTGACACCCACTCATTCAGCCTCAACAGATCCTTTTGGAGTTCCTCACAATCCTCTCTGGTTGTCACCACCCTGAACAATTTAGTGTCATCTGCAGACTTGGCCACTTCACTGCTCACTCCCAACTCCAAATCATTTATAAACAAGAGCATGGGACCCAGTACTCAGCCCTGTGGCACCCCGCTGCTTACCGTCCTCCACTGCGAAGACTGCCCATTTATACTTACTCTCTGCTTCCTATTAATTAGCCAGTTATTTTATCCAGAAGAGGACCTGTCCTTTTACTCCATGACTCTCGAGCTTTCTAAGGAGCCTTTGAGGAGGAACTTTATCAAAAGCTTTCTGGAAGTCAAGGTAAACAACATCTATTGGGTCTCCTTTGTCCACATGTTTGTTCACCCCCTCAAAGAAATCTAACAGGTTAGTGAGGCAAGATCTTCCCTTACAGAACCCATGCTGAGTCTTCAATAACCCATGTTCATCAATGTGCCTACTGATTCTGTCATTGATAATGCTTTCTACCAACTTTCCCGGTATTGAAGTCACACTGACTGGCCTGTAATTTCCCGGATCTCTTCTGGAACCCTTTTTAAAGATGGGGGTGACATTTGCTACCTTCCAGTCCTCAGGAACGGAGGCAGATTTCAATGAAAGATTACAGATTTTTGTCAGAAGATCCACAAGTTTAACTTTGAGTTCTTTCAGAACTCTTGGATGTATGCCATCCGGACCTGGTGACTTATTAGTTTTTAAGTTGTCTATCAGTTGTAGGACCTCCTCTCGTCACCTCAATCTGACTCAGGTCTTTCAACACCCTTTCCAAAATTAGTGGTTCTGGAGCGGGCAAACACTTCTCATCTTCCGCAGTGAAGACAGAGGCAAAAAATGCATTCAGCTTCTCAGCCATTTCCCTATCCTCCTTCAGTAATCCTTTTACCCCATGGTCATCCAAGGGCCCCACTGCCTCCCTGGCTGGTTTCCAGCTTCTAATATATTTGAAGAAATTTTTATTGTTGGTCTTTTATGTTTTTTGCAATATGCTCCTTATAGTCCATTTTTGCCTGCCTGATCACAGTCTTGCATTTGATTTGCCACAGCCTGTGTTCCCTTTTACTAATCTCACTTGGACTGGCTGTCCACCGCTTAAAGGAGTCCTTCTTACCTTTTACAGCTTCCATTACTTTGTTTGTTAACCATGCAGGCCTTTTCTTATACCTGTTTGTACCTTTCCTAAATTGTGGTATATATTTTATCTGAGCTTCCAGGAATGTAGTTTTAAATTGCCTCCAAGCTTCCCCAAGGGTTTTCACCGTATTTGCCTTTCCTTTCAGTTTCCTCCTCACATGTCTCCTCATCTCAGCGAATTTACCACTTTTAAAGTTAAACGTGGTTGTGCTGGTCTTTTGGGGCAACTCTCTATTTATACATTATGGTCACTGCTCCCAAGTGGCGCAATCACTTTTACATCTCTCACCAAGTCCTGGGCATTACTTAGGACCAAATCCAGGATCGCCCCACCCCTGGTAGGTTCTATGACCATCTGCTCCATAGCACAGTCATTGAGAGCATCAAGAAACTCAATCTCTTTCTCTCGACCAGAACACATATTGACCCAATCAATCTGCGGGTAGTTAAAATCACCGATTACGACACAGTTTTTATGTTTAGCCTCTATCTTTTATCCTTCCATCATATTATAATCGTCCTCTATCTTTTGATTTGGTGGGCGATAACAAACTCCCATAGTTAAATTTCCTTTTGGGCCCTCTATTTCAACCCAAAGCATTTCTAGAAGGGAATCTAATTCTCTGACCTCAGTCTTACTGGCCCGTATACCCTCTCTAACATACAGAGCCACCCCACCTCCAACCCTTCCCTCCCTATCCTTCCGATATAACATATCCAGGAATCACCGTGTCCCACTGATTCTCATTCCACCAAGTTTCTGAAATTCCCACAATGTCTATGTTTTCTCCCAACACTAAACATTCCAACTCACCAATTTTACTTCGAACACTTCTAGCATTTGCATACAAACATCTATAATTTCCCAGACAAGCTAGGCCCGCCACCTTCCTCCTGTCGCCTTGAGACTTTGGCAGACAGTCCATACTGTTTGTCACCATCACAGTGGACAACTCTGATCCATTACCCAGTAGAAAAGTAACAGCTAACCCTTCATCTCTATGAGAAGAGTCCTCCTGAACCAGAGACATTTCATCTCCTGTCGGCTTTCCCCCAAGTTTTAGTTTAAAAACTGCTCTGCCACCTTTTTGATTTTAAGCACCAGCAGCCTGGTTCCATCCGGGGACAAGTGGAGACCATCTTTTTTGTACAGCTCCCGCTTGTTCCAGAAGGCATCTCAGTGCCTAACAAATTTAAACCCTTCGTCCCTACACCATCGTCTCATCCACACATTGAAACTTCTAATTTGTGCCTGTCTCTCCAGCCCTGCACGTGGAACAGGTAGCACTTCTGAGAAGGCTACCTTGGAAGTCTTGGCCTTAAGTCTCCCGCCTAGCAGCCTAAATTTTTCCTCCAGGACCTCACGACTGCATTTCCCCACATCGTTGGTGCCAACATGCACCACGACCACAGGCTCCTCCCCAGCACTGTCTATCAGCCTATCTACTAAACGCGTAATGTCCGCTACCTTTGCACCAGGCAGGCAAGTCACCATACGGTCAATACGCGGTTTCGCCACCCAGCTGTATACTTGCCTAAGGATCTAATCACCAACTACCAAGACCCCCCCTCTCCCCTTGCCCAGGGATGGTTCCTTGGCGCGAAAGGATTCCCGCTCACCAGCCGAAGAGGTCCCTTCTGAGGGCGCATTCCCCTTATCCTCAGCCCTGTGCCCTGTTCCCTCTTGATCCTCACACTCCCTGGCAGCAACGGGGCTGCCACGTTCAGAGCGGGGCTCATCTAATACGTCCCCGAGAGTCTTCCCTGAGTGCCTAACTCCAGGGCAGTCACCTCGGCCTCAAGGGTACGAACTTGTTCCCTAAGGACCAGGAGTTCCTTGCATCGAGCACACACCCAAGACTTCTGTCCTGTGGGCAGACAGTCATACATGTGACACTCAGTGCAAAAAACTGGAAAGCCCCCACCCCCCTGCTGGCATTCTACCTTCATGATAGGTTTTTAAAAAAATATATACAGTCCCCTTTTAAACCCTGTTTGTTTATGTGGTTCCCCGCCTGGAGGTCAACTTACCTTATTGGGAGCACAAGGAAATTAGGAATCTGGGTTCCTGGTCCTTACGGAGCCCCCAGGCTAAGAGCCACAGGCCAAGAGCCCTTTAGCTCTCTGGCAAGGCGCAGGTTAACAATGCAAAGAGGGTGGGGAACACAGCCACTCCTAATCAATCAGCAACTATCGCCTTCACCTTCAGCCCACTCAACCAAACAAACAGCAGTTTACCAGCAACAACAAATTCAGAATTTTCAGCAGTCACACAAACTCAGAAATTCTCAGCAACTTCCCTAGCTGCTCACCCTTATATCAGTTGTTCTCTGCTCTTATCTCAGAACTCTCTGAAATGAAATGAGGTTTACAAGATAACGCATGGGATGGAGAAAGTAGAGAAAGAAGTCCTTTTCTCCCTTTCTCACAATACAAGAACTTGTGGGCATTCAATGAAATTGCTGAGCAGTCGGGTTAAAATGGATAAAAGGAATTACTTCTTCACCCGAAGGGTGATTAACATGTGGAATTCACTGCCACAGGAGATGGTGGCGGCTACAAACAAGCTTCAAGAGGGGGTTAGATAAAAATATGGAGCAGAGGTCCATCAGTGGCTATTAGCCAGTGTGTGTGTGTGTATATATATATATATAATTTTTTTGGCTACTGTGTGACACAGTGTTGGACTGGATGAGCCATTGGCCTAATCCAACATGACTTGTTATGTTCTTATGTCTGGGGCAGTGATGCTCTGCATACTTGGTGCTTGGGGGAGCAAGAGTGGTAGGGCTTCTAGTGTCCTGGCCCCACTGATAGACCTCCTGATAGCTCCTGGGCTTTTTTGCCTGCTGTGTGACACAGAGTGCTGGACTGGATGGGCCACTGGCCTGATCCAACATGGCTTCTCTTATGTTCTTATGTGACACAGAGTGTTGGATTGGATGGGCCATTGGCCTGATCCAACATGGCTTCTCTTATGTTCTTATGAGACACAGAGTGCTGGAGTGGATGGGCCACTGGCCTGATCCAACATGGCTCCTCTTATGTTCTTATGTGACACAGAGTGTTGGATTGGATGGACCATTGGCCTGATCCAACATGGCTTCTCTTATGTTCTTATATGACACAGGGTGTTGGACTGGATGGGCCATTGGCCTGATCCAACATGGCTTCTCTTATGTGACACAGAGTGTTGGATTGGATGGACCATTGGCCTGGTCCAACAGGGCTTCTCTTATGTGACACAGAGTGTTTGTATGTTTGTAGCCGCCACCACCTCCTGTGGCAGTGAATTCCACATGTTCATTACCCTTTGGGTGAAGAAGGACTTTTAGCAGTTCTAACCCGACTGCTCAGCAACTTCATCGAATGCCCACGAGTTCTTGTATTGTGAGAAAGGGAGAAAAGTCCTTCTTTCTCTACTTTCTCCATCCCATGCATTATCTTGTAAACCTCTATCATGTCACCCCGCAGTCGACGTTTCTCCAAGCTAAAGAGCCCCAAGCGTTTCAACCTTTCTTCATAGGGAAAGTGTTCCAACCCTTTAATCATTCTAGTTGCCCTTACTTAAAACATTAACGCTCTTGCAATACGTCGTTGCTGATGCCCCAAGTGCTGCCTGGAGTGGGGGAGTTTACAAAACCAAACTGAAATGCTTGTCTACAAAACGTATCGCCTTCCCCAGGAAAATAGCTACAACTCCTAAGAGGCAGTACAACAATTAGAGAGACAGCCAGGGATAGTGGTCGGTGTGAGCCTACTGTTTGGGAGACTTAAATTCAAAATTAAAAGGCAAAGGTAGGCCCCTGTGCAAGCACCAGTCGTTTCCGACTCTCGGGTGACGTTGCTTTCACGTTTTTATGGCAGACTTTTTACGGCGTGGTTTGCCACTGCTTTCCCCAGTCATCTACACTCCCCCCCCACCCCCAGCAAGCTGGGTATTCCTTTGACTCACCTCGGAAGGATGGAAGGCTGAGTCAACCTTGGGCCGGCTACCTAAATCCAGCTTCCGCTGGAATTGAACTCAGGTCATGAGCAGAGAGTTCAAACCTCAGTACTGTAGTACTGCTGTTTTATTAGATAAAGGAAAGGAAAGGTCCCCTGTGCAAGCACCAGTCGTTTCCGACCCTGGGGTGACGTTGCTTTCACGTTTTCACGCTGGACTTTTTACAGAGTGGTTTGCCATTGCCTCCCCCAGTCCTCTACACTTTCCCCCCCAGCAAGCTGGGTCCTCATTATACCAACCTCGTAAGGATGGAAGGCTGTCAACCTGGAGCCAGATACCTGAACCAGCTTCTGCTGGGATCGAACTGAGGTCGTGAGCAGGGAGCTCAGCCTGCAGCTTTACCATTCTGCGCCACGCGGCTCTTAAATTCAGAATACCCGGTCTATAAAACAAAATGTGCTGCGTGAACGTGGTCTGGAGTCTGGACAAACACAGAGAGGAGAATTGCAGATTTATACCCCGCCCTTCTCTCAGAAGCAGCCCCGTGGCGCAGAGTGGTAAAGGTGCAGTACAGCAGTATTAACTCTCTGCTCACGACCTGAGTTTGATCCCAGCGGAAGGTGGTTCAGGTAGCTGGCCCAAGGTTGACTTAGCCTTCCATCCTTCCGAGGTCGGTCAAAGGAGTTCCCAGCTTCCTGGGGGGAAAGCGTAGAGGGCTGGGGAAGGCAAGGGCAAACCACCCCATAAAAAAGTCTGCCGTGAAAACGTCGTGAAGCGATGTCACCCCAGAGTCGGAAACGACTGGTGCTGGCGCAGGGGACCTTTCCTTCTCTCAGAATCAGAGGCTCAGAGCGGTTCACAATCTCCCATATCTTCTTCCCCCACAACAGACACCCTGTGAGGTAGATGAAGATATTGGATTTATATCCCGCCCTCCACTCCGAAGAGACTCAGAGCGGCTCACAATCTCCTTTCCCTTCCTCCTCCACAACAGGCACCCTGTGAGGTAGATGAAGATATTGGATTTATATCCCGCCCTCCACTCCGAAGAGACTCAGAGCGGCTCACAATCTCCTTTACCTTCCTCCTCCACAACAGAGACTCTGTGAGGTAGATGAATTTATATCCCGCCCTCCACTCTGAAGTCTCAGAGCGGCTCACAATCTCCTTTCCCTTCCTCCTCCACAACACTCTGTGAGGTAAATGAAGATATTGGATTTATATCCCGCCCTCCACTCCGAAGAGTCTCAGAGTGGCTCACAGTCTCCTTTACCTTCCTCCTCCACAACAGACACTCTGTGAGGTAGATGAAGATATTGGATTTATATCCCGCCCTCCACTCCGAAGAGTCTCAGAGCGGCTCACAATCTCCTTTCCCTTCCTCCCCCACAACAGACACCCTGTGAGGTAGATGAAGATATTGGATTTATAGCCCACCCTTCACTCCAAAGAGTCTCAGAGCGGCTCACAATCTCCTTTACCTTCCTCCCCCACAACAGACAGCCTGTGAGGTAGATGAAGATATTGGATTTATATCCTGCCCTCCACTCCGAAGAGTCTCAGAGCGGCTCACAATCTCCTTTCCCTTCCTCCCCCACAACAGACACCCTGTGAGGTAGATGAAGATATTGGATTTATAGCCCACCCTTCACTCCGAAGAGTCTCGGAGCGGCTCACAATCTTCCATATCTTCTTCCCCCACAACAGACACCCTGTGAGGTGGGTGGGGCTGAGGGAGCTCTCCCAGAAGCTGCCCTTTCAAGGACAACTTCTGCGAGAGCTATGGCTGGCCGAAAGCCATTCCAGCAGCTGCAGGTAGAGGAGTGGGGATAGCAAGGCACTGGGCTCCAACTTACCTTTTCAAACTGAGATTTGGGGGGGGGGGAGTACAAGGAGCACGCGATGCAAGCATTGTCAGCGCCAATGTTCCTTTGCAAAACAGAGCGGGCGGGGAGGAAGATCGGCTCTCGTGTGGCCCGGCTGCCAACGGATTTGGGGACCCCTGGGCTAATGGGCTTTGCCCCATGGTGTATTGGTAAGCTGCAGTACTGCAACCAAGCTCTGCTCATGACCTGAGTTCGATCCCGGTGGAAGCTGGGTTCAGATAGCTAACACAAGGTTAACTCAGCCTTCCATCCTTCCGAGGTCGGTAAAATGAGGACGCCTCTGAAGAGTGTAGGGGAGTAAGGGGATGCCTGTTGGTGCCTCCACCGACTCCCATGCGCCAGCCCTGGCCACAGGATGCGATGATGGCCACCAACTTGGAAAACTACGAAAGGGGAGTAGACAACTTCATGGGAGGACAGGCCTATCAACAGCTACCGGTCACAATGGTCATCCACTCTCTCTTCTCCCTCCCTCTCCCCAAGTCCCCAAATGCCTGCTAGAGCCAGTTTGGTGTGGTGGTGAAGTGCGCGGACTCTTATATGGGAGAACCGGGTTTGATTCCCCACTTCTCCACTTGTAGCTGCTGGAATGGCCTTGGGTTGGCCGTAGCTCTCGCAGAGGTTGTCCTTGAAAGGAAAGCTTCTGTCAGAGCTCTCTCAGCCCAACCCACCTCACAGGGTGTCTGTTGTCAGGGGAGAAGATATAGAATATTGTAACCCGCTCTGAGTCTTTGATTCAGAGAGAAGGGCGGAGTATAAATCTGCAATAATTCTTCTTGTGTCATTTGTTGAGAATCAGGGGCAAGAAACTGCAGCTATCTCTCTCGTGGGTTTCCTACAAACAGCTGGTCAGCCGCCGTGTGGTCAAAACATAAGAACACAAGAGAAGCCATGTTGGATCAGGCCAACGGCCCATCCAATACAACACTCTGTGTCGCACAGTGGCCAAGAAAACCCAGGTGCCATCAGTGGGGCCAGGACACTAGAAGCCCTCCCACTGTGCCCCCCCCAAGCAACAAGAATACAGAGCATCACTGCCCCAGAAAGAAGAATGTAAGAGAAGCCCTGTTGGGTCAGGCCAATGGCCCATCCAGTCCAACGCTCTGTGTCACACAGTGGCCAAAACACCAGGTGCCATCAGGAGATCCATCAGTGGTGCCAGGACACTAGAAGCCCTCCCACTGTGCCTCCCCTAAGCACCAAGAATACAGAGCATCACTGCCCCAGACATGAGAACATAAGAGAAGCCATGTTGGACCAGGCCAATGGCCCATCCATGTTGCACAGTGGCCAAAAAACCCACGTGCCATCAGGAGGTCCATTGGTGGGGCTGGGACACTAGAAGCCCTCTCACTGTGCCCCCCCCCCCAAGCACCAATAATACAGAGCATCACTGCCCCAGTCATGAGAACATAAGAGAAGCCATGTTGGATCAGGCCAGTGGCCCCTCCAGTCCAACACTCTGTTTCACATAAGAGAAGCCATGTTGGATCAGGCCCATGGCCCATCCAGTCCAACACTCTGTGTCACACAGTGGTCAAAAAAACCCATCAGGAGGTCCATCGGTGGGGCCGGGACACTAGAAGCCCTAGAATGCTGGACTTGATGGGCTGTAGGTCCCCCTCAGCAGGGCTCTCCTGTTCTCACAGGGCAAACTCTTTCTCTGGACACACTTTCTACTGGGCATTCTCACCAGTCTCCGGGAAAAAAACGCATGTGTTTATAAATCCATTTCCCTGCTTTATTAAATGTTCCACATATGTACATTTTAAAGACGAACCATTTACAGGTCGGCCCCCGCCCGATCTCCTGCTGCCCGTAAGTCACTGGGGGAGGGGAAAGGGAGGTTCTCGAAAACCTCAACAGAAAGAGGGTGCAAGGCGGTTGGGGGTGGGGGGGGTCCCACTTTTTCGTTATGTCAAAACGCTTTCTTTCTTTTGTTGTTTAGACCGTAATAATACGCGACGATTTTTTTAAAAAAACTCTCACACATGCAAACAGTAGAAAAAAACACATTTTTCCCCCCTCTCTCGTGTGTTTTTCTTTTAAACGCTGGCAGTGGAAAATAAAAACAGAAGTTTCCCTCCCGTTGTGCATGTCGCAGCTGGGTTCGATCGGAGCGGACGGCCTTCGAGGGGAGCGTAGTGTCTTCTGGATGCCGTCCGAGGAAAACAGGCCGCAGTAGCTTAGGGACAGTTTTATAAAGGTTAAGTCAGTGGTCCAGGTATAGAATTCACTCTCAAACTGCCTACCCGGAAGGACTGGCCGAAATGGACTTAAGGCCCACCCCCACCAGGGTAGTACGACTTTGTCAACAGCTCCCGGGAGCAGTTGACCAACGGCTGTTCGACTGCAGAAAGGCAAACTACCATGTCAACCGTCCGGAAGTCCAAATAACTTTTCATTTTACTGGCTGGCAAAAGAACAGGTGGGATTCACCCTTTCCCTCCCACGGACGACGACGCACACATAGAACTGGCTGCTCTTTTCATTTAAAAATGAACCCACCCCCCTCCAAATTTCTGTGGGCAGTTCTAGAATGGTTCATGTGTTAAAGTAATCATAGGGGGGTGGGGAGGAGGAGGTGGAATTACTGCGCGATCCTACTTCTCTGGGTCCAAGTGTTAAGGGGGGGAAGGGAGGGGAGAGAAACGGTGTTAAGACAAAATAAGACAAGAACGAAAAAGATTTAGAAACACGGATCCATTAAGCTACATACTGGTGTCCCTCGTCTTTTGGAAAAGTCACGTGGATGACGTAGTATAATTAAAAACCTTTTTTTTGCACAATAGAAAAACAAACCGGAAACTATAGTACAAGTGAGGTAAAAGAAAAAATGGCAAAAAAAAAAAAAAAGTTCACCCACAAGATCTCTTCAGAAAATACCAACACAGTGATTTAAGAAACAAAACAAAACAAAAAACCCAGAAAGAAACCCTTGGGAAAGGAACGCCGTCCACGGCTCTTAGTCTGCGTGTTGCCGACGTGGCTCCGGGGCACTCCGATCAGCAGGGAGGCGACCACAGCCTTGTCCAAGGCAAAGGGGGGGGGGACCGAGAGCCCTCCCCCCTCGGGGACTGGGGCTGGGCCCCTTAGATCTCCATCAGCTCCAGCTCAGCGTCCTCGAAGCCATAGAAGGACTCGGTCTCGCTCTCCCCTTCGAAGAGCTGGTGGAGGATCTCGGGGCCAGCCGACTCCTCGCGGCGGGGGGCGCCGTTAGGCCGCCCGTCCTGCTCGTCGTCGTCATCGTCTTGGGGCTCCCGGCCCAGCTTGAGCTGCTCCTCCAGCGAGGCGAGGAGCTCCTCTTGCATGTCGGCGTTGCGGGCCGGGGTGTTGGCTGTGCCGTCGGGGCCGGGCAGCACGCTGGCCACCAGGAAGGACTGCTGGACCAGCTCGGGGCAGTCGGCGATTCCTTCCAGGGCCTCGGCCAGCCAGCAGAGGACCAGCTGGAGGAGGATGGCCGAGTCGCAGGCAGTGTCGGCCATCTCCCTGGCCTGCTCCTTCCATTTCTTTTGCAGAAAGTTCTTCACGGTCCGCTTGATGCACACGTCCAGGGGCTGGAGCTTGGAGCTGCAGCCGGCGGGCACCACGGCCGGCAGTGTGCTGGAGGCGCTCAGCAGGGAGAGCACCTCTTCGGAAAGGTGCGTCCGGTGGCAGTCCAGCACCAGCATCCCCTTGCTGTTCTGGCCCTCGGTGTGCTTCTGCCACACTTTGGAGGCCCACACTTCCATGACCTCGTCGTCGTGGTAGCCGCTCCCCTTGGACTCCAGGAGGATGGTCTCCGGCACGCTGGCGGCCTGCTCCACGCGGCCCCGGTAGCAGACGAGGGTGGGGAGCACGGTCCCGTCGGCCAGGACGGCCAGGATGACGTCGCACCACGGCTCGCCCGTCCCCACCGTCTGCAGGGCGTTCTCCTTGCGGTCGTCGCTGGACAGCACCTCGGCGTCCAGGAAGAGGGAGATCTCGTCCAGGGCGGCGATCATGGAGAGCGGCAGGTCTTGCGTGTGGATCTGCCGCTGCACGAACTCGACGAAGCTGCCGGCGCTCTCCTCGACGTCCTTGGGCAGGGGGTGGCCCACCGCCCGGCGGCTGTGGGTGCTGAGGTTGTGCCGCAGCATGAAGCGCACCGCCCACTCGTAGGAGATCTTGAAGCCCCCCTCCAGGGAGCGCCCGATCTTGGTGGCCTTCTGGAAGAGGGTCTCCTCGTTGACCGGCAGCTGCTGCTCGCGTTGCGTCAGGACCCACTCCGCCAGCTTCTCCTCCGCCTCTAGGCTCAGGTACTTGCCCTCGGACAGGGCGGCCACGTTCTCCTCCTGGAAGGCCTGGAAGCGCCGCAGCCAGCGCCGGATCCGCCTGGCGGGGTTCTTGAAGTGCTCGGCCGCCTGCTCCGCATTGCAGCACAGGGCAAAGAGCACCACCCGGAGCTTCTTGACCGACAGCTGCTCCTTCTTGCTGACAGGTTCGGGCGGCTCCTTCGCCGGCTGCTCCTCTTCTTCCTCCTCCTCCCGGTCTTCTTCTTCCACGTTCAAGCACTCTTCCTCAGGGGCAGCGGCAGGCTCCTGGATGGGCTCGTGCGCCTCCTGGGGTGCCACCTCGTTCTTCTCCTCTTCCTCCTCCTCCTCCTCAGGCAGAGGCGATTCTGTGTTCACAGTAGCGACTTGGCTCGGGGGCTGAGCGGTGGCTGGAGCTTCCGTGCCTCCGTCGAAAGGCTGGCTGTTCCTTTGAGGAAAGGAGAAAAGAGATCAGATTCCTCCGAGCGACAAGCAGAGTGCCTTCAAGGATCTGTCCCGGGGCCCTGTTTCGCTCAACATCTTTATCAATAGGGTGTGTAGAGTCTTTCGGGATCAAGTGCCGTGTTCTACTGGAGAAAGTTTTCCTTCCAGACGTTTCGTTCTCAGCTGCGGAGAACATCCTCAGTGGCGTTGCAGCCGGAGCAGGCGCTCTGACCTTCTTGGCTGCTGTGCATTGAGTGGGGCCAGGGCTGCTGGAGAGCTGCTATTTCTAGGCTGGAGGGGGTGTGATGAAAGGGCAATAGGTTTGTGGATGTGCCCATTGTTTGGTGGGGCTTCCTGGAAGGCTAGTGATAAGGAAACTGGCTGTTGAATGTGACCATTGTTCTGTGTTAATTGCTGGGACGGGTGGAAGGGGTTTGAAGATAAGGAAGATGGTTGTTGACTGTGCTGATTGTTCTGTGGCATTTGCTGGTTGTTCTGAGACTTTCTGCAATTTATAGTCTGTAGGGTGTTTTGCAGAGCTGGGTACCAAGATTGGTGGATGAAAATGCCTTCTTCCTTTCTGTTAAAATTGTGCTGGTGTTTGTAAATCTCAATAGCTTCTCTGTTCAGGCGTGAGACCGTAGAAAGGACTTCAGTTCTTTCAAAGTGGATGACGTGGTCTCCTTCTTGAAGTGCATGTTCAGCTACAGCTGATTTTTCTGGCTGAAACAAGCGACAGTGTCTCTTGTGTTCGGTGAGACGGGTGTTGATACTGCGTTGGGTAGTGCCTTATCTTCAAACCCCTTCCAACCCTCCCAGCAATTAACACAGAACAATGGTCACATTCAACAGCCAGTTTCCTTATCACTACCCTTCCAGGAAGCCCCACCAAACAATGGGCACATCCACAAACCAATTGCCCTTTCATCACACCCCCTCCAGCCTAGAAATAGCAGCTCTCCAGCAGCCCTGGCCCCACTCAATGCACAGCAGCCAAGAAGGTCTGAGCGCCTGCTCCGGCTGCAACGCCACTGAGGATGTTCTCCGCAGCTGAGAACGAAACGTCTGGAAGGAAAACTTTCTCCAGTAGAACACGGCACTTGATCCCGGAAGACTCTACAAACCCTAATGATGTTACCAGCCGTGAAAACCTGAAATCTTTGATATCTTTATCAATGATTTGGATGAAGGAACAGAGGGGAACGCTCATTACATTTGCAGGAGGTTCTAATTTAGGAGGGGTTGCAAACAGCAGGAGACAGAAAGAGGATACAGGACGATGTGGAAAACTGAGCTAGAACAAATCAAATCCATTCCAACTGGGATAAATCCCAAGTCGTGCATTTAGGGAGGGGAAATCTAATGCATAATTCACTAGGATGGGGGAGACTTGTCTTGGCAGTAGTATGTGTGAAAAGGATCTAGGGGCCTTGGTGGACTGTACGCTGAGCATGAGTCGGAAACGGGAAAAGGCAAATTCAATTTTGAACAGGATTATAGTGTTGAGATCACATGAAGCGATGGTGTCACTCTGCTCTGGTTAGACCTCACCTGGAGTCTTGTGTTCAGTTCTGGGCACCACCATTTAAGAAGGATCTAGACAAGCTAAAACGGGTCCAGAGGAGGGTGACGAAGATGGTGAGGGGTCTGGAGACCAAGTCCTATGAGGAAAGGCTGAAGGAGCTGGGCATGTTTAGCCTGGAGGGGAGGCGGCTGAGATATGATCACCATCTTCAAGTGATTGAGAGGATGGTCAGGATTGTTTTCTGGGGCCCTAGAAGGTCAGACCGGAACCAGTGGGTTGAAATTAAATCAAAGGAGTTTTTGGCTAAGCATTAGGAAGAGCTTCCTGATGGTTAGAGCGGTGCCTCAGTGGAACAGGCTTTCCCAAGAGGTGGGGGGCTCTCCTTCCTTGGAGGGTTTGAAACAGAGGCTAGATGGCCATCTGACAGCAATGAGGATCCTGTGAATTTAGGGGGAGGTGTTTGTGAGTTTCCTGCATTGTGCAGGGGGTTGGACTAGATGACCCTGGAGGTCCCTTCCAACTCTAGGATTCTATTATTTCTCTTTTGTGAGAGAGAGAGAGAGAGAGAGAGAGAGAGAGAGAGAGAGAGGAGAGAAAGAAAGAGAGACAGACAGACCGAGAGAGAGAGAGATTCTGCCTATGGGATGGGTGGAAGAGCAGCAAAATCTGACCAATGAGCAACTACGAAGGATTTACCTTGGAAGTGAAGTCCAGGTCGAACCTGTTTAAAAGAGACAGAGAGAACGAGATGTTAGGATTGCTACAGAAAACAAAAGGTCAGTTTATACCGGGCTTCCATTGCACGTGAAGAAACCAGATCATCTGCGATATGAGGAAAGGCTTGAGACCCTAGGACTTTTCGGTTTTAAAAAAAGACTTAAGAAGAGACACAACAGAGGTTTATGAAACGATGCATGAGGTGGGGGGTGTGGACAAACAGAAATTTTTTCTCCCTCTCTCCAAATTCTAGAACGGGAGGCCTCCAGGGAAGCTGATGGGCAGGAGGTTCAGGACAAACAAAAGGAAATACAGCTCTACACAGAGATTGATTAAAATGTGGAATTTGCTGCCAGAGGATGTTCTGATGGCTGCAGGAATAAGCAGCTTTAAGGGGATTAGACAGAGTCATGGAGGAGAGGTCTATTCAATGGCTACCCAGTCATGGTGATGAAAGGGAGTCTCCACATTCAGAGGAAGTCAACCTCTGAATCTCAGAGTCAGGTGGCAACATCAGAGGAAGGGCCTTGGCCTCTCTGCCTTGTTGTTGGCCCTCCAGAGGAACTGGTTGGCCACTGTGTGAGACAGGAGGCTGGACTGGATGGACCCTCCCTCTGACCCAGCAGGGCTCTTCTGAGGTTCTTCTCAGGGGAAGGCCTCGGCCTCTCTGCCCTGTTACTGGCTCTCCAGAGGAACTGGTTGGCCACTGTGTGAGACAGGAGGCTGGACTAGATGGACCCTCACTGGTCTGACCCAGCAGGGCTCTTCTGAGGTTCTTCTCAAGGGAAGGCCTCAGCCTCTCTGCCCTGCTACTGGCTCTCCAGAGGAACTGGTTGGCGACTGTGTGAGACAGGAGGCTGGACTAGATGGACCCTCACTGGTCTGACCCTGCAGGGCTCCTCTGAGATTCTTCTCAGAGGAAGGCCTCAGCCTCTCTGCCCTGTTGCTGGCCCTCCAGGGGAACTGGGTGGCCCCTGTGTGAGACAGGAGGCTGGACAAGATAGACCTCACTGGTCTGACCCAGCAGAACTCTTCTGAAGTTCTTCTCAGGGGAAGGCCTCGGCCTCTCTGCCCTGTTGTTGGCCCTCCAGAGGGACTGGCTGGCCACTGTGTGAGACAGGAGGCTGGACTAGATGGACCCTCCCTGGTCTGACCCAGCAGGGCTCTTCTGAGGTTCTTCTCAGCGGAAGGCCTCGGCCTCTCTGCCCTGTTGTTGGCCCTCCAGAGGAACTGGTTGGCCAATGTGTGACGCAGAGCGCTGGACCGGATGGACCACTGGTCTGGCTCAGCAGGGCTCTTCTTGCGTCCTTGTGACCTAGTGAGGGGGAGGTCTAAGATGGGAGCCAAGAAGGGCCACAAACCATGCCAGAAGTAACAGGAAGTCTTCTTTCTCTTTTCTTCCTCCCTGCCTCCTGAGGAAGGTGAAGGACGAGGAGAAGGGGATAATTTTCCGCTTGCTTGTACCAGGTGCCAGGGAAGACGCGGCAGAGAAAGTTGGGGGGGGGCATCGTTGTCCCCTCCGAGCCCTTACCTCGTACGACGACGTTGCTGAACTCGTGCGTGGGGTTGAAGACCAGGTGCTTGGCCATGGCGTCGCCTTCTGATGTCGCGAAGAGGCAGGCGGAGCAGGCCAGCCGCACCCCACTAGGAGGGGAGACAAAAGAGGGGCCCGTTTGAGAGAGCTGCGGGGCTCAGAGCCACGACACACAGCTGTCTCCAAACCCCTCCCCGCTGCAGATGACCCACCCACACTGACCACACGTCTGGCCGCAGCTGCCGCAGGGCCGAGCCTCTCGCACTGGGAAGCACTTTTGTGATACTTGGGGCGCTCGGCAGAAATCTGAGGAGTCATTTCAAATATCTTGCCGACCTTCGAGGCGCTGCTGGTTACCGTGCGTTTTTAAAGAGGCCAGGTATATGCCTGGTGCTTGGGGAACCCCTCGGAAATTTCGAGTCTGAACCTCAGAACTCCCCCCTCCCCTGGAAGAATCCAAAGCTGTCCTCCTTTAAGGAATTCCTTTTTTGAAAAGAAAGAGAGACAGACAGAAAGAAAGATTCATTTTTGGCACGGTAACGTGGCACACGTCATTAATTCCCTTCCATCCAAATCTCAGCGGGTTATGAGGTCGGTGAGGGCCTTCGCTCTGTGTTGTCTGCAGTTTCGTCCGTCTTCCTTCAGTTCGGAGGCTTATTTATCGCTGGGACCCAGTCTTTGCAATACGTTCACAGGAGGACCAGCAAGGTTAAGAACGTGTCTGTAAGATTTACCAGGAAATCTTACAGACGTGTTCCGAACCTTGTGGGTCTCCTGCTCTTGTCTATTTGAAGTTCTACACGCAAGCTTTGTCGGGACACCACTGACCTTTACATTGCATTGTTTTGTCGTTTAAAATTGACAGTGTCTCTTGGCGGTTTTTTTTATTTACACAGCTGTACATTAAGATCCTATCGCTTCGCTGGTCTCCCATCCGGGGCTTTTTTTTTTTAGCAGGGGCGCACAGGGACGCAGTTCCGGCCGGTGTGGCGTCAGGGTGCGTGGCCTGGCTGGTGTGGCATCAGGGTGTGTGGCCTGGCTGGTGTGGCGTCAGGGGGTGTGGCCTGGCTGGAGTGGCGTCAGGGGGTGTGGCCTGGCTGGTGTGGCGTCAGGGTGTGTGGCCTGGCTGGTGTGGCATCAGGGGGTGTGGCCTGGCTGGTGTGGCGTCAGGGGGTGTGGCCTGGCTGGTGTGGCGTCAGGGGGTGTGGCCTGGCTGGAGTGGCGTCAGGGGTTGTGGCCTGGCTGGTGTGGCGTCAGGGGGTGTGGCCTGGCTGGTGTGGCATCAGGGGGTGTGGCCTGGCTGGTGTGGCGTCAGGGGGTGTGGCCTGGCTGGAGTGGCGTCAGGGTGTGTGGCCTGGCTGGTGTGGCGTCAGGGTGTGTGGCCTGGCTGGTGTGGCGTCAGGGGGTTGTGGCCTGGCTGGTGTGGCGTCAGGGGGTTGTGGCCTGGCTGGTGTGGCGTCAGGGGGTGTGGCCTGGCTGGTGTGGCATCAGGGGGTGTGGCCTGGCTGGTGTGGCATCAGGGGGTGTGGCCTGGCTGGAGTGGTGTCAGGGGGTGTGGCCTGGCTGGTGTGGCGTCAGGGGGTGTGGCCTGGCTGGTGTGGCTTCAGGTGTGGCCTGGCTGGTGTGGCGTCAGGGGGTGTGGCCTGGCTGGTGTGGCGTCAGGGGGTGTGGCCTGGCTGGTGTGGCGTCAGGGGGCGTGGCCTGACATGCAAATGAACTGCTGGGATTTTTCTACAAAAGAAAACCCTGCTCCCTTCTGAGAACTAACCAGGGCTGAGCCTTCTGAGCTCCTGAGATCTGATGAGACCGGCCGTCCAGGTCAGGTCTAGAGAAGGACAGAGGGGCTTGGCCCTCGCCTGCCTCTGCGCAGCAACCCTGGACTTCCTGGGTGGTCTCCCATCCAAGTGCTAACGAGGGCCGACCCTGCTTAGCTTCGGAGATCTGACGGGATCGGGCTCCCCGGATCAAGGCGTTCTCTTCGCTCCAATCCCGCAATTCAAAGGGTTACCTGGGGGCGGAGGGGTACCCACAAGTAGCCCCAAACCGCTCTGTGGGTAGTTGGGATCCGCAAAACAGTTTTATGACCTTGGGCTGGATGAGAGTAAAAAAAAAATCCCCAAAGAGGTGAAGGAAAGCCTTGGAAAGAAAAAGATGGTGGCAAGGAGATCCCTCTCAGATCCCTTTAGCTAACAGCAGGACTGGCAGCAAGAGAGTAAAAGTGACACCATGCGCAAATTAGACCTGTGGAGTTCAATCCAAGTCCTTCCTTCCTTCCTTCCTTCCTTCCTTCCTTCCTTCCTTCCTTCCTTCCTTCCTTCCTTCCTGTCTTTGTGTCATGCTGGAGCACGACGACTTAGCAATGGTGATCCATGCTATGGTCACCTCAAGAATAGATCACTGTAATGCTCTCTACATGGGGCTACCCTTGACGCTGACTCGGAAACTACAGCTAGTGCAGAACGCTGCGGCACGGCTGTTAATGAGGCTCCCTCGATGGGAGCGCATTCGGCCAGTGCTGAAAGAGCTGCGCTGGCTACCTATTGTGTTCCGAGTCCGTTTCAAGGCGTTGGTATTGACCTTTAAAGCCCTTTATGGTCAGGGACCTGTTTATCTGTGGGACCGCCTTTCCCCATCTATCCCCCAGAGGGCACTGCGTTCAGGGACAAAAAATCTGCTGTCCACCCCTGGACCAAAGGAGGCACCCGCCAGAGGTTGACAAGCTAATGCATGGGATGGAGAAAGTAGAGAAAGGACTTTTCTCCCTTTCTCAAAGGAGGCCAAGGTTGCGTTTGACACTAGCCAGGGCCTTCTCGGTGGCAGCACCAGAGTTCTGGAATGCTCCCCCGGAGGCCATAAGGGCCCTGCGGGACTACATTCCGCAGGGCCTGTAAGACCGAATTGTTTCGACAGGCCTTCGATGATTAAACTGAGAGAGAGCTGCCACCTGACACCAGCTAGAGTTCCCGGTGACCAACCGCCTGAAAAGCAGAACCGCCGCCAACATTTCATCGAATGCCCACGAGTTCTTGTATTGTGAGAAAGGGAGAAAAGTCCTTTCTCTACTTTCTCCATCCCATGCATTAGCTTGTAAACCTCTATCTTGTCACCCCGCAGGCGACGTTTCTCCAAGCTAAAGAGCCCCAAACGTTTTAACCCTTCTTCATAGGGTTAGAATGGATAAAAGGAGGTCCGTCTTCACCCAAAGGGTGATTAACAAGTGGAATTCACTGCCACAGGAGGTGGTGGCGGCTACAAACATAGCCAGCTTCAAGAGGGGATTGGATAAAAATATGGAGCAGAGGTCCATCAGTGGCTATTAGCCAGTGTGTGTGTGTGTGTGTATTTTTTTGGCCACTGTGTGACACAAAGTGTTGGACTGGAGGGGCCATTGGCCTGATCCAACATGGCTTCTCTTCTGTTTTTATGTGACACAAAGTGTTGGACTGGAGGGGCCACTGGCCTGATCCAACAGGGCTTCTCTTATGTTCTTATGTGACACAGAGTGTTGGACTGGATGGGCCACTGGCCTGATCCAACATGGCTTCTCTTATTTTCTTATGTGACACAGAGTGTTGGACTGGAGGGGCCACTGGCCTGATCCAACATGGCTTCTCTTATGTGACACAGAGTGTTGGACTGGAGGGGCCACTGGCCTGATCCAACAGGGCTTCTCTTATGTGACACAGAGTGTTGGACTGGAGGGGCCACTGGCCTGATCCAGCATGGCTTCTCTTATGTGACACAGAGTGTTGGACTGGAGGGGCCACTGGCCTGATCCAACATGGCTTCTCTTATGTTCTTAAACTGACTCATCCCTGCTGTAGCCCCTTCACAGAAACTACAATTCCCAGGGTTCTTTAGGGACCAGAAACAACCACTAAGCCAGTCTGAAGGCATACGACAAAGAAAGAAAGCAAAAGCGCAAGAAGGGCCCTGCCAGGACAGCAGCGATGCGCTTGGGCGGGATCCTGCCTTACCAGGTGGTGTAGTTTTTGAACAAGGCCAAGTACTTCGGACTCTTGCGAGGAACGTGGTTGCTGTTTGGAAGGACAAAGCACAAAACAAAGGTAAAAAGTGACTGTTGTGATGGACTCGCGGCCTGACCCTGCTTGAAGCCCATCAACCCCCTTCCGCACCTCCCCAAGACAAGGCCAGGCATTCCAGCCTGCTCAGGTCGCGCCTGAAGAGCAAGTGATCCTCCCTATCCAACTCCTAGGATGGGTGGCCAAGGGTAGCTCTCCAGATTTTTTTTTGCCTACAACTCCCATCAGCCCCAGCCAGCATGGCCAATGGCTGGGGCTGATGGGAGTTATAGGCAAAAAAAACATCCGGAGAGCTACCCTTGGCCACCTGTCCTAGGAGAAAGGCTGCTAAGCCACGTCAGATGCAAAAAGAGGGCTGCTGGGTGCCAGGAGACCCTTTTGCTATACGCTGTGCCTTTACAGTTAACACGTGGAATTCACTGCTGCAGGAGGTGGTGGCAGCTACAAGCACAGGACAGCCTCAAGAGGAGACTGGAGAAACATCTGGAGCAGAAGTCTGTGAATAGCTCTTAGCCACAAGGTATAAGATGGAACACTCTGTCTGGGGCAGTGATGCTCTGTGTTCTTGGTGCTTGGAGGGCCACAGTGGGAGGGCTTCTGGAGTTCTGGATCTCCTTGTGGCCCCTGAGTTTTGGCCACTGTATGACACAGAGTGTTGGACTACACAGGCTATTGGTCTGATCCAATGTGGCTTCTCTTAGGTTCTTATGGCTACAAGGATAAACAGCTTCAAGAGGGGAATGGATAACCATCTGGAGCAGAGGTCCATCAGTGGCTATTAGCCATAGATTATTGTTGGAACTCTGTCTGGGGCAGTGATGCTCTGTATTCTGGGTGCTTGGGTTGGGCAACAGTGGGAGGGCTTCTAGTGTCCTGGCCCCACTGATGGACCTCCTGATGGCACCAGGGTTTTTTTTGGCCACTGTGTGACACAGAGTGTTGGACTGGATGGGCCATTGGTCTGATCCAATGTGGCTTCTCTTACGTTCTTATGGCTACAAGGATAAACAGCTTCAAGAGGGGACTGAATAAACACATGGAGCAGAAGTCCATCAGTGGTCTAAATGGAACACTCTATCTGGAGCAGTGATGCTCTGTCTTCTTGGTGCTTGGGGGGGCACAGTGGGAGGGCTTCTGGAGTTCTGGCCCTGCTGGCGGATCTCCTGGTGGCTCCTAGGTTCTGACAATTGTGTGACACAGAGTGTTGGACTGGATGGGGCACTGGCGTGATCCAACAGGTTTATATTCTTATGTCTGGGGCAGTGATGCTCTGTCTTCTTGGTACTTGGGGGGCAAGAGTGGGAGGGCTTCAGGAGTTCTGGCCCCGCTGGTGGACCTCCTGATGGCACCTCAGTTTTGGCCACTGTGTGACACAAGGCCACTGGCCTGATCCAAACGACTTCTCTAACATTCTTTTTCCAGCAGTTGCCTTAATAGGAAAACAAACCGTTCCACAAAAAGGCACATTTCCCCCTTTGCATAAATCACGCTGTTCTCTATATTTTACCCCTGACTTTACATCATTTATTTTTGCTTCTGCCTGTCCTGGGGGAAAGACACACAGAAATAGTCTGCCGCCTTCCCTGGCGTCTTGAGATTTCGGTAGCCGTCGCTTACCTATTCCCAAGCCACCTCTTTGCCGTCATCGCAACTAGCGCTTTCTAACGACTAGATTCTCGGCCAAACTGGGACTCACAGTGACCCCTTTTCCCACAGGCCTCCCGTGGCGTTTGTGCCGCCCACCCAGGCCTGTCTTTTCATCCCCCCAGCGCTTACTTGATCATGTGGTTGGCGTAGGCGCGCGAGCAGCAGGTGCTGTAGCGGCACAGCGAGCAGTGAACGTAGGTGGGGAAGTGGTTGGGGAAGTCCGGGATTTCGAAACTGCACTCCAGGCAGGTCTGCCTGCCGAGGATACTCCTGCGGATACAAAGGGACGGCTGGGTTAGGCGCCGGCTGGAAGACGACGCGGCCTGTCCGATCCTCACGCAACGGGATGGCAGAATGCTTCGGGGGCGGGGCCGATTGAATGAGCAAAGAGAAACGAAGGCAGGGAGGGATGTGCTTTCACAGCTGTGCCTGGACAAACGAAGAGCATCTGGCATAGACTTCTGGGACCTTTGCATATTAGGCCACACCCTCTCTAATGTAGCCAATCCTCCAAGAGCTTACAGTAGACCCTGGAATAAGAGTCCTGTAAGCTCTTGGAGGATTGGCTACATCGGAGGGGGAGGGGTGGCCTAATAGGCAAAGGAGCTCCTGCTAGAATTCCACCCCAGGGCCTGGGGATCTGGTAGGATTCACCCAGCACCCCACCGCCTTTGGGAAAAGCTCAGATAACAACAAGCGATGTTGCCCCCTTGGGACTCCTTGAAGGGCCAAGGGAAGGGAAAGGGCTTGAGGGAGTAAAACCTCTCTTGGCAAGGAGTTGTCCCCAGCCTTTTTAAGCCTGTCAGCATCTTTGGAATTCTGACACGTTACTGGGCACGATCACAGCCGCCACAAGAGACCGAGCCAATCGCAGAATGTCAGGGAAGTGTGGTTCTATATATATATATATATAAATAAAAAGCAGTAACTCTTGGACAAATAGATCTAGGTGGGCAGCTGTGTTGGTCTGAAGCAGGAGAACAAAGCAAGAGTGAAGTTACACCTTGTTAACTAACTAACACCAGACCTCAACTTGTGATTCTTTTACAGTGCAATCCTAAGGAAAATTGCTCCAGTCTAAGCCTATTCATTTCAATGGGCTTAGAACAGAGTAACTCTCTTTAGGATTGCACTATAAATCTGCTAAAAAACGTTTCCATGACTCTGCGTACTAACTCACTGCCCACTTTCTCTATATTTAGGACTGCCTGCCATTCCATACTATTGTCTGATGAACTGTGCTTAGAGAGCGGACAAAAGCTTCCATTCGGAATAAAACTTTTGTTGGTCTGAAAGGTGAAACTCGACTCCTGCTTTGTTCTTCAACAAATAATCCCGAATCAAAATGGGAAGCTCAGAACAGCGCTAATTAGGTATAAACACGTGACTGGACATTTGCGAATTCGAAGTCAACCACAGACACTGAACTATCTGGCCACCTCAAAAGCACAATCACGACGCTAAGATCTGCTTTTTGACAGAAACACCAAGTGGCAGCAGCTGAATAGAAAAATTTGAACCAACAGGCGGTAGCTGGGTTTTCAGGTTGACTCAGCCTTCCATCCTTCTGAGGTCGGTCAAATGAGTCCCCAGCTTGCTGGGGGGAAAGCGTAGTAGATGACTGGGGGAGGCAATGGCAAACCACCCCGTAAAAAGTCTGCCGTGAAAACGTTGTGAAAGCAACGTCACCCCAGAGTCGGAAACGACCGGTGCTTGCACAGGGAAGGACTACCTTTACCTTTTTTTACCATTGCCTTCCCCAGTCAGTGGGAGGGCTTCTAGTGTCCTGGCCTCACTTATGGCACCTGGGTTTTTTGGCCACTGTGTGACACAGAGTGTTGGCCTGGATGGGCCATTGGCCCGATCCAACAGGGCTTCTCTTACATTTTTCTTGCTGGGGCAGTGATGCTCTGTATTCTTGGGGGGAGGCACAGTGGGAGGGCTTCTAGTGTCCTGGCCCCACTGATGGACCTCCAGATGGCACCTGGGTTTTTTGGCCACTGTGTGACCCAGAGCGTTGGACGGCATAGGCTACTGGCCTGATCCAACATGACTTCTCTTAGGTTCTTATGTGTGGCTTGCCTACAAGCTAGAAAACGACTCCATGAATGAATAGCTTCATCCACTCCAAGAGCAAAAGGAAAGGAGAAAAACTGGGCCATGGGAGACATTCAATGCCATTCCACACCGCGCCCCCCCCCCCCCCCAGCAAAACACGATGTTTTTACAAAACAGTAAGCAGCCTGAAACTGGGTAAGAAGTTCTGACATTTTCCTGACGGCCTTCTTCTGGATGTTCCTCTGGAATGGCGGGTACGGGAAGTTGGGCTGAGGGTCTGAAGAAGCCGACATCAAGTTGGGGTCCTGCATGAAGCCTGGGGACACGTCATTGGAAGAAATAGGCACCGACCGGGGTGGACCCCTGGAGGCCCGAATGGTCACCTGTGGACGAGCGCAGAAGGGAGAGATGTAATGAGCTGGCCAGCCTCTTCCTGGAGGCTTCCTACAAAAAACCTGGAGGCTTCCTACAAAAAACCCAGCGCCTCAGATTTTGGCGAAAGCCGCATGACGTCTAGAGGGCAGATTCTGTAGCCAGAACATTTCGGATGGGAGGGGCCCACGGGAAAAAAATTTGGGTGGAGGGGCCCCCTGCTCTGGCGGCCCCCACTCTCTGCCGCCACTGCTCCTGCCCCTGCCTCCCTCCCACCCACCCGGTGAAGCGCCGCCCCCCTCTGAGGCACCTCCCCCTCCCTCCCACCCACCGGGTTTTGCTGAATTATATGGACATGTATTTTAGTAGTATACCTTTGACAGATTTGTACTTTTCATTGCTGATAGATTTGTGTTGTTTACCTGTTTACCTCTATGACTGTTATAATAAACACTAACACTGACTGACTTGATTCGAACTCTGCTCCCCCAGATCCTGGACCAACACTTCCAACGACTACAGCATGCTGGTTCTCACTCTCCCACTACCTGCTTATGCCATAAATACGCCATTTTATTTCATAAAAAGAAATGGGCACTTCATCTGCCCTCTTTTTTAAAAAAACCAGTAAACAGTTATTTAGTTTTTTGTAATGGCTCAAGGTCAGAACAAGTAAAAATGTTCTTTGTTAAAACCAAACCATGTTTGGTGTAGTGGTTAAGTGCGCAGACTCTTATCTGGGAGAACCGGGTTTGATTTCCCCCACTCCTCCACTCGCAGCTGCTGGAACGGCCTTGGGTCAGCCAGAGCTCTCTTATCTGGGAGAACCGGGTTTGATTCCCCACTCCTCCCCTTGCAGCTGCTGGAATGGCCTTGGGTCAGCCATAGCTCTCTTAAGGGAGCTAGATTGTCCTCTACGGGACATCATAAATAGATCCCTCTCGGAGGGGCGTTTTCCATCATCTCTGAAAGAGGCTTTGGTCCGACCCCTCTTGAAAAAAAGTACAGCAGACCCAGCCGAATTGGCAAACTACCGACCGGTCTCCAATTTACCATTTTTAGGTAAAATAATAGAGAGGGCAGTGGCGTTGCAGTTGCAGAGCTTTCTGGATGACGCTTCCATCCTAGACCCTTGCCAGTCCGGCTTTCGCCCGGGCTATGGGACGGAGACAGTACTGGTCGCCCTGGTAGATGATCTCCAACGGCATCTGGATCGGGGTGGTGTGGCGGTGCTGATGCTGCTAGATCTGTCGGCCGCGTTCGACACGGTCGACCATCGGCTACTGACCTGCCGCCTCGCCGACATAGGGGTGAGGGGGTCTGCCTTACAGTGGCTCTCCTCCTTCCTCGAGGATCGGGGACAAAGGGTGGCTATTGGGGGCGAGCGGTCCCGGAGGCACACACTGGACTGTGGAGTGCCCCAGGGGGCAGTTCTCTCACCAATGTTATTCAATATCTACATGCGCCCTCTTGCCCAGATTGCCAGGGGATACGGACTTGGGTGCCATCAATACGCAGATGACACCCAACTCTATCTGCTGATGGACGGCCGGCCTGACTGCGTCCCTGAGAATTTAGACCGGGCCTTGCAGGATATAGCAACTTGGTTGAGGAGGAGCGGGCTGAAATTGAATCCAGCGAAGACAGAAGTCCTTTGTCTGGGTCGGGGCGCTCGGGAAGGGGAAATACCTCTTCCGGTCTTCGACGGGGTGCCGCTGAAAGCGGCGCACCGGGTTAGGAGTCTGGGAGTTTTACTGGAGCCTTCATTATCAATGGAGGCCCAGATTGCAGCCACCGCCAAGTCAGCCTTTTTCCATCTAAGGCGGGCAAGGCAGTTGGCTCCCTTCCTAGAGCGCCAAGATCTGGCAACGGTACTTCACGCAACGGTCACCTCGAGACTGGATTACTGTAATGCCCTCTACATGGGGCTGCCTCTGTACCGAACCCGGAAGCTGCAGCTGGTGCAGAATGCGGCGGCTAGACTGTTGCTGGGGCTTCCTAAATGGGAGCACATACAGCCTGGACTGCGCGAGCTGCACTGGCTGCCAGTTACATACCGGGTTCGTTACAAAGTGCTGGTCATTACCTTTAAAGCCCTATATGGTCGAGGACCTGTCTACCTTAGGGACCGTCTCTCCCCATATGAACCCCAGAGAGCACTGAGGTCAGCCGGAAAAAACTTGTTGACTACTCCCGGACCGAGAGAGGTGAAGCTGCAATGTACCCGTAACCGGGCCTTCTCCTCTGTAGCCCCGAGCCTATGGAACCAACTTCCAGAGGAAATGCGGGCCCTGCGGGACCTAGAACAATTCCGCAGGGCCTGCAAGACCTTCCTCTTCCGACTAGCTTTCGCTGACGAAGGAAGAAATTGTTAATGATAACCGCCATCCTAAAGAACAGTATTAGCACTTTTATTAACTTAATTAACTAATTTTAAACCTAATCAGAATTTTAATGCTTAAATGTAATTTTGTGTTTTTTGCTTTTTTGTATAATTGAAATTTGTATGATGTTGTTAGCCGCCCTGAGCCTGCCTCGGCGGGGAGGGCGGGATACAAATAAAATTATCTATCTATCTAAAAATTATCTTATCTGGGAGAACCGGGCTTGATTCCCCACTCCTCCACTTGCAGCTGCTGGAATGGCCTTGGGTCAGACAGAGCTCTCTTATCTGGGAGAACCGGGCTTGATTCCCCACTCCTCTACTTGCAGCTGCTGGGATGGCCTTGGGTCAGCCAGAGCTCTCTTATCTGGGAGAACCGGGTTTGATTCCCCACTCCTCCACTTGCACCTGCTGGAAGGGCCTTGGGTCAGCCAGAGCTCTCTTATCTGGGAGAACCGGGCTTGATTCCCCACTCCTTCACTTGCAGCTGCTGGAATGGCCTTGGGTCAGCCAGAGCTCTCTTATCTGGGAGAACCGGGCTTGATTCCCCACTCCTCTACTTGCAGCTGCTGGGATGGCCTTGGGTCAGCCATAGCTCTGGCAGACGTTGTCCTTGAAAGGGCAGCTTCTGGGAGAGCCAGTTTGGTGTAGTGGTTAAGTGTGGACTCTTATCTGGGAGAACCGGGTTTGATTCCCCACTCCTCCCCTTGCAGCTGCTGGAATGGCCTTGGGTCAGCCATAGCTCTCTTATCTGGGAGAACCGGGCTTGATTCCCCACTCCTCCACTTGCAGCTGCTGGAATGGCCTTGAGTCAGCCATAGCTCTCTTATCTGGGAGAACCGGGCTTGATTCCCCACTCCTCCACTTGCAGCTGCTGGAATGGCCTTGGGTCAGACAGAGCTCTCTTATCTGGGAGAACCGGGCTTGATTCCCCACTCCTCTACTTGCAGCTGCTGGGATGGCCTTGGGTCAGCCAGAGCTCTCTTATCTGGGAGAACCGGGTTTGATTCCCCACTCCTCCACTTGCACCTGCTGGAAGGGCCTTGGGTCAGCCAGAGCTCTCTTATCTGGGAGAACCGGGCTTGATTCCCCACTCCTTCACTTGCAGCTGCTGGAATGGCCTTGGGTCAGCCATAGCTCTGGCAGAGGTTGTCCTTGAAAGGGCAGCTTTCTGGAAGAGCCCTCTCAGCCCCACCCACCTCACAGGGTGTCTGTTGTGGGGGAGGAAGAGAAAGGAGATTGTGAGCCACTCTGAGACTCTGAGATTTGGAGTGGAAGGCGGGATATAAATCCAATATCATCACCATCATCATCATGTAATTTGCTTTCTTCCTTAGTTTTTGGTACAGTGTTCTAATTTTGTATTATTGTATTATTAGCTTTTTGTGAATTCCTTGAAAATCAATAAAAATTGAAAGTTTTAAAAAAGAAGAAAAAAGCCTGCAAAAGCATTTGGCTAGCCTGGCTTCAAAGGCAAACCAATGACACATTCGCCTTTGGCGAGGCTTCTCTTCCTCTCGGCCCCTGGATTTGACGGCCTTGACCAGAGCCGCTTCTGCCAAACCGTGCCCCCACCACCACCATTGGCCCCCGCGCCCAGCTGCTTGTACCTTGGTGCCGGGTTTCAGCCCCTCCAGTTGCTTGGGCTTGCGGAACGTTTTATGGTGCTGTAGCTTGTGCTCGATTTTGTCCTTGGCAAAGAGGAACTGAAGGCGGCACTTGTTGCAGTGGTAGACACTCTTCTTCTGCAAAAGGAAAGGGGGGGGGGAAATATGCCCCACGGGGAGCGTGAATCAAGAGCCCGGCAGGGAGGCAAAACTGTGATGCGCCAAAACTAGTTTCCCCCTTGATAGGTGAGCAGGCAGGCCCGCCCACTCGCATTTCTGCGCACCTCAGAGGCTGAGAGTGCGCACGAACGCACATGAAGGCTCCTTCCACTGAATTGGACCATTGGTCCTTTAGATCCCTCTTCTCTCTTCAGATGTTTTGGCTTCTGGTATGATGCAGGCAGCAGAAAGGGGGGCGGAGAGGAGAGGAAGGGAAGGCAGAAGCAGCAGGTGGGATGGGAAAGAAGGATCAGGCCCAATGGAGGGGGGAACGAAGAGCGTGTGAAATGAAAACTAGGGAGGGCCATAGAATCATGAAAAGGACCTCCAGGGTCATCTAGTCCAACCCCCTGCACAATGCAGGAAACCCACAAATACCTCCCCCTAAATTCACAGGATCTTCATTGCTGTCAGATGACCATCTAGCCTCTGTTTGAAAACCTCCAAGGTAGGAGAGCCCACCACCTCCCGAGGAGGAAACCTGTTCCACTGAAGAATTGCTCTAATGGTCAGGAAGTTCTTCCTAATGTTGAGCCAGAAACTCTTTTGATTTAATTTCAACCCATTGGTTCTGGTCCTACCTTCTGGGGCCACAGAAAACAATTCCACACCATCCTCTAGATGACAGCCCTTCAAGGACTTGATGGTGATCCTATCACCTCTCAGCCTCCTCCTCTCCAAACTGAACAAGCCCAGCTCCCTCAACCTTTCCTCATAGGACTTGGTCTCCAGACCCCTCATCATCTTCATCGCCCTCCTCTGGACCCATTCCAGCTTGTCTAGATCCTTCTTAAAATGTGGTGCCCAAAACTGAACACAAGACTCCAGGTGAGGTCTTACCAGAGCAGAGGAAAGGAAGTCCTTTTTAACTGGAGATGCTGGGGATTGAACCTGGGACCTTCTGCATGCCAAGCAGATGCTCTGCCACTGAGCTATGGCCCCTCTCCATGAATTTCCAGGGTCTCAGGCTGAGGTCTTTCCCATCACCTCCTGCCTGGTCCTTCTTAACTGGAGATGCCGGGGATTGAACCTGGGACCTTCTGCATGCCAAGCAGAGGCTCTGCCACTGAGCTATGGCCCTTCTCCATGGCTCTCCAGGGTCTCAGGCTGAGGTCTTTCCCATCACCTACTGCTTGGCCCTTTCAACTGGAGATGCTGGGGATTGAACTTGGGACCTTCTGCATGCCAAGCAGAGGCTCTTCCACTGAGCTATGGCCCCAGCACTGGAAGGGATAAGAAGTCCTTGCTGGCTCCGTCTGCAGAACAAACCTGTAAACCAATCAGCCTCCAAAAGAGGCGACTGGGCAAACCAATCAGGGCAGATAACAAGGCTGTCTGAACAGCTCTTGATGACTCGGAGAGCAGGAGCTGAGCAGTCAAAATACCTTCTGTGCCACACCAGAGAAGGGGGAATTGTCCGCTTCCTGACCATGGAAAGGGCCGCAGCAACCTCTCAAAAGAACCTAAGAATAGTCCTGCTGGATCAGACCGGCAAGGGTCCATTTAATCCAGATTCCCATCTCAAACAGCTGCCAAACAGTTGTTCTGGAGGTCCAGCAACAGGGCAGAGGCTGAGGCCTTCCCCTGAGGTTTCCTCCTGGCTCTGGGATTCAGAGGTTTAGTGGCTATGAATGGGGAGGTCCCCCTCAGAGACCAGTGAGGCCAGTATGGAACGGATGAATCTTGAACGCCAGAGGATGTAACGCTGGCCACAGGCATAGACGCATCAAAAAGGGATTCGATGGAGAGGTCAAGCCACAGAGACTGAGGGGAAGCTCCATATTCAGAGGCACGGATCCTATGGGTCCCAGAGCCATGAGGCAACATCAGGGGGAAGGCCTCGGCCTCTCTGCCCTATTGTTGGCCCTTCAGAGGAACTGACTGGCCACTGTGTGAGACAGGAGGCTGGACTAGATGGACCCTCATTGGTCTGATTCAGCAGGCTCTTCTGATGTTCTTCTCAAGAGGAAGGTCTCGGCCTCTCTGCCCTGTTGTTGGCCCTCCAGAGGAACTGGCTGGCCACTGTGTGAGACAGGAGACTGGACTAGATGGACCCTCCCTGGTCTGATCCAGCAGGGCTCTTCTGATGTTCTTCTCGGGAAGGCCTCGGCCTCTCTGCCCTGTTGTTGCCCCTCCAGAGGAACTGGTTGGCCACTGTGTGAGACAGGAGGCTGGACTAGATGGACCTTCACTGGTCTGATCCAGCAGGGCTCTTCTGATGTTCTTCTCAGGGGAAGGCCTCGGCCTCTCTGCCCTGTTGTTGGCCCTCCAGAGGAACTGGTTGGCCACTGTGTGAGATAGGAGGCTGGACTAGATGGACCTTCACTGGTCTGATCCAGCAGGACTCTTCTGATGTTCTTCTCAGGGGAAGACCTCGGCCTCTCTGCCCTGTTGTTGGCTCTCCAGAGGAACTGGCTGGCCACTGTGTGAGACAGGAGGCTGGACTAGATGGACCCTCCCTGGTCTGACCCAGCAGGGCTCTTCTGATGCTCTTCTCAGGGGAAGGCCTCGGCCTCTCTGCCCTGTGGTTGGCCCTCCAGAGGAACTGGCTGGCCACTGTGTGAGACAGGAGGCTGGACTAGATGGACCCTCCCTGGTCTGACCCAGCAGGGCTCTTCTGATGCTCTTCTCAGGGGAAGGCCTCAGCCTCTCTGCCCTGTGGTTGGCCCTCCAGAGGAACTGGCTGGCCACTGTGTGAGACAGGAGGCTGGACTAGATGGACCCTCCCTGGTCTGACCCAGCAGGGCTCTTCTGATGCTCTTCTCAGGGGAAGGCCTCAGCCTCTCTGCCCTGTTGTTGGCCTTCCAGAGGAACTGGCTGGCCACTGTGTGAGACAGGAGTCTGGACTAGATGGACCCTCCCTGGTCCGACCCAGCAGGGCTCTTCTGAGGCTCTTACTCCATCCCCTTCAAGAGGCACAAAACCAAATTTCTTAAGCGCCCAAGTCCCGCGCTGGATGAGGAACACGTACCCAATAAGACGCCCACCCCTTCCCCAAGAAGTTCCCTGCTCGGCTGGGCAGCGCCAAGGCAGCTGCTTTACCTGATGCCTCATGAAGTGCTGCTGGAAAGCGTTGCCGTTCTTGAAGACCTTGAGGCAGTACGGGCAGAGGAGATGCCGCGTGTCCTCGTGCACCATCCGGAAATGGCTGTCCACCTCGGAGTAGAGGGAGGAGCGGTACTGGCAGACCTGGGCAGGCGAGGAGAGAGAGAATAACAGGGGTGTTAAGACTCAGGTCCCAGAACACACCTCAAGGGTTTGTCACCCAATTCCTGGCGTTCCTCTTCTCCAACATTATATGGAAACGGGCCACGGTTTAGAATCCCTGAAATTCCTTGTCTTGCAGAAGGTAGAAATCTTTAGTGGTACAGGTGGTGATTTACAAAAGATCCTGCTGCAGAAGGAGGCGAGGTGGATACACCGTCTGAATACGACTGAACCCTTTGGTCTTAATCGATGCAATGATCTCTCATGTTTCGTGTAAGTTTTTTGGGGTATGTCTCTGTAAAACGTAAGAGGTTCCCTTTAAACACTTAATTAATACCAGCTGTGACTCGTCCTTTTAGGACACCCGATTTTCTAGTACGGCCAAGCCGTCAACCGAAAATTCTAATTTGGGCGTTTGACAGAGGCTGGTCTGAGGACCTTGTCAGGTTGTATTATGTGTTGCATTTGTCAGTATCCTATAAGGATTGTGTAACCCTTGCATACAGGTGTTTAAGTGTTAGCATGTGATAGCATGTGAATGTCATTAACCAAGGAGAAATGGGATTGGTTAAGGGGAATAGAAATACAGTAGCCTAACGTCTGTTCAGTGTGGAGTAGGAAAAGACGGATAGAGCGTGGCATACTGATGGACTAATAAGGGATTTGATGATTGTGGACTGTGACTTGACTATTCTATTGGACTGAGTATCTGTACCTTTGCCTGGCTGGACTGATTGTATGTGTATGATTAATGGACTGATATTAATGGATTGTATGTGTATGATTAATGGACTGTGATATCTGCCTGACCCTAATGCAACTTTGTTGAACCGGCTGTCTTTGTGAGTGTCTTCATTAGAGCAACAACTGAGACTGGTCTGACCAGAGTGGCCCTGAGGGACGCTTCCGCTACTACTCTGTCAGTATTTTGTATATTTTAATGTTTAATTTTCACCAGTGTTTATTGTACTATTGCTGCCACATTTGGTCTTCTTATATAGTTGGCTTTGTGAAGAAGCTACAGGTGTAGCAGAATGCTAATTAAGCTGGTGATTGTGCGAAGGCAAGAATTTCTCCTTCGAAAGGAGGTACTTCTTCACCCAAAGGCTGATTAGCATGTGGAATTCACTGCCACAGGAGGTGGTGGCGGCTACAAGCATAGCCAGCTTCAAGAGGGGGTTAGATAAAAATATGGAGCAGAGGTCCATCAGTGGCTATTAGCCACAGTGTGTGTGTGTGTGTATATATAAATTATTGGCCACTGTGTGACACAGAGTGTTGGACTGGAGTGGCCATTGGCCTGATCCAACATGGCTTATCTTATGTTCTTATGTGACACAGAGTGTTAGACTGGATGGGCCGCTGGCCTGATCCATCATGGCTTCTCTTATGTTCTTATGTGACACAGAGTGTTGGACTGGATGGGCCGTTGGCCTGATCCAACATGGCTTCTCTTATGTTCTTATATGACACAGAGTGTTGGACTGGATGGGCCACTGGCCTGATCCAACAGGGCTTCTCTTATGTTCTTATGTGACACAGAGTGTTGGACTGGATGGGCCGTTGGCCTGATCCAACAGGGCTTCTCTTATGTTCTTATGTGACACAGAGTGTTGGACTGGATGGGCCGTTGGCCTGATCCAACAGGGCTTCTCTTCTGTTCTTATGTGACACAGAGTGTTGGACTGGAGGGGCCACTGGCCTGATCCAACAGGACTTCTCTTATGTTCTTATGTGACACAGAGTGTTGGACTGGATGGGCCGTTGGCCTGATCCAACATGGCTCCTCTTCTGTTCTTATGTGACACAGAGTGTTGGACTGGAGGGGCCACTGGCCTGATCCAACAGGGCTTCTCTTATGTTCTTATGAGACACAGAGTGTTGGACTGGAGGGGCCACTGGCCTGATCCAACAGGACTTCTCTTATGTTCTTATGTGACGCAGAGTGTTGGACTGGATGGGCCGTTGGCCTGATCCAACAGGGCTCCTCTTCTGTTCTTATGTGACACAGAGTGTTGGACTGGAGGGGCCACTGGCCTGATCCAACAGGGCTCCTCTTCTGTTCTTATGTGACACAGAGTGTTGGACTGGATAGGCCATTGGCCTGATCCAACAGGGTTTCTCTTATGTTCTTATGTGACACAGAGTGTTGGACTGGAGGGGCCACTGGCCTGATCCAACAGGGCTTCTCTTATGTTCTTACGTAAACCGACATCAGTGGAAGGACTCCATTTGGAACTTACTCCCAAGTAGTAATTCTCGTTATAGACTTTTTATAAAGAATTCGTCGGAGTCATCCTTAGAAACAGTGTTTCTGTTTGGGACTTTATGCTCTCTGTGTGATTTATGGTTTTGGAATATAAACTGGATGTTTTTGCACAATACAATACATAGATGTTTGTTAAATTTGTCAAACTGTGTTCTTGACCCAATTGTTTTTAGATCTCTGTTTATATTGCGTTGCCGTTGTTTTTTCTGCTTGTTCTCTGATGCAAAAAGCAAAACATTACTGCCACGAACAGTGCCGCTGAAAAACAACGCAAATGCTTCAATCCTAATATAATTTTAAGCCAGCGTATACAATGTCTTCATGCCTTCCCTCCAACTGCAATTAATTACAAAACAACTGCTTTCACAGTTCCCAACAGAGGGATTAGTCGTCTTCAACAATTCCTTCAGTAAATAAAAGTTCATAATTCAGTCCACGAAAAGTCCTGAAATTCTTTCAAGTAGGGACATAATTCTTTTATTGTGACTTTATGGCGCATCGCGAGCTGCCCTGAGCCTGCTTCGGCGGAGAGGGCGGGATATAAATCGAATAAACCAGGGATGGCCGACGGTCGCTCTCCAGATGTTTCTTGCCTTCAACTCCCATCAGCCCCAGCCAGCGTGGCCAATGGCTGGGGTTGATGGGAGTTGTAGGCAAGAAACATCTGGAGAGCGACCGTCGGCCACCCCTGGAATAAACTAACTAAAATTAAGGACTGGGAATCCACCCTGTTAGCAACGGTGGAAGGAGCTTTCCTCTGCTACAGGATGCTTGGGAAGAGCATTTTGCATCAGGCCGAGGGATCTGTCTGCTGCAGACAAGCGTCTCTGCTGCAGGATCCAGCCCCGCCCCGGCTTCCCACCCGTACCTGGCAGACGTAGGGCATCTCTCCCGGCTTGTGGGTGTCCTTCATGTGCTGCAGGAACATGGGCTCGCTCTCAAACGCCCACTCGCAGATCTTGCATTTTGCTGCAACAGAGAGGGAGCGTGTCATCTTCCTGGGAGGGAGCCCCGCAGAATTAGACAGCCAGTTTGGTGTCGTGGTGAAGTGTGCAGACTCTTATCTGGGAGAACTGGGTCTGATTCCCCACTCTTCTGCTCTGCCTCCTTGGTGCTTGGGGCGGAGGGAAGAGTGGGAGGGCTCCTGGAGTTGTGACCCTGCTGGTGGACCACCTGACAGCAGCAGGGTTTTGGGCGCTCTGCGGCACAGAGTGTTGGACTGGATGATTCAACATGGCTTCTCTCATGTTCACTGGGGGTGGGGCATTCCCTGCCCATCATGGGGCCAGCATTTTCCTCAGAGAGGTAGTGGACAAGGGGGGGGGGGTTGTGCCACTCGGGAGCACAGAAGGGGATGGCCAATGAGGCAACTGTTCCGCCGCCCTCCCTCTGCCCTGCCACAGAACCCGGGGCGAGGCGGGGCTTACTGGTCGATTCGTAAGGGCTGTGGACGTTTTCCAGGTGGCACTGCAGCTGGAAGGGAGTGTTGAACTGCCGGTAACAGTGCTGGCAGATGGTGTGGACGTCCACTTCCCCGTTCTGCTGATCCAGTTCGACGTGGTGCTTCATGTGATTCATAAACCTGGGGGGGGGGGAGGGGGGGAGAGCAGATACCAATGCTGCTGAGATCTGCAGGGGAAAAGGTCTGACTGCCCCTTGAAGCCTGCTGGGCCACAACTCTCTCCCTATACCAGGGGTGGTCAAACTTCCTTAAAGTAAGAGCTACATAGGAGGGAGGGAAGGAAGAGAGAGAGAGGGGGAAGGGAGGGGAAGGAGGGAGGGGAGGAAGGAAGGAGGGAGGGAGAGAGGGAAGGAGGGAGGGAAGGAAGGAGGGAGGGAAAGAAGGGGAGGGAGGGAAGGAAGGGAGGGAGGGAAAGAAGGGAAGGAGGGAGGGAGAGAGGGAGGGAAGGAAGGAAGGAGAGAGGGAAGGAGAGAGAGAAGGAAGGAGGGAGGGAAGGGAGAGAAGGAAGGAGGGAGGAAGAGAGAGAGGGAAGGGAGAGAGGGAGGGAAGGAAGGAGGGAGGGAGATAGGGAAGGAGAGAGAGAAGGAAGGAGGGAGAGAGAGAGAGATGGAGGGAAGGGAGGGAGGGAAGGGAGAGAAGGAAGGAGGGAGGAAGAGAGAGAGGGAAGGGAGAGAGGGAGGGAAGGAAGGAGGGAGGGAGATAGGGAAGGAGAGAGAGAAGGAAGGAGGGAGAGAGAGAGAGAGAGATGGAGGGAAGGGAGAGAGGGAAGGGATGGAGGAAGGAAGGAAGGAAAGGGAGGGAGGGAGAGAGAGAGGGAGGGAGGGAATGCAGGGGGGAGGAGAGGGAGGAAGGGGAAGGGAGGGAGGGAGGGAGGGAGGGAGGGAGGAAGGAAGGAAGGAAGGAAGGAAGGAAGGAAGGAAGGAAGGAAGGAAGGAAGGAAGGAAGGAAGGAAGGAAGGAAGGAAGGAAGACCGATAGGGGAGGGAGGAGACTGGTGGAAAAGAAAGCCATTTTAACTTTAAATGCTGTCAGCTAGCTTAGCTTGGAGAAGTGATTTAAAGAGAGAAATGTCTTCTCCAAGCAGGCCGATGGGGTAGTGGGGGCTTTAAGAGCAACACAACATGTGTGAAAGGGCCACATGTGGCTCCCAAGCCACAGTTTGGCCACCCCTGCTATACTATATATTCCTGGTAAAACAAATGCCATTCCTTCCAAACTTTTGGCACCTGTGTGAGCCAGACTGTTGGACTGGAGGGGCCATTGGCCTAATCCATCATGGCTTCTCTTCTGTTCTTACATTCAAAGGAGAAAATAATTCATAGGACATTCCCCCCCTCCCCCCACTGCTCTGAAAAACTGCAAGCAAAAATCCCCCCCCCCCCCCCCCGCCGACACGAAAAGCTCTTGCAGTCCAGGCGGGCTTCAGGGAACGGGCTCTCCCGCAGCCATCCCCCACCCCTCCTTGCCCCCAGCCATTACCGTATGTTATTCTTGAGCCTCTTGGTGCAGTGGGGACACCGGAAGGACGTCGGCACCTTGGGGAAATTCAGCAGCTGGCTGGCTTTGCCTCCGTCCCTGCCGTAGTAGAAGTCATCCACCAACATGATCAGCTTGCTCTGCAACACGTCCCCCGTGCCGTCGCTTTGCTCAGATACCCTGGCCGGCGGCGAGAGCGCGGGGATGGGGGTGGAGGAAGGGGGTGAGGCGACTGCGGCGTTCTTCTCCGGGGAGGAGGCCTTGGGGGACTGGATATTTGGTTCAGACTCGGAGGGCTTCCCTTTCTTGAGGAATTCCACCATTTCAGGGCAGCAGTACTGGAGGAGCAAAGACAAGATATATATATTTGGCCACTGTGCGACACAGAGTGTTGGACTGGATGGCCATAAAGAACATAAGAGAAGCCATGTTGGATCAGGCCAACGGCCCATCCAGTCCAACACTCTGTGTCACACAGTGGCAAAAAATTTTATATATACACACACACACTGTGGCTAATAGCCACTGATGGAACTGTGCTCCATATTTTTATCTAAACCCCTCTTGAAGGTGGCTATACTTGTGGCCGCCACCACCTCCTGTGAAGAAGTACTTCCTTTTATCCGTTTTAACCGGTCTGCTAAGCAATTTCATCGAATGCCCACAAGTTCTTGTATTGTGAGAAAGGGAGAAAAGTACCTCTTTCTCTACTTTCTCTATCCCATGCATTACCATTGGCCTGATCCAACATGGCTTCTCTTATGTTCTTATGTGACACAGAGTGTTGGAGTGAAGAGGCCATTAGCCTGATCCAACATGGTTTCCATTATGTTCTTATGTGACACAGAGTGTTGGATTGGATGGCCATCCAACATGGCTTCTCTTATGTTCTTATGTCACACAAAGTGTTGGAGTGGAGGGGCCATTAGCCTGATCCAACATGGCTTCTCTTATGTCACACAAAGTGTTGGACTGGAGGGGCCATTAGCCTAATCCAACATGGCTTTTCTTATGTTCTTATGTCACACAAAGTGTTGGACTGGAGGGGCCATTAGCCTGATCCAACATGGCTTCTCTTATGTGACACAGAGTGTTGGACTGGATGGGCCACTGGCCTGATCCAACAGGGCTTCTCTTCTGTTCTTATGTGACAGAGTGTTGGACTGGATGGGCCATTGGCCTGATCCAACATGGCTTCTCTTATGTTCTTATGTGACACGGAGTGTTGGACTGGATGGCCATTGGCTTGATCCAACAGGGCTTCTCTTATGTTCTTATGTGACACAGAGTGTTGGACTGGAGGGGCCACTGGCCTGATCCAACATGGCTTCTCTTATGTGACACAGAGTGTTGTACTGGTTGGGCCATTGGCCTGATCCAACATAGCTTCTGTTATGTTCTTATGTGACACAGAGTGTTAGACCGGAGGGGCCACTGGCCTGATCCATCAGGGCTTCTCTTATGTGACACAGAGTGTTGGACTGGTTGGGCCATTGGCCTGATCCAACATGGCTTCTGTTATGTTCTTATGTGACACAGAGTGTTGGACTGGAGGGGCCACTGGCCTGATCCAACATGGCTTCTCTTATGTTCTTATGTGACACAGAGTGTTGGACTGGAGGGGCCATTGGCCTGATCCAGCATGACTTCTCTTATGTTCTTATGTGACACAGAGTGTTGGACTGGATGGGTCATTGGCCTGATCCAACAGGGCTTCTCTTATGTTCTTATGTGACACAGAGTGTTGGACTGGATGAGCTATTGGCCTGATCCAACATGGCTTCTCTTATGTTCTTATGTGACACAGAGTGTTGGACTGGATGGGTCATTGGCCTGATCCAACATGGCTTCTCTTATGTTCTTATGTGACACAGAGCGTTGGACTGGAGGGGCCATTGGCCTGATCCAACATGGCTTCTCTTATGTTCTTATGTGACACAGAGCGTTGGACTGGAGGGGCCATTGGCCTGATCCAACATGGCTTCTCTTATGTTCTTATGTGACACAGAGCGTTGGATTGGTTGGGCCATTGGCCTGATCCAACATGGCTTCTGTTATGTTCTTATGTGACACAGAGTGTTGGACTGGAGGGGCCACTGGCCTGATCCAACATGGCTTCTCTTATGTTCTTATGTGACACAGAGTGTTGGACTGGTTAGGCCATTTGCCTGATCCAACATGGCTTCTGTTATGTTCTTATGTGACACAGAGTGTTGGACTGGTTAGGCCATTTGCCTGATCCAACATGGCTTCTGTTATGTTCTTATGTGACACAGAGTGTTGGACTGGAGGGGCCACTGGCCTGATCCATCAGGGCTTCTCTTATGTGACACAGAGTGTTGGACTGGATGGGCCACTGGCCTGATCCAACATGGCTTCTCTTATGTTCTTATGACAAGGTTCACGGGTTTTGCGCCACCACAGGACAGAAAGGTACGCGGAGTAGTTGTGCAAACCGCTGCCCTCCTCCGCACGCACCCCCAGTTCATTCAACAGGGCAGCGGTCGCTCTGTCTTTATGCGGAAAGTGTCAAGGTTATTAGGCATGGAAATGTGAAAGCCACGGAAACAACGTCCATTTTTATACAACAGAGCATTAAAGCATCTGAGCTCTTCCCAGTTATCTGGGAGAAAGGAAAGCTTTTGTTTTAAACAACCGCCTAGTGGCAACCAGTGCCACAGGCTAAGCCAGGGGTGTCGAACTCATTTGTTACGAGGGCTGGATCCGACATAAATGAGACCTGCTCAGTCCTGTGTCATAAAATGTAAAGCCAGGTATAGCACAGATATAAACTTTATAAGGGATCCAGACAAACAAAGTTAAAGATTTTTTTAAAAAAACCTAAAAATGTTTTAAAAATCAACACTTGCAATATTTTGTTTATTTAACAGTTTCTGATAACGGAAACCTCTTGCTCTGAATTACTGCATCAAAATCTGGAGACAATGTCTGTGCTGTAGCAATCCTGAGTATGCTGTTCAGGTGAGAGCCAGTTTGGTGTAGTGGTTAAGTCCGCGGACTCTTATCTGGGAGAACCAGGTTTGATTCCCCACTCCTCTGCTTGCAGCTGCTAGAATGGCCTTGGGTCAGCCATAGCTCTCTTATCTGGGAGATCCGGGTTTGATTCCCCACTCCTCCACTTGCACCTGTTAGAATGGCCTTGAGTCAGCCATAGCTCTCTTATCTTGGAGAACCGGGTTTGATTCCCCACTCCTCCACTTGCAGCTGTTAGAATGGCCTTGAGTCAGCCATAGCTCTCTTATCTGGGAGATCCGGGTTTGATTCCCCACTCCTCCACTTGCAGCTGCTGGAATGGCTTTGGGTCAGCCATAGCTCTCTTATCTGGGAGATCCGGGCTTGATTCCCCACTCCTCCACCTGCAGCTGTTAGAATGGCCTTGGGTCAGCCATAGCTCTCTTATCTGGGAGATCCGGGCTTGATTCCCCACTCCTCCACTTTCAGCTGCTGGAATGGCTTTGGGTCAGCCATAGCTCTCTTATCTGGGAGATCCGGGCTTGATTCCCCACTCCTCCACTTGCAGCTGTTAGAATGGCCTTGGGTCAGCCATAGCTCTTATCTGGGAGAACCAGGTTTGATTCCCCACTCCTCCGCTTGCAGCTGCTAGAATGGCCTTGGGTCAGCCATAGCTCTCTTATCTGGGAGATCCGGGCTTGATTCCCCACTCCTCCACTTGCAGCTGCTGGAATGGCCTTGGGACAGCCATAGCTCTCGCAGGGGTTGTCCTTGAAGTAAGAGCTCTCTCAGCCCCACCTACCTCACCTTTGTTCTGGAGGAAGGTAAAGGAGATTGTGAGCCGCTCTGAGAATCTGAGAGTCAGAGTAGAGGGCGGGATATAAATCCAATACCTTCCTCTATCTTCTTGTTCAGGCGTGGGTCTGTAAACTGCAAACCTACTTCTGGTTTATTGACATTCAATACAGAAATGTCATGGTCAATGCTTTGAGCCCAAGACGAAGGGGAAAACATGAAACGGCTGGGCACTGTGAGATTTTGTATATAAGTTGCTTCATGTGCTGGTCAGCCGACGGAGAAAATAAGAGGCTTTGCTCTGTAGCTCCTGTGCGATTGAGCAAGCCTGGCAAAGCAAGCTGTGAAGCAGAAGGAAGCAAGAGAGAGAAAGAAGGAAGGAAGCAGATGATGGTGAGTTGCTCATGGGCCTGATAGGAATCCTCCGGGGGCAAGATTTGGCTCTCGGGTCACACGTTTGACACCCCCGTGTGAAGCCATTCATTGTGTAAAACAGGACTTCCTCTTGTGAGCCTCAGGCTTACTTCCCACCAACTTTACTGGGCGAGGAGCATGCCCACACATCCATACCAATATCCTAATATTCCGGCAATATTTGTCTGAGGCAACTTTCCACTCTGCAGTCAGCCAAGCAAAATGTCTGAAGTCCTCCTCTTGGGGGGGGGGGTTACTTACGCACATATGGCCTCTTAAAGCTTCAGTGACTCTAAACTGGGCGTTGCACCTCGGACAGACTTTCTTTCCGCTGTCCTGCAAATCGAAGGCGGGGATCGGAGAAGAACTGACTGCAACGGGAAAAGGGAAAAAAAAAGGAGAAAGATCAAGACTGGGACCAGGAAACCTTCCAAACCTCCCTTGCTAGCTTTTTGCTTTGCTCAAGACTTTCCTTTTCTGCCATTCTCCATTAACCATTTTTTTTTTAAAAAAAATTGACTTTTTGGGCAAGTAGATGAGCTAGAAACAAAGATGGAAGGTACCCCCCAAGGGTCATCTAGTCCAACTCCCTGCACAATGCAAGAAATTCACAGCTATCCCCGCCTCGTCCCCCGGCAACCCCTACTCTATGCCCAGAGGAAGGGGAAAAGCCTCCAGGATCCTGGGGCCAATCTGGCCTGGAGGAAAATTCCTTCTTGACCCCAAAGCTGCACTACCTTAGGCACCGTCTTTCCCCATAAGAACCCCAGAGAGCGCTGAGGTCAGCTGGGAAGAACTTGCTGACTATCCCCGGGCCGAGAGAGGTAAAGCTTCAGAGTACCCGTGATCGGGCTTTCTCTGTTATGGCTCCACGCCTATGGAACCAGCTTCCGGGGGATCTGCGGGCCCTGCGGGGATTTGAACAGTTCCGCAGGGCCTGCAAGACCACCCTGTTCCGATTGGCCTTCACCGATTAAGGGAAACTGCTAGGGAAACCTATACAACAGCACCAGTATATTAATTTTAAAGATTTTATTGATTTTAGAGTTTTAGTAGAATTTTAATTAATGTCTTAATTAGTTATGTTCAAATACCTTGTAAAACTAATGTATTGATTATGTTGTTAGCCGCCCTGAGCCTGCTTCGGCGGGGAGGGCGGGATACAAATAAAAATTGATTGATTGATTGATTGAATCGTCATTACCTTGGACATTTAAGATAGGGCCATGAGTTTTAGCTTACAAGTGCTTCAAGGTCTTGGAAAATTGGTTTAAACTTAAATCATCAAGGTATGATGAACTAAGAGAATGATGGTAATGGCGAAGAAAGTTACGACAGCAATGACAATAACAGGACCAAGGAAATAATGCTATTCAATTGTGTTTAATAATTGAATGCCTCATAGCGTTATCTATGAGTTCTGCTGAAATTGTAATTGTGGCAGGGGAGAGCTCTATGAGGGAGGGAGGAGATGCAAAGCGAATATAACAACATATTTTTACGCCAATAAAGGCTAACTTGACTTGATAACAACATATTACCTGGAAGAGAAGGATAACAACGGAACTAAGGAAATAATGTAATCGAATTGTGTTTAAGAGAAATCAAAATGTTAGAAGACCGGATGTGTAACAATATGACAATAATCGAATGTGCTGTCAGTGTTTAGTATGAGCTGCATGGAAACTGGAATTGTAGAAGGGGGAGACACTTATGTATATTCAGATAACATGTTACGGTCAGTGTTTAGTATTCACTTTGCGTTTCCTCCCTCCCGCATAGAGATGTCCGCTTCCACAATAGATAACACTGTGATGCATTCAATTATTAAACACAATTGAATAGCATTATTTCCTTGGTACTGTTATCATTTTCTTCGCCATTGCCATCATTCTTCCTTAGGGGAAGGACGGCGGCTCAGTGGTAGAGCATCTGCTTAGCAAGCAGAAGAACCCAGGTTCAATCCCCGGCATCTCCAACTAAAAAAGGGCACAGACAAATAGGTATGAAAAAACTCAGCTTGAGACCCCGGAGAGCCGCTGCCAGTCTGAGAAGACAATACTAACTTTGATGGACCAAAGGCCTGATTCGGTATAAGGCAGCTTCATATGTTCATCCTATCTTGATTATTTAAGTTTAAACCAGTTTTCTAAGAACTTGAAGCACTTGTAAACTAAAACTCATGGCCCTATCTTAAATGTGCAAGGTAATGACGATTGCAGCTTTGGGGTCAAGAAGGAATTTTCCTCCAGGCCAGATTGGCCCAAGGATCCTGGAGGTTTTTTCCCTTCCTCTGGGCATAGAACGGGGGTTGCTGGGGGACGGGGCGGGGATAGCTGTGAATTTCTTGCGTACTTTTATGCCGATAAAGGCTAACTTGACTTGATAACAACATATTACCTGGAAGAGAAGGATAACAACGGAACTAATGAAATAATGTAGTCTAGTTATTGTTGGAAGCCGCCCTGAGCCACTCGTGGGAAGGGCGGGATACAAATCCCGAATAAATAAATAAAAAAAATAAATAAAATTATGTTTAAGAGAAATCAAAATGTTCGAAGACTGGATGTGTAACAATATGACAACAATCGAATGTACTGTCAGTGTTTAGTATGAGCTGCATTCTAACTGGAATTGTAGAAGGGGGAGACACTTACGTGAGAACATAAGAGAAGCCATGTCAGATCAGGCCAATGGCCCATCCAGTCCAACATTCTGTGTCACACAGCGGCCAAAAATATATATATATACACACACACACCGTGGCTAATAGCCACTGATGGACCTCTGCTCCATATTTTTATCTAAACCCCTCTAGAAGGTGGCTATGCTTGTGGCCGCCACCACCTCCTGTGGCAGTGAATTCCACATGTTAATCACCCTTTGGGTGAAGAAGTACTTCCTTTTATCCGTTTTAACCTGTCTGCTCAGCAATTTCATCGAATGCCCACGAGTTCTTGTATTGTGAGAAAGGGAGAAAAGTACTTCTTTCTCTACTTTCTCCATCCCATGCATTATCTTGTAAACCTCTATCATGTCACCCCGCAGTCGACGTTTCTCCAAGCTAAAGAGTCCCAAGCGTTTCAACCTTTCCTCATAGGGAAAGTGTTCCAGCCCTTTAATCATTCTAGTTGCCCTTTTCTGAACTTTCTCCAATGCTATAATATCCTTTTTGAGGTGCGGCGACCAAAACTGCACACAGTACTCCAAATGAGACCGCACCATCGATTTATACAGGGGCATTATGATACTGGCTGATTTGTTTTCAATTCCCTTCCTAATAATTCCCAGCATGGCGTTGGCCTTTTATATATTACATATATTCAGATTTTGCTATTTCTTATCTGCTAGTTTCAGTTTTAGTCTCTTTTGTCTTTATTTCTCCCCCCCGCCCCCCAAGTTGTTAAATCATATAAAATTCTCGAAACAGAAAGGCGGGGCCACAAGAGGCGAGCACTGCCTCATCCCTTCCTGCCCTCCCGTCTCGCATTCAGCATCAATTCATAGCGAGTTCCAGGGTCAGCACTGCTGTCAGAGGGCCATCTAGCTTCTGATCCCCTATGCCAGAGGTGGCCAACGGTAGCTCTCCAGATGTTTTTTGGCCTGCAACTCCCATCAGCCCCAGCCAGCATGGCATGCTGGTTGCGGCTGATGGGAGTTGTAGGCGAAAAACATCCGGAGAGCTACCGTTGGCCACCCCTGCCATATGCCTTCATGGCATTAGGCTGGAAGAGCAGCGGCTGGGAGCTGGGACTCCACTCCAAAACGCTTGGTTCAGGGATGCGAGTTTTGTTTTGTTTTTTTGTCTTCACACATATTTTGCATGGCTGCAAATCGTTTTGTTTTGATGTCCACTGGCTGTTGGTTGATTTTATGGCACGCTTGGGCCAATCTGTATTAGCGGGGTGGGGTAGGAGGTTTTGTCCCTGCTCTCCTCTTCAGATCTGGTATCTGGAGAAGTGAGCATCGATTCCCGATAGAAGAAGACCACAAATTCATACCCTGACCGTCTCTCTGAATCAGAGTCTCAGAGCGGCTCACTATCTCCTTCCCGCACAACAGACACCCTGTGAGGTAGGTGGGGCTGAGAGAGCTCTCCCAGGAGCTGCCCTTTCAAGAACAACTCCTGTGAGAGCTATGGCTGACCCAAGGCCATGCCAGCAGGTGCAAGTGGAGAAGAAGAAGATGATATTGGATTTATATCCTGCCCTCCACTCCGAAGAGTCTCAGAGCGGCTCACAATCTCCTTTCTTTTCCTCCCCCACAACAGACACCCTGTGAGGTAGATGAAGATATTGGATTTATATCCCGCCCTCCACTCCGAAGAGTCTCAGAGCGGCTCACAATCTCCTTTCGCTTCCTCCCCCACAACAGACACCCTGTGAGGTAGATGAAGATATTGGATTTATAGCCCGCCCTCCACTTCGAAGAGTCTCAGAGTGGCTCACAATCTCCTTTCCCTTCCTCCCCCACAACAGACACCCTGTGAGGTAGATGAAGATATTGGATTTATATCCCACCCTCCACTCCGAAGAGTCTCAGAGCGGCTCACAATCTCCTTTCCTTTCCTCCCCCACAACAGACACCCTGTGAGGTAGATGAAGATATTGGATTTATATCCCGCCCTCCACTCCGAAGAGTCTCAGAGCGGCTCACAATCTCCTTTCCCTTCCTCCCCCACAACAGATACTCTGTGAGGTAGATGAAGATATTGGATTTATATCCCGCCCTCCACTCCGAAGAGTCTCAGAGCGGCTCACAATCTCCTTTCCCTTCCTCCCCCACAACAGACACCCTGTGAGGTAGATGAAGATATTGGATTTATATCCCGCCCTCCACTCCGAAGAGTCTCAGAGCGGCTCACCATCTCCTATGCCTTCCTCCCCCACAACAGATACTCTGTGAGGTAGATGAAGATATTGAATTTATATCCTGCCCTCCACTCCGAAGAGTCTCAGAGCGGCTCACAATCTCCTTTCCCTTCCTCCCCCACAACAGACACCCTGTGAGGTGGGTGGGGCTGAGAGAGCTCTCTCAGAAGCTGCCCTTTCAAGGACAACCTCTGCCAGAGCTATGGCTGACCCAAGGCCATTCCAGCAGGTGCAAGTGGAGGAGTGAGGAATCAAACCCAGTTCTCCAAGATAAGAGTCCGCACACTTAACCACTACACCAAACTGGCTCTCTTGATGATAGCTCCTACCCTGCTACAAATATTGTTGGTCTTTGAGAGGCTACTAGATTCTTGTTTTTGAATGCACAGCATGGAAGGCAATGGCAAACCGCCCTGTAAACAGCCTGCCAAGAAATAGTCACGATGCGACATCACCCCATGGGTTGGCATCGGCTCGGTGCTTACACAGGGGACTACCTTTACAGCAATCCTAGAAACAAACGTACGGGGTTACTGAAAAGGAGAACTTGCTAGCAGCTTGCGTGTTCTTCTTGACACTCCAACTTTCCAGCCCTAAAGATTTCTACAACTATTTATGTATTTATCGGGGGTGGGGGGAGCTACTGCTACGAGTTTATGGTCACCTGGTCTGGACGGCAGAAAAACCAAACCCACAAAAAGCTTCAAGGCGTAATTTAAAAAAAAAACAAACTAAACAGAGACAAAAGGCTACACATAAGAGAAGCCATGTTGGATCAGGCCCCTCCAGTCCAACACTCTGTGTCACATAAGAACATAAGAGAAGCCATGTTGGATTAGGCCAATAGCCATCCAGTCCAACACTCTGTGTCACATAAGAACATAAGAGAAGCCATGCTGGATCAGGCCAATGGCCCCTCCAGTCCAACACTCTGTGTCACATAAGAACATAAGAGAAGCCATGCTGGATCAGGCCAGTGGCCCATTCAGTCCAACACTCTGTGACACATAAGAACATAAGAGAAGCCATGCTGGATCAGGCCAATGGCCCCTCCAGTCCAACACTCTGTGTCACATAAGAACATAAGAGAAGCCATGTTGGATCAGGCCTATGGCCTTCCAGTCTAACACTCTGTGTCACACAGTGGCCAAAAAACCCCAGATGCCCTCAGGAGGTCCATCAGTGGGACCAGGACACTAGAAGCCCTCCCACTGAACCACCCCCCCGAAGCACCAAGAAGACAGAGCATCACTTGCCCCAGACAGAGAGTTCCAGCAATACGCTGTGGCTAATAGCCACTGGTGGACCTCAGCTCCGAAAAGCAAACCGAACTTTTTAGCATTTCTCTGTTTTCATACAAAGAGCTGGGACCCCCAGATTTGGGGCAGGGTCCTGTGGCAGGAGACCTCTGTATACTATTGCTAAGAGGCAACATTAGGGGAAGGCCTTGGCTCCCCGATCCCTACCTCTTGGCTCTCCAGAGCAAGCAGAGCAAGGCTCCCGTGTGAAACAAGACACTGGTCTGACCCTGCAGGGCTCTTCTTAGCTTCTTCCGGATCGATTCCACTAATAGGGATACCTTTGCCCAGCGCGAGTGGCCTTCATATAATATGAACACCTCTCACATTAGGGGAGGGCTCCTTGCGTTGGGGTTAAGCATCACCACGAGTGGAAAAGATCTATGAGATCTAATCAAAACCGATTTCTATGAGAGTCCCACCCACCCGGCACAAGAGGATGGTGGGTCTCGTCGGAATGAACAACACACTCCCAATCGGAGAGCACGTTTGTGGACTCTGCTTGGTGTCACGGTTCTCCCTTTTCCGTGCTAACAGATAACGGACAGGAATAAAAAAACAACAACTGGGTATCCAAACAAACAAAAATCAACTACAATGTGTCTTTTTCTGCTTCGTTTACATCTATTAAGGAAATAACATTCTAGTCAATTTCAGAAGCAAGTATCAAAACAATGAAAATACACAGTGGTACCCAAATATCACAGAATAAGCATTTCAAAATGGTCACGGAGGGGCTCCAGTGTCACTCTTCAAGACAGCAGAATGCGCTCGGGGAAACAGTCTTCATGAAGGCATACCACGCTTTTAATAGTCTTCCAAGCAATGTTAATGGGAGTCCACATCAAAAAGAAGTCCAGCTTAAAAGATAAATCTCCCTTTAGGTGTTTGCTAGCTGATGCGGACTCCATTGATACCTGCTTCTGAAATGGACTAGAACGATAATTACTTAACAGATGGAAAAGAAACCGGGAAAAGACACAATAATTACGGTTCATTTTTGTTTATTTCGATACACAGGGTGTGGGGTTTTTTAATGGTTGTTGTTTTCTGGACTTATACTGTGTTGCCACTTTTTTCTTCACGTTAACAGGGTGTCGTTGAGACCTGGGATGGTCCCGACCGCTGGCGTTCAGTAAACCCAAGAGGGCCCCGGCAGAACTTACCTTTCAGGGACGAGGATTCGGACACGCCCACTTTTTGGGAGCCGTGGGCAGGGCTGTTGTTGGGGACAACGAGGGGTCCTGAGCTTTGGCCTAGCGACGGCACCGTGTTCAGTGTGTTCACCAGCTTTGCCACTTCGTTGTTGTTCTCGCCCGTCACGCCAGGCCTCTTCACCGTCACGAAGCTGGCGATGCTCACTGTCAAAAGGGAAGAAGTTTTTTTTTCCCCCCATCCCGTTCTCAAGAGGGAGGTGAAGATGCAGAAGGAGACATTTTAGGAGGCGAGACACTCAGTTCATGCCGGGAAATTATAACCAAAAGCACCCCTCCTACAAAGGAGGAAGCAGCGAAACAAAGCCCCCCCCCCCCTTTGGAAATAGAAAACTGAGCTATGAGGAGGTGTCCTGCACTTGAGTTAAAAAAAACTGGGGGTGGCGGGGGGGATGTACATTCCTTTCCTCTGATTTGAGGACAGCTGAAAGCAGCGTGCAGGATAAAAACAGCTTTCCCTTAATCCCGTGGAAAGTTACACAGCGAAAGCCTCAGCCTTGCCCCTCTTAGAAACCGCAGCATCCTCCCTCTGGGAAACCGGAATTTAATAACAGAGGCATCAACGGTCCCTCTTGCCCCTTCCAAAAGCTAGGACCATCAACGGATTACATGACATCCACCTCATTTAGCGAGTGAGTCCTTGAGAGACGGAAGGACGTGGAGCTATGCAGAAGTCTATCTTGTCTACATTGCGATCCAACAGGTCTTTTTCTTCGTGTCTGCATTGTGGCACCTTGTGACAATTACATGTACATTCGATCTGAACTAATTGTGCGGCTTTTTCTGACTTAAAACGCTTTATAAACATTAACAGAATAAGTTACTGAATTAGAAGATGGGAAATGCCGATCTCCCACTAGCCCTATTCTGCTCTCACGCTCCTCTTCCCTGCCGGGCTTCCCGTCAAATTTCGCACAAGCTGCCCCGAGGCCGCAACTAGCTTCGCCTTTTTTGGCACAGCAAACAGAAACGGGCTTTTACAGGATCTTGTTTGCTGCGCAAAAGAGGCGGAGCGAGTCGCGGCCTCGGGGCAGCTTGTGCGAAATCCGACAGGAAGCCCCGCTGAGAAGAGGAGAGTGAGGTAAGACTAGTGGGAAAGCGGTCATTGTTTTAGATATATCTCATTCATGTGTCTTATCAGACTACAGTCAGAGTGTTTTGTCTTGTTTAGCCCTGTTAAGTCTGCAAACTCGGTCTTGGATTTCTCAAACTAAAAATCACTTCATTTCCCTTCTGAGTTGTGCTTGTGTCATAAAAACATAAGACGAGCCCTGCTGGATCAGATCAGAGATCTTTCCATTCCAGTCTAGCATCTTCTATCACAGTGGCCAGCAAGTTCCACTGACAACAGGGCATAGAGGCCAAGGCCTTCCCTTGATGTTGCTTCTTGGCTCTGGGATTCAGCCTCTGGACACGGAGGTCAAGAACATAAGAATATAAGAAAAGCCTTGGTGGATCGGACCAGAGATCCTTCTAGTCCAGCATCCTGTCTCACACAGTGGCCAATCAGTTCCTCTGGAGGGCCAACAACAGGGCAGAGAGGCCAAGGCCTTCCCCTGAGAAGAACCTCAGAAGAGCCCTGCTGGATCAGACCAGGGAGGGTCCATCTAGTCCAGCCTCCTGTCTCACACAGTGGCCAACCAGTTCCTCTGGAGGGCCAACAGCAGGGCAGAGAGGCCGAGGCCTTCCCCTGAGAAGAACATCAGAAGAGCCCTGCTGGGTCAGGCCAGTGAGGGTCCATCTAGTGCAGTCTCTTGTCTCACACAGTGGCCAACCAGTTCCTCTGGAGGGCCAACAACAGGGCAGAGAGACCAACGCCTTCCCTGGAAAAGAGCATCAGAAGAGCCCTGCTGGGTCAGACCAGGGAGGGTCCATCTAGTCCAGCCTCCTGTCTCACACAGTGACCAACCAGTTCCTCTGGAGGGCCAACAACAGAGCAGAAAGGCCAAGGCCTTCCCCTGAGAAGAACATCAGAAGAGCCCTGCTGGGTCAGGCCAGGGAGGATCCATCTAGTCCAGCCTCCTGTCTCACACAGTGGCCAACCAGTTCCTCTGGAGGCCCAACAACAGGGCAGAGAGGCCGAGGCCTTCCCCTGAGAAGAACATCAGAAGAGCCCTGCTGGGTCAGACCAGGGAGGGTCCATCTAGTGCAGTCTCTTGTCTCACACAGGGGCCAGCCAGTTCCTCTGGAGGGCCAACAACAGGGCAGGGAGGCCGAGGCCTTCCCCTGAGAAGAACCTCAGAAGAGCCCTGCTGGGTCAGACCAGGGAGGGTCCATCTAGTCCAGCCTCCTGTCTCACACAGGGGCCAACCAGTTCCTCTGGAGGGCCAACAACAGGGCAGAGAGGCCGAGGCCTTCCCCTGAGAAGAACCTCAGAAGAGCCCTGCTGGGTCAGACCAGTGAGGGTCCATCTAGTCCAGACTCCTGCCTCACACAGGAGCCAACCAGTTCCTCTGGAGAGACTAATGTTTCTTCTTGGTACTGAGATTCAGAGGTTGACTGCTTCTGAACATGGAGACTCCCCTCAGTCACTGTGGCTAGTATCCATCCAAAGACAGCTCGTATCCATCCATCCCTCCATGAAACAATCTAATCCGCTTTTTTAAAAAAGCTGTTTATTCTTGTGCCCATCACTACAACCTCTGGCAGCAAACCCCACATTTTAATCACTCTCTGCATAAAAAAAGTATTTATTTTTGTCCGTCTGGAATCTCCTGTCCGTCAGCTTCTTTTCTGTGGTGACAGATCAAGATGAGTAGTCATGTTAGTCTGCCTGAAGTGGGAGGAGAGAGTTAAGAGTCCAACAGCACCTTAAAGGCTCACAACATTTGTGGCAGGGTATGAGCTTTTGTGGGTCATAGAATCACGGAGTTGGAAGGGACCTCCGGGGTCATCCAGTCCAACCCCCTGCACAATGCAGGAAACCCACAAACACCTCCCCCTAAATTCACAGGATCCTCATCGCTGTCAGATGGCCATCTAGCCTCTGTTTGAAAGCCTCCAAGGAAGGAGAGCCCACCACCTCCCAAGGAGGAAGCCTGTTCCACTGAGGAACTGCTCTTAACAGTCATAGAATCACAGAGTTGGAAGGGACCTCTGGGGTCAACTAATCCAACCCCCTGCACAATGCAGGAAACGCACAAAGACCTCACCCTAAATTCACAGGATCTTCCTTGCTGTCAGATGGCCATTTAGCCTCTGCTTAAAAACCTCCAAGGAAGGAGAGCCCACCACCTCCCAAGGAGGAAGCCTGTTCCACTGAGGAACTGCTCTTAACAGTCATAGAATCACAGAGTTGGAAGGGACCTCTGGGGTCAACTAATCCAACCCCCTGCACAATGCAGGAAACACACAAAGACCTCCCCTTAAATTCACAGGATCTTCCTTGCTGTCAGATGGCCATCTACCCTGTTTAAAAACCATCTCCTGAGGAAGCCTGCTCACTTCTTCTGTATCTGAAGCTCATACCTTTTAAGGTGCAACTGGACCGGTGTTCCCTCTAAGCTGAGTTAGCGTGAGCTAGCTCACAGTTCTTTAGCCTCTGGCTCTCACATTTTTGTCTTAGCTCAGGAAAAGCGGCCCCAGAGCAACCTAATTGATGCAGCAGCTCACAACTTTAAGTGCCAGTAGCTCAAAAAGGTAGCATTTTTGCTCACAAGACTCCACAGCTTCGAGGGAGTACTGAGCTGGACTCTCTCTCTATTCTACAGCTTCTTTTCTGTTCTATCCAGGAGAGCCGAACCTCAAACCTGCTCTCTTTAACCTGAAAGATAACGGCTGCCTTGCAAATCTATAACGCGAAGGCTGACGGAACAACGGTGTGATTTTTGCCGCATGCTTTAAAACCGTTAGCCACCACGGTGGTCCTTGTAAGGGCGGAAATGTGAGATGCAAAATTTTGCAAACCAATAAATAAGATCATGCACCCCTCGGAGGGTCGGGCGGTGGACTCTACAGACAAATGAAATGGCAATAGATGTGTCTTTTCTTTCTCGGTTTTCCTCTTACCTAATTTGGGGTTAGTAGCTTGAGAGGACTGCCCTGGCTGCTGTACAGTTAACTGTCCCAATGCTGCTGCTGGTTGCGTTGAAGAAGCAGTGGTGGAGATGCTGGGAGTGGACTTACTTTGCGGCTGTGCCTGGGACTGCGGGACCGTGCTCCGGATGGTAAGGGTGGCCGGAATGACCGTGGTGAAAGTGTTGGAGGGCGGTCGGACCGGCATGGTCGGTCCTGGTCTCACCTGGGCCACTTGGGAGAAGACTTGAGGGACGCCGACAGCAGGCTTCACAAACTGGGTACCTGGGGCTTGGGGGGGAAAGGACAGAAAGGGCCTTCAGATCTCTGCGTTTTCCCGGGAAAGAAGAAGATATTGGATTTATAACCCGCCTCCACTCCGAAGAGACTCAGAGCAGCTCACAATCTCCTTTCTCTTCCTCCCCCACAACAGACACCCTGTGAGGCAAATGAAGATATTAGGTTTATAACCCGCCCTCCACTCTGAAGAGTTTCAGAGCGGCTCACAACCTCCTTTCCCTTCCTCCCCCACAACAGACTCCGTGAGGTAGATGAAGATATTATTTATATCCCGCCCTCCACTCCGAAGAGACTCAGAGCGGCTCACAATCTCCTTTCCCTTCCTCCCCCACAACAGACACCCTGTAAGGTAGATGAAGATATTGGATTTATATCCTGCCCTCCACTCCCAAGAGTCTCAGAGCGGCTCACAATCTCCTTTCCCTTCCTCCCCCACAACAGACACCCTGTGAGGTAAATGAAGATATTGGATTTATATCCTGCCCTCTACTCTGAAGAGTCTCAGAGCGTCTCACAATCTCCTTTCTCTTCTTCCCCCACAACAGACACCCTGTGAGGCAAATGAAGATATTAGGTTTATAACCCGCCCTCCACTCTGAAGAGTTTCAGAGCGGCTCACAACCTCCTTTCCCTTCCTCCCCCACAACAGACTCCGTGAGGTAGATGAAGATATTATTTATATCCCGCCCTCCACTCCGAAGAGACTCAGAGCGGCTCACAATCTCCTTTCCCTTCCTCCCCCACAACAGACACCCTGTGAGGTAAATGAAGATATTAGATTTATAACCCGCCCTCCACTCTGAAGAGTTTCAGAGCGGCTCACAATCTCCTTTACCTTCCTCCCCCACAACAGACAGCCTGAGAGGAGGGTGGGGCTGAGAGGGCTCTCACAGCAGCTGCCCTTTCAAGGACAACCTCTGCCAGAGCTGTGGCTGACCCAAGGCCATTCCAGCAGCTGCAAGTGGAGGAGTGGGGACTCAAACCCGGTTCTCCCAGATAACAGTCCGCACACTTCACCACTACACCAAACTGGCACCATGCGCCCTAGGGTCAGCACTGGTCAAGACCCCCTTTGTCAGGTATCTGACAACTTAAACTTCGATTGTTGACCGCCGCTAGAACACATCAGGCGGCTCTGGTGAATTTGCATGCTGGAATCGTTAAAGGCAACGTAGGAAAATGCAGTTAAATTTTTGCACCGATACGGAATGTCTTGACCTGCAAACTTCTTCCCTGGGTTATAATTCCCTCCCCCCACCCCAAACATCATGATATCCTCTTCCACCATCCCAAATACATCCCTAAACTGAAAACTAAAACTTTTAAACTGCAACGTGGGGGCTGTTCATGGATATTCGCCGTCATTTCACAAGGAACAAACTACAGCTTAGTAAAAAAAAAAAAGCAAGTAGCTAAGTGCAAAAGCAGTAATCGCCCCAGGCACTAGACGACGCTGCCGTTTACAGGATTTCAACCAGCAGGTGTTTGGAAAGCCCCTATTCTGCCTGAACGATGAGTTAGAATGAACGATAAGGCAACTCCTGATATTTAATTACTACTTTTTTTGCGGCTTTGGCAAGGAGATTAAGCACTGACGGTCTCCATCCCCTTTTTCTTAGCTTCTTTCCACTCCGGTTAAGAACATAAGAGAAGCCATGTTGGATCAGGCCAACGGCCCATCCAGTCCAACACTCTGTGTCACGCAGTGGCAAAAAATTTTATATACACACACACACTGTGGCTAATAGCCACTGATGGACCTGTGCTCCATATTTTTATCTAAACCCCTCTTGAAGGTGGCTATGCTTGTGGCCGCCACCACCTCCTGTGGCAGTGAATCCCACATGTTAATCACCCTTTGGGTGAAGAAGTACTTCCTTTTATCCGTTCTAACCCAACAGCTCAGCAATTTCATTGAATGCCGGCTCATCTCCAATAAAGTCCAGTTCTCCTGCATTCTTTGTAAACTCAACGAAACGCTCCCCCCCCCCCCAAAAAGATTTTAAAAAATAAGCAAATTTTGAACAGTGCAATCCTAAAGGGAGAAAGATCAAAACATGGGTCGCCACGCTGTAGCCGCGGAAAAGAGCAAGAGTCAAGAAACTCCTTAAAGACTTAACTCTTTCACCAAAGAAGCGGAGTCGTGGCTCCCGGAAGCTCCTCCCCTGCAGCCACAAATTTTGTTAGTCTTTAAGGTGCTCCCGGAATCTGGCTCTAGTCTGCTGCTAAGGGGAGCCCGTGGCCTGTTAAGTAGTCACTCGGTTGTGTGCGAAAAGAGGAATCTCGCCATGCTCTGGGGATCACTTTTTTAAAGCTAGTCAAAGCTCTCAGCGAAGCGAGGGAAAATAAAGCCCTACCTCGTCGCTGTGCTGTGGTACTGTGGGAAGAATATGTTGTTGGAACACAATACTTCTATGCCTGGACTCCTCAGGAACAATCGTACCGGGGATCCATGAAGATTTGGAGGGCTGCTCTTTGTTCAATGGACATTAAGTTTGTAACTGAAATACTTGGAATTGTGATCTTTATTTTTGTATTATTGAGTGTTCTGTTGTCAGGGTATGAACATATGAAGCTGCCTTATACTGAATCAGAGCTTTGGTCCATCAAAGTCAGTCTTGTCTACTCAGATGGAGATGCCGGGGATTGAACCTGGAACCTTCTGCTTACCCAGCAGACGCTCTGCCACTGAGCCACCACCCCTTTCCTAACTGGCAGCAGCTCTCCAGGGTCTCGAGCTGAGGTTTTTCACACCTACTTGCCTGGACCCTTTTTAGTTGGAGATGCTGGGGATCGAACCTGGGACCTTCTGCTTACCAAGCAGATACTCTACCACTGAGCCAGCATCCCTCCCCTAACTGGCAGTGGCTCTCCAGGGTCTCAAGCGGAGGTTTTTCACACCTACTTGCCTGGACTCTTTTTAGTTGGAGATGCCAGGGATTGAACCTGGGATCTTCTGCTTACCAAGCAGATGCTCTACCACTGAGCCACCGTCCCTCTCCTAACTGGCAACGGCTCTCCAGGGTCTCAAGCTGAGGTTTTTCACACCTACCTGCCTGAACCCTTTTTAGTTGGAGATGCCAGGGATTGAACCTGGGATCTTCTGCTTACCAAGCAGATGCTCTACCACTGAGCCACCATCCCTGTCCTAACTGGCAGCGGCTCTCCAGGGTCTCAAGCAGAGGTTTTTCACACCTACTTGCTTGGACCCTTTCTAGTTGGAGATGCCGGGGATTGAACCTGGGACCTTCTGCTTCCCAAGCAGATGCTCTACCACTGAGCCACCGTCCCTCCCCTAACTGGCAGCGGCTCTCCAGGGTCCCAAGCTGAGGTTTTTCACACCTACTTGCCTGGACCCTTCTTAGCTGGAGATGCCGGGGATTGAACCCGGGACCTTCTGCTGACCAAGCAGATGCTCTACCACTGAGCCACCGTCCCTCCCCAGGGTAGCTATGTCTTTAGGGTTTTGTATGAGAGTGTCTAAGAAGAATATGTGTGTGTGTGTTTAAGTTGTGATTTCCTTGCATTAATTTGTAGGCTGGACGTCACGGAACCTGTGTGGGTTTTTCCCTGCTGCTAAGGGAAGACAGTCAGTGGGGCTTAGAAGGGCATCACACTGTAAAAGGGGATGGGCCATGGCTCAGCGGCTGAGCATTTGCTTGGCAGGCAGAAGGTCCCAGGTTTAACCCTCAACATCACCAGTCCAATCGATCTGGCAAGAGGCGACAGAAAAGATCTCAGCCTGAAAAGCTGCTGCCAGTGCGAGCGGGAAACGGCCATCTTGATAGACCAACACTCTCGATTCAGGATAAGGCAGGTTTGCGCCCTCACGTCCTATTATAATAAACAGCCTTTTTGGTGCGAATGCACAAGAGCGAGCTCTCCCCTTCTCTTTTAACTCCTTCACACCTTTCGGTTTTGCCCCGCTTCCCTGCTCCCGAGTCTGCCTCACCTGGGACGAGTGTGATGGGCCTCACCGTCTGGCCCTGCTGTACGTTCAGGACGATCCCCACCTGGTTCATGGTGTTCTGCACCGGCCGGACGTTCCGCACGGGGAAACCCTGCAAAACAAGCAGCTTTGCTCGCTTCGTTTCAACAAAAGGGTCTCACAGAGGTTATGATTTTGTGGCAATGCAGGAAGTAGCACCAGAAACATAATCTGGCTTCTGAGGGGTCATATAGGCTCTTTAGACCAACCTCCTGCTTGACATTGGGTCAGCCTAGACGTCTGTCCAACCACTGCTTAGAATCCTAGAGCTGGAAGGGACCCCCAGGGACATCTAGCCCACCCCCCCCCCCGCTCAGTGCAGGAAACTCACAAATTCCTCCCCCTAAATTCACAAGATCCTCATTGCTGTCAGATGACCATCTAGCCTCTGTTGAAAACCCTCCAAGGAAGGAGAGCCCAGCACCTCCCAAGGAGGAAGCCTGTGGAAACTTAAGAGTCATAGAATCCTAGAGCTGGAAGGGACCTCCAGGGTCATCTAGTCCAACCCCCTGCACAAGACAGGAAACTCACAAACACCTCCCCCTAAATTCATAGGATCTGCATGTCTGTCAGATGGCCATCTAGCCTCTGCTTAAAAACCTCCAAGGAAGGAGAGCCCACCACCTCCCGAGGAGGAAGCCTGTTCCACTGAGGAACCACTCTTAACAGTCATAGAATCATAGAATTGGAAGGGACCTCCAGGGTCATCTAATCCAACCCCCTGCACAAGACAGGAAACTCACAAAAACCTCCCCCTAAATTCACAGGATCTGCATTGCTGTCAGATGGCCATTTAGCCTCTTTTGGAAAAACCTCCAAGGAAGGAGAGCCCACCACCTCCCGAGGAGGAAGCCTGTTCCACTGAGGAATCACTCTGACGGCCAGGAAGTTCTTCCTAATGTTGAGCCGGAAACTCTTCTGATTTAATTTCAACCCATCGGTTCCAGTCCTGCCTTCCAGGGCCACAGAAAACAATTCCACCCCATCCTCTCTAGGACAGCCCTTCAAGGACTTGAAGATGGTGATCATATCACCTCTCAGCCGCCTCCTCTCCAGGCTAAATATGCCCAGGTCCTTCAACCTTTCCTTACAGGACTTGGTCTTCAGACCCCATCATCTTCGTCGCCCTCCTCTGGACCCGTTCCAGCTTGTCTAGATCCTTCTTAAAGGATATAGGCTTAAAGACTGACAGTGAGGTGGGGCACACCCCACCCTAAAACCCAGTTGCTGCCTTTCATTCAAAATCTAAGCCCAGGATTGCAAGACCTCTCCTCTGCTGCCAACAGGAAGGGCTCCCTGCCCCCCCTCGAAGGGACAGCCTTTCAAATCATGTCCCTCCTCAATTTCTTCTCCTTCAGACCGAGCATTCCCAAGACCCTCGGGCCTTTCCTCCCAGGGCTTCTTGGTCTCCAGACCCCTGATCCTTCTCCTTGCTCTCTTCTGCACCCACTCCATTCTGTCCAAGTCCTTCTGGGAGTGAGGCCTCCAGAACTGCACACAGTGCTCCAAGTACAGTCTGACCAATGCAGCGTACAGCGGGACTAGGACATCTTGCAATTTGGATGTTATGCCTCCATGAGCTTTCATTTATCAAAAACAAGTTTAAAACAAAAAATTCAGCGGCCAGTCCTAGCTGGCAAAAGGGCGGAAAAGAGAAAGAATATGTTTGTAAAGTTCCTGTCTCTTGCGGTCTGTCAGTAATTCTTATGTGCCTATTAACAATTAGGGTTGCCAAGTCCAATTCAAGAAATATCTGGGGACTTTGGGGGTGGAGCCAGGAGACATTGGGGGTGCAACCTGGAGAAAGGGTGTGACAAACATCATTGAACTCCAAAGGGAGTTCTGGCCATCACATTTCAAGGGACTGTACACCTTTTTAAATGCCTTCCTTCCATAGGAAATAATGAAGGACAGGGGCACCTCCTTTGGGGGCTCATAGAATCGGACCCCCTGGTCCAATCCTTTGGAAACTTGGGGGGTACTTCGAGGAGAGGCACTGGATGCGATACTGAAAATTTGGTGCCTCTACCTCAAACAACAGGCCCTCCAAAGCCCCAGATACCCACAGATCAATTCTCCATTATTTCTTTTGGGAATAAGTCTCCATAGGGAAAGAGTTCCCAGCAGACATTTCCCTCCTCTCCCCCCGCTTTCTGATGACCTTTCTAAAAGCGGGGGGAGGGTCTCTTGCCCCCACCTGGGGATTGGCAACCCTCTTAACAATCCTTGCCCGGCCGACTCCGATGAGGCTCTGATCCACGCCAGCTTGGCATGGGGCTGGCGCGGCAAAAGATCAAGGAACTTGGGATGGCGTCCTCACCTGGGTTGTGATGAAGATGGGTTGACTGGTCACTGGGGCGTTGGTGACGTGGTTGGCGTTCTGCATGACCTGCACGGGCCGGAGGACTGGCTGGGTCACCACGGTGCTTAGGCCGGAGGCGGGGTTCTGCGTGAGGATGAGGGGCTGCCCACCCTGCTGGACCAGAGGAGTGCCAGCTGAAAGGGGGAGAGGGAGAGAGAGAGAGAGAAAACAGGAGTCAAAGCAACGTATCTTCTGCTGTCTTGGCCACAAGGAAAAACCATCAGCCCTGCAAGTAGAACTTGTTACAAACTGTGCATGCTTTTTACATCACTGTCATCATCGTGTGTTATCGAACTGCAATCAACATTCCAAACAGGTGTGTTACATGTTTAAACCTCTGAGAAGCTAATGCCCTCATTTTAAACCCAGAGTTAATATTACAACAGACTCTTATTTATGGCACGTCACACCAAATGTCATAGACATCAACCTGCCATTCTGACTTATATTGCCTTTGTTGTTGTTTCGGTCCAGTCAACACAAACTAAATAATCGCCAGACCCCAACTTGTGATTCTTTTAATCTGCTAAATGCCAAGCATGGTAAAATTCCAATGGTAATTAATTGTTTTAGGGTCCTCTATAAAGCTGGTCTGTGAAACATCATGGAGGGCCGAGATGTTATTCTTTCCCCCTCCCCCTTCTTGCTTATTGCTTTTGAAGTAGAGTAGTGAGAAACGAAACTAGTAAGAGAAAGAATAATCAACACTTTCCCATACATTCCTGCCTGGGAGTGTGAGACATCTGGGGAAAGCAAGGACAAGACACTGATAACATTGTGAGAATGTAGACATTTATGATAGTTTATGGCGGCAGACAGGGTCAAAAGCCTGGGGGTACTATTGGAGCCCTCCTTAACGATGGAGGCTCAGATAGCAGCCACTGCCAAGTCCACTTTTTTTCATCTTAGGCGAGCAAGGCAGTTGGCCCCCTTCCTGGAGCGCGACGATCTAGCAACAGTGATCCACGCCACGGTCACCTCGAGGTTGGACTACTGCAATGCTCTCTACATGGGGCTGCCTTTGTGCTGAACCCGAAAGCTGCAGCTAGTTCAGAATGCCGCGGCCCGGCTGTTGTTAGGACTCCCAAGAAGGGAGCATATCCGGCCAGGGCTCCGGGATCTGCACTGGCTGCCAATAGCATACCGAGTCCGGTACAAGGTGCTGGTTATTACCTTTAAAGCCCTATATGGCCTAGGACCTGCCTACCTGAAGGACCGTCTCTCCCCACATGTGCCCCAGAGAGTACTGAGATCGGGAACTCGAAATCTCCTAGTTATCCCCGGGCCAAAAGAAGCCCGATTAAAATCTACCAGGGACCAGGCCTTTTCTGTTGCGGCCCCCTCCTGGTGGAACCAGCTGCCGGAGGAGGTGAGGGCCCTGCGGGACCTTGCCCAGTTCCGCAGGGCCTGTAAGACAACCCTCTTCCGGCTGGCCTATGACTAGCTGGTACAGGAAACCAGGTGTAGTTATATTAGAGGTTGCTGTCCCTAATGTTTTAAATGGTTTAAATGCCTTACAATTTTAAATATTTTATAATTTAAATGTTTTTATTAATTTTAACTGTTTTATGCTTAAATGTTACTATGTGAAATCTTGTGCTGTGAGCCGCCCTGAGCCACTTGTTGGGAAGGGCGGGATATAAATCAATCAATAAATAAATAGTTTATGTGTTAGGGAGCATCCCTCGCCCCCTCCTTTGGGAATCCTTTGAAGTATGCCTTAAAAGAATTGTATCAATGTATTTTGAGTATCACTCTCAAGAACCTGTACCAGGAGAGCATCTCAGTCTATCAATAAACATAGTTTTGTATCCACTTGACTCGTTCTTGAAAACTGCATGCTTGACGCTAAAAACTTTTCCATGACTTTGCATACTAACTCACTGCCCGCTTTCTCTATATTCAGGACTGCTCGCCATTTCATCCTATCGTCTGTTGATACAAGGGCCCTTGAAACGAACTCGGGATGCAATAGGTAGCCAGTGCAGCTCTTTCAGCACTGGTTGAATGTGCTCCCAGCGAGGGAGCCCCATTACGAGATCAGGCTAGCCTAGGCCATCCAGGCCAGGGCAAGAGAAGAACAGAGGTGGTTTGCCCATAACCTCCCTCTCTCTGCCCAGCAACCGTGGGCTTCCTCGGCTCTCTCCCACCCAAGTATTAACCAGGGCTAATCCTGCTTCACTTCTGACAAGATCAGACTAGCCTGGGCAGAGTGAAGAATGTGGCAGTGGAAGCAAAATGCAGTTTCCTGAGATTTCTGGCTTTTCCCTTCGTTAAGGAAAGGATGACTGCTAGCCCTCGTGATCGCCAAGGTACACGTGGAAGCTGAGAATGGGCAATGCATGCAAAAGACAACAAAGCCGCTTGATAAAAGATGTTATGCCATGTGAGCCGCCCAGAGCCTGCTCCAGCGGGGAGGGCAGGATACAAATTAAAGATTATTATTATTATTATATTAGCTCCGGCGCCTGGGAGTCACTAGCAAAGTCAACACGTTTTATGCAAAATAGGCAGACTGGCCAAATAGGTACAAGAAAGCATACAGGCCCTGCTTGATCTACATAATTGATCCAGGCTACATCATTTATCTGTATTCGGAACACTGCTGCAGGATTTCAACTCCCAAGCACATCGCAGGCTGCCCACGGACAACAAAAGTGTTCCAAACGCGACTTTCAAAGCCCCTCTGTTTACCGCTGTTGTTTGCGAAGAGCGTGACGAGGGTCTTCTTCGTCCCATCGCTGTTGACCGGCCCACTGCTGCTGACGGGCGTAGGCGTAGAGAGGTTGCTGCCGATGGACCCGTGGGCGACGATAGGCATGGGAGTGGCGACCGGCTGCACGCTCACCGAAACTGCCAAGAAGAAAGCGCACGAGTGGTTAGTGGCTAAATTCTGGCTCTGTGAAAAACTCTACTAGGGCACAAGGTTGGGCTGGATAAACACAGGGAGCAGAGGTCCATCGGTATCGATTAGCCACAGGATATAGACGCAACCCTTGTTTGGGACACTGATGCTCTGTATTCTTAGTGCTTGGGGGGGCAACAGTGGGAGGGCTTCTAGACCTCCTGATGGCACCTGGGTTTTGGCCACTGTGTGACACAGAGTGTTGGAATGGATGGGCCGTTGGTCTGATCCAATGTGACTTCTCTTATATTCTTAAGAGCAGAGGTCCATCAGTGACTCTTAAGAACATAAGAGAAGCCATGTTGGATCAGGCCAATGGCCCATCCAGTCCAACACTTTGTGTCACATAAGAACATAAGAGAAGCCATGTTGGGTCAGGCTAGTGGCCCATCCAGTCCAACACTCTGTGTCACATAAGAACATAAGAGAAGCCCTGTTGGATCAGGCCAGTGGCCCATCCAGTCCAACACTCTGTGTCACATAAGAACATAAGAGAAGCCATGTTGGATCAGGCCAATGGCCCCTCCAGTCCAAAACTCTGTGTCACACAGTAGACAAAACACACACACACACACACACACAGTGGCTAATAGCCACTGATGGACCTCTGCTCCATATCTTCATCCAATCCCCTCTTGAAGCTGGCTATGCTTGTAGCCGCCACCACCTCCTGTGGGAGTGAATTCCACATGTTAATCACCCTCTGGGTGAAGAAGGACTTCCATTTCTCCGTTTTAACCCGACTGCTCAGCAATTTCATTGAATGCCCACGAGTTCTTGTATTGTGAGAAAGGGAGAAAAGAACCTCTTTCTCTACTTTCTCCATCCTGTGCATAATCTTGTACTCTTAGCCATCAGGAGTGGCCAAATGTGCTTAATGTAAGAGCCACATAGAATAAATGGCACATATTTGAGAGCCACAAGACATAAATGTCAGATGTTTGGGAGCAACAGGATGGATGGATGGGAGGGAGGGACGGAGGAAGGAAGGAAGAATGGAAGGATGGAAAACAGATAAGGAGGAGGGAGCAATTTTAACTTTAAATGCATTCTCCATGCCACCAGCTGGCTTGCCTTGGATAAGGGACTTGAGCCGACAAATGCCTTCTCCAAGCCAGTCAATGAGGCGGTGGGGGCTTCAAGAGCCACACGTGTCTCCCAAGCCACAGTTTGGCCAATGCTTGTATAGATGAACCATACTGCCTGGGGCAGTGATGCTCTGTATTCTTGGCGCTTGGGGAAGGGGGGCAACAGTGGGAGGGCTTCAGCAGTGTTGGCCCCAATGACAGGACCTGAATTGACTGTGTGACACACAGAGTTGAGCTGCATGGGCCACTGGCCTCTTATGTTCCAACTCTATGCCAACAGACGATTCGGTCAGGCTCACGCTGGCAAAAACGACTCGATGGCTGCGCCCGTGCCCACTCCTTACGTTTATTTATTTTAAACATTTTTGGGGGTTTTCAAAAGTTTTTTTAGTTTCAGAAAGAATAAGGGTAGGGGATAAGGGGAATAGAGAGCACAACACATTTTGACCTTATTCTGCATAAAAATGCTTTCAAAAAAATACAAGCTTACATCTACAATAGTTTCTTTGCATAAATTGTCCCATATTATTATGTCTAAGCTAAACATCATCAACGTTTTAAAATTTTATATTATAAATCTTTTGTTAACTTTAATCCATCCATGTTGCTCTCAAACATCTGACGTTTATGTCTTGCGGCTCTCAAACATGTGCCATTTATTCTACGTGGCTCTTACATTAAGCAATGTAATTAGTTTTGTCAATTCCAGTAAAGGCAATTTTGTAATACAAAATACAGGGAGGGGAAAAAGGAGAAATAAATTCACACCAGAGAATCTTACGAGTCTTGAGCGTCTAAGCGGGCATAAAATTGGATCCAGTACATTCTCTCTTCTTCTTTAGATCTCCCAGCCAGCAGCTGGGATAGAAAGTCCAGCTCTGCTGTTTCCAGAATTTTCCCCACCAAGTCCATTTTCGTGGGAATTTCCTGAGATTTCCACCTCTGCGCCCAGAGAATCCTGGCTGCTGTGTTAAGATGTGCCAACAAATGTCTCATTTCTTTGGAACAGTCCTCAGGAAATATGTTCAATTAAAATCGTTCTGGTTTGAATTGTATTTTAAACATTTCTTATGCTGCCTTCTCACATGATCAGGGCCCCAAGGACGGCGCATGTAAAGCATAAAAACATCAGAACGGTGGAAAATAACATTTTAATTATAAAACGATTCAATAAAAGCACAAACACCTTTAGAACTAGGGAGGCTCGTGTAAGGGCAGAAAGGCGGGATACAAATTTTGTCAATAACAACGACGATGGTGGGTGTTGACGCTGGCTATCAGTTTGTTTCTGGGCTCAATTAGAAGTGCTAGCCAATACTGACCTTAAAGCCATCAAGAGAAGGAGGGAGAAAAAGAAAAAAAACACTGAATATAGAAAAACTAGTAGGAGTCATTAGGAGAAGACTTCTGAACAAGTGTCCAGAGAAGGTAGTGGGATAGATAAGGACCAATCAACCTATACAGCCTGGCTAAGAAAATCTGTTCCCCATGGAGTTTTGAGATCTCTCTTAGTACTGGGGAAATGGCCTCATATCTATCCTCCTTGCAGGTGCCACAGCAGCGTAGAGATTTTTCCCTTGCCAGATGCAACGCCGTGCCCTCCTCCGTTCTTTATGGCAGATTTAACAAGACAGCCTACTCAGTCAGATACTGTCTCTGTAAGCAAAAATGTGTGGAGTCAGTTACTCATATTCTTCTTGATTGTAATCTGTATACAGATCTTCGTCACGAGTAGTTACATCCTCTCTTAGTTAGCACGGTCGATTGTTCTGATGCACTTAAGGTCTACGGACTTTTGAACGACACTTCATCTAGCGTCACCGAGAAAGTGGCCAAGTTTCTTTATTCTGTTTTAAAAGGCACGTCAGAGGATCTCATAGAAACAGTTTATGTTTATGCTTTTCCTGATGTATATGTACGCCATCGTTCCACTTTATCTTTCTTTTTTAACCGATTTGCTCTGATATATATATATATACCCTGTTTCCCTGAAAATAAGACCTACCGAAAAAATAAGCCCTAGCAGGATTCCTATGCATTTGTTAAATATAAGCCCTACCCCGATAATAAGACCTAGTGATGCGCGTAGCATTGGAGAAAGTTCAGAAAAGGGCAACTAGAATGATTAAAGGGCTGGAACACCTTCCTTATGAAGAAAGGTTGAAACGCTTAGGGCTCTTTAGCTTGGAGAAACGTCGACTGAGGGGTGGCATGATAGAGGTTTACAAGATAATGCATGGGATGGAGAAAGTAGAGAAAGAGGTACTTTTCTCCCTTTCTCACAGTACAAGAACTCGTGGGCATTCGATGAAATTGCTGAGCAGACAGGTTAAAATGGATAAAATGAATTACTTCTTCACCCAAAGGGTGATTAACATGTGGAATTCACTGCCACAGGAGGTGGCGGCGGCTACAAGCATAGCCACCTTCAAGAGGGGTTTAGATAAAAATATGGAGCAGAGGTCCATCAGTGGCTATTAGCCACAGTGTGTGTGTGTGTGTGTATAGTTCTCTTTGAAGGATTCCTCTTTTATATTTTTGGTGCTCTGTATTCTTAGTGCTCGGAGGGGGGCAAGAGTGGGAGGGCTTCTGGAATTCTGGCCCCACTGGTTGACTTCCTGATGGCACCTGGTTTTTTGGCCACTGTGTGACACAGTGTGTTGGACTGGAGGGGCATTGTCCTGATCCAACAGGGCTTCTCTTCTGTTCTTATGTCTGGGGCAGGGATGCTCTATATTCTTGGTGTTTGGGGGGGGGGGGCACAGTGGGAGGGCTTCTAGTGTCCTGGCCTCACTGATGGACCTCCTGATGTCACGTGGGTTTTTTGGCCACTGTGTGACCCAGAGTGTTGGACTGGATGGGCCATTGGCCTGATCCAACATGGCTTCTGTTATGTTCTGATGTGACACAGAGAGTTGGACTGGAGGGGCCATTGGCCTGATCCATCAGGGCTTCTCTTATGTTCTTATGGCTATGCAGCGTATCTGCATAGCCACGCCATACATTTTGGCGCGGAGTGGTAAGGAAGACTGAAACACCTGGAGTGTGTGCCAGAAGATGACTTAACTGTATTGGAATAAATGTAGACTGTTGTATCATACTTAATAAAAAATAAGACATCCCCTGAAAATAAGCCCCAGTGTGTCTTCTTGAGAAAAAACAAATATAAGACTGTCTTATTTTCGGGGAAACACAGTATATATTTATGCCAATAAAGGCTAACTTGATTTGACTTGACTTGACCAATCAACTGAAGCTAAGTCCAGACAAGACTGTGATGTTGTACTGCACTCCTTTGAAAGGACCGGTTTCTAGATTCCTTGAGGGTGGCTGCTGGATCCTGGTATATCGTTGCAAGCAAGGTCTCCTCCATTGACACGTAGTGCCTTTTAACAGAGTGGACGTCCCTTGTCCACTCACAAAGAGCACATACCATCCTCTACAACAGTGGTCCTCAACCTTTTTGACACCAGGGACCAGTTTTGTGGAAGACAATTTCCCACGGACCGGGGGAGGGGGGGGATGTTTCAGAATGATACAATTGTGCACTTCATTTCTATTAGTTTGGTGTGGTGGTTATGTGTGCGGACTCTTATCTGGGAGAACTGGGTTTGATTTTCCACTCCTCCACTTTCAGTTGCTGGAATGGCCTTGGGTCAGCCATAGCTCTCACAGAATTGTCCTTGAAAGGGCAGCTTCTGGGGAGAGCTCTGTCAGCCCCACCCACCTCACAAGGTGTCTGTTGTGGGGGAGGAAGGGAAAGGAGATTGTGAGCCGCTCTGAGACTCTGGAATTCGGAGTGGAGGGCAGGATATATATCCAATGTCGTAGTCTTATTTTTACTACATTGTAATATATAATGAAATAATTATACAACTCACAGCCTGGTTACTAACAGGGTACAGACCGGGGGTTGGGGACCCCTGCTCTACAACCTCCCTTATTCAGGTTATGGAATTGCTACCTGTCCAGCCCATCAATTAAGACCCCCTTCATTTTTTATGCCTATTATTAAAGCTCACGTGGTACACTCCTTTCTCTCCCATTCAGAGGCCTGGGGAACTGCCCCCCTTCCTATTCTGCAAACATTCTATTGATTAGTTCCTGTACTCAGTTCAAGGTTTCAGCTATTACCCACAAAGCCCCTGATTCTATTTAACTGACAAAACCATCTCTTCTGTTATGCTGCGCTATGCCAGCTCGGATCATGGGAAGGTGCCACCCTGCCCGCAGGTAAAACCAGCCGCCGCCTGCTTAAGTATATTCTCTCTGGTGGCTCCCACATTAAGGAAAGGCCCCCGAAGTTCCACTATTTTGCAAAATCTGTAAAACAAAGTTGTTCAGATGGCAGTCATATAAAGGCAACTGAGCTATTCTATAATGGATCAACAGGTGACTTCTATAAGGAATAAACTTTTCCTACATAGATGGCTTTTTTGGGTCTTAGACAACAGCTCTTCCATTCCCAGGCCCACTGGATTATTTTGTTTTATTAAGAGCCTTGCTGTTTAGATTGAACTGTATTATATAAGGGATAAATGCTACCTCCATTGACAGTTTTGTTGCCTTAGAGACAGTTTTTCAGTTTGCTTGCGTTGTTTTTCCAATCTTTCAGCGCCACCCTCACTGCGTGATTTTGTTCTATTAAGAATCTCTGCTGTTGGACTGAACTGTTTTATCATATTTTGTAGCCTGCTGGCTGACAGAGTTATTCTATTTCGCTATAAATTTTTTGCTCCTAAGATTTAGACATTTCTGTCCCACTTCATAATTCATTTGCCAACTAGCCGAAGAGTATTTAACATACTTGCAATCTACCTTGAGTCCCACTGAGAAAGCCAGACTATAAATGAAGATAATGATGATAAGAACAAAAGAGAAGCCATGTTGGATCAGGCCAACGGCCCATCCAGTCCAACACTGTGTCACACAGTGGACAAAACACACACACACAGTGGCTAATAGCCACTGATGGACCTCTGCTCCATATTTTTATCTAACCCCCTCTTGAAGCTGGCTATGCTTGTAGCCGCCACCACCTCCTGTGGCAGTGAATTCCATATGTTAATCACCCTTTGGGTGAAGAAGGACTTCCTTTAATTCGTTTTAACCTGTCCGCTCAGCAATTTCATCGAATGCCCACGAGTTCTTGTATTGTGAGAAAGGGAGAAAAGTCCTTCTTTCTCTGCCTTCTCTGTTCCAGACATAATCTTGTCAACCTCTATCATGTCACCCCGCAGTCGACATTTCTCCGAGCTAAAGAGCCCCAATGACGATAATAACGATGACGACAATAATAGCATAGACAGCTTCAAGAGGTGACTGGATAAACATATGGAACAAAGAAGGAGCTGAGCTAGGTATGTTTAGCCTGGAGAAGAGGTGACTGAGAGATGATACAGGGGTGGAGTAGCTGGAAGGGAGGACCCCGAAGTGTGGACAACCAATGGAGGGACAGACCCAGTGAGGAGTAAGTGGGCTGCTGAATGGATGTTTGTGCAGGAGGAAGGGCACAATCCAAGTGAGGGTGGGGGAAGAACAAAAAAGGAGGTTCCTTGGAACAGGCTGGGGAGGAAGGAGGAGGAACAAGGAGACAAAAACCCCTTCCCTCCCATTCTGAGGCCTGGGAACTTCCCTCCATGAAGAAGGCAAGAAGGTGGAGCATAGGCCATTCCAGCGGGAGGACATGAGCTCTCCTCACCTCTTCAGGGAGACCATTCCACAGAGTTGGGGCCACGGTGGAAAAGGTCCTGGCTCCGGTCAATGCCAGACAGGCTGCCCTGAGTGGTGGAATGGCCAAGAGGTGGTTACCTGGCGGACTACAGTTGCCACACAGGAACATGTGGAAGCAGACAGAGCCTGCAACCACCAGTAACACAGCCCAGATCCAAACGGACCGCCCACAGTTGCGCAAAAAAAATGACCCAAGTGTGTTCCTTTGGAAGGCAAATCTCTCACATTCAATTAAACCGAGGCTCTTCTCGCTATCGGCCAAAAGGCAGGGAAGGAGAAAAAGGAACAGCCAGACGAGGAGACAAGCTATTAAACATACCAATTTGCTACGCCCACGAGGATATTAATAGCCCAGAAGGGATGATTTCTCTTAAATGCCAGACTTAAGAATGTAAATCCAAGCAGAAAGGCAATGTTTTTCTACAACTTGCCCAGTTGTAGAAAAAACAACCTTTACTTTTTGACACATTCTAACACAGAGCAAACGTAGTTCTAAAGCACGGCTGGCCTCCACCAGGACCAAGGATGGTGCACTCTTTTCCTTCCTCCGTTGTAGTTGGCCACTACCTCTGAACAATATCAATGGCGGGAGGCCACGACTGTGCGAATCTCACAATTCTGCGAGGCCCATAATCAGAAGGGAACGCTATTCCGCCCCCTCCACTGGGACCAGCTCCTCTCCTCATAGAACCATCCCCCAGCTGCACAACTCACCTGGGTGATCCTCCAGATTCATCCACTCAATTCAAAGTATTTTGATCAATTAAGAACATGCCTCCAGGTAACTGGGCAACAGGCTTCTTTCCCCTCCCACCTTATTTCCCCTCCCACCTTATTTCTCATGCAGTTTTTTTACACAGCCCTGAAGTGAGTGTTGGCTTCATAGATGAGGCATTCCCTCACGTTTCTCCAGCTCAGGAGGAAGGGTTACCAGGTACCCTGGGCAACCAGAGGGGAGTGGGAGGCTGCCATTACTGGCAATGTCACTTCCTGTGTGATGTCATCACATCACCAGCAATGCAGGATGCTCTGGTCTCTGGGCATAAGAACATAAGAGAACATGAGGAGCCATGTTGGATCAGGCCAATGGCCTCTCCAGTCCAACACTCTGTGTCACATAAGAGAAGCCATGTTGGATCAGGCCAATGGCCTCTCCAGTCCAACACTCTGTGTCACATAAGAACATAAGAGAAGCCATGTTGGATCAGGCCAATGGCCTCTCCAGTCCAACACTCTGTGTCACATAAGAACATAAGAGAAGCCATGTTGGATCAGGCCAATGGCCTCTCCAGTCCAACACCCTGTGTCACATAAGAACAGAAGAGAAGCCCTGTTGCATCAGGCCAATGGCCCATCCAGTCCAACACTCTGTGTCACATAAGAAAAGAGGAGAAACCATGTTGGATCAGGCCAACGGCCCATCCACTCAACACTCTGTGTCACATAAGAACATAAGAGAAGACATGTTGGATCAGGCCAACGGCTCATCCAGTCCAACACTCTGTGTCACATAAGAAAAGTTTGGTGTAGTGGTTAAGTGAGCGAACTCTTATCTGGGAGAACCGGGTTTGATTCTCCACTCCTCCACTTGCACCTGCTAGCGTGACCTTGGGTCAGCCATAGCTCTGGCAGAGGTTGTCCTTGAAAGAGCAGCTGCTGTGAGAGCCCTCTCCAGCCCCACCTACCTCACAGGGTTTCTGTTGTGGGGGAGGAAGGTAAATGAGATTGTGAGCCGCTCTGAGACTCTACGGAGTGGAGGGCGGGATATAAATCCAATATCATCATCATCATCACATAAGAACATAAGAGAAGACATGTTGGATCAGGCCAATGCCCCCTCCAGTCCAACATTCTGTGTCACATAAGAACAGAAGAGAAGCCATGTTGGATCAGGCCAACGGCTCATCCAGTCCAACACTTTGTGTCACATAAGAACGTAAGAGAAGCCATCTTGGATCAGGCCAATGGCCCATCCAGTTCAACACTTTGTGGAACATAAGAGAAGACATGTTGGATCAGGCCAATGGCCCCTCCAGTCCAACAAACTGTGTCACATAAGAACATAAGAGAAGCCATGTTGGATCAGGCCAATGGCCCCTCCAGTCCAACACTCTGTGTCACATAAGAACATAAGAGAAGCCATGCTGGATCAGGCCAATGGCCCCTCCAGTCCAACACTCTGTGTCACATAAGAACATAAGAGACGCCATGCTGGATTAGGCCATGGCCCCTCCAGTCCAACACTCTGTGTCACATAAGAACAAAAGAGAAGCCATGTTGGATCAGGCCAACGGCTCATCCAGTCCAACACTTTGTGTCACATAAGAACGTAAGAGAAGCCATCTTGGATCAGGCCAATGGCCCATCCAGTTCAACACTTTGTGGAACATAAGAGAAGACATGTTGGATCAGGCCAATGGCCCCTCCAGTCTAACAAACTGTCACATAAGAGAAGCCATGTTGGATCAGGCCAATGGCCCCTCCAGTCCAACACTCTGTGTCACATAAGAACATAAGAGAAGCCATGCTGGATCAGGCCAATGGCCCATCCAGTCCAACACTCTGTGTCACATAAGAACATAAGAGACGCCATGCTGGATTAGGCCATGGCCCCTTCAGTCCAACACTCTGTGTCACATAAGAACAAAAGAGAAGCCATGTTGGATCAGGCCAATAGCCCCTCCAGTCCAACACTCTGTGTCACATAAGAACATAAGAGACGCCATGCTGGATTAGGCCATGGCCCCTCCAGTCCAACACTCTGTGTCACATAAGAACAAAAGAGAAGCCATGTTGGATCAGGCCAATAGCCCCTCCAGTCCAACACTCTGTGTCACATAAGAACATAAGAAAAGCCATGTTGGATCAGGCTAATGGTCCACCCAGTCCAACACTCTGAGTCACATAGTGGCCAAAACCCCAAGTGCCATCAGGAGGTCCATCAGTGGGGCCAGAACACTAGAAGTCCTCACACTGTTGCCCCATCCAAACACAACAATACTGAGCATCACTACCCCAGACAGAGAGTTCCAACAATACATTGTAGCTAATAGCCACTGAAGGACCTCTGCTCCATATGTCTATCCAATCCCCTCTTGAAGCTGTCTATGCTTGCAGCCACCACCACCTCCTGTGGCAGTGAATTCCACGCGTTAATCACACTCTGGGTGAAGAAGTCCTTCCTTTTATCCGTTCTGACACGACCGCTCAGCAATTTCATTGAGTGCCCACGAGTTCTCGTATTGTGAGAAAGGGAGAAAAGGACTTCTTTCTCTGCCTTCTCTATTCCATGCATAATCTGGTAAACCTCTATCATGTCACCCCGCAGTCGACGTTTCTCCAAGCTAAAGAGCCCCAAGCGTTTCAACCTTTCTTCATAGGGAAAGTGTTCCAACTCTTCAATCATTCTAGTTGCCCTTCTCTGCACTTTTTCCAATGCTATAATATCCTTTTTGAGGTGCGGTGACCAGAATTGCACAGAGTATTCCAAATGAGACCGCACCATCGATTTATACAGGGGCATTATGATACTGGCTGATTTATGATACCGGCTGGTTTGTTTTCAATTCGCTTCCTGATAATTCCCAGCATAGCATCAGCCTTTTTTTATTGCAGTCGCACACTGTCTCAACATTTGCAATAACTCTATGGCAGAAGACATTTCTACCACAGAGTTTTTGCCCAAATGCCAAAGGTCCAGTGACAAGATGCTGCCACTTCTGGTGCATGTCAAAAGTGATGCTGCCACATTGCTGGCAATGGTGGCCTAGGCTTTCTTCTGCAAAGAAGTTCCCTTACAGGCAAGTGGATTGGCAGCAGGGGGTGGGATCTGGGAGCCGGCGACCCTATCAGTAGGGAACGCCTCTTCTAAATGCCATCTCATGAGAGGGAATGCCTGTTCTGTGATAGCTGACTCTACGGTGCCACCTGAACACCAAGCCGTGTTATTCTATGTGCATTTTTGTGCAATTCAATAGATTCAATTATTAAAACCCACAAAGTTTTTAAAGCAGAATGACAAAACCTCATCACTATGAGCTGGATCCAGCAAATCTCTTCTCCTCTTGAAAATGTCGAGGCAGTGTGTGACTGCAAACTGGAGAGCCAGTATGGTGTAGTGGTTAAGTGTGCGGACTCTTATCTGGGAGAACCGGGTTTGATTCCCCACTCCTCCACTTGCAGCTGCAGGAATGGCCTTGGGTCAGCCATAGCTCTCGCAAGAGTTGTCCTTGAAAGGGCAGCTGCTGGGAGAGTCCTCTCAGCCCCACCCATCTTACAGGGTGTCTGTTGTGGGGGAGGAAGATAAAGAAGATTGTGAGACGCTCTGAGACTCGGAGTGGAGGGCAGGATATAAATCCAATATCTTCATCTACCTCACAGGGTGTCTGTTGTGAAGGGGGGAGGAAGGGAAAGGAGACTGTGAGCCGCTCTGAGACTCTTCGGAGTGGAGGGTGGGATATAAATCCAATATCTTCATATACCTCACAGGGTGTCTGTTGTGGGGGGGGGAAGGTAAAGGAGATTGTGAGCCGCTCTGAGACTCTTCGGAGTGGAGGGCAGGATATAAATCCAATATCTTCATCTACCTCATAGGGTGTCTGTTGTGAGGGGGGAGGAAGGGAAAGGAGATTGTGAGCCGCTCTGAAACTCTTCGGAGTGGAGGGCAGGATATAAATGCAATATCTTCATCTACCTCACAGGGTGTCTGTTGTGAGGGGGGAGGAAGGGAAAGGAGATTGTGAGCCACTCTGAGACTCTTCGGAGTGGAGGGCGGGATATAAATCCAATATCTTCATCTACCTCACACGGTGTCTGTTGTGAGGGGGGAGGAAGGGAAAGGAGATTGTGAGCCGCTCTGAGACTCTGAGATTCAGAGTGGAGGGCGGAATATAAATCCAATATCTTCATCTACCTCACAGGGTGTCTGTTGTGAGGGGGGAGGAAGGTAAAGGAGATTGTGAGCCGCTCTGAGACTCTTCGGAGTGGAGGGCGGGATATAAATCCAATATCTTCATCTACCTCACAGGGTGTCTGTTGTGAGTGGAGAGGAAGGGAAAGGAGATTGCGAGCCGCTCTGAGACTCTTCGGAGTGGAGGGCGAGATATAAATCCAATATCTTCATCTACCTCACAGGGTGTCTGTTGTGAGGGGGGAGGAAGGGAAAGGAGATTGCAAGCCGCTCTGGGACTCTTCGGAGTGGAGGGCAGGATATAAATCCAATATCTTCATCTACCTCACAGGGTGTCTGTTGTGAGGGGGGGGGGAAGGGAAAGAAGATTGTGAGCCGCTCTGAGACTCTTCGGAGTCGAGGGCGGGATATAAATCCAATATCATCTTCTTCTTCCTCTTACGTTATGGGAAGGCTCCTTGCACTGAGAGGAATATGACCCCCTTAATGGATCTAATCGTATGTAAATCTCTTATACTGCATTTGCTTCTTCTCCTCGTATAATACAATCAGCAGTTTGGGGATCATTGCTATTTAATTTGTTCACAAAACAATTTAAACCCGGCGGGTGAGTAGTGAAGTAGCCAAATTTACAGATGACAACAAATGACTAAGGATGATGAGCTGCGGCAGGAGCTCCCTAAATTGGGTGAGAGAGCAACAGCATGCAGCAGATAGAAGTTCAATGCGGGTAAGTGCAAGGCGATGCACACTAAATCACAGCAGCAGCAGCAACAACATCCCAGTTTTTAAATATATTCTGATGGGGTCTGCTCTGGCCCAGACTAAGATTGAAACTGGCCTAGGGGTGGTAGTGGAAAACTCTTTTCTCCCTTTCTCACGATTCGAGAACTCGTTGGCCTTCAATGAAATGGCTGAGCAGCCGGGTTAGGAAGGATAAAAGGAAGTCCTTCTTCACCCAAAGGGTGATGAACACGTGGGATTCGCTGCCACAGGAGGTGGCGGCGGCTGCAGGCATCGACGGCTTCAAGAGGGGATTGGGTGAGCATATGGAGCAGTGGTCCACCTGTGTCTGTTAGCCACAGCGTATTGTTGGAACTCTCTGTCTGGGGCAAGTGATGCTCTGCATTCTTGGTGCTTGGTAGCGGGGGCACAGTGAAAGGGCTTCTAGTGTCCTGGCCCCACTAATGGACCTCCTGGTTGCGCCTGGATTTGGGCCACTGTGCGACACAGTGTTGGACTGGAGGGGCCACTGGCTTGATCCAACATGGCTTCTCTTATGTCTGGGGCAGTGATGCTCTGTATTCTTGGTGCTTGAGGGGCAACAGTGGGAGGGCTTCTGGAGTTCTGGCCCTGCTGGTAGACCTCCTGATGGCACCTGGGTTTTGGCCCCTGTGTGACACATGGAATTCACTGCCACAGGAGGGGGTGGCAGCTGTTGCAAGCGTAGACAGCTTCAAGAGGGGATTGGTTGAGCATATGGAGCAGAGGTCCATCAATGGCTATTAACCACAGCGTATTGTTGGAACTCTCTGTCTGGGGCAAGTGATGCTCTGTATTCTTGGTGCTTGGGGGTGGGGGGCACAGTGGGAGGGCTTCTAGTGTTCTGGCCCCACTGATGGACCTCCTGATGGCGCCTGGGGCTTTTTTGGCCACTGTGTGACACAGAGTGTTGGACTGGGTGGGCCACTGGCCTGATCCAACATGACTTCTCTTATGTTCTTATATCTGGGGCAGTGATGCTCTGTATTCTGGGTGCTTAGGGGTGGGGGCACAGTGGGAGGGCTTCTAGTGTTCTGGCCCCACTGACGGACCTCCTGATGGCTCCTGGGGCTTTTTTGGCCGCTGTGTGACACAGAGTGTTGGATTGGATGGGCCATTGGCCTGATCCAAGATGGCTTCTCTTATGTTTTTATGTGACACAGAGTGTTGGACTGGAGGGGCCACTGGCCTGATCCAACATGGCTCCTTTTATGTTCTTATGTGACACAGAGTGTTGGACTGGAGGGGCCACTGGCCTGATCCAACAGGGCTTCTCTTATGTTCTTATGTGACACAGAGTGTTGGACTGGATGGGCCACTGGCCTGATCCAACAGGGCTTCTCTTATGTTCTTATGTGACACAGAGTGTTGGGCTGGAGGGGCCACTGGCCTGATCCAACAGGGCTTCTCTTCTGTTCTTATGTGACACAGAGTGTTGGACTGGATCGGCCATTGGCCTGACCCAACATGGCTTCTCTTATGTTCTTATGTGACACAGAGTGTTGGACTGGATGGGCCATTGGCCTGACCCAACATGGCTCCTTTTATGTTCTTATGTGACACAGAGTGTTGGACTGGAGGGGCCACTGGCCTGATCCAACATGGCTCCTTTTATGTTCTTATGTGACACAGAGTGTTGGACTGGAGGGGCCACTGGCCTGATCCAACAGGGCTTTTCTTATGTTCTTATGTGACACAGAGTGTTGGACTGGATGGGCCACTGGCCTGATCCAACAGGGCTTCTCTTATGTTCTTATGTGACACAGAGTGTTGGGCTGGAGGGGCCACTGGCCTGATCCAACAGGGCTTCTCTTCTGTTCTTATGTGACACAGAGTGTTGGACTGGATGGGCCATTGGCCTGACCCAACATGGCTTCTCTTATGTTCTTATGTGACACAGAGTGTTGGACTGGATGGGCCATTGGCCTGACCCAACATGGCTCCTTTTATGTTCTTATGTGACACAGAGTGTTGGACAGGAGGGGCCACTGGCCTGATCCAACAGGGCTTCTCTTATGTTCTTATGTGACACAGAGTGTTGGACTGGAGGGGCCATTGGCCTGACCCAACATGGCTCCTTTTATGTTCTTATGTGACACAGAGTGTTGGACTGGAGGGGCCAGTGGCCTGATCCAACAGGGCTTCTCTTATGTTCTTATGTGACACAGAGTGTTGGACTGGAGGGGCCATTGGCCTGACCCAACATGGCTCCTTTTATGTTCTTATGTGACACAGAGTGTTGGACTGGAGGGGCCAGTGGCCTGATCCAACAGGGCTTCTCTTATGTTCTTATGTGACACAGAGTGTTGGACTGGAGGGGCCATTGGCCTGACCCAACATGGCTCCTTTTATGTTCTTATGTGACACAGAGTGTTGGACTGGAGGGGCCAGTGGCCTGATCCAACAGGGCTTCTCTTATGTTCTTATGTGACACAGAGTGTTGGACTGGAGGGGCCATTGGCCTGACCCAACATGGCTCCTTTTATGTTCTTATGTGACACAGAGTGTTGGACTGGAGGGGCCAGTGGCCTGATCCAACAGGGCTTCTCTTATGTTCTTATGTGACACAGAGTGTTGGACTGGAGGGACCATTGGCCTGACCCAACATGGCTCCTTTTATGTTCTTATGTGACACAGAGTGTTGGACTGGAGGGGCCAGTGGCCTGACCCAACATGGCTCCTTTTATGTTCTTATGTGACACAGAGTGTTGGACTGGAGGGGCCAGTGGCCTGATCCAACAGGGCTTCTCTTATGTTCTTATGTGACACAGAGTGTTGGACTGGATGGGCCATTGGCCTGATCCAACATGGCTTCTCTTATGTTCTTATGTGACACAGAGTGTTGGACTGGATGGGCCATTGGCCTGATCCAACATGGCTTCTCTTATGTTCTTATGTGACACAGAGTGTTGGACTGGAGGGGCCACTGGCCCGATCCAACATGGCTTCTCTTACACTCTTATGTTAACTCGAGGAAAACGTCGTCCCAGTGTGCAGCTGCAGTAAAAAAAGGCAAACTCTGTGTCAGGGATTATTAGGCAAGGGAATTTAAATAAAACACCCAATACCACAACGCCCCTGCAGAGATCTATTGTGCAGCCTCGTTTGGAATACTCTGTACAGTTCTGATCACCACATATCCAAAAGGACATTGCAGAGCCGAACAAAAACCCAAGAGGAGGGCAACCAAGATGGTGATGGGGTTGGAGCACCATCCCTAGGAGGAAAGCCTGCAGACTCCGGGGTTTTCCAGTTTAGAAAAGAGACGACTAAGGGGGGGGGGGGGGGGGACGTGAGCGAGGTTTGTAAAATCATGCACAGAAAAAGAGTGTTGACAGAGATAACCTTTTCTCTGCCCCCCCCCACCCAAACTGAGGGCATTCAACGAAGCTGACAGGCAGCAGGTTCAGGATGAACAAAAGAAAATACTCTTCTACACAGAGAATGATCAAAGTGTGGAATGTGCCGCCAGAAGATGCAGTGATGGCAACAGGCATAGAAAGCTTGAAAAGGGGATTAGGCAGATTCATGGAGGACAGGTCTGCCAGTGGCTACTAGCCATGGTGGCTAAAGGGACTTCCACATTAAGAGGCAGTCAACCCCTGAATCTCAGTGCCAGGGGATAACATCATGGGTAGGCCTTGGCCTCTCTGCCCTTTTGTTGGTCCTCCAGAGGAACTGGTTGGCCACTGTGTGAGACAGGAGGCTGGACTAGATGGACCCTCCCTGGTCTGACCCAGCAGGGCTCTTCTGATGCTCTTCTCAGGGGAAGGCCTCAGCCTCTCTGCCCTGTTGTTGGCCCTCCAGAGGAACTGGCTGGCCACTGTGTGAGACAGGAGGCTGGACTAGATGGACCCTCCCTGGTCTGACCTAGCAGGGCTCTTCTGAGGTTCTTCTCAGGGGAAGGCCTCGGCCTCTCTGCTCTGTTGTTGGCCCTCCAGAGGAACTGGCTGGCCACTGTGTGAGACAGGAGGCTGGACTAGATGGATCCTCATTGGTCTGATCCAGCAGGGCTCTTCTGATGCTCTTCTCAGGGGAAGGTCTCGGCCTCTCTGCCCTGTTGTTGGCCCTCCAGAGGAACTGGCTGGCCACTGTGTGAGACAGGAGGCTGCACTAGATGGACCCTCCCTGGTCTGACCTAGCAGGGCTGTTTTGATGCTCTTCTCAGGGGAAGGCCTCGGCCTCTCTGCCCTCTTGTTGGCCCTCCAGAGGAACTGGTTGGCCTCTGTGTTAGACAGGAGGCTGGACTAGATGGACCCTCCCTGGTCTGACCCAGCAGGGCTCTTCTGATGCTCTTCTCAGGGGAAGGCCTCGGCCTCTCTGCCCTGTTGTTGGCCCTCCAGAGGAACTGGCTGGCCACTGTGTGAGACAGGAGGCTGGACTAGATGGACCCTCCCTGGTCTGACCCAGCAGGGCTCTTCTGATGTTCTTCTCAGGGGAAGGCCTCAGCCTCTCTGTCCTGTTGTTTGCCCTCCAGAGGAACTGGGTGGCCCCTGTGTGAGACAGGAGGCTGGACTAGATGGACCCTCCCTGGTCTGACCCAGCAGGGCTCTTCTGATGTTCTCCTCAGGGGAAGGCCTCGGCCTCTCTGCCCTGTTGTTGGCCCTCCAGAGGAACTGGCTGGCCACTGTGTGAGACAGGATGCTGGACTAGATGGACCCTCCCTGGTCTGATCCAGCAGGGCTCTTCTGATGTTCTTCTCAGGGGAAGGCCTCAGCCTCTCTGTCCTGTTGTTTGCCCTCTATAGTAACTTGCTGGTCAATGTGTGAGGCAGGAGGCTGGACTAGATGAACCCTCACTGGTCTGACCCAGCAGGGCTCTCATGTTCTTACTGCCCTATTTCAGTGTAACCGACAAGAACAAAGAAAGGGGGAAGGGGGGGGAACTCAACCCAAATCAAAACAGTGAAACAGAAGGGCAAGCTGCCTATACACAATTCATAAAATGTATAACATTTAATGTAAAATTACATACACACAAATGAATCTGTATGCTACTTTTGATGGTTTACCTCACATCCAGTGATATTAGATACTCTGCGCCAGAGAACCATAAAGCTGAAGATGGGGGAAGTCTTCAGGATTATCCAGACATGATTTATGTTATATAATATTTAATAACCACACCACACATCATATAAGAAGCAACATTGGCTCTCTATAATTTTATTCCTGGATGTGAGTCTCTGTCTCTCTCTCTCTCTCTCTCGGCTTGGCTTCGCGAACGAAGATTTAAGAAGGGTGCAATAGTCCACGTTTGCTGCAGGCTCGCTGGTGGCTGACAAGACCAATGTGGGACAGGCAGGTCCGGCCACAGCGGCTGCAGGGAAAAATCTGATTTAGGGTTGGTCCTGTAGCAGTGCGATTCTTCCTCAATCTCCTTTTGTCCTCAAGACCAGCTATGCGTGTGTTCTCAAAGGAAGAGACAGCCTGGTGGATGGTGTGCCTCCATGCTTTGCGATCTGAGGCTAGGTCAGACCACTGGTGATGGTTGATGTGACAGGTGCTAAGGGATTTCTTCAAGGAGTCCTTGTACCTCTTTTATTTTATTCCTGGATGTGAGTCTCTGTACATTGTATATATTGACCACTGAGGAGGCCCTTAGGGGCCGAAACGCGTATGGTCCTTGTGGTGATTGTAAATCCATCAAATCTATATGTGTAACTATATATGGTCTGCATATTTTATGCAGTCTGACATTCAGACAATGTTTTAAAATTCATTTGTGTGTATGCAATTTTATAATAAATGTTATACATTTTATGAATTTTGTATAGGCAGCTTGACCCTCTATTTCAGGGGTGGCCAACGGTAGCGCTCCAGATGTTGTTTTGCCTACAACTCCCATCAGCCCCATCCATTGGCCATGCTGGCTGGGGCTGATGGGAGCTGTAGGCAAAAAAACATCTGGAGAGCTACCGTTGGCCACCCCTGCGTCTATTTCACCAACAGGAAGAACCCAGCTGTGTTTTCATTCACTTATTTAACAATCTATCAAACTCCTACGAGTCCAGCTGTGCAATTTCTGTTAACTGAGTGGATTCGTCTTCTTAACACACTGAGTGCATACACCACAACCACAGAGAAAGGGGTGTGATTTGAAGAAAGCTCTCTCTCACCACTAGGGGCTGGTTCACGCTTTACAAAATTCTTACACGGAAGGCACTGCCACGTATGAATTTGCTAAATTTAACCCTTAACCCACATCACATCCCTCTTTGATAAGCTCCGTCTTACATCACTTCCTGAACTCCGTCATGGAGGCCGACTGTCCGACCGCTGGGAGGCCACTGAACAATGGCGGAGCCAATATTCAGAAAGTTCATGCCTGAGCTGAAACTGTTCCTAAGCCTGATAATGAGTTCAAGTTTATTCACAGGAGAAGCCAGCGAAAACAATACAGATAAAACCAATGCCGGTTACGGTAACCCATATAAATTGTGCTGAGAGGACAGAGGTAAAATTGCTACAATCAATTATAAAACATACGTACAGTTTATAACGCGATTGAACATTTTAAAAACTACCAACAGAGAGAGAGAGAGGAAGAAAATGCCTAGCTATTACCCTTCAGAACTACGAGTGACTTTCTAGTTCTGATGGCAAGCCAGCCAAATATAGCTAATTTGAGTACAGCCATAGGGTTCCTATCATTCAGAAGATCCTTCAGTTGCTGCGTTTTTTTGATTAAGGGTGGTAGGGAAGATGGCAGGAAAAGGAAGGATTTCACAGTGAATGTTGTACATGGCATGCACTAAAGATTCTCTCCCTTCATGACTGCAGAGGCAGATACCATCTTCAAAAGGTATTTTGTTATATCTGCCCTCCAAGACTACAGAAGGGAATGAAGTTACTCCCATGATGCCGGAGGGGGGAGGGCGAGTTAGTCCCTATGTCACCTCCCCCCAAACTGAGGCATTCAGGAGAACAAAAGGCAAGACCCAGTTAGGAAACTTCAACAATTGTTAAAATGATGCAGAGTCAGGAAGAAGAAATTAAGAGTTGCAGGGTGCAAAAATGATAAAACCACTCCCCCCCCCGCCCAGTTCCATCAAGACGACTGCAGATTTATACCCCGCCCTTCTCTCTGAATCAGAGTCTCAGAGCAGCTCACAATCTCCTATACCTTGCTCCCCCACAATAGACACCTTGTCAGGTGGGTGGGGCTGAGAGAGCTGTCACAGAAGCTGCCCTTTCAAGGACAACCTCTGCCAGGGCTATGGCTGACCCAAGGCCATTCCAGCAGGTGCAAGGGGAGGAGTGGGGAATCAAACCCGGTTCTCCCAGATAAGAGTCCGCACACTTAACCACTACACCAAACTGGCTCTTAAGACTTGAAGGTTCTGAGGTAGAGCATGGTGCCTGCCAATTACCTTCCTGGCACCCACCAAATATTTCTAGAAGCAGGTGGGCAGGTGGAGCTTTTGCCCAGCAGGGTCTCTAATCGGCTGTGCAGATTAAAATAACAGTTCAGCCACAGTGTTGGTTTTATTCTCCCATGTCTCTTTTCCTGTGTATTTTTAATAATTAGAAGATAATGGTATTGGATTTATACCCCGCCCTTCACTCTGAATCTCTGAGTGGTTTACAATCTCCATTACCTTCCTCCCCAACAACACACACCCTGCAAGGCAGGTGAGGCTGAGAGAGCTCTTACGGCAACTGCCATTTCAAGGACAACTCCTAGGAGAGCTCTGGCTGACCCAAGGCCATTCCAGCAGCTCCAAGTGGAGGAGTGGGGAATCAAACCCGGTTCTCCCAGATAAGAGAGCTCTGGCTGACCCAAGGCCATTCCAGCAGCTGCAAGTGGAGGAGTGGGGAATCAAACCCAGTTCTCCCAGATAAGAGAGCTATGGCTGACACAAGGCCATTCCAGCAGCTGCAAGTGGAGGAGTGGGGAATCAAACCCGGTTCTCCCAGATAAGAGAGCTCTGGCTGACCCAAGGCCCTTCCAGCAGCTGCAAGTGGAGGAGTGGGGAATCAAACCCGGTTCTCCCAGATAAGAGAGCTCTGGCTGACCCAAGGCCATGCCAGCAGCTGCAAGTGAGGAGTGGGGAATCAAACCCGGTTCTCCAAGAGTCCATGCACTTAACCACTATACCAAACTGGCTCCCTTCTTCTCTTGTTCCCTTCACTGGGGCTTCCTCCATGTGTACGTGGCTTCTTCTCCTCCGGTGGCCATTTTGTGGTAGCGCCTCCCACCTTGTGCTAGAATTCCAAAACCGGCCCATAGGCTCAAAAACGTTGGAGATCTCTGAGCTTAGAATGTGTGCACGTATCATAATATTTTCCTGAATGAACTGCAGAGTAACAGGAGAGCTCCACCTTGCTTAAAAGCTTCTATTCAAGAGCGACGAACACATATTCAGGAGTATTTTAAGCACTGGGAAAACAAAGAACATTGTATGCCTGAGGCCGACCGGCAACTTGATTTCTTCCAGCGACAGATGATGCAACGATCACCGTTTCCCACCAAACGCTGAACGACGATAACGCTTGGCGTTTCAAAAGGGGGAAAAAAAATACACATTACTTACCCGTAGCGGTTTTGTCAACTGAATTGTAATCTTCAACCACAGAGTCCTCGATCACATCGCTGATTTTTTGCCACGGCTCTAACTCCTCCTCCTCGCATTCCATAAAGAGGTCTGTGTCCGCCATGCTGGAAAGAAGCAGAAGACGCCGTCAAGTGAGTCTTCTTGAGTTCACGGAGACCAAAACAAATCAGCCAGTATCATCGTGCCCCTGTATAAGCCGATGGCGTGGCCTCATTTGGAATACTGTGTACAATTCTGGCCACCGTACCTCAAAAAAAATATTACAGCATTGAGAAGAAGAAGACTGCAGGTTTATACCCCGCCCTTCTCTCTGAATCAGAGACTCAGAGCGGCCTACAATCTCCTATATCTTCTCCCCCCACAACAGACACCCTGTGAGGTGGGTGGAGCTGAGAGAGCTCTCACAGCAGCTGCCCTTTCAAGGACAACGCCTACGAGAGCTATGGCTGACCCAAGGCCTTTCCAGCAGGTGCAAGTGGAGGAGTGGGGAATCAAACCCGGTTCTCCCAGATAAGAGAGCTCTGGCTGACCCAAGGCCATTCCAGCAGGTGCAAGTGGAGGAGTGGAGAATCAAACCCGGTTCTCCCAGATAAGAGTCCACACACTTAACCACTACACCACACTGGCTCTCCAATTTGCAGTCACACATTTTCAAGAGGAGAAGAGATTTGCTGGACCCAGCTCTTAGTGATGAGGTTTTGTCATTCTGTGGTTGTTTAAAGCCTGTGGTTTTTAAAATTTTAATCTACTGAATTGCATAACCATGCACAATGAATAACACAGCTTGGTGTTCTGCACACTTCACCACTATACCAACCTGGAAACGTGCAGAAAAGCGCAACTAAAATGACCTCCAAGCATTTTAACCTTTCCCTAGGAAGAAAGGTTAAAATGCTTGGAGCTCTTTAGCTTGGAGAAACGTTGACTGAGGAGTGACATGATAGAGGTTTACAAGATTGTGCATGGGATAGAGAAGGCAGAGAAAGAAGGACTTTTCTCCCTTTCTCACAATCCCAGAACTCGTGGGCACTCCGTGAAATTGCTGAGCAGTCAGGTTAGAATGGGTAAAAGGAAGTACCGTACTTCTTCACCCAGAGAGTGATTAACACATGGTATTCACTGCCACAGGAGGTGGTGGCGGCTAGAAGCATAGATGGCTTCAAGAGGGGATTGGATCAACCTATGGAGCAGAGGTCCATCAGTGACTATAAGCCACAGGGTATTGATGGAACTCTTTGTCTAGTGCAAGTGATGCTCTGTACTCTTGGTGCTTGGGAGATAGATAGATAGATAGATAGATAGATAGATAGATAGATAGATAGATAGATAGATAGATAGATAGATAGATAGATAGATAGATAGATAGATAGATAGATAGATGATAGATAGATAGATAGATAGATAGATAGATAGATAGATAGATAGATAGATAGATAGACAGACAGACAGATAGATGATAGATAGATGATAGATAGATGATAGATAGATGATAGATAGATGATAGATAGATAGATTTATTGTCATTGTTCTCAATAAAAGAGAGCAACGAAATGAGGTGCTCTTCCACAAACATACCAACACATCAAACACACATATTCATCAACTATTTAAATACATCTAAAACCATTTAAACCATTTAAATCCATCTAAAACAGATAATCATTCATAAAACCATTAAAACCATATAAACCATTTAAATACATCTAAAACAAATAGTCATTCATAACCCTGCATTTAACCTAACCACAGCACAGTGGGAGGGTTTCTAGTGTCCTGGCCCCACTGATGGACCTACTGATGGCATTTGGGGGTTTTTGGGCACTGTGTGACACAGAGTGTTGCACAGGATGGGCCATTGGCCTGATCCAACATGGCTTCTCTTATGTTCTTATGTGACACAGAGTGTTGGACTGGAGGGGCCATTGGCCTGATCCAACATGGCTTCTCTTATATTCTTATGTGACACAGAGTGTTGGACTGGATGGGCCACTGGCCTGATCCAACATGGCTTCTCTTATGTTCTTATGTGACACAGAGTGTTGGACTGGAGGGGCCATTGGCCTGATCCAACATGGCTTCTCTTATGTTCTTATGTGACACAGAGTGTTGGACTGGAGGGGCCATTGGCCTGAACCAACATGGCTTCTCTTCTGTTCTTATGTGACACAGAGTGTTGGACTGGATGGGCCACTGGCCTGATCCAACATGGCTTCTCTTATGTTCTTATGTGACACAGAGTGTTGGACTGGAGGGGCCATTGGCCTGATCCAACATGGCTTCTCTTATGTTCTTATGTGACACAGAGTGTTGGACTGGAGGGGCCATTGGCCTGAACCAACATGGCTTCTCTTCTGTTCTTATGTGACACAGAGTGTTGGACTGTAGGGGCCATTGGCCTGATCCAACATGGCTTCTCTTCTGTTCTTATGTGACACAGAGTGTTGGACTGGATGGGCCATTGGCCTGATCCAACATGGCTTCTCTTATGTTCTTTTGTAAACTTAAGCAGAATTCTTCTCAGTTGATCTTGATTAACGTTTGATGCTCATCCAAATATTATCCTACCCATTCTCTGATCAGGTTATATCGGCCAACACTTCATATATTAGTGACCGGAGTTTCAAAGAAGCCTTGGCAAAAAGAATGCAAGATTCCTCCTCATTTTCAACCCAGCTACAAGTCTACGAGATGCACAAAATACGAGGAGACATTCTGATATGTACAGGGCCGGTCGTGTGGGAGTAGGCCAAGTAGACAGCCGCCTCTCCCCGCGCCCACTGCCGCCTGCACCCATCTCCCCCCTGTCCGCCTGCCTCCCCACACCCGCTGAAGTCTGTCTCACTCTCTCCGCTGCCGTCGGCCTCCCCCTGCCCGCCTCCCCCCCCCCCCCGCCCGTCTGCCTACTTCCCCCGTCCGCTCGCCAAAAGTCTGAGAGGATGCGGGGAGGGCGGTGTGGCAGAAACGGCCATGGCCTAGACGCACAAGAACCCCTAGCGCTAAGCTTGGATATATAAGATACTGGAATACAGTTGTACATGGTGATGACTTTTATATCAATCAGAAGTTTTTATTGCATCACTGAAGACGGCGGCGGCGGAACAGAGCAGGGGTCCAGTAGCACCTTAAAGACTAACAAAATCTGTGGCATGGCATGAGCTTTCTTGAATCACTGAAGAAGGCAGTTAGCATTTGGCGTTTTTCATTGTATCGTATTTCTTTGACCAACTGGTAGATTCGGGTGGGCAGCTGCGGTTGGTCTGAAGCAACACAACAAAGAAGAAGAAGAATTGCAGATTTATACCCCGCCTTTCTCTCTGAACCAGAGACTCAGAGCGGCTCACAATCTCCTATATCTTCTCCCCCCACAACAGACACCCTGTGAGGTGGGTGGGGCTGAGAAGACTCTCACAGCAGCTGCCCTTTCAAGGACAACCTCCGCCAGAGCTCTGGCTGACCCAAGGCCATTCCAGCAGCTGCAAGTGGAGGAGTGGGGGAATCAAACCCGGTTCTCCCAAATAAGAGTCCATGCACTTAACCACTACACAAAACTGGCTTGAGTCCTGGTTTGAGTCCAGGGACACCGTTAAGACCATCAAAGTTTCATTCTGGGTAGAAGCTTTCAAGCGCACGCTTGCACCCAGAATTAAACTTTGTTGGTCTTAACGGGGCCAATGGATTAAAACGTCGTTCAATTTTTATGGTACGATTTTATGCAATGTATGAATGATTAAAACTCATGTTAAAGGTGCTACCGGACTCTACTATTTCACAGCAACAGACTAACGCGGCTAACTCCTCTGGAACTTATTCCTCTGTTTCTTACAGCACACTGGCTATTCTCTTGCGGCTCACTAACGGCGCACGGTGTGGAAAGTACTGGCCTGTCCAGATGATATAAAAGTCAGAACACTTCTCACTGCCACTGAGGCCGCATTATCAGGAATACATTATTTTAAGCTTTGTAATTACTCAGGAGCTGCAAAGAGACCAAACTCTAAGCCAGACAGACTAGTTACAAGCCTTAGCATTAAGCACAAACAGCATCATTTCTGCAGGCCGCCTCCACCAAGAAAACATTCCCCCCCCCCCATGCATCGTTTCCCTTTCCCTCCAAAGCTTCATTTGCGGATCAGGTTGGACGCCGGACAAACCCATCCTTGCTCAATGAAAACAATTTAATCCCGGAGATAAATATTCTAACATTTCGCTTCCCACTGCTTTGTTGGCAGATGCTCGCTCGCAAATGAAGGCGCCAGAATGTGCTAAAATACACTGCAAGGATTTTTTTTTTTTTAAAGAAGACTGGAACATATCGGAAATGGCCTCTTCCATTGGTACTCAAAGGCCATTGTTAACTGCATATCATTTTTAATGTATTTATTTATTATTAGATTTATATCCCCGCCCTCCCCGTCAGGCTAATATAGCAGTAGCCCACTGCGTTAAAAAAAAGAAGGTAAAAATTACAGAGCCAGAGTCGAGGAACACCTTCAAGACTAACACAATTTGTGGCAGGGGAAGAGATGTTGTGAGTCGGCGCTCACTTCTTCCTGCTACAAATTTTGTTAGTCTTTGAGGTGCTAGAGAGCTCTTGGCTCTTTTCCAGGGGTTGTTTTGTAGAAAAATAGGTGGTGGAGTCTATTAGCATAACTCATTCGCATATGCCGCACCCCCACCAGCCAAAAGCAACCCGATGCAAGAAATGAGAGCCATGGGCAAGTGAGGCATGCTTGCACTCAGTTACCTAGTATGCTGAGTTAACTGGCATTACCCAGAGGCCAAACTCTTCTCTCCCCCCCCCCCCACATCCTATCACCACACCTGTGTAACTCTGGGCCAGGTGAGTGAGGCCTGCTTGGGCTGGCTGAATCTCTAGCCAGCCCAAGCAGGCCTCGCTCACCTGAGGCTCTCCTTGGCCGCTGTCACCCAAAGTCAAAAGGCCAGCAAGCCGCTCTCCGCCCAAAATCACATAAGAAGCAGAGAAAGGGTGGAGTGGGCTTCTCCAGGGGTGAATGAGGGCTGCTGGGGGCGTGGCAAAGCTCCTGGTGGCTGTCTGGCAGCAGCTTTCCTAATCCAGGGATTGTTATGCAGCTGCACCTGCTATTCCACAATCAAGGTAGGTGGGGAGGGGAGGATGTCAGAAAGGTTCAGGAGCTGCACTCCTGTAAGCTCCTGCCGAATTCAAGGCCTGCTCTTTTCTACTCCTACAGACCGACTGACGTGAATACTACGCTTGATCTATCAACGAAAGAAAGAAATCAGTCATTGCTTTGCCAACTATCTGACGAAAAAAATGTTCAGTCCCTTTAACAAAGGCTAAATTGGATGTAACCGGGTGGTATTATTTACTTCCATCCCTTGATAATTGGGGGGTATCTGAAGGATTGTCTTCTCCCATACATTGCTGCCCAGGAATTAAGATCACAGAGAGAGGCCCTCCTGACTGAACCAACAATCAAATAAATTTGTCTGGTGAGCACATGAGAGAGGGCCTTTTCAGTAGTAGCCCCACAATTCTAGAACAATCAGTGGCTATTAGCCACAGTGTGTGTGTGTATGTATATATATATATATATATATTTGGCCGCTGTGTGACACAGAATGTTGGACTGGATGGGCCATTGGCCTGATCTAACATGGCTTCTCTTATGTTCTTATGTTGTTAATCTCCCCAGGGATGTGCACCTGGCGACCTCACTTTCACTCTTCAGGAAGTATTTGAAGACACTTTTATTTAAAACTGCTAATCTAGTTTTTATTTTTGGCAGTCCTAATAGGAGATTTTACATTGTGATCTTTAACGTGTTTTTAATAATCATTTTATTTATACTGTAAGCCACCTTGAGTTCCGCCAGGCAGAAAGATGGCTAATAAACTTCTTCAATAAATAAATAAGATCAAAAGGATCCATGAGACGACCAAAACGGCTGAATTCCATTGCTCTAAATAATTCAGTATATAATTTTCTGCCATGAAAGATTTTGCTCATTCTATGACAGTTTCAGCTGGCATGTTTCTTTCTTACTGTTAGCAGCCTTGAAAATTTACTAACAGTCCTAACTGGAGTTTTCAAATCGTGAGTTTTTATAATTGTTCTTTGATACGTACTGCTTTTATTCAGTTTTTAATAATCATTTCATTTATGTTGTAAACCAGCTTGAGTTCCACAAGGTAAAAAGGCGGCTAATAAATCTTTTCAGTAACTAAAATAAATAAGTTTGAAATGCCTGTTTCCACACATTAAGTCTCTATTATTATATTATTACTGTATTTTAGTATTTTAATGTTACCTATTTTCTATTTGTTACTTGTTTTTATGTTATTTTTACCTATTTGGCTTTAATGTTGCAAGTCACCATGAGACTTCTGGGTGAGCAGCAACAAATAAATGAATAAACCATTAATCTCATTTACAGCCCACCTTTCTCAATGGGACTTAAGGCAAATATTCCAAGAGCGTTGCCGGTCTAGGAATCGTGGTAAAATTCTATGGTACCAGAGCTTTTAGCACGAGTCCCAGAGCATCTGTGCTTCCAGGTGACGTCATCGTGTTGTGTGTGCAGAGAACAAGTCTCCCGCCATAGCAGCAGAGGGACTTGGCAACCCTAGTCACAAATCATGATAAAACATTTGGGAGGTCATTTTTGTTTTGGTTTTTTTGGCAACCCTGACCAGGAGAATGGAAATTTTAAGCCATCTTGTCCAACGAGAGAAGGCAGCCTCCAAATCCTGCCCCCCTTTGCCTTGGCCAATACACAGAAAATGATGTCATCCCAAACAACTGAGAACACATTAGGGTTCACTGTTGCAGCCCACGATACGGCTGACAGATAAGAACATAAGACTAGAAGGAGAACCATGCTGGGTCAGACCAAAGAGCCCCACAAGTCCAGCATTCTATTCACACAGAGGTGACCAGCTGTCTCTAGGAAGCCCCCACGCAGGATGACTGCAACATCCTCCTATCTGTGCTGCCCAGGAATGGATACAAAGAGACATATAGCCTCTGATACTGGAGAGAGTTAATAACCATCATGACTAGTAACCGCTGATAGCCTGGTTCTCCATGACAGGTCTATCAGCAGCTATTACACATGGTGACGGAGGGAAACCGTCACATTCAAAGGCAGTCAGCCTCCTAATCCCAGGGCTAGGAGGCAACGTCAGGGGAAGGCCTCAGCCTCTCTTCCCTCTTGTTGGCCCTCCAGAGGAACTGGCTGGCCATTGTGTGAGACAGAAGGCTGGACTAGATGGACCCTCCCTGGTCTGACCCAGCAGGGCTCTTCTGATATTCTTCTCAGGGGAAGGCCTCAGCCTCTCTGCCCTGTTGTTGGCCTTCCAGAGGAACTGGCTGGCCACTGGGTGAGACAGAAGGCTGGACTAGATGGACCCTCGCTGGTCTGACCCAGCAGGGCTCTTCTGATGTTCTTCTCAGAGGAAGGCCTTGGCCTCTCTGCCCTGTTGTTGGCTCTCCACAGGAACTGGTTGGCCGCTGTGTGGGACAGGAGGCTGGACTAGATGGACCCTCCCTGGTCTGACCCAGCAGGGCTCTTCTGATGTTCTTCTCAGGGGAAGGCCTCAGCCTCTCTGCCCTGCTGTTGGCCCTCCGGAGGAACTGGTTGGCCTCTGTGTGGGACAGGAGGCTGGACTAGATGGACTCTCCCTGATCTGATCCAGCAGGGCTCTTCTGAGGTTCTTCTCAGGGGAAGGCCTCGGCCTCTCTGCCCTGTTGTTGGCCTTCCAGAGGAAATGGCTGGCCACTGCGTGAGACAGGAGGCTGGACTAGATGGACCCTCGCTGGTCTGACCCAGCAGGGCTCTTCTGATGTTCTTCTCAGGGGAAGGCCTTGGCCTCTCTGCCCTGTTGTTGGCTCTCCGGAGGAACTGGTTGGCCTCTGTGTGGGACAGGAGGCTGGACTAGATGGACCCTCACTCGTCTGACCTAGCAGGGCTCTTCTGATGTTCTTCTCAGGGGAAGGCCTGGCCTCTCTGCCCTGTTGTTGGCTCTCCGGAGGAACTGGCTGGCTACTGTGTGAGACAGGAGGCTGGACTAGATGGACCCTCACGGGTCTGACCCAACAGGGTTCTTCTGACGTTCTTCTCAGGGGAAGGCCTGAGAACATTTATGTGTTGTGTGAAGAAGTACTTCCTTCCATCTGTTCTGAATCTCCCATCAGAAGAGCCTTCCTGAATCAGCTTCAATGGATAACCCCAGCTTCTAGTGTTATGGGCGACACCCTGCCCACTCTATCCATGCCATACACAATTTTATAGACCTGTACTGTGTCTCCCCTTGCTCATCTTTTTTTAGGCTAAACACCCTAAGCATTTTAACCAATTCTCACTTCTAGCCCTCTGATGCAGGGAGCCCCAGAAACGTCACAATTACTTGGAGATGGGAAATCCTACACACAATTCCAAGTCTTACTGGGCAAAGAGAACACTGGACAGACACTAGGTAATACTAACTGGGCGCTACTGTCCAATTGTAAAAAAGGTACCATGCCAGGCCACTGTTTTAGACAGCCGGGTGGCGAAACCGCGTACTGACCGTATGGTGACTTGCCTGCCTGGTGCGAAGGTAGCGGACATTACGCGTGTAGTAGATAGACTGATAGACAGTGCTGGGGAGGAGCCTGTGGTCGTGGTGCATGTTGGCACCAACGATGTGGGGAAATGCAGTCGTGAGGTCCTGGAGGAAAAATTTAGGCTGCTAGGCAGGAGACTTAAGGCCAGGACCTCCAAGGTAGCCTTCTCAGAAGTGCTACCTGTTCCACGTGCAGGGCAGGAGAGACAGGCACAAATTAGAAGTCTCAATGTGTGGATGAGACGATGGTGTAAGGAGGAAGGGTTTAAGTTTGTTAGGCACTGGGATGCTTTCTGGAACAAGCGGGAGCTCTACAAAAGAGACGGTCTCCACTTGTCCCTGGATGGAACCAGGCTGCTGGCGCTTAAAATCAAAAAGGTGGCAGAGCAGTTTTTAAACTAAATCTTGGGGGAAAGCCGACAGGAGATGAAATGTCTCTGGTTCGGGAGGACTCGTCTCAAAGAGATGAAGGGTTAGCTCCTATTTTTCTACTGGGTAACGGACCGGAGTTGTCCACTGTAAAGGTGACAAACAATATGGACTGTCTGCCAGTGTCTCGAGGCGGCAGGAGGAAGGTGGCGGGCCTAGCTCGCCTGGGAAATTATAGATGTTTGTATGCAAATGCTAGAAGTGTTCAAAGTAAAATTGGTGAATTGGAATGTTTAGTGTTGGGAGAAAACATAGACATTGTGGGAATTTCAGAAACTTGGTGGAATGAGGAGAATCAGTGGGACACGGTGATTCCTGGATATAAGCTATATCGGAAGGATAGGGAGGGAAGGGTTGGAGGTGGGGTGGCTCTGTATGTCAGAGAGGATATACGGTCCAGTAAGACTGAGGTCAGAGAATTAGATTCACTTTTAGAAATGCTTTGGGTTGAAATAGAGGGCCCAAAAGGAAATTTAACTATGGGAGTTTGTTATCGCCCACCAAATCAAAAGAGAGAGGATGATTATAATATGATGGAAGGCTTAAAGATAGCGGCTAAACGTAAAAACTGTGTTGTAATAGGTGATTTTAACTACCCGCAGATTGATTGGGTCAATATGTGTTCTGGTCGAGAGAAAGAGATTGAGTTTCTTGATGCTCTCAATGACTGTGCTATGGAGCAGATGGTCTCAGAACCTACCAGGGGTGGGGCGATCCTGGATTTGGTCCTAAGTAATGCCCAAGACTTGGTGAGAGATGTAAAAGTGATTGCGCCGCTTGGGAGCAGTGACCATAATGTTATTGATTTCACCGTTTGTATAAATAGGGAGTTGTCCAAAAAGACCGCCACAACCACGTTTAACTTTAAAAGGGGTAAATACACTGAGATGAGGAGGCATGTGAGGAAGAAACTGAAAGGAAAGGTACATACGGTCAAAACCCTTGGGGAAGCTTGGACGCTATTTAAAACTATAATCCTAGAAGCTCAGATAAAATACATACCACAAGTTAGGAAAGGCACAAACAGGCATAAGAAAAGGCCTGCGTGGTTAACAAACAAAGTAATGGAAGCTGTAAAAGGTAAGAAGGACTCCTTTAAGCGGTGGAAAACCAGTCCAAGTGAGATTAGTAAAAGGGAACACAGGCTGTGGCAAATCAAATGCAAGACTGTGATCAGGCAGGCAAAAAGGGACTATGAGGAGCATATTGCAAAAAACATAAAGACCAACAATAAAACTTTCTTCAAATATATTAGAAGTAGGAAACCAGCCAGGGAGGCAGTGCGGCCCTTGGATGACCATGGGGTAAAAGGATTACTGAAGGAGGATAGGGAAATGGCTGAGAAGCTAAATGAATTTTTTGCCTCCGTCTTCACTGTAGAAGACGAGAACTTTTTGCCCGCCCCAGAACCACTAATTTTGGAAGGGGTGTTGAAAGACCTGAGTCAGATTGAGGTGACAAAAGAGGAGGTCCTACAACTGATAGACAAATTAAAAACTAATAAGTCACCGGGTCCGGATGGCATACATCCGAGAGTTCTGAAGGAACTCAAAGTTGAACTTGTGGATCTTCTAACAAAAATCTGTAATCTTTCATTGAAATCTGCCTCGATTCCTGAGGACTGGAAGGTAGCAAATGTCACCCCCATCTTTAAAAAAGGTTCCAGAGGAGATCCGGGAAATTACAGGCCAGTCAGTCTGACTTCAATACCGGGAAAGTTGGTAGAAACCATTATCAAGGACAGAATGAGTAGGCACATTGATGAACACGGGTTATTGAGGAAGACTCAGCATGGGTTCTGCAAGGGAAGATCTTGCCTCATTAACCTGTTGCATTTCTTTGAGGGGGTGAACAAACATGTGGACAAAGGAGACCCGATAGATGTTGTTTACCTTGACTTCCAGAAAGCTTTTGATAAAGTTCCTCATCAAAGGCTCCTTAGAAAGCTTGAGAATCATGGAGTAAAAGGACAGGTCCTCTTGTGGATCAAAAACTGGCTGAGTAATAGGAAGCAGAGAGTGAGTATAAATGGGCAGTCTTCGCAGTGGAGGACGGTAAGCAGTGGGGTGCCACAGGGCTCGGTACTGGGTCCCATGCTCTTTAACTTGTTCATAAATGATTTAGAGTTGGGAGTGAGCAGTGAAGTGGCCAAGTTTGCGGATGACACTAAATTGTTCAGGGTGGTGAGAACCAGAGAGGATTGTGAGGAACTCCAAAGGGATCTGTTGAGGCTGGGTGAGTGGGCGTCAACGTGGCAGATGCGGTTCAATGTGGCCAAGTGCAAAGTAATGCACATTGGGGCTAAGAATCCCAGCTATAAATACAAGTTGATGGGGTGTGAACTGGCAGAGACTGATCAAGAGAGAGATCTTGGGGTCATGATAGATAACTCACTGAAAGTGTCAAGACAGTGTGCGTTTGCAATAAAAAAGGCCAATGCCATGCTAGGAATTATTAGGAAGGGAATTGAAAACAAATCAGCCAGTATCATAATGCCCCTGTATAAATCGATGGTGCGGTCTCATTTGGAGTACTGTGTGCAGTTCTGGTCGCCGCACCTCAAAAAGGATATTATAGCTTTAGAGAAGGTGCAGAGAAGGGCAACTAGAATGATTAAAGGGCTGGAGCACTTTCCCTATGAAGAAAGGTTGAAACGCTTGGGACTCTTTAGCTTGGAGAAACGTCGACTGCGGGGTGACATGATAGAGGTTTACAAGATAATGCATGGAATGGAGAAAGTAGAGAAAGAAGTACTTTTCTCCCTTTCTCACAATACAAGAACTCGTGGGCATTCGATGAAATTGCTGAGCATACAGGTTAAAACGGATAAAAGGAAGTACTTCTTCACCCAAAGGGTGATTAACATGTGGAATTCACTGCCACAGGAGGTGGTGGCGGCCACAAGTATAGCCACCTTCAAGAGGGGTTTAGATAAAAATATGGAGCACAGGTCCATCAGTGGCTATTAGCCACAGTGTATGTGTGTATATAACATTTTTTGCCACTGTGTGACACAGAGTGTTGGACTTGATGGGCCGTTGGCCTGATCCAACATGGCTTCTCTTATGTTCTTAAGCCAGCCCAGAACATGTGGGTAGCTTTTTGTGTGCACTTCCAGATTTTAATGCCAAAAAGAGAGAGAGAAATCTGTGTCCCCAGCATAAGACGTTTAGAGAAACACTGGAACAATTAAGGAAAGGGTTATTAGAATACTTAGAATACTGTTTGATTTCCAGCTGACACTCTTTCTTGGAACAACCCAGTTGTAAGAAATCAGCAGGGAAGCGCTCAGCACACTGCTCTGTACGCAAATTACCCCATAATAAAGAGAAAAGATCTGTTTCTCCTCATGTTGATTTAACAGTTGGCTTCTCCCTCCCTCCCTCCCTCTCACAATATTAGCTCAAGCTTGGCAGCCGATTCCACGTTTACAACCTTATTTTCCAATTAGCGGAATGGTGGAGAAAAATGCACCAGTCAGGGAATTATTTTGCAAAACTAAGTGAAGTAACCCCACCACAATCAGCTAGTCTGCATCCAAATTTTACTCCCTTCCGAAAGAATGATGGGACAATGAACAAAGAGTATAGCAGGAATTATCTGTCCCCCTCCCACGCCGGCAGCATACTTGACACTTTAGGCCTAATTTTTTTTAAAAAAAGACTTTGCTCAAAAGAAGATACTGGATTTATATCCCATCCGAAGAGTCTCAGAGCGGCTCACAATCTCCTTTCCCTTCCTTCCCCACAACAGACACCCTGTGAGGTAAATGAAGATATTAGATTTATATCCCGCCCTCCACTCCGAAGAGTCTCAGAGCGGCTCACAACCTCCTTTCCCTTCCTCCCCCACAACAGACACCCTGTGAGGTAATAATAATAATAATAATAATAATTTTATTTTTATATCCCGCCCTCCCCCGCCAAAGGCGGGCTCAGGGCGGCTCACAGACATGGAATTCCATGATTCAATAAAACAATGCAAACAGTCTCAAATACAATCAATTACATAATAAATTATTTAAAATAGATAAAATATATAAAATGGGTGCTAAAATACTGTAAGTCATAATATCCACAAGATGGCTAGGTGGCCGCACGTCAAGTTAATCAGGTTCTGTTTCAAAAGCAAGCTGGAAAAGAAATGTTTTGCAAGCCCTGCGGAATTGATTCAGGTCCCGCAGGGCTCGTATCATCTCTGGAAGGTGGTTCCACCAACGCGGGGCCATTACTGAGAAGGCTTGTTCCCTAGTAGCCTTCAACCTAGCTTCTCTTGGCCCAGGGACTGTTAGAAGGTTCTGAGAGCTAGATCTCAGTGCTCTCTGGGGAACATATGGGGAGAGGCGGTCCCTTAGGTAGGCAGGTCCTCGGCCACATAGGGCTTTAAAGGTGATAACCAGCACTTTATAGCGAACACGGTACACAGCCGGCAGCCAATGCAGATCCCGCAGCCCAGGCCGCACATGTTCCCACCGTGGTAGTCCCTCCAGCAGCCTGGCCGCCACGTTCTGGACTACCTGAAGTCTCCGTGTTCGGTATAAGGGCAGACCCATGTAGAGGGCATTGCAGTAGTCTAATCTCGAGGTGACCGTTGCGTGGATCACAGTTGCTAGGTCGCTGCGCTCCAAGAAGGGAGCCAACTGCGTCGCCCTCTTGAGATGAAAGAAGGCGGATCTAGCAGTGGCAGCTATCTGGGCCTCCATTGATAAAGAGGATTCCAGTAGCACTCCCAGGCTCTTGACTTTGCGCACTGGTGTCAGTGGCGCACCGTCAAAAGCCGGTAAGGTAATCTCCCCTCCCGGTCCGCCGCGGCCCACGCAAAGGACCTCAGTCTTCGCCGGATTCAACTTCAGCCCGCTCAGCCTGAGCCAGTCAGCCACGGCTTGTAATGCCCGGTCCAGATTTATAGGGACATCACCAGCCCAGCCATCCATCAATAGATAGAGCTGGGTGTCATCTGCATATTGATGACAACCCAGCCCATACCTCCGTACGATCTGGGCAAGGGGGCGCATAAAGATGTTAAACAACATCGGGGAGAGAACTGCTCCCTGGGGCACGCCACAGTGAAGTGGGTGCCTCTGGGACAGCCCCCCCCCCAATTGCCACCCTTTGTCCCCGACCTTCAAGAAAGGAGGAGAGCCACTGTAAGGCTAGCCCCTGAATTCCTGCGTCGGCGAGGCGGCGGGTCAGCAGCCGATGGTCGACCATATCGAACGCAGCCGATAGGTCTAGCAGCAGCAGTACTGCCGAACTGCCTCGATCCAGTTGTCGTCGGAGGTCATCCATGAGGGCGACCAGGACTGTTTCCGTCCCATGACCCGGGCGAAAGCCGGACTGGCATGGGTCTAAGACGGAGGCGTCCTCCAAAAAATCCTGTAACTGCAACGCCACAGCCCTCTCAATAATTTTGCCCAAAAAGGGCAAATTTGAGACCGGTCGGTAGTGTGCCAATTCGGCCGGATCTGATGACAGTTTTTTCAAGAGAGGGCGGACCACTGCCTCTTTCAGGGGTGTTGGGAAAGCACCCTCTGAAAGGGATCGATTTATAATATCCCGTATAGGATATCTTAGTTCCTCCTGGCAGGCCTTGATTAGCCAGGAGGGGCATGGGTCCAAATCACAAGTTGTGGATCGTGCAGTGCCAAGAATTCTGTCGACCTCCTCCAAGCTGAGCGGGTCGAAGCAATCCAGGGTTAAATCAGAAGACACGCATTGGGCTTCGAGTTCGCTTACTGCATCCAAGTTGGCAGGGCAGTCATGGCGGAGCGATTGGATCTTATCAGCAAAAAATTTCGCAAAAGCCTCACAGCCTATCTCCAATTCCTTAGCTTTTGAGTTGCCCTGAGGAAGTGTGGTGAGGTTCCGAATTATTCTAAATAATTGGGCTGGGTGCGAATTTGCTGATGCAATCTTAGCCGCAAAGTATGTTTTCTTTGCGGCCTTGATTGCCATCTCATAGGACTTCATAAACTTCCTATAAGATGTTCTAGTCGCTTCGTCACGAGTACGCCGCCATTGCCTCTCTAGCCGTCTAAGGCCTTGTTTCAGCTGGCGTAGCTCCGGGGTGTACCACGGAGCCAGCTTAGTCCGAGGTCGCAGAGGGCGCCGAGGTGCGATCTCCTCGATGGCCCTAGAGAGCCGGCTATTCCAGGTCTCAATCAGGCCATCGAGGGAGTCGCCAGAGGGCCAGGGATCCCGCAGGGCCATCTGGAACCGTTCCGGGTCCATTTGGCTCCACGGGCGAGCCATAATCGGCTCTTCGCCTAAACAGGTTTGGGGAGGCATATCTACACAGGCCTTGAGGGCGAAGTGATCCGACCATGGCACTACCTCTGCGGTTATATCGCTCACTACAATCCCAGCCGCAAAGATCAGGTCTAGCATGTGTCCGGCCTGGTGGGTGGGGGTTACAACAAGTTGAGAGAGTCCCAGTGTCGCCATGGAAGACACTAGGTCCGCCGCCTGACTGGAGGACGGGTCATCAGCATGGACGTTGAAGTCACCCAGGATTATCAGCCTTGGGTGCTCCAGCGCCCAGCCTGTCACCGCCTCGAGCAGGGACGGTAAGGCGTTGGCTGGTGCGTTAGGCGTATGGTACACCAGCCAAATCGCCAACCCCTCTCCATCCCCCCACGCCAGACCGGCACATTCAATGCCCTCAATCTTTGGGGCTGGGAGCGCCCTGAAGGAGTAAGCCTCCCGTGCAAATAATGCCACTCCTCCCCGCCGCCCGCTAGTCCGCAATTGGTGGAAGACTGAGTAACCTGGGGGAGCTGTTTGCGAGAGGGCTACTGTATCACCCTCCCAGATCCAGGTCTCAGTCACGCAAGCCAGGTCCATATTCTGTTCGAGCATAAACTCTTGGAGAATTGAGGTCTTATTATTAATGGACCTGGCGTTGCATAACACCAATGACGGAGGCGGGTTACACCTGGCCCTACTACCTGTCACCCTTGGGATGGGCCGCAGATTGGAGGGGGGCCGAGCACTGGCATGTCTCTGTCCTCCTCCCTCATCTGTTCCCACCGCCATACCTCCCCCTCCCCAGGAGTACTGGAATCCCTGAGCTGGCCAGGTAAATGAAGATGTTAGATTTATATCCCGCCCTCCACTCCGAAGAGTCTCAGAGCGGCTCACAATCTCCTTCCCCTTCCTCCCCCACAACAGACACCCTGTGAGGTAGATGAAGATATTAGATTTATATCCCGCCCTCCACTCCGAAGAGTCTCAGAGCGGCTCACAATCTCCTTTACCTTCCTCCCCCACAACAGACACCCTGTGAGGTAGATGAAGATATTGGATTTATATCCCGCCCTCCTCTCCGAAGAGTCTCAGAGCGGCTCACAATCTCCTTTCCCTTCCTCCCCCACAACAGACACCCTGTGAGGTAGATGAAGATATTGGATTTATATCCCGCCCTCCACTCCGAAGAGTCTCAGAGCGGCTCACAATCTCCTTTCCCTTCCTCCCCCACAACAGACACCCTGTGAGGTAGATGAAGATATTGGATTTATATCCCGCCCTCCACTCCGAAGAGTCTCAGAGCGGCTCACAATCTCCTTTCCCTTCCTCCCCCACAACAGACACCCTGTGAGGTAGATGAAGATATTGGATTTATATCCCGCCCTCCACTCCGAAGAGTCTCAGAGCGGCTCACAATCTCCTTTCCCTTCCTCCCCCACAACAGACACCCTGTGAGGTAGATGAAGATATTGGATTTATATCCCGCCCTCCACTCCGAAGAGTCTCAGAGCGGCTCACAATCTCCTTCCCCTTCCTCCCCCACAACAGACACCCTGTGAGGTGGGTGGGGCTGGAGAGGGCTCTCATAGCAGCTGTCCTTTCAAGGACAACCTCTGCCAGAGCTATGGCTGACCCAAGGGCCATTCCAGCAGCTGCAAGAGGAGGAGCGGTGGAATCAAACCCAGTTCTCCCAGATAAGAGTCCGCACACTTAACCACAACACCAAACTGGCTCTCCTCTTACACATTCATTCTTCCTACACATCACAGATCACCAAGTGCCCAGTTGCTCAAAAGCCAATTTAAAATTAATATTAAACCACAATACTTGGGGTGTTTCTGTGCCAACATCCACCCAAGAAATTCAAAGTACTTCCGAAGTGCTGTCTCAGTTTAGGTCTCACGACACCCACATGGGGTTGGCAGAGATGAAGCACACTTCCCTGACAGAAACAGGAGAGTGGAGGGAGAAGATGAAGGGGGGAGCAGGAGAACTTTGTTCCAAACAGCAAGCTGGTCAGGCAGCCTGTCTAGGAAATATGCTCTCTTCTTCCCACCAAAAGAAATACCGCCAGCTCAGTTTGAAACATTCAGGCCAGAATGAAAGCAGGAGACCAAGTTCTAGGAGGAAAGGTTTTGGAGCTGAGGATGTTTAGCCTGGAGAGGAGGCGGCTGAGAGGTGATAGGATCACCATCTTCAAGGATTTGAAGGACTGTCCTATAGAGGGGTCTGGAGACCAAGTCCTATGAGGAAAGGCTGAAGGAGCTGGGGACGTTTAGCCTGGAGAGGAGGCGGCTGAGAGGTGATAGGATCCCCATCTTTAAGTACTTGAAGGGCTGTCCTATAGAGGATGGTGTGGAAATGTTTTCTGTGGCCCCAGAAGGTAGGACCAGAACCAGTGGGTTGAAATTCAATCCAAAGAGTTTCCGGCTCAACATGAGGGAGAACTTCCTGACCGTTTGAGCTGTTCCTCAGTGGAACAGGCTTCCTCAGAAGGTGGTGGGCTCTCCTTCCTTGGAGGTTTCTAAACAGAGGATAGATGGCCATCTGACAGTGATGAAGATCCTGTGAATTTGGGGTAGGTATTTGTGGGTTTCCTGCATTGTGCAGGGGGTTGGACTAGATGACCCTAGAGGTCCCTTCCAACTCTATGATTCTATAGCCCTGATGGGGGGGGGAATATATTAATGAGGCACCCTGATTTGGATGGCCCAGGCAAGCCCAATCTCCTCAGATCTTGGAAGCTAAGCAGAGCTGACCCTGGCAAGTACTTGGAAGGGAGACTTCCAAGGAATACCAGGGCCGGGACACAGAGGCAGGCAATAGCTGGCCATCTCTGATACATCCTAGCCCAACTGGGGGTTGTTAGAAGCCACCATGACTTCCAGGCATGTAAGCTCATACACACACACAAACAAAATACTAAATACATATGTGCATGGGTCGTTTTGTAGGGTAAAAAGGTGGTGGAGCTCATCCAGGGATTGTTATGCAGCTGCACCTACTATTCAATGGACAAGGTGGGAAGGAGGAGGGGGAACTGTCAGAAAGGTTCCGGAGCTGTGCTCCTGTGAGCTCCTGCTGAATCCAAGGCCTCTAAATGTGTGTGTACGCACTAACATGACTTACAACTTTGAACATTCCCTCGCTCCACCTGCATTACAGCCCCATCAGATTCTATTTGGAACAAGATTCCTGGTGGTGGGTTTTCCTTCTTTGTAGGTTTTTAAACAGAGGCTAATGGCCATCTGACAGCAATACTGACATTTAGGCAGATCAAGAACATAAGAAGAACACTGGTGGGTCAGACCAACGGTCTATCTAGCCCTGTCTCACACAGTGGCCAATCAGTTCCTCTAGATGGCCAAAAACAGAGCATGGAAGCCTGATGTTATCACCTGGCTCTAGGACTCAGAGGCTAACTGCCTCTGAATGGGGGGGGGGTCCCTCTCCGTCATCATTGCCAGCAGCCACTGGCTTGTCCTCCATGAATCTATCCAATCCCCTTTTTAAAGCTTTTCTATGCCTGTGGCCATCGCTACACCCTCAGGTAGCAAAGTCCACATTTTAATCACTCTACGTATAAAGCAGCATTTCCTTTTGTCCGTCCTGAACCCGTCAGCTTTACTGGATGCCCTCGAGGAGAGGGAGAAGCAAGGTAGGTCCGGGGGTATTACATGTCCGGGGGTATTGCTGACGGTCACTCTGAGGTCAGGAAGGAAATTTTCCTCCAGACCAGACTGGCCCAGGGACCCTGGAGGTTTTTTAACTTCCTCTGGGCATAGAGTAGGGGTCACAGAGAGAGTTTGGGGGGGGGGGGGAAAGGAAGGCAGCTGTGAATTTCCTGCATTGTGTCGGAGGCTGGGCTAGATGACCACTGGGATCGCCCTTCCAGTTGTGTTTCTATGTAACGACAGGAAATGCACCACAACAGTTCTTCAACCTTTTCAGACCTTAAAACCCCTAAAAGCAACGGAGACCGAGCTCCTTTTTTTTTGTTTTTGCTGTGCATTCTCCTCTTCCTCTCTTTCCTTCACCCATCTTAAAACATCCGATAAAGAATTTAACGATCAACGTTATTTATAGTTCGCCTTCCTCATGGAGACGCAAGGCAGATTACATAACGTAAGCCAGGACGATCGGCAAGATGAGGAGACAGCTAACAAACAGAGCAACAGGCTAGGACTGCAGAAACCCCACACGAGACATAAATATTAAACGTGACGTGTTAAACAATGCAAGAAATGGTATTATGTAACTGGAAGTATAAAAGGAGTGACAGCTAGATAAAAATCATTTAGAAGCAGATGATGCATGTTAGTAGGGAAGGCGACGTGGTATAGCCCGATCTCAGAAGCGAAGCAGGGTCAGTACTCGGAAGGGAGACCACCAAGGAAGGCTCTGCAGAGGAAGGCAATGGTCAACCTCCTCTGCTCCTCCCTTGCCTTGAAAGCCCCTTGCTGGGATCACCAGAAGTCTAAGCTAAGCAGGATTGGTAGTTGGATGAGAGACCACCAAGGAAGGCTCTGCAGAGGAAGGAAAGGGCCAACCACCTCTGCTTCTCCCATGCCTTGAAAGCCCCTTGCTGGGATCACCAAAAGTCTAAGCTAAGCGGGATCGGTCTCGGCTTGGCTTCGCGAACGAAGATTTAAGAAGGGTGCAATAGTCCACGTTTGCTGCAGGCTCGCTGGTGGCTGACAAGACCAATGTGGGACAGGCAGGTCCGGCCACAGCGGCTGCAGGGAAAAGTCTGATTTAGCGTTGGTCCTGTAGCAGTGCGATTCTTCCTCAATCTCCTTTTGTCTTCAAGACCAGCTATGCGTGTGTTCTCAAAGGAAGAGACAGCCTGGTGGATGGTGTGCCTCCATGCTTTGCGATCTGAGGCTAGGTCAGACCACTGGTGATGGTTGATGTGACAGGTGCTAAGGGATTTCTTCAGGGAGTCCTTGTACCTCTTCTTTGGTGCCCCTCTATTTCGATGGCCGGTGGAGAGTTCGCCATACAGGGCAATCTTGGGAAGGCGGTGGTTTTCCATCCTAGAAATATGCCCTGCCCAGCGCAGCTGCGTCTTCAACAGCAGTGCATCGATGCTGGTAACCTCTGCCCGCTTGAGGACTTCAGTGTTGGTCACAAAGTCACTCCAGTGGATGTTGAGGATGGTGCGAAGGCAGCGCTGATGAAAGCGGGATCGGTACTTGGGAGAAGAACCACCAAGGAAGGCTCTGCAGAGGAAGGCAGTGGCCAACCACCTCTGCTTCTCCCTTGCCTTGAAAGCCCCTTGATGAGATTACCATAAATCTAAGTTAAACAGTTTCAGGAAAGCCCAAAGCATGGGCACCTTCCTGAGCACCTCCAGCGGGGATATTCCTCAAAGCACTATGGGCCACTATGAAGAAACATGTGTCTGGGCAGTTGCTGATCTCGTCCATTTGCAGGGCGGCACCTGTAGAAGGCCCTGTTCAGATAAGTCACTGGTGCCAGTAGAGCAAGCCACCTGAGACTGGGTTGCCACCTGCTTACGTGGTCCCAGGGGTTCATTAGCCAGATTTAAACAACCCACCGGAAGATGAGTTGGATCCTTGCAAATCTATTCTGCTGATGGTGGTGCTTCCCTTGGCCTGATGAGGCATTTTTGCGTCTCTTGCAACGGCAGAAGTCTCGTGCTGGGCTGACTATTTCGCAGGGCCGACCCGATAAATTCCAGAGGAACTGTCCTGTTGCAGAAAAACAACCAGGATCCCCTTTGACACCTTAAAGATTAGCACATTTATTGTGGTCCATGAACTAGGGCTGGATGTATCTGATGACCTCCACTTCTGATCCAGGCATTTTCAGATTACAATTCGGGCCCCGGGAGTGGGTGGTTACTAGGGATGGTCATGAACCGGGAAAAGGGAGGTTCGAACCCCCACCAACTTTTTTGTGAACTGGGGGGAACGTCCCCATGGGCCAGCACTTTCAAATGCCTTTCCTTGACTCACTGAGGTGGGCCACCATGACTCAGTGAGTCAAGGGAAGGCATTAAAAGAGACCTACACTCCTGTCCTTCACTAGCTGAGGCGCACCGCTGTGGAAGCATAGGTCTCGAAATGCTTTCTCTTAAGAACATAAGAGAAGCCATGTTGGATCAGACCAATGGCCCATCCAGTCCAACACTGTGTCACATAAGAGAAGCCATGTTGGATCAGGCCAATGGCCCCTCCAGCCCAACGCTCTGTGTCACATAAAAACATAAGAGAAGCAATGTTGGATCAGGCCAGTGGCCCATCTAGTCCAACACTCTGTGTCACATAAGAACGTAAGAGAAGCCATGTTGGATCAGGCCAATGGCCCATCCAGTCCAACACTCTGTGTCACATAAGAACGTAAGAGAAGCCATGTTGGATCAGGCCAATGGCCCATCCAGTCCAACACTCCATGTCACATAAAAACATAAGAGAAGCAATGTTGGATCAGGCCAGTGGCCCATCTAGTCCAACACTCTGTGTCACATAAGAACGTAAGAGAAGCCATGTTGGATCAGGCCAATGGCCCATCCAGTCCAACACTCTGTGTCACATAAGAACGTAAGAGAAGCCATGTTGGATCAGGCCAATGGCCCATCCAGTCCAACACTCCATGTCACATAAGAACATAAGAGAAGCCATGTTGGATCAGGCCAATGGCCCATCCAGTCCAACACTCCATGTCACATAAGAACATAAGAGAAGCCATGTTGGATCAGGACAATGGCCCATCCAGTCCACCACGCTGTGCCACACAGTGGCCAAAAAAACCCAGGTGCCATTAAGAGGTCCACCAGTGGGGCCAGGACACTAGAAGTTCTCACACTGTTGCCCTCCCACAGCACCAAGAATACAGAGCATCACTGCCCCAGACATAAGAACATAAGAGAAACCATGTTGGATCAGGCCAGTGGCCTATATATATATATATATATATATATATATATATATATATATATATATATATATATGTATATATAGTGGTTAAGTGTGCGGACTCTTATCTGGGAGAACCGGGTTTGATTCCCCACTCCTCCACTTGCACCTGCTAGCATGGCCTTGGGTCAGCCATAGCTCTGGCAGAGGTTGTCCTTGAAAGGGCAGCTGCTGTGAGAGCCCTCTCCAGCCCCACCCACCTCACAGGGTGTCTGTTGTGGGGGAGGAAGGGAAAGGAGATTGTGAGCTGCTCTGAGACTCTTCGGAGTGGAGGGCAGGATATAAATCCAATATCTTCTTCTTCTTCTTAATAGCCACTGATGGACCTCTGCTCCATATTTTTATCCAATCCCCTCTTAAAGCTGGCTATGTTTTTTGCCGCCACCACCTCCTGTGGCAGTGAATTCCACATGTTAATCACCCTTTGGGTGAAGAAGGACTTCCTTTTATCCGTTTTAACCGGACTGCTCAGCAATTTCATTGAATGCCCACGAGTTCTTGTATTGTGAGAAAGGGAGAAAAGGATTTCTTTCTCTACTTTCTTCACTTGCGATTGCCTGAGTCATGGTTTGTGAGCCGTGAAGCTCTGGTTCGTAAGTCAGTTCATGCCCACCCTAGTGGTTACTCTCTTGCATGTGGGTCACCAGGCCAAAGGCACAGCGTGGGGCAGGAAAGGAAGCGCTGGGAGGCTTGATCACAATTTTGGTTTGGCCTTGGCCTAATGGGCAAAATAGCCATGAAATATGACTCGTTTAATGAAGCAGAACATTTACAAATAAGGAAGGGGGGGGGGACCAAAACATAAACTTATTCAAGAGCAAGTCTGCTTTCTTCTCCCTCTCTCTTGCTTCCTTCTGTGACACAGCTTGCTTTGCGCCAGGCTTGCTCAATCGCACAGGAGCTACAGAGCAAAGCCTCTATTTTCTCCATTGGCTGAGGCTCCTCCCTTGGGGAGGAAGGGATGAGACGGAAAGCTTGCTTTGCCACGCTCTCTCAATCGCACAGCACAGCTTCTGAGCCAAGCCTCTTCTATTGGCTGAGACTCCACCTCCTCCTCATCCCCTGGGGAGGGAGAGAACGAGCCAGAGCTTCCTTTGCCCAAAGTTTCCTCAGCCGCACAGAAGAGAGAAAAAAATCTTTAACTGTATTTGTCTGTGTCCTTCATAAAAGTTTTTATCTCTGCTACCTGGCATAACATTTTATGATATACATGGCGCGGCCCTACAAGGTCTCATTTATGCCAGTTCTGGCCCTTATAACAAACTAGTTCAATGCTCTTGGTCTATAGCATAACAGCGCCCCAACTTGTATGGGCCAGGCTAGCCCAATCTCATCAGAACTTGGAAGATAACAAGCCAGCCGTGGTTAGAACTTGGGTGGGAGACCGCCTAGGAAGTCCAGGGTTGCTACGCAGAGGCAGACAATAGCAAACCAGCTCTGAACATCTCTTGCCTAGACCTGGATGGCCCAGGCTAGCCTGATCTCATCAGAACTCAGAAGCTAAGTGTGATAGGCCCTGGTTAGTATCTAGATGAGCGATCACCAAGGAAGTCCAGGGTTGCTATGCAGAGGCAGACAACGGCAAACCAAGTCACCTCTGAACATCTCTTGCCTTGAAAACCCTTGTCACGGTAAGCCATAGCGTTATAGAGCTGGAAGGGACCTCCGGGGTCATCTAGTCCAACCCCCTGCAGAATGCAGGAAATTCACATATACCTCCCCCTAAGTTCATAGAGCCCCACGGCGCAGAGTGGTAAAGCTGCAGTACTGCAGTCCGAGTCCTCTGCTCACGACCTGAGTTCGATCCCAGCGAAAGCTGGGTTCAGGTAGCCGGCTCCAGATTGACTCAGCCTTCCATCCTTCCGAGGTCGGTAAAATGAGTACCCAGCTTGCTGGGGGGGAAGTGTAGGGGACTGGGGAAGGCAATGGCAAAACAACCTGTAAAAAGTCTGCCGTGAAAACGTTGTGAAAGCAACGTCGCCCCAGAGTCGGAAACGACTGGGGCTTGCACAGGGGACCACCTTTACATTTTTAAGTTCACAGAACTAGTATTGCCGTGAGATGGCCATCTAGCCTGTGTTTAAAAATCTCCAAAGGAGAGCCCCCAACCTGTTTAAAAACCTCCACGGAGGAACCACTCTGTCTGGGGAAGTTATTCCTAATCGTTAGCCAAAAGCTCTTTTGATTCAATTTCAACCCATTGGTTCTGGTCCAACATTCTGGGGCAACGGAAAACAACTCTGCACCGTTGGATGTGACTCGATGGCACCGCTTTCCACCGCCAACATGACTTCTATCGTCATAAGAAGAGGACTTAAAAGAACAACCCTGGAGTAATTCAGAGGTGGGGAGAATCCATGTCTCAGAAAATGTGGTCGGCATCCCAGAATGTAAGGCTGCTCGTTAGGATAGTGAAATGCTTCTCTTCCCGACAGTAGTCTACAAATTTGTGTGCTCCGAAGTCCTCATTTTCACACATATCCACCAACACGGTCGAGCATACACTTCAATTACCAAGGAATGGTGCAGAGGTAGGGGGTTGCCAGCCTCCAGGTGGGGCCTGGAGATCTCCCACTTTTACAACTGATCTCCAGCTGGCGAAGATCAGCTCCCCTGGAGAAAACGGCTGCTTTGGAGGGCGGGCTCTGTGGCATTGCACCATGCTGAGGCCCCTCCCCTCCAAAACCCCCGCCCTCTCCTGGATCCACCCCTAAAGTCTCCAGGCGTTTTCCGATACTGACCTAGCAACCCTGTGCAGAAGGAAAGGGCAGGAAAAAATAATTCACCCTCTCTCATGGGGTGCTTGATGCTACTGGTCGTCAGCATGTTCCTGGCTGGCTAATTTCATTTATTTAGTAGGTTCTATTCCGCCCTTTCCCCAAAACAGGCTCCGGGCGGATCACAGCATACGGCAATAACAATGAAAGCCAACAATTCAGAGTCAAAACAACACGTAAAAATTAAAACAAGAAGAAACAATAAAAACGGGAAATAAAGTGCACCGTAGGCGGGAAGGGCACATCGTACAGGATAAGCAATTATGGGCCCGGATGAAACGATGGTAGTAATAGCACTGCAGTAAGACACAATGTCGCTACAAGGGAGGCCGACTGATGGAACAACAGGAGGACGCCCACTGCCTCAGCCAAAAGCCCGGCAGAATAGCTCCATCTTGCAGGCCCTACGAAATCAGCAGTAGCTCAGGTAGGACCCGGATCTCCCTAGGGCAGGGGTGGCCAACGGTAGCTCTCCATACATTTTTTTTGCCTACAACTCCCATCAGCCCCAGCCAGCATGGCCAATGGCTGGGGCTGATGGGAGTTGTAGGCAAAAAAAAAAATCTGGTGAGCTACCGTTGGCCACCCCTGCCATAGGGAGTTGATTCCACCAGGCAGGGGCCAGGGCTGAAAAGGCCCTGGCCGAGGCAAGTCGGACATCCTTTGGGCCAGGAGGTGTTGTGTAGCGACCTCCGGAGCGTATATGGGGAAAGGTGGTCCCCTCAGGTATGTTGGTCCCAGACCACACATTCATAAGGCTTTAAATGCTAGTACCAGAACCTTGAAGCGGATCTGGTACTCAATATAAATACTTCTTCACCCAAGATCTAATGAACTTGTGGCAATGGCTGCTAAAAAAGATTAAATGGAGTAACACCAAGAATGGTTATTAGGCATGACAAGCTATAATGAATCCTCCAAGTGGAGAGGCAGTATATCTCTGACCCCAGATGCTGGGAATAAAGAAAAAGCCAATAACCTTTCAGATGGTAGCAGATTCCAGCAAGGCAAGCAGCCAACCAGAACCTTACACCGGAGGAGATCAAGACACAATTGCTGCGATCTTTCCAACTGGATTTTATGCACTTTTCAACTGGATTTTACTTGTGTGAACGGGCAAAATCCAGTTGGAAAATGCATTGCAAGCAGACTGAAAGTGCATTATTTAGTGTGCGTGATCACAGCCAATGTGTGACACAGAATGCTGAACTGGATAGGCCACCGGCCTGATTCAACATAGCTTCTCTTATGTTCACAGTTCGGCTTTATTACGGTCAAATACCGGAGCTTAAATACCCCAGGATAAACTGCCACATAGGGCAATAAACAGTATACAAACCATCAGGATACAATGAAATAGATTTTACAGACATATGAAAGGAATAAAATGTTAAAATTCCACTGCTTGAACTAATAAAGATTTTCTGATCCCTACAGAACACCACCCAAATCTAGCTACCTGGTAATTAACATTAGGTTGCCTGTCTGAAATAAGTCTTCTCAAAAGGTACAATCTTTGTTTGCCAGTGTGTGTGTGGGGGGGGGAGCGGGGAAGGTGTAATGTTGCGGCCAAGGGAAGGGATTCACAAAGCTTGTTATAGGCCTTAAAGTCAAAGAAAACATGCTCTAAAGATTCTATGCCTTCCCTACAACACGGGCACTCATGTTCTTATGTTAAAAATGTTAGTTGGTTCTAGGCTCCATTTTTGTAACTCCTTCTCTTCATTATGCGGCCCCGTGGCGCAGAGTGGTAAAGCAGCAGTACTGCAGTACTGTGGTCTGAACTCTCTGCTCACGACCTGAGTTCGATTCCGGCGGAAGCTGGTTCAGATAGCCGGGCCAAGAGTCGGCTCAGCCTTCCATCCTTCTGAGGTCGGTCAAATGAGTCCCCAGCTTGCTGGGGGGGAAGTGTAAAAGACTGGGGAAGGCAATGGCAAACCACCCCGTAAAAACTCTGCTGTGAAAACGTTGTGAGAGTCGGAAACGACTGGTGCTTGCACAGGGGACCTTTCCTTTCCTCTTTGTCATGGCATGCTATGACTTAGAGATTTATTTGCAGTTGTGTAAGTCGAGTCCTTTTTGCGAGCCTCTGCTATCTGACTGAATTGGCTTTGCAAATTTTATAGATCTGCCCTGAGTCTCAATGAGACAGCTGGGCTATAAACAAATAAGCTGGTTCTGCCAGCTAACAACTAGGATTTGAAAACTTCTGTCAACTACAGGTTCTGTCCTGGCTCCCCATGGCTTCCATTCCAAACCACCAAGTTCTGTTCTGTTTCCCCTCTGTTCGGATCCAAGCAACTTCTGCCTTTTTAATCTAAAATTGTAAAATCTTTTAAAGGGTGCATTTTCTACTCTGCTCTGCCACAGCACTGTCTGATTGCAACTTCCTTCTTACATTTTTAAAATTTTTATTGAAAGAATTTTTGAATTACAGATACAAAAAGAGAATCCAAAAACTAAAAAGGAAATCTACAAACAGCAAAATCTTATGACAAACACAGAACCACATGACCGAACTTCTCAGGGAACATCGTAACTCAATATGAGCACATCTTATAAAATACCAATAGTATAGATTAATCAAAAGAGAAGGAAAATTGCACCTTACAACATAAGCCACACTCTATATTCATTATTTCTAGGCAAAAAAATTATTTTCACTCAGATAATCTACGACAGGATTCCACACTTCCTCAAAAGACTTCTTATCTAAAGGGAGGACCGATGCAACAAAAAATGGATTTCGGACTATTTTATGCATTAAACAGATTTCCCATATTTTCCCTTGCCACTTTTCTATTGTTGGACCTCTAGAATCTTTCCAGCGTGATGCAATAACTAAACAGGCTGCCGCTACCAATTAAGAAATGAACAACTTCGTTTGCTTTGATATACTAATCTGTTGTTGTTCAGCCGCACAGTCAAGTCTGACTCTTTGCGACCCCATGGACAAAGTCACGCCAGGCCCCCCTGTCTCCCACCATCCTCTGAAGATATACTGATACCTTTCCATATATCAAATAGACAAAATTGGAATGATTGTGGAGGCTTAAATGGAGTTATTGTGGACATGTCCTAAAATAAAGTTATTTTGGACGCAAGTGTTGGGCACTTGCGTCCAAAATAACTTTATTTTAGGACACGTCCACCAAAGATGCAAAAGAGAACCAATCTGTCCACAATGTTTCCAACATAAAGGACTTACCCCCAATTTGATTTTAGAAAGTTTTAAGGGACACAGATACCAATTTGCTATTAATTTATATAATACTGCAACTTCCTTCTTACAAGCCATTGAGGGATCTGTTGTCGTAAGGGTCTCTTCTGACAGCCAACATGACATTACAGTTGAAACGGGTCTCCCAGTTGGAACTGGGAGATCCGTTCAAATCCGTGCTTGCTACAAAACCCGCTGGGTGACCTTGACCCAATGCCCCCCTCTCCCTCTCTCTCTACGCTAGCCAATCTCACAGGGTTGTTGTGTGGATAAAACAAAGGAGGAGAGAACTCTGCACAACACCTGGGGGAAGGGCACAGTAAAAAATGAAATCAACAAAGTACACTGGTGCTGGGTTATGAACTACAAAGTGGGAATTAACTCTCTGAAAGCTATCTGTAATGTTTTATGTCAGCTGCTGATGCTGCTTTTGGTCTGCTATAGCACATAAGAACATAAGAGAAGCCATGTTGGATCAGGCCAATGGCCCATCCAGTCCAACACTCTGTGTCACATAAGAACATAAGAGAAGCCATGTTGGATCAGGCCAATGGCCCATCCAGTCCAACACTCTGTGTCACATAAGAACATAAGAGAAGCCCTGTTGGATCAGGCCAATGGCCCATCCAGTCCAACACTCTGTGTCACATAAGAACATAAGAGAAGCCATGTTGGATCAGGCCAATGGCCCATCCAGTCCAACACTCTGTGTCACATAAGAACATAAGAGAAGCCCTGTTGGATCAGGCCAATGGCCCATCCAGTCCAACACTCTGTGTCACATAAGAACATAAGAGAAGCTATGTGGGATCAGGCCAGTGGCCCATCCAGTCCAACACTCTGTGTCACATAAGAACATAAGAGAAGCCATGATGGATCAGGCCAATGGCCCCTCCAGTCCAACACTGTGTGTCACATAAGAACATAAGAGAAGCCATGTTGGATCAGGCCAGTGGCCCCTCCAGTCCAACACTCTGTGTCACATAAGAGAAGCCATGTTGGATCAGGCCAATGGCCCATCCAGTTCAGCACTCTGTGTCACATAAGAACATAAGAGAAGCCATGTTGGATCAGGCCAATGGCCCATCCAGTCCAACACTCTGTGTCACATAAGAACATAAGAGAAGCCCTGTTGGATCAGGCCAATGGCCCCTCCAGTCCAACTCTGTGTCACATAAGAGAAGCCATGTTGGATCAGGCCAGTGGCCCATCCAGTCCAACACTCTGTGTCACATAAGAACATAAGAGAAGCCATGCTGGATCAGGCCAATGGCCCATCCAGTCCAACACTGTGTGTCACATAAGAACATAAGAGAAGCCATGTTGGATCAGGCCAGTGGCCCCTCCAGTCCAACACTCTGTGTCACATAAGAGAAGCCATGTTGGATCAGGCCAATGGCCCATCCAGTTCAGCACTCTGTGTCACATAAGAACATAAGAGAAGCCATGTTGGATCAGGCCAATGGCCCATCCAGTCCAACACTCTGTGTCACACAGTGGCAAAAAAATTTATACATACACACACACTGTGGCTAATAGCACATGTTTCTCATGCTTCTACGCAGACCGTGGAGTAGAGAACCATAAGGAAGATGAGCGGCACCAGACAGACAGCCTAAGTTTACAAGATCTGGTAATTTTACATCTGGTTGAAATAACGCACTCTGAGCATCGGACACGACATTAGACACAGCACTGAAATGGGATGAATGAAACAGCAGCACCAAATTTGCGGCAGGGTAGATACTTTCTCGAGTCACTGCTCACTTCTTCAAATGCAGCTTGGACATATACAATACATGCAAGTTAGATTCTAGCTGTATCTGAAGAAGTGAGCCGTGACTCAGGAAAGCTCCTCCCCTGCCACAAATTTGGTTAGTCCTTAACATGCTACTGGACTCTTACTCTTTTCTGCTCTCTTTCTAATTGTTATTCTTCTTTCGCTGACTACGAGGTCTATGTTAAACACCCTTGCGACCTGGCCTGAGACATTTGTAAGGAGTTAGGATTCAACAGAGATAGAAGATAAGCATTAGACACCAAACAGGAGAGTAAGAGACTTACTAGCTAGCGGAGCTTCAAAGAATGGTTCAGCAAGCAGATAAAAGAATCAACAATAGGTTGCTATGGTACAGAGCAGGGGTGGCCAAACTTGCTTAACGTAAGAGCCACACAGAAGAAACATTAGATGTTTGAGAGCTGCAAGACATGAACGTCAGATGTTTGAGAGCCACGAGGGAGGGAGGGAGGGAGGGAGGGAGGGAGGGAGGGAAGGAAGGAAGGAAGGAAGGAAGGAAGGAAGGAAGGAAGGAAGGAAGGGAGGGAGGGAGGGAGGGAGGGAGGGAGGGGGGAGGAAGGGAGGGAGGGAGGGAGGAAAGAAAGGAGGAAGGAAGGAAGGAAGGAAGGAAGGAAGGAAGGAAGGAAGGAAGGGAGGAAGGGAGGGAGGGAGGGAGGGAGGGAGGGAGGAAGGAAGGAAGGGAGGAAGAAAGGGAGGAAGGAAAGAAAGGAGGAAGGGAGGGAGGAAGGGAGGAAGGAAGAGAGGAAGGAAAATAGATTGGGGAAATGGAAAGCAAGCCACTTTAAATGCATTCTCCAAGCCACCAGCTGGGCTTGGAGAAGTGGTTTAGAGAGACAGAAGGCAAAAGAAGAAAGGGATGGCAAAAGATGAGATGGCTGGACAGCGTTACTGATGTAACTAACATGAATTTGAGCAGACTTCGGAGGATGGTGGAAGACAGGAGGGCCTGGTGTGACTTTGACCATGGGATTGCAAATAGTTGGACTCGACTGTGCAACTGAATAACAAAAATGCCTTCTCCAAGCCAGCAATGGGGGCGGTGGGAGCTTTGAGAGCTGCACAATATGTGTGGAATCTGGCCAATCTGGCCACCCCTGGTACAGAAGTTCAGTGCTGTTTTTAGGTTGTACGAACAGAAGTACTATGCGCAAGATTCCATAAGCTGACAGTAAGGAACATTCCAGAATAGATTTTTCTGTTCTCAGCAAGGCTATCTGCAAAAGAACAGTTAGGAAAGGCAACCTGCAGAAGGTCCGAAGGTGCTCGGCATGTTTAGCACAAAAAGGCAACACTCCTCCTTTAGAATGCTTAAAATATATTAAAGGGGGGGGGGGGGGGAAAGGAACATTTTTTTTTGCTGTACTCAATGACCACCAGACAAGAAGGAACGGCTTAAACGGTAGGTTAGATTTTAGGTTTAATATTAGGATAAGCTTTTTAAGGTGAAGGATAGTTCAGAAATGGGAGATATGTGCATGTGACACCACCTCGTCTTGAATCAGAGCCTTGGTCCCCCAAGGTCAATGCTGTCTGCAGATGCCCTCCAAGATCTTAGGCGGATGTCTTTTACATCACCTGCTACTGGTCCTTTTCACTGGAGATGTTGGCGACTGAGCCTGGGACCTTCTGCAAGCCAAGCGGGTGCTTCACCAAGGAGCCATGGCCACCTCCCCTAGGTTCAAATCCTAGGGATGGAGCGTGATAGCAGGGTCTCGGTTAATTACTCTTAGCACTGCACAGTGAAGAAGGGGACATCTCCCCATCAATCTCCGATGCTGATATACTGATTTCCTTCACTATGTTTCCCCTCACCCCCCCCTCTAGAATTAAACTCCAACAAATGATGACCATATAAAGTAAGCTTGATATTCTACTTTAAGACTGCCAGAACCTCCAATGGAGGTGGGGTGTTCCCTGCTGCCAGGCCTCCCCTCCCCACAGTGGATTAGCTGAATGGTGGGGGCAGGACTGGCCCTTAAAAAGAGTGAGAATGATCTGCCATTCAGCAACGTATCTACATCACTGCTCACGTGACCCGGAAGTGACATCATCACATCCACGCCACCTGTCGCCCTGTCAATATATAGCGAGGTGTGAGGTCACATGGGCAGCGACATGGACACATCGGCGTATGTTGGCTGGGCCTCCCTGCTGCTCCCGGTAAGTCCCCCCCATCCCCTCCTGGTTGCCAGATGGGACCTGGCAACATTATTCTAGTTTGGTCCTTGATGGGGAGTGGCTCAGTGGCAGAGCATCTGCTTGGCAAGCAGAAGGTCCCAGGTTCAATCCCCGGCATCTCCAACTAAAAAGGGTCCAGGCAACTAGGTGTGAAAAACCTCCGCTCGAGACCCTTAGCAGAGATCTGAACTCGAGTCTCTCCAGTCCTATTCAAGGGACAGACGGTGGGAGGGACGACGGCTCAGTGGTAGAGCATCTGCTTGGTAAGCAGAAGGTCCCAGGTTCAGTCCTTGGCATCTCCCAACGAAAAAGAGTCCAGGCAAAGAGGCGTGAAAAACCTCAGCTTGAGACCCTGGAGAGCCGCTGCCAGTCTGAGTAGACAATACTGACTTTGATGGACCGAGGGTCGGATTCAGTAGAAGGCAGCTTCATATGTTCAATCTGTTAAATACCTTTATTACCCTAAATGCTAACTTGTTGCTCACTCTCTTGGTAAGCAGAAGGTCCCAGGTTCAGTCCTTGGCATCTCCCAACGAAAAAGGGTCCAGGCAAAGAGGCGTGAAAAACCTCAGTTTGAGACCCTGGAGAGCTGCTGCCAGTCTGAGAAGACAATACTGACTTTGATGGACCGAGGGTCGGATTCAGTAGAAGGCAGCTTCAGATGTTCAATCTGTTAAATACCTTTATCACCCTGAATGCTAACTTGTTGCTCACTCTCTACCTATATTTATGGATTGGTTAACATCCATTTCAATGTATTTGAAAAACTATGCGTGCGTATGAAAGCTTATAACTTGAACTAAGAAAAAGGCCCACTGAGGGAATAGATACGACGGGCTCTAGGAACAGGCTCTGGTTGAATGGCCTGGCATTGGTAGCGTAAAAATGCTGGGCCTCACACCATAACGATGACCAAGCAGACGCTAAAGTTCATCATACCTTGCGCCAGCAGTGTGTGGCTGCCGCCGCTGCCGGCAATACAGGGTCTCGCTTCTCGTAGTGACAGCGTGTTTGATATGTGCTCCTTTACGGAGTGTCTTGTTTGGCGTTCTGAAAATGCGGAAATTATGCCAGCGCCATTTATCAGTCGCAGCCTGCTCTGGGGTCACAGAACGGCGGCGATCACGCATACGCTGGAGGTCAGTGCATTTGTGGCGCCGTGCTTTGTCGTATGCCGCCTTTCGGCGTTTAGCGTTGACGCGTTCACTTGGTGAGAGTCGTCTCCTCTGCCCTGGAAGGTTCTTGTGATGGTAAACCATCGAGGCTGTCTCCGGAAAGGGTAATGCAGGCTCAGCGTTCCTCACGGTGAGGATAAGAAGGGGAATGGGGCGTAGTGTCGCCCACAGTGTCGCAGCGTGCAAAAACGGGCCACGAGTGGCGTGATCCTTTCACGGGTACAGAAATGTGTAGTATGAAGCATGCACTGTGGCCCAAATGTTAGCATTAGGAAGGCGGGAGAGCAAATGCGGGAAGTGAAACTGGACGGATGCTGAACGGTGAAATGCAGTATCCGCGGCCTGAATTGCGCTCGACGTGAGGAGCAGCACTCTCGGGAGCCTGTGGGAAGAAATACAACGGTCCCTAGAAAGAGGCTCTACTAGAAAGAGGCTCTACGTGAGTGCTGTGGCCTGGGGGAGGGCTGGGAAGGGAAGGATAGCGGGAGGTAAGGCATGTTGAGAAGGCAGCTGTTTGGAAGGGAAAGGGGAGAAAGCGGAGAAATGTGGAGTAGGTTATCAGAGAAAGGGGAAAGGTTGAGAAAGAAGGGATGGGGGCAAAAGAAATGGGGGTAGAGTGACAGATAAGCGCTAAGTCACACTGGCTGCCATGGGGGAGGGTGACCCCAGCAATGTATAATGGCACAGAGTCCACCGTTTTCTCCAGGAGAATTGATCTCTGCCACTTGGAGAGCAGTTGTAATTCTAAGTGATCTGCAGCCCTCACCTGGAGATTGGAAACAATGGTTCCCCAGGAGGAAATGGATGCACTGGAGGGTGGAGTCTAAGGCAATGTATCTGTCTGAGGTCCCACCCCTCCTCAAACTCCACCCTTCCAGGCTCCACTCCTCACATCTCCAGGAATTTCCCAACCTGGAGTTGGCAACCCTATCTCCTTCCCAGCCAACCGTCAACCCACCTTTATCTGTCCCTCTGACTTCAGCTGTCCATATCCGTCCCACCTACCTACCGCCTCTACTTAGGAAAATACAGTCTTTCTATGCAATGGGGACCAAAACAGCTTATGTAATTCTCCTTTCCTCCTTTTGATTTGCACGACAACTCTATGAGGTAGGTTAGGCTTTTGAAAGTCTGTGGCTGTCCAAAATCACCCAGTCAGTTTCCACAGCAAGAACCTGGGCATGGCAGGCCCTGCTCTGAAGCACTAACTCCTATGCCACACAATGTCAGGGGGAAGGGCTGATGCTGAACAGGAGCCAGCAGGCAGGCCTAGGGTAGCCAACTTTCAAGTGAAGACTGAAGATCATCCTGGTATCACAACTGAACTTCAGGCAACAGATCTTTCTACCCCTGGAGAAAATAACTGCTTTGGAGGGTGGACTCTATGGCATTATATTGAGCTGAGGCCTCTCCCCTCCTCAAACTCTAGCTTCCATAGACTCCACCACAAAATCTCCAGGAATTTCCCATAAAACTGGAACTGGCAATGCCAGTCAGGACTCCACGCAATGAGTTCTCCCTCAAAGGCCAAAATAGGTCTGGGAAAGTCCTCCCTCCCCACCTTTTACTGACAGAACCAAGTTTGGTTGCCTAGCAACAGTCACTGCCTAGCAGCTTCCCCAGTGGCCCTATTCTTGTCTGTCCTGGGGCTGGTAGTGGAGGGGAAGAGGAGGCGACCCAGCCAATGGCACGCAAGTATTCAAGTGGCGGCTGATAGGCCAATGGCTGATGGAGCACACACCACAGCCAATGGGAGATCCGGAAAGTGCCCACTTTTTATATATATATATATATATATAGGATAGGATAAAACTCTCTTAAAGGTGCCAGTGGACTTGAGCTTTCTTTATTATCATTGTAACCCATCTTTTTTCCAGTCAGGGCTTTTTTTGCAGAAAATGCCAAGCAGGAATTCATTAGCATATTAAGCCACATCCCATGATGTCACCAGAATTTTGGTCATCCAAGTCACGCCCACGTCATAGAGTTTCTGGTGATTGGAAGTTCTAGAGAGAGTAAAGACATTATAGTGGAAGTTCTAGAGAAGTTCTAGAGAGTTCTAGTGCTATGCCATACTGGAAATTCTAGAGAGAGTAAAGATATACTCACTCCAGCAGAAAAAACACCACACGTACCATGGCTTTAAAGCAGTTTCCAACACAATTGTTACAATTCTTCTCTTCTTCAAAAACACATTTGAACTGAATCCCCTCCTAAGTGGGACTGTGGCAATTGTGAAAACTAGACAGTATCCACAAAGTAGCAGGGCACAAGCTGGTCTTATCCAGTTCCAAGTAGTGGAACAGTATGATACTCCCTTAAAGCAAAATCCTCTGAGCAAAATCCTCTCCTTCCTTAATATCAGAAGGCAGGAGAGTTCTGTTACAAAAGGTCAAAAATTTCTCTAATAAGCTCTACAATACCGATATGAGATTAATAGATGAAAATCAGTACCTCTTTAGAATAGGCTTGATTTGTACAGCTTTGTGCATTCTGCGTTAAAATGAGAGAACTAGAAGTCGCTTCCAGAGTGCATTGTGAAAGCACTCTGGGTTTCTCTGTAAAATACTCTGGATTTTCCCTGTACCATCCACATAACTGATCTTATAAAAAAAATTTTTTTTCCAGTTCTAGGAAGCCATGGAACAGGGTATCAATACTCAGGTAAAAGCAAGAACCTCAACTTCTATTCATCAAGTTATGCACCATTAAAAACATTAAAAATGCCAAAATAATTTCATCCTGATCCCTTCTCGTATATGACATAAACTAATGGAAGCAAAGATTTTTTAAAATCCCCCCCAGTATTAGTTCTGTTGCCATTACAAGAGCACAATGAGAAATCACGTCTCCCAGGTTGGAAGCAACCCAAGATATCTAAACGGAGGAAGAGAAACCACTACCGGCCTGATCCAACATCGCTTCTCCTATGTTCTTAAAAAGGTGAAAAAAGTAGTACCCTGTGCAAGCACCAGTCATTTCCGACTCTGGGGTGACGTCGCATCACAACATTTTCACGGCAGACTTTTTATCCGGTGATTTGCCATCGCCTTCCCCAGTCCATTTACGCTTTCCCCCCAGCTTCGGAAGGCTGAGTCAACCTTGAGCCAGCTACCTAAACCCAGCTTCCACTGGGATCAAACTCAGGTCGTGAGCAGAGTTTGGACTGCAGTACTGCAGCTTTACCACTCTGCACCACGGGGCTCTTATATGTTCTTATATTATAGATAAATAGTAGATGGTTCTTATATTATGTTCTTACATTATAGATAAATAGTAGATGGTTCTTATATTATGTTCTTACATTATAGATAAATAGTAGATGGTTCTAGGATACAGATATTGTACATATCATCCTCTCTAGATATCTGGGCTCCTTCCCAATATCTGTCAGAACTTGTATCTTTGCTGCTGGTCCCCTATAATGTGACCAATGCTGTATGGTAGTTTTACTGTGTCTTAGAGCTATATTGTAACTGAACCAAACTGACTCCATGTTGTAACCTCTGTTTAACCCAGAGTGCCTGAATAGTAATTAACCTTGCCCCACTGGTATCCAAAATATTTGGGGCTGTAGAATGAATTATGTCTTGTCTCTGCACATTCTCACACTGGGACCCTTTGAAGCCGAACAGCATGGCCTTCGAAGTAGGGAGGCATCCTCTCTACTGATAGTGATGGTGAGAAGACAGCTGCGCCCTACAATGTGAATTGTGGCTTTGTGAGATGTTTGCTTTACGTGTATAAAATCAAGCTGATGCTGGCTCTCGCCATTACTGTTATCTTGCCTTTTCCAGCACCTAGTTCTCTTCAATAAAATCCTAGCTTTGTAACTGAGTATGGGATCCGTTTGAAGTTCATTGAGTTCTGACATTATAACAGTAATCCCATTGTTCGTGGCTTATCTGTACTGGAGGCTTGGCCCGATGGCGGCAAAAGTACCAGACGACGGAGAGCCCACCACCCCATCGGAGGACCCGCCACTCGACCCAAACGTGACGGGGGTCCGACGCAAAATTAAGGTTCCAGCGCCCTTCTCGGTCGACGCCGCTTTCCCGGCCCCGCGAACCTGGAGCCCACGGAAGTCCACGGCAGCAATCGACGCCGCGGAGCAGCGGTACCGAAGCATGTTGGGCGAAGGAGGGGCAGGAGGCGACGACGAGGGCCAGGCGGAGGGTAGGGAGCCCCGAGGGGGGGAAGACCCGATCCGGACCCTCCGCAACGAATTATTCGACTGGGTGCGGGAGATCCACGGCGATGTGCACCGCTCCCGCGTGACGATGGCCGAGGAGATGCAGCAGAACCTGGGCGCTATCCACGACCAGCTCCGCACTTTGCAAACCGCGGTCCTGGGGATACCGTATGGAGTGCTGCCACTGGGGCAACCGCCCGTCGCCCCGCCGGCCCCCGCCCCGCAAGCTCCGGCTGCCCCGGCGCCGCCGGCCCCAGTGGGCCCAGCAGCCCCGGCACCTCCGGCTCCGCCGGCTCCAGCCGCCCCGGCACCATCGGCGCCACCTGCACCAGGGGCCCCGGCCGCCCCGGCGCCGCCTGCACCGCCCGTCCCGATCCCGCCGGCCCTACCGGGCCCCGCGCCGCCGCCTGGGGTGCCGCAAGCGCCTGGTGGGGCCGAGGGCCGGGGAAGAGAGTTGAAGATTACGTTCGATGGGAACCCGGAGGACGTGGAATACTTTACTATTCAGTGCGACACGTTCTTCACCCACTGGGGTGCCGACTACCCTACCGAGGCCAGCCGAGTGTACCACATCGCGTCTCGACTGAGAGGGGCGGCCCGCAAGTGGTACGTGGGGCTTTTCATGGGAAGAAAGCCCGAATTAGCTACCGTGGCAGGGTTCCTGCACGCGATGCTCCGCCAGTATGGAGATCCTTTACGGGAAGAGAAGGCGGTCGCTGCCCTCCAACGCATCGAACAGGGCAACCGCTCCACCCGCGAGTACGCCACCGAATTCCTGGGGTACTGCGCGGCAGCAAGGGGATGGAACGAGGTCATGAAATACACCGCGTTCATCAACGGGTTGAATCCAAGCATCCTCGACCGCTGTTACAGTCAGGGGAGGCCCGATACGCTGGTCGGCTGGATCCAACTGGCCGGGGAGGTGGAAACCAACCTCCAACACGTGGGGATGAGGAGACAGCAACTAGCGAGGAAGGGAGCCAAACACACCCCAACTAAATCGGAAGGGAAGAAGGCCCCGACGACCTCCACCCCGTCTCTCGCCCGCAAATGCTTCCAATGCGGGGACCCAAATCATCTTGCTGCTAACTGCCCTGGGAAAGCGGGATCCACACCACCCACGGCGCGGCCAACCACCCCGGGCCCGAAGAAGAAGAAGAGCAGCCGATCGAAGGAGCCCAGTCGGGGCTCCGTCGCCACTTCCTTGGCGACTGACGAGGATTTTACCACCAGCCTGGCGGCAGTCGAAGAATCGACCGAGGAGTCGGACGACACCGAGTCGGCGGGAAACGACAGCGACCTGCTTTAATGGGTGCCGCAAAGCAGGTCCAGCAACAGCCGGCACTCCTCACGGTGAGAGCAACTGGGGGTTTACTTTTTATGGCCGTTACCCTCCTAAACCCGAACCTAAAGAGATTCATGCACGCCCGAGCACTAATCGACTCAGGGTGTAACAGGGACTTGATCACCCCCCGCCTAGTTGAGGCGCTGGGATTAGCCACTTCGCCCCTGCCACAACCGATGCAGTTCCAGCAAATGGACGGGGGGCCCATGAGGGGGGAACCATGTGTTTTAGAAACTCAGGCGGTCCCGGTAGGGACCGAGGAGCATTGGGGAATTGAGACTTTCGTAATTGCCCCCTCCTGCTCTTTCGACGTGGTAGTTGGCTCAGCCTGGCTCGCCCGCCACCAACCCGACATAAGGTGGGAGGAACAGATCGTCCGGTTCCCAGATTGGAGGTGCGAGCATCACCACTGGCGCCCCGAATGGGGGCCGCACGCTCCCCCCCAAAACATGCGGGCGTGCCTCACACTTGAGGAAGTCGCCTCCATCCCCAAGGAATACCGAGACCTAAAACTGGCATTTAGCGAGAAGGAAGCGGATGAGCTACCGCCCCACCGCCCTACAGACTGCGCCATTGAGTTAATCCCCGGGCAGCAGCTTCCCAAAGCGAAACTGTACTCCATGGGTTGGGCGGAGAAGGCGGAACTCCGAAAGTTTTTGGACAAAAATCTAAAGCGTGGTTTTATTCGACCGGCCACAGCCCCCCATGCCGCCCCCGTTCTATTCCGAAAGAAAAAGGACGGGTCGCTTAGACTTTGCACAGATTTTCGTGCGATAAACGGGATTTCCATGTCCAACGCCTACCCGATCCCGTTGATAAAGGACTTGTTAAACACTGTAGCAAAGGGGAAAATATTTACCAAACTCGACCTCCGGGACGCGTACTTTCGCGTCCGCATCAAAGAGGGGGACGAATGGAAAACCGCCTTCAACACCCCACTGGGACAATTTGAATACCTTGTCATGCCGTTTGGGCTACAGGGAGCCCCGGGCGTTTTTATGAACTTTATCAATGAAGTGCTGCGGGACTTCCTGTTCAAGGGGGTGGTGGTGTACCTTGATGACATCATTATCTATTCACAAGATCTAAAGTCTCATGTGCCTTTGGTCAGAAAAGTGTTAAGCACCCTTTGTAAACACAAACTGTATGCCAAACTGTCGAAATGTGAATTCCACAAGACCGAACTTGATTACTTGGGCTTCCGGGTGTCGGGGGAGGGATTGTCCATGGACCCCGCAAAGGTCCAAGCGGTGTTAGACTGGGAACCCCCTCGAACCCGCAAGCAATTACAAAGTTTTATCGGGTTCGCTAACTTTTACCGCGACTTCATAAAGGGGTTCGCCACGGTCATGCTCCCCCTTACAGAACTCCTCAAAACCAAGGGGAAAGGTGACGAGGCTAAAAAGCCCGGCGCACGCCTAACGTGGACGCCGGAGTGCCAAAAAGCTTTCACTGAGCTTAAACGCCTCTTCACCTCCGAACCCGTGCTGGCACACCCTGACGAACTAAAGCCCTTCGTGGTCCAATGCGACGCCTCCGACGCCGCTGTGGGAGCCATATTGATGCAGAGGGGGGAAAATGGGGCGCTCCGACCATGTGCCTATATTTCCAGGAAATTTTCCAATGAACAGAGGAATTGGTCAGTCTGGGACAAGGAAGCGTTTGCAGTCATGTTTGCCCTAAAGACCTGGCGCTCCTGGCTTGAAGGAGCAAGAGTCCCCTTCGAAATTTGGACCGATCACAAAAACCTGGAAGCCCTCACTGGGCGTCGCAAAATGACTGCAAAACAGATCCGGTGGGCAGGCTTCTTTGCTAAGTTTGATTTTGTGCTGAAACACATCCCAGGCTCAAAGAACTTTTTAGCGGACGCCCTTTCCCGCCTGCCCCAACACGACAGTCTTAGAGAGGAGGTGGTAGACTCACTAATTTCCCCCTCAGCCATCGCGGGGGGAGTCACCACCCGCTCCGGCAAACAGACCGACCCTCCGGACTTAGAATTGCTTGCTCGATTCCTCTCGGAGTACAAACAAGAAGCTGACCGCCCCCCCAACTTGGTCAAAGCCGAGAACGGGCTCTATTTACATAATGAAAAAATCTATGTGCCCGATCCCCTCAGAAAAGAGGTTTTGGACCGCTGCCACTCAAGCCGCTTGGCCGGCCACTTTGGCTATGTTAAAACGCTCAACTTGCTCACCCGCCAATTTTGGTGGCCGAAAATGAAAAAAGATGTTTCGGAATTTGTACTGTCATGTCCCACGTGCCTCATGGCAAAACGGAGGGGGGGCAAACCTCCGGGCCACCTAGTCCCCCTCCCTACAGCAACCCGACCTTGGTCGGTAGTCTCCATGGACTTCATTGTAGAGCTCCCGCCTTCGCAGGGCAAGACAGTCATCTTGGTCGTAGTCGATACCTTTTCAAAGCAGGCTCACTTCATTCCTTGCAAACAATTACCTACCGCCAAGAAACTTGCCCAGCTCTTTTTCACTCACATTGTACGCCTACACTCATTCCCAGACAAGGTCATTAGTGACCGCGGAACACAGTTCGTTGCCAACTTCTGGCGGGAGTTCTGCAAACTGGCTGGTATTGAGCAAGGATTGAGTTCTGCCTACCACCCCCAGTCGGACGGACAGACGGAGAGGGTTAATGGCCTTCTAGAGCAATACCTCCGCTGCTTCATTAATTTCCAACAGTCCAACTGGGTAGACCTCCTCCCCTTTGCAGAATACGGCTACAACAATAGCCTCCATAGCTCAACCAAAACCTCCCCTTTTCAAATCATCAATGGTTACGAGGGCAAGCCGTTCCCCACGCTCGCCCTCCCAGCTAACCCATCCCAACCGACATCGTGCCAACAATGGTGGGAGGGACTTCGTGAAGGCTGGAAGGGAATTCAGGAAAACCTGGAGGAAGCGAAAAAAGCATACAAAAAACAATTTGACAAAAAACACTCTCCGGAGTGGGATCTAAAGGTGGGGGATACAGTTTTCCTGTCAACAAAAAACCTCCCCCTTCCTCAGTCCTGTCGCAAACTGGCACTGAAGTTCCTCGGACCTTTCAAAATCAAAAGGGTGATAAATAAAGTAACGGTAGAACTCGAACTACCCAAATCTCTAAGTAAGATCCATCCTGTTTTTCATTGCAGCTTGCTTCGGAAAGACCCTGGTGCTACGTCCTTCCATCCCAGGGCCCCACCGCCCCCTCCGACGACAGTGAGGGGTCAGAGTCACCATGAAGTCCAGGAGATCCTGGACTCCAGAGTTAAACGGGGGAAACTGTATTATTTGATCAGGTGGAAACACTTCCCCCCGAGCTGTGACGAGTGGGTCGAATCTCAGAACGTAGTGGCTCCGCAACTGCTAAAAAAGTTTCACCTACTGTACCCACACAAGCCCAAAGCCGATCCCGCGGGAGGGGGCGCTTAGGGGGGGCAGTATGTCAGAACTTGTATCTTTGCTGCTGGTCCCCTATAATGTGACCAATGCTGTATGGTAGTTTTACTGTGTCTTAGAGCTATATTGTAACTGAACCAAACTGACTCCATGTTGTAACCTCTGTTTAACCCAGAGTGCCTGAATAGTAATTAACCTTGCCCCACTGGTATCCAAAATATTTGGGGCTGTAGAATGAATTATGTCTTGTCTCTGCACATTCTCACACTGGGACCCTTTGAAGCCGAACAGCATGGCCTTCGAAGTAGGGAGGCATCCTCTCTACTGATAGTGATGGTGAGAAGACAGCTGCGCCCTACAATGTGAATTGTGGCTTTGTGAGATGTTTGCTTTACGTGTATAAAATCAAGCTGATGCTGGCTCTCGCCATTACTGTTATCTTGCCTTTTCCAGCACCTAGTTCTCTTCAATAAAATCCTAGCTTTGTAACTGAGTATGGGATCCGTTTGAAGTTCATTGAGTTCTGACAATATCTAGGTTCTAAATATTATATGTATTACCTCCCTCTGGACAGGAGTCTTCTCCATTTTTGTAACCCCTTTTCATTATGGTATGTCATGCCTTAGAGAAGTTTTCACGTGCATTTTCCCCAGTTGTGTAAGCTTAGTCCTGGAGGTCGTTGCTGTCTGACTAAATTGCTTTTCAGATTTTATAAATCCACCTTGAGCCTCAGTTGAGGCTATATATAAATAAATATTATTCTCATGCTGTTCCAGAAAAAACTGATTCTGCCAGGTCGCTACTAGGATTCGAAAAGCCTGTGCTTTTATTAACATGTGTAATTCACTGCCACAGGAGGTGGCGGCGGCTACAAGCATAGCCAGCTTCAAGAAGAGATTGGATAAAAATATGGAGCAGAGATCCATCAGTGGCTATTAGCCACAGCATATTGTTGGAACTGTCTGAGGCAGTGATGCTCTGTATTCTTGGTGCTTGGGCGGGGGGGTGGGGTGCAAAGTAGAAGGGCTTCTTTTGACAGCCAACATGGCATAATGGTCGGAACGTCGAACTGGGAGATCCAGATTCAAATCCCTGCTTATCACAAAACTCACTCGGTATATCAACGGAGGCATAATATCCAAATCTCAAGATGTCCTAGTCCCGTTGTACACTGTATTGGGTCAGGACACACCTGGAATATCGTGTGTGGTTCCGGAGGCCTCACTTCAAAAAGGATGTGGACAGAATGGAATGAGTGCAGGGGAGTGCGATGAGGATACCACTACGGGGCATTACACTTTATGACACACCTGGCCCAGCCTGACAAAGTCTCCTTTATGTCCGAGCTGGCCCTCGTAACAGATGAGTTTGACACCCCTACATTAACTTATAGGCAGTTTTGCCAAGCAATCTGGAACCGGTCTTTTCTGAAACTTACTCAGGGCGGTGGTCCCCAACCGTTTTGGCACCAGGGGCCGGTTTTGAGGAAGACGATTTTTCCACAGACCGGAGGGGGGGGAGGGATGGTTTCGGGATGATACAACTGTGCACTTTATTTTGGTGTGGTGGTTAAATATGTGGACTCTTATCTGGGGGAACTGGGTTTGATTTCCCACTCCTCCACTTGCAGCTGCTGGAATGGCCTTGGGTTAGCCATAGCTCTCACAGAGTTGTCCTTGAAAGGGCAGCTTCTGGGAGAGCTCTCTCAGACCCATCCACCTCACAGGGTGTCTGTGGTGGGGGAGGAAGATAAAGCAGATTGTGAGCCACTCTGAGATTCGGAGTAGAGGGCAAGATATAAATCCAATGTCTTATTATTATTAATATACGTTGTAATATATATTGAAATAATTATACAACTCACGGCCCGGTTGCTAACAGGCCATGGACTAGTAATGTCTGGCGGTTGGGGACGGGGGACCCCTGCACTAGGGAAAGGCCAAGAGAAATGTGCCTAGGATTGCACTGTAGATATATCAGAATGCACCCCCCCCCCAATGTTACTAACATTCCATAGCAAACTATTTAGAAAGGCCTTTCCAGGAGATGGCCAGCACTTTCAACAGCTAAAAGTAGCCTGACTGCGGCTGGTTAGTGCTTTCTGATTCAAGATGGGTAGGCCATATTAGTCTGTCTGTAGCAGTAGAAAAGAGTAAGAGTAGCACCTTAAAGACCATCAAAATTTGTGGCAGGGGATGAGTTTTCATGAGTCACTGCTCACTTCTTCAGATATGGCTAAAATGTATACAATAAGTTAGATTAAGGACATAAGAGAAGCCATGTTGGATTAGGCCAATGGCCCATCCAGTCCAACACTCTGTGTCTCATAAGAACATAAGAGAAGCCATGTTGGGTCAGGCCAATGGCCCATCCAGTCCAACACTCTGTGTCACATAAGAACATAAGAGAAGCCATGTTGGGTCAGGCCAATGGCTCATCCAGTCCAACACTCTGTGTCACATAAGAACATAAGAGAAGCCATGTTGGATCAGGCCAATGGCCCATCCAGTCCAACACTCTGTGTCACATAAGAACATAAGAGAAGCCATGTTGGATCAAGCCAATGGCCCATCCAGTCCAACACTCTGTGTCACACAGTGGCCAATACACACACACACACACACACTGTGGATAATAGCCACTGATGGACCTCTGCTCCAGATGTTTACCCAATCCCCTCTTGAATGTGGCTATGCTTGCAGCCGCCCCCACCTCCTGTGGCAGTGAATTCCACATGTTAATCACCCTTTGGGTGAAGAAGTACTTCCTTCTATCCATTTTAACCTGCCTGCTCAGCAATTTCATTGAATGCCCACAAGTTCTTGTATTGTGAGAAAGGGAGAAAAGTACTTCTTTCTCTACTTTCTCCATCCCATGGATTCTAGCTGTATCCAAAGAAGTGTGAAGTGACTCACAAAAGTTCCTACCCTACCACAAATTTTGTTAGTCTTTAATTCGCTACTGGACTTTTTTCTGCTCTTTTCTAATCGTTATTTTTTCTTTTCTTTCCCTTACTGTGAGGGGTATGTTAAACACGCTTCAGGGTCGCCACTAAAATTTTATTTTTCATTTCCCTGACCAACATTTGTCAATTTCCCTGACCACCATTCAAATATAACCACAAGTTTAAAAATAAATAGGTCATGTTGCATTAATGCCAGGCTTAACAGAGAGCCAGTTTGGTGTAGTGGTTAAGTGCGCAGACCCCTATCTGGGAGAACCTGGATTTGATTCCCCACTCGCAGCTGCTGGAATGGCCTTGGGTCAGCCACAGCTCTCATAGGAGTTGTCCCTGAAAGGGCAGCTACTGTAAGAGCTCTCTCAGCCCCACCTACCTCACAGGGTGTCTGTTGTGAGGGGGGAAGGTAAAGGAGATTGTAACCACTTTGAGACTCTGAGATTTAGAGTATAGGGCAGGATATAAATCCAATATCATCATCTTCTTAATGAAATGTTCTACTCTACAACTACACAAGTCGACTGCAAAAATATTTGTCAAAGTAAGAGATTTAATATCAGCTTCTTTCAACATTAACTGCAGCAACATCTGTTTTGCAATTGCACCAAAAATTACACCAAGATACAAACTTCAATTCAAATAAACTCTGAATGCTAACAAGTAGGAACTTTCCAAAGCTGGGAAAGTTTCAGTTTCACGTTCCAGAAAGTGTAATAAACAGATCAGCAGCAACAGTGGAGTTTCTGCAATCTAGAGAAGCAGACAACCCTCATTTACAACCTTTATGCAGGAAAGTGGGCGACAGAGCTGGTAGTCTGTAAACTCCAGCAGGAACAAAATTTACTTTGCATGGTGCAGAGAAGAAAGTGCTAGTTGTCTGTGAAATCCAACGGCTGCAAAACTCTTTTGCCACTCTGTGTTAGGTTTAGCAGGCCACAAAACATCCATTTCATACACAAGCATGACCCAAAAACATGCTTATCTTTATATTAAATGCAGCACTGGCAGGTAGATGTTTAAACTTTGCATATTTTGCTAAACGTTTAAACTAGCCTTGCTTTGCAAATGCCACAGGCATTTACCCTGTGCAGGGACAGAGCTCAACAAACACATTAGACTGGTTGCTGGGGGTGGAGCTTAGCCTGCTTTGGCGGGGAGGACGGGATATAAATCCAATTAATTAAATAAATAAATAAAAAGGTGAAGCTGGGAAAGGGCATCTTTAAGTTTTACGTGTATTCTGCTGCTTCTCTATTCCAGTTTCCAAAAGAACACATCATGCTCTTGCAGCAGCAGGTCGAAAATCTACTGCTTGAATATATTTTAATCACAATTTCCCTGACTTCAGACCAATTTTCCTGACTTTCCCTGACTTCAGACCAATTTTCCTGACTTTCCCTGACCAATTTCCGTTTCACTGACTTCCAGAAAGTGGTAACCCTGCCCGTAACCTGGCCTGAGACATCGGCAAGTAGAGAGGAAGGCTAAAAATAATGCCTTAAACAAACAGAATTCAACAGAGACAGAAGATAAGCATTAAACCAAACAGGCGAGTAAGAGGCAGAATACACTTACTAGCCAGCGAAGCTTCAAAGAAAGGTTCGGCAAGCAGATAAAGAGTCAACAATAGGTTGCTATGGTACAGAAGTTCAATGCGGTTTTTAGGTTGTACGAACAGAAGTGCTATGTGCAAGATTCCATAAGCTGACAGTAAGGAACATTCCAGAATATATTTTTCTGTTCTGAGCAAGGCTATTTGCAAAAGAACTGTTAGGACAGGCAACCTGCAGAAGGTCCGAAGGTGCTCGGCATGTTTAGCACAAAAAGGCAACACTCCTGCTTTAGAACACTTAAAACATATTAAAAAGGGAGGAAAAAAGGAACAATTTTCTGCTGTACCCAATTTCCATCGGACAAGAAGGAACGGCTTAAATGGGAGGCTACAGATTTTAGGTTTAATATTATGATAAGTTTTTTAAGGTGACGGATAGTTCGGAAATGGAAGAAATGTTTGAGCGACACTGCCGCATCCTGAATCGGAGCCTTGGTCCACCAAGGTCAGTGCTGTCTGCAGATGCCCTCCAAGATCTTAGGCAGAGGTCTTTCACATCACCTGCTGCCGGTCCTTTTCACTGGAGATGTTGGCGACTGAGCCGGGGACCTTCTGCAAGCCAAGCGGGCGCTTCACCAAGGAGCCATGGCCACCTCCCCTAGGTTCAAATCCTAGGGATGGAGCATGATAGCAGGGTCTCGTTAATTACTCTTAGCGCTGCACAGTTAAGAAGGGGACATCTGCCCATCAATCTCCAATTTTGATATAATGATTTCCTTCACTATGTTTTTCCTCCCCCCAGAATTAAACTCCAACACATGGTGCCCATCTAAACTAAGCTTGTTATTCTACTATAGCAGGGGTGGCCAACGGTAGCTCTCCAGATGTTTTTTTGCCTACAACTCCCATCAGCCCCAGCTATTGGCCATGCTGGCTGAGGCTGATGGGAGTTGTAGGCAAAAACATCTGGAGAGCTACCGTTGGCCACCCCTGTACTATAGGATTGCCAGACCCTCCAGTGGAGGTGGGGGGTTCCCTGCTGCCAGGCCCCGCCTCCCCACTGTCAATGAGCTGACCAGTGGTGTGGGGGGGGCACTAACTTAAAAAAATGGGAGAACCATCTGCCATGCAGCAACATATCTACATCACTGCCCACGCGACTCGGAAATGACGTCATCACAGCTGGGATGTCAGGGCGATGCTCTGGTACTTGGGCAAAAACTTTATGGCAGAAACCAAATTTACCATAGAGTTTTTACTCACATACCAGAGCGTTGCCCCAATTTGGCGTAGTGGTCAAGTGTGCGGACTGTTCTCTGGGAGAACCGGGTTTGATTCCCTACTCTTCCACTGGCAGCTGCTGGAATGGCCTTGGGTCGGCCATAGCTCTGGCAGAGGTTGTCCTCGAAAGGGCAGCTGCTGTGAGAGCCCTCTCAGCCCCAGCCACATCAAAGGGTAGTCTATTGTGGGGGAGGAAGGTAAAGGAGATTGTGAGTGGCTCTGAGACTCTGTCCTTGAAAGGACAGCTGCTGTGAGAGCTCTCTCAGCCCCACCCACCTCACAGGGTGTCTGTTGTAGGGGAAGAAGGGAAAGGAGATTGTGAGTGGCTCTGAGACTCTGTCCTTGAAAGGGCAGCTGCTGTGAGAGCTCTCTCAGCCCCACCCACCTCACAGGGTGTCTGTTGTGTGGAAGGTAAAGGAGATTGTGCGCCGCTCTGACTCTGAGATTCAGAGTGGAGGATGGAATATAAATCCAGTATAAAAAATAAAAAGTTCCAGATGTGCTATCACATCTGGATCACATGGGCAGTGGCATGGACACATCGCTCCCTGCTGCTTTTGGTAAGTCCCCCCCCCCCCGGTTGCCAGATGGGACCTGGCAACACTATTCTAGTTCGGTCCTTGCATCTGTAAATTCCTTTATTACCCTCAATGCTATACTTCCTACTCGCTCTCTACCTATATTTATGGATTGGTTAGCGTCCATTTCAACGTATTTGAAAAAGTGTCCATGCACATGAAAGCTTATACCTTGAGTTAGGAATAAGGCCCATTGGGGGAAGAGATACAACGGGCTCTAGGAAGAGGCTCTGGTTGACTGTCCCGGCATTGGTACTCAGTGTAAAAACGCCGCGTCTCACACCATGACGATGACCGAGCAGAAGCTAAAGTTCATCATACCTTTCTTCAGCAGTGCGTTGCTGCCGCCTCTGCCGGAGGTACAGGGTCTCGCTTCTCGTAGCGACAGCGTGTTTGGTATGTGCTCTTTTACGGGGTGCCTTGTTTGATGTTCTGAAAATGCAGAAATTATGCCAGCGCCGTTTATCATCTGCGGCCTGCTCTGGGGTCGCAGAACAGCGGCGATCGCGCATACGCTGCAGGTCAGCGAATTTGAGGCGCCGTGCTCTCATGTATGCTGCCTTTCGGCGTTTAGCATCGGCGTGTTCGCTTGGCGGGAGTCGTCTCCTCTGCCCCGGAAGGTTCTTGTGATGGTAAACCATCGAGGCTGTCTTTGGCAAGGGGGTGCAGGCTCAGTGTTCCTCACGGTGAGGATCAGAAGGGGGATGGGTCACAGTGTTGCCTACAGTGTCGCAGCGTATGAAAGCGGGCCACGAACGGTGTGAACCTTTCACAGGTGCGGGAATGTGTAGTATGAAGCATGCACTGTGGGCTGAATGATAGTATTAGTAGGGAGGGAGAGCCGACGTGAGAAGTGAAACGGGACGGCTGTTGAACGGTGAAATGCAGTATCCTTGGCCTGAATCACACTGGACGTGAGGAGGCAGTACTCTCAGGAGCCTGTGGGAAGAAATACAACGGTCCCTAGAAAGAGGCTCTATGTGAGTGCCATTGCCTGGGGGAGGGCTGGGGAGGGAAGGGAAGGGTAGAGAGAGGTAAGGCATGTTGAAAAGGTAGCTGTTTGGAAGGGAAAGGGAGAAAGTGGAGAAATGTGGGGTAGGTTATCAGAGAAGGGAGGTAAATTGAGAAAGAAGGGATGGGGGCAAAAGAGACAGGGGCAGAGTCACAGATAAGCGCTAAGTGCTACTGGATATCATGGGAGGGCCCCCAGCAATGTATAATGGCACAGAGTCCACCATTTTCTCCAGGGAAACGGATGTCTGCCATCTGGAGAGCAGCTGTAATTCTGAGTGATCTCCAGCCCTCACTTGGAGATTGGCAACAATGGCTCCCCAGGAGGAAATGGCTAGTTTGGAGGATGGAGTCTATGGCATTGTACCTGTCTGCGGTCCCACCCCTCCTCAAACCCCACCTCCTCCAGACTCCACTCTTTAAATCTTCAGGAATTTCCCACTCTGGAGTTGGCAACCCTATCTCCCCAGCCAACCATCAACCTACCTTTATCTGCCCCTCTGACTTCAGCTGTCTATCCCTGCATCCTCTACCTAGGAAAAATGCAGTCTTTTTCCACAATGAGGATCGAAGCAGCTTACATCATTCTTCTCTCCCTCTTTTGACGACCACCCTGTCAGGTGGGTTAGGCTGAAAGTCTGTGACTCGTCTGAAATCACCCAGGAAGCTTCCCTAGCAAAACCCTGGGTCCAGCAGGCACTGCTCTGAAGTGATAATTCCTATGCTGCACTGGATGTCATGGTTGCCTAGCAACAGCCACTGAGGGGAAAGTGAGTGCAGTGTTAGAATGGAGGAGCTGGCGGAATGGACCAACAGAGTGCAAAGGCAGCTTCCCCAGTGGCCCTATCCTCATCTGTCCTGGGGCCGGAGGGTGGGGTTGTACCCTCATGGGATTCAGCCAAAGGGAGGGTAGGTTAGTCACCCCCAATATGGCTAGGCTTTTATATATATCAGGGGTGGCCAACGGTAGCTCTCCAGATGGTTTTTTGCCTACAACTCCCATCAGCCCCAGCCATTGGCCATGCTGGCTGGGGTTGATGGGAGTTGTAGCCAAAAAAACATCTGGAGAGCTACTGTTGGTCACCCCTGATATGTATCTGTAGCTATATATCTGTATGTATATACAGGATAAAACTTTGTTGGTCTTAAAGATGCCACTAGACTTGAACTTTCTCTCTAAACTGTAACCCATCTTGGGTCCAATTTCAGAGAAGAGTTGGTCTAAAACTCTCTAAATAAATAAGCATACAGCAAAAGAAACAAGTGCTAGAGGGATGGGTACATGGCAATAAAATATACCCTTTACCCAGAACATTTTGTAACATAAAGGGCTCTTAGAACATAAGAGAAGCCATGTTGGATCAGGCCAATGGCCCATCCAGTCTCTGTCACACAGTGGCCAAAATATATATATATATATACACACACTGTGGCTAATAGCCACTGAAGGACCTCTGCTCCATATTTTTATCTAACCCCCTCTTGAAGCTGGCTATGCTTGTAGCCGCCGCCACCTCCTGTGGCAGTGATTTCCACATGTTAATCACCCTTTGGGTGAAGAAGTACTTCCTTTTATCTGTTTTAACCCGACTGCGCAGCAATTTCATTGAACGCCCATGAGTTCTTGTATTGTGAGAAAGGGAGAAAAGTACTTCTTTCTCTACTTTCTCCATCCCATGCATAAGCTTGTAAACCTCGATCATGTCACCCCGCAGTCGACGTTTCTCCAAGCTAAAGAGTCCCAAGCGTTTCAACCTTTCTTCATAGGGAAAGTGTTCCAACCCTTTAATCATTCTAGATGCCCTTTCCTGGACTTTTTCCAATGCTATAATATCCTTTTTGAGGTACAGTGATCAGAATTGCACACAGTATTCCAAATGAGACCGCACCATCGATTTATACAGGGGCATTATGATACTGGCTGATTTGTTTTCAATTCCCTTTCTAATAATTCCCAGCATAGTGTTGGCCTTTTTTATTGCAACCGCACACTGTCTTGACATTTTCATTGAGTTCACCACCACGACCCCAAGATCTCTCTCTTGGTCAGTCTCTGCCAGTTCACACCCCATCAACTTGTATTTGTTTTCAATTTGTTTTCAATTCCTTCCTAATAATTTCCAGCATGGCGTTGGCCTTTTTTATTGCAATTGCACAGTGTCTTGACATTTTCACTGAGTTCTCTACCACGACCCCAAGATCTCTCTCTTGGTCAGTCTCTGCCAGTTCACACCCCATCAACTTGTATTTGTTTTCAATTTGTTTTCAATTCCTTCCTAATAATTCCCAGCATGGCGTTGGCCTTTTTTATTGCAAACGCACACTGTCTTGACATTTTCAGTGAGTTCTCCACCACGACCCCAAGATCTCTCTCTTGGTCAGTCTCTGCCAGTTCACTCCCCATCAACTTGTATTTGTTTTCAATTCCTTCCTAATAATTCCCAGCATGGCGTTGGCCTTTTTTATTGCAAACGCACACTGTCTTGACATTTGCAGTGAGTTCTCTACCACAACCCCAAGATCTCTCTCTTGGTCAGTCTCTGCCAGTTCACACCCCATCAACTTGTATTTGTAGCTGGGATTCTTGGCCCCAATGTGCATTACTTTGCACTTGGCCACGTTTCTTAAGAAATTAGTGCCATGTGATGCAGTTCTTTCAAGGGCAGTAAACCATTTCATCCCTTTCTTATACACCCAGGTTACTAGGCATCTGGGATATTTACAGATCTTGCATCCACTAAAACAGGGGTGGCCAAACTGTGGCTCAAGAGCCACATGTGCTCTTTCACACATATTGCATGGCTCTTGAAAGCCCTTCCTCCACCCCACTGGCCAGCTTGGAGAAAGCATTTTTTTTTAATCACTTCTCCAAGCCAAGCCAGCTAGAAGCTTGCAGAATGCATTTAAAGTTGCTTTCTATCCACCTCTCTCTCGTCTATTTGGCTTCCTTCCTTCCCTCCCTTCTTTGTGGCTCTCAAAGATCTGACATTCATGGTTTGCAGCTCTCAAAGATCTGACGAATATTCTATATAGCTCTTACATTAAGCCACCCCTACACTAAAGTATGACAAAATCCCATTATTTCTAGAACACAGGAGTCTTTCAGTGCACTTTCTGTCAGATCTAAGAGGGTTTTATCTTCTTAACGCATCAGGTATAAGCACCATAATCAAGCAGAAAGGGGTGTGATTTGGGCAAAATATATGGGACAGGACTCACTCAGCATTAGGAATGGTTCACGCTTTACGAAATTCTGACACGGAAGCCACTGCCCCATAAAGAGTTTGCTCAAAATCCTTGCAGCTGTGGAAGGTAAAGAGTCAGTCAACCATAAATTCTGAGCTGCTAAATTCCATTTAAATCTCAGCTCAGACATAAATTATTTTGGGTACCTTTGGTTAAAACCACTCTCTCAGCAGTAGTCTCCTACACCCGGTTAATAATAACCCACCACCTTATTGTTTTATTGCACATTATGCATGTATATGCTGGCAAGTCAACGGACTTATGGTGATCCCAGCAAGGGGCTTTCAAGCCAAGGGAGAAGCAAAGGTGGTTCGCCCTTTCCTTCCTCTGCAGAGCCTTCCTTGGTGGTCTCTCATCCAACTACCAATCCTGCTTAGCTTAGACTTCTGGTGATCCCAGCAAGGGGCTCTCAAGGCAAGGGAGGAGCAGAGGTGGTTGGCCTTTTCCTTCCTCTGCAGAGCCTTCCTTGGTGGTCTCTCATCCAACTACCAATCCTGCTTAGCTTAGACTTTTGGTGATCCCAGCATGGGGCTTTCAAGGCAAAGGAGAAGCAGAGGTGGTTGGCCTTTTCCTTCCTCTGCAGAGCCTTCCTTGGTGGTCTCTCATCCAACTACCAATCCTGCTTAGCTTAGACTTCTGGTGACCCCAGCAAGGGGCTTTCAAGGCAAGGGAGAAGCAGAGGTGGTTGGCCACTGCCTTCCTCTGCAGAGCCTTCCTTGGTGGTTTCCCCCTCCCAAGTACTGACCCTGCTAAGCTCTTGAGATCTATCGAGATTAGGCTATGCCATACGATTCCCTATCCCCAAGCACATGGTACAACCTATGTAACGCTTCATATCAATTTTTTCCCCTAAGTATTATACATATATGAATTATTGGATTGGATACCACAGGTGTGTTGTACTGTGGTACTTTCCCAGACGCAAGCAGCCTCCTCGCTAGCAAAACAACTTCTCACACAGAGGGAAAGCTCTCTTGTCAGCTGAACCAATCGTTTGCATAACTCGCAACAAGTGGAAATTGTGAATTCAAGTCTCCGTGAGACACGCACCTAGATCTCAGACCTCATGCCCCAAAAGCGGTTTCCCACAGCACGTGTGCCCCATCACAATTCAAACAGAGAGACAAGTTGCAAACCCAAGGTCACAGCATGAATATTGTTCACCCAGTGCACGCAAGGGGAAGCCGAAACCGCCATACGTTACCACCTAACAGACCGTCTTCTCTGAAAGTTCCCACATGGAAACACCATTGATATAAAAGTGCCGGAAGGAGCAAAGTCACCCAGAGTGTGAATTCACAGGGAAGGGGTTGGCTTTTTTCTCCTCTCAGTCTTGTTATTTTGGCTTCAAAAATCCTCCCAAACCTATTGCAGAACATAAAATATTATATTTAATACAGAATGCGAGAGTCAGGTCAAGCAACGGCGGTTCCTCTCTCAAGGTCTGATGACTGGAGCAGTGTTCCCTCTAAGCTGAGTTAGGGTGAGCGAGCTCACGGATTTTTCAGCCTCCGGCTCACACCTTTTTGTGTCTTAGCTCAGGAAGGATGGCCGCAGAGGCGCAATAATTGATGCCAGCAGCTCACAAAGTAGAATTTTTGCTCACAAGGCTCTACAGCTTAGAGGGGGAAATTTGGACAGGAGGAAAACGAGGCAGGCAAAAATGATAAAGAGGACCTAATCCCCCCCCCCAAAAAAAACCCCATCACCCCAGCCATGTCTCCATCAACCAGCATCGTCTTGCCCCCCCCCACCCCACATCTGCTTTTTGCCCTCAAGGCAGCTCGTCACCAGCAGTGTTCCCTCTAAACTGAGTTAGCGTGAGCCGGCTCAGATTTTTAGCCTCCAGCTCGCACTTTTCCTTTAGCCCAGCACACGCTAATTCATGCAGTCGCTCCCAACTTCAGCTCTTGAAGAAGAATTTTTGCTCAGAAGACTCTGCAGCTTAGAGGGAACACCGGTCACCACACAGAACCCCAAAACAACATCATATAAAAGCCACACAAAGCATTATTATTTTTTTTTTTTTAAAAATCCCCTCAGGTTTTCCATCCTGGAGGGAAGGAAAAATAATCCCTTTGCCCAACATGGCCGCCCACCCGAGAGTTAAAAGCTGAAGAGTTTAGGGAAACGTTGCCACGGTATATTTATTTATGTGTAGAGAGACAGCAGTAAGATTTATTCTGGGTGTTATGTCGTGTGAGATCTTTCTTTAAAACACTCAGGCCCCGCCACTCTCCCTCCTCAACGAGGGCTGTGAGGGAAATGAGAGGGAAGGGGGCTCCATTGGCGGAGAAAAAAATAGAGAAAGGGGCGGACGCAGTCGGGCCGCTTCACTTCTTTTCAGCCGTCCCGCCCCTTCAAGAAGACGAGCGGGGAAGGGGGTCGCGTATCCCTCCGCGCGCTCCTTCCCTCAAATCCACACACTGGAGAGGGGAGGGAAGAAAAAAAAAAAAAGAAGTGCCGCCAAGGCGCGAGCCAGGTATGCCGCCGCCTAGCGGGGTTGCGAGAGAGAAGCCCCGCCCTCGTCCCCCCACCACCGCCCAATCGCCGGCAAATATATATTGGGCAAAGCGAGGGAAGCCCCGCCCTCGTCCCCCCACCACCACCCAATCGCCGGCAAATATATATTGGGCAAAGCGAGGGAGCGCGACAGGGAAGCCCCGCCCTCGTCCCCCCACCACCACCCAATCGCCGGCAAATATATATTGGGCAAAGAGAGGGAGCGCGAGAGGGAAGCCCCGCCCCCTTTCCCCTCCTCCCCAATCGCCGTCCTCCGTCGGGGCTCGCGCCGTCCTCTCTTCCCCCCTCCCTCCCGCCTCGCGCTGGCTTTTGTGTACACGGCGGCGCGCGCAACCACCCTTCTCCCCCCCCCACCTTTGCTCGCTCCTTCTTTTCTCGGCCTTAGGGGGGGGGGAAAGAGGGAGGGGCGAGCGAGAGAGCAGAAAGAACGTTCGGCGCGGGAGGGGGAGGGGCGAAGGTTTCGAACGGCGTTTCTCCCCCAACGGTCCCCAACCGCCACCTGCATCCCCGCTCGCGCGCACGCGCACGCGCAGTCGGGCCCCCCCTCCCTCCCTCCTCGCTCCCCTGCTTCTCTCCCCCGACATAACGGAATGGCGCCAACTCACCTTCCAGCCTTGGGGGCGGCCGCTGCCGCCTTCTCCTCCTGCCGCTGCTCAGCCGAGGAGGCTGGCGGGGTTTCTCCCCCCCCTCCTCTTCTTAAAGGGACACGCACCCCCTGCGGCCCCGCCGAGAATGGCGGAGGGCGGGTCGCATGAGCCGCTGCCTCCCTCGCCTCAGGTTTTTAAAACACGCATAGATGCCGCGGCGGGGTGATACACGCACAGAACCAACAACACACACACACACAAAAAGGGGTCCTGGCTCGCGGAGGGATACGCTGACGCCACTTCCTCCGTCTCGCAGGCCCGCCCCGCGATTGGACGGCGGGCGTGACGTCACCGGCGGCCTGGCGCACCCTAACCCAAGTTTGTCTGAGGCATAAATGGTTGGGCAGGTTTTTAGGTGCCTTCCCACTTTTTGGGGGAGGGAGGGTCTTTTTTTTTTTTTAACTCACAACTTGCAGTTTTGGAGGGATTGGCCTTGCCCAGAAGGCCAGACATGGAACAACAGGTGGCAAAGTGGACAAGAGGCTCTAAATGGGTGAAAGGCTACCTCATGGTTGGTCGGTCGGACGAAGCGGGGTTGTGAGATTCCCGCTCGGGGTTGAATATTTAGTAGCTCTTGGGTTTCTACTGTTGTAAACTCTTAATTTTTGTGCTTTCCAACAGGTTGCGGGAGCTCCCGAGGTCGGTTTGACTCCGTGGTTAGCGTTTCTGTGGCACTGGAATGGACAGAACCGTCAACCCTTCACTTCCTTCTTGTGATCAAACTGCCAGGACCCAGTGTTCAAAAGAAGCTAGTTACCCAGATTCCAGGCTTACCACTGAAATAATGGAAACTTTCACTTTAACTATTTAAAATTATAGGTGAGCCAGTTTGGTGTAGTGGTTAAGTGTGCACACTCTTATCTGGAAGGACCGGGTTTGATTCCCCACACCTCCACTCGCACCTGCTGGAATGGCCTGAGAGAGCCCTTTCCAGCCCCACCCACCTCACAGGATATCAGTTGAGGGGGAGGAAGGTAAAAGGACTGGGAGAACCGGGTTTGATTCCCCACTCCTCTTCTTGCAGCTGCTGGAATGGCCTTGGGTCCCTTTTCTGGACTTGTTCCAATGCTATAATATCCTTTTTGAGGTGCAGTGACCAGAATTGCACACAGTATTCCAAATGAGGCCGCACCATCGATTTATACAGCGGCATTATGATACTGGCTGATTTGTTTTCAATTCCCTTCCTAATAATTCCCAGCATGGTGTTGGCCTTTTTTATTGCAATCGCACACTGTCTTGACATTTGCAGTGAGTTCTCTACCACGACCCCAAGATCTCTCTCTTGGTCAGTCTCTGCCAGTTCACACCCCATCAACTTGTATTTGTAGCTGGGATTCTTGGCCCCAATGTGCATTACTTTGCACTTGGCCACATTGAACCTCATCTGCCACGTTGACGCCCACTCACCCAGTCTCAACAGATCCCTTTGGAGTTCCTCACAATCCTCTCTGGCTCTCACCACCCTGAACAATTTAGTGTCATCTGCAAACTTGGCCACTTCACTGCTTACTCTCAACTCCAAATCATTTATGAACAAGTTAAAGAGCATGGGACCCAGTACTGAGCCCTGCGGCACTCCACTGCTTACCGTCCTCCACTGCGAAGACTGCCCATTTATACTCACGCTCTGCTTCCTTTTAATTAGCCAGTTTTTGATCCACAAGAGGACCTGTTCTTTTACTCCATGACTCTCAAGCTTACTAAGGAGCCTTTGATGAGGAACTTTATCAAAAGCTTTCTGGAAGTGTGGCTTTGTTATTAGCCTTACTTTCCACCCCCCACACACACACACAAAATGTACCAGGTATTACTATTAATTAATATACTCTTATCTTGCCTTTCTACCCATACTAAGCCCACAAGTTGAATTAGAGTTGTCAAATGTAAGAATCACAAAAAATTTCAAAGCATAACAAAAGAATGGCACCAAAAAAAACCAAACACGAATAATACGCATTAAACAGTCACAGGTAAAAATTTTAGCCCTTCTATAGGAGAAACTTTTCATCTTCCTATATACCAAAAGTACCTGAGGCAGAAAATCCAAGTGGTACCCTACCGGTCATAAAAATTGAACTGACAATTTGTTGCTCTGTAGAATTGCTGTCAGAAGTGTATCTTCTCACTTTGTCTAATGGTGGAACTAGCACTGGAAGTATGAAATAATGTCTCTTTCCAAGTGCTGCTTGCCTTTTGGAGTTTGTCCTTGGAATTACGTCTATAATTTTCAGTATTTTGATTCTTTGTAAGCACAGCAGTTAAGAGCAGAGCTTTGCGCTGTATCAGCAATGCAATTTTAGCACCTGAAGGCCATCAACTTAATCAGACCTAGAGGTGTGGCTAAGGAGAAGGTGTTAACTACTTGTTTCAGTTTTTTTATGGTCTCCTGCATTTTTTTTAAGTTCATCCCAACAAATTATATTGGACAGAAGTAATGGACCATAGCCTTCTAATTTATGATCTGTGGATACTAAAATTTTTGTTTTCAGGTTTCCACAAAAAGAGGCGGAAGTGGAAATTCCACTTTGTAATGTTTTGATTTAAAAAAAAAACAAACAAGCTAACAAAGCAGAATTTCCCATTCTGAACGTAATATCTTCTGCAAAGGGATGAAAATAATGGAATCAGCCTAGGGTTACCAACTTCCAGGTGGGGCCTGGAGATCTGGTATTACAGCTGAACTTAAGGCAACCGTGATCAATTCCCATGGATAAAGTAACTTTTGGTGAAAGGATTCTGTGGCTTTAATTAACCTGCTGAGGCCCCTCCCCTCCACAAGCTTGGCCTTCCCCAGTACTTTACCCCCAAAACTCCAGGAATTTCCTAACTAGGAATTGGCAATTCTACTAGGCAAACCCATGAAAGTTGAAAAAGTAGGGGTTGATTTTCTTGAATATATACTGCTTTGGGTTTCATCGCTTTTGAATGTTGCGTATTGACAATACGTTGATTTGAATTCTTAGCACCAAGAATAACAGCTATGTTTGCTTTGGGTTAGCAAAGCGTTTGGCATAAAATTGTGCCCTGTTTTGGAGGCGCCTGGTAGGCATTGCTGAAATGAAAATCACAGCCGAGTCCCAGAAAACAGTGCCAACTGGCAGCGTCCTACCAGCACAACGTGCATTAAAATGATGTCAGGATTTATAGCCCAACACAAAAATGACCCCCAAGGTATTGGCTGCTTTAGGAACCAACAAAATAAAAAGGATGAAGAGAAATCACACCCTAAAAATATAAAAAGTTAGCATAGTTACATAAAAAACAGTTCCAGGATATTAGTGTCACTCTAATGCAAGCCCAAACAGAACACAGGAGAAGCTATCAACATATGAGTACACTTGATTTTTAGTCACAGGTTTCATGAGGGACAGGAACCTGAGCTCTTATGGCAATATAGCATCCCTTCACTGTCTCCACTTTATTTATTTATACTTTTGATTTATTAATCACCCAGACCCTAAATATACAGGGCTCCGGGTGATTTACGTCAATAAAAGAATACATAAATACATCATAATTACCAGTTAAAATACAATAAATATAACATTACAGGCTTAAAATTAATCCCCAGATGGCGTTAACAGTTGACCTTTAACCAGTTCTGGACTGTGTCACTGCCTCACAAGCAGAATAAGGAATTCTTGGCAGCTGAGTCAAAATAACAGTTTAAAATCTCTTCTCTTGCTGTAAAAATTGTGCCTATGCTCTGAGCTTCATGCTCATTTCGTGCTCTCAACAGGTTGTAGTCATTCATCACTTCCTCCATGTCAGTATTGGTGTTGAGTTTATCCACCAACATGTTGTAGTCTACTAGCTGTCCTTGAAATTCTTTGCTCTCACTAGCTAAAGACTCTGCTGTTTTTCATATAATAGGTAGAGGAGTTCTCTTGGATGCACATGTCAATTTCTTTCTGAAGCTGGTTAATTTCAATAGCAGACTCATTTATTTTGCTTCTTAGCGCTCCAAAGTAATGTGATTGGTCCATAACTTGGCTCTGTGGACCTTCCATTCCTGTTTTCATTCCACTCAGCTTTTGCTGAGTCACTGGACGGTCTGTAACTTTGATCTGTGAGGAGGCTTAATAGTACTTATCTTGAAACATGTACCCTACTCTTCAGAGAAATCTCAAGGCTGCTAACGAACAATTCACAGAAAAACACAATAATAAAAAGCAAGCTGAAATCATAAAATGGCCACTGAAAAGCAAAGTCTGTCATACAAAATTATATACTGATTCTGTGAATTCTGTGATTCCATTGTCTTCTGGAAATTTTGTGGAATTAGCTGCCTGAGGATGTAGTGATGGCCGCAGGAATAAACAGCTTTAAAGGGATTCGGCAGAGCTCCATCATTGGCTACTAGCCAAGGTGACTGAGGAGAGCCTCCATGTTCAGAGGCACTAAACCTCTGAATCCCAGAGCCGGGAGGCAACATCGGGGGAAGGCCTCAGCCTCTATGCCGTTGTTGGCCCTCCAGAGGAACTGATTGGCCACTGTGTGAGACACGAGGCTGGATAGATGGACCATTGTTCTGATGTTCTTAATTGGTCCCCGGCCCAAGAGACGCCTGCCTCGCCTCAACTAGGGCCAGGGCTTTTTCAGTTCTGGCCCCAACCTGATGGAATCAGCTCCCTATTGAGATCCGGGCCCTGCCTGGCTTATTAGCCTTCCATAGGGCCTGTAAAAAGGAGCTGTTCCTTTTATCCGTTTTAACCTGTATTCTCAATAGCTGTCGTCTGTTTACAGAATTCCCTTTCTTCAGAATTTACCACTGCTCAAACATCTGGAAACGATTCAAGACCATTTTCTTTCAGTTGCCAGAGAAGAGGAGGCAGTTACGCTAGCTGTACATTTATATTTTAATATACTTCATGTCCACAGTTAAGCCATGGTGCAGTTTAAGGGCAGAACTCCACAGATAAACAATGGGGCTAGATTATGATTTATATTATTTTTCTATACAGGTAATATAATTATTTTGCAATGTTATCTATCCTGACCCTTTCAAGAACAAGATCAATCTGGATAAAAACCCATTTTATATATAAAACTGCAAAACAATATTAGTGATCAAAGATCAATATTGAGAGTTTTTATTTTAACATCAGTTTAAAAAGTTTTGGAGCATTAAGGTTATTTACTTTCTACCAACTAATAATGTTTTGATAATGTTTCTGAACAAAATTAAAACAAAATTTTCTACTAAAGGTATGTTATTAATTGGGGCAAAAAACGGACTTCCGGGATCGGAAAATGGCAAACTGAGCTGCTTTCCTTAATGGGGGCAGGCTGGCACTTCTGTTCGGGGTAGTAAAAGGCAAACTAATGCCTTCTGCCTGCTTTTCTCAGCTAGAGAATTGTCCAAGAAATGCACAGATACTTTGAGAAAACTTACCTTGGCTGAAAGGGAGTTCCGGAGGGGGCTCCTTTGAGGGATCTCCGGAGAGAAGTTGCATATTCATCATCTACAGAAGTTTCCAGAGTCATTTATTTGACTTAAGCTCGACAGGATCTGTGTCTTCTTTTACAACTTTAAACATCTAATCTACAAAAGACTGGTGTCGATTTGGATAAACTACAAAAAAAAGGTATTGATCACTATCTTTTCACTCCGGGACTACTTAAAGCTAAATAAAATAAAATTAAAAGGTGGGAGTTGTATATAATGGAAGCCTGAAAGGAGAAGAAAAGGGGCTAAATTTGAACTTTGTAAATTTAAAAGACAGTGCTAAAAGGAGAAAGGAATTTATTGTTTTGTCTATCTGTGGTTGAGGAAGTAGCCCCATCGTCATAGATCTGCAGCACGCGCAGTCAACGCAGGAAGTACATCAGACGTCGCGAGATTTCTCTACCAGCGAAACGAGACTTGATGGCAGGAAAAGCAGGAAGTACCAGAGGAAGAAGAAGGAAGCAAGAGAAGTAAACAGCCTACTCTAGGATTATAATATCAGAGAGAAACATCGGCGGCCATTGTTGGGAGGACAAAGTTTTAACGTTTTTAAAGTGACTGGGACATTAAAAATTGGTGGAGTTAATTGAGTTGGTAATTTTAAAATAAGGACTATTGGACAGTGGTGAAAAAAAATGAATTGGATTAAGGGAAAAGAAGGAAAAATTTTAAAGTGAAGCAAAGTTTTTATTAAAGTTTTTATTTTGGGGAAAATAAAAACTTTAAACATTAATATCTGAGCCTAGGAGGTTCAGAAGACGACGAAATTGGGCTCATTGGAAAGGGCAAGCTTCACTCTATTAAACCTGATGGTCCAAATTTAATTTGGTGAGATAAAAACTTTCAGTCTTTTTTATATGTCAGATCCGAAGCAAATTCGTACTAGGTCTGCTTCGATGGAGAAAATGCAAGCCCAATTAGATGCAATGGAAGCCAGGATAATGAAGGGGGTGAAAGAAATGATAACTGCCTCTAAAAAAGAAATAAGAAAAGATATTGAGGACTCAAAAAGAATTAAAAAAAGAGATAGAGAATCTCAGAAATGAGACTGTAGCAATAACAAAAAAAAGTACAGGAGGTGGAAGAGAGAGTGAAAACACATGATTCCACCTTATTAAAATTACAAGAAAAGGTGATAATACATGACTGCAAGTTGATGGAGACACAGATTCGTCTGAGAGGTGTACCAGAAGATGGAGAATCTGACTTGAAAGAATACATAATAAAAATAATTGCAGAATTTTTGGAGGAGGATCCTGAAGGGAATAGAAATATGTACGATTTTATGTATAGAGTGAATTCACTCTATGCAAAAAAGAGCAATCTGCCAAGAGATGTGGTCATAAGATTTATGACGAAAGAAATAGTGGGAAAAATCGTGAACAAAATTTTTGAAAAGACATTGATAGTGGGAGGCAGTAGGATAAGAATTGTGAAAGAGTTGCCAAGACAAGTGTTATATGACAGGAATGCATATAAAAAACTGACAGAAAAATTACGTGACTAAAAAAATCGTGAATAAAAAATTCTTTTTTATTCTTTAGTTTTTGTAACATCTTGTGCAGTAATTTTTATTTGCTTTTGGTGGAATGTTACTGTCAACCTACTGCATGCCAGTTGTTGGGGAATTTCTATTGTACCCCCAACAATATAAAACACCAAAATCAAAACCTGCAGTTACCAAAACAACCTGCAGTTATCAGAAGGCTACTACATACTCACTAATAAGTTTTAAGACCTTGGCTTCTCAAAGCGAAAACAGTTTATTAGACTCCAGGTTTCTCCTTTGCGCAGAAGGCTTTGAAGTAGAGAAATAACGAGGTCCTCACAGACTTACTGGTTTGAAGCAAGGTTTACTTTATGGTACCATAAGCAGAACCCAGTCGGGCATGGGCCCCCAAAATGACTTGAGTTAAATTCATTCTACATACAGCCAGTTTTATTCACACAGAAAGCAAGCAGGCAGGCACATAAATCTGATTCAACATTCCCCACCCTCTTGCAACTCCTAGTACTTTTCCATTCCTCCTGTCTCCTTCCTTTATCAGCTCCAGCAAGAAGCTTCTCAGTGAGGTCCCTTTGTCTTATCCTAATACACATCTGTGAACACCCACCCACTGAAGGCTGTCTGTGCTAACGGCAGTTTTACAGCAGTCCCCTTTAGTCTGAAGACAAAGCATATTTTTACTCAATATGACAAATATTATTATTATTGGGGGTATTAATTAATTATTCAGGGGCTCTCCTTCAGCTTCAAATACAGTTACAAAGGCAAACAAGAGATTACATTAGTACAGTTGCTCCTTTAGACTAAAGAAGGCTCCTTTAGAAGGCTTGAAATATATGGGTAGAAAGGCAGAACAGAAAACAGTTTACACAGTTAGAACATAAAGCATAAAATACAATAAAGCAATCATGAAAACTATAAGTCCCAATAGGGACTCCCCCTATTAATTACATTTTCCCATTTACAGTCAAAGTCCCATGTCTTAGTAGATGCTATGCTCTAGATTCTAAGTCTGAACATTTTTTCTGTGTTTGAGATCTCAAACCAAAGGTGGTTTAAATCAGCAAAGGCTGTTTCCTCTCTTAGGCTGTTCAGCAGAAGAATTGTCTCTGCAAAGCAGCCCAAGATTCTAAATCCAAATTAGTGTGGTATAATCTGACACAGAGGCAGTCTTGCTGCCCTCTGGTCCAGATCAACAGCGTGAGCCAAAAAATCCACAGCTTAAGTAGGCTTTTTATGATCTCACACACACGGCTACTTGTGTCATTCAGTTGTGCTTCTGACGTCACCAATTTTGCAGCCAAATGTAAATAATAATAATGGCTGGGAACACCTCAGGCGACCAGTTCCCTAAACCTAGTTGCTGGGTTTATGCCAATGGCTGCCATAGTGGTTGACCTTGTACCCAATGACCCCATCTGGCCCTCCATAGAGGCTCCATGATGCTGAGAGACTGAAACCTCTGGTGGCCAAATGCTATAACTGCAGTCAAAACTCAGAAATATGGAGGCTTCTAAGGTGTTTGAAGAGCTTAGTGCTCATAAGAGAATGGCTACTTTCAGAAAGACTTCCTGTAGCCAATTTCATAAAGAGCATATTTAAGAGTATGTTTAAGATCATAAAGTAAACGGTTAGGATCATAAAGAGGCCAACTCAAAGGTGTTTGCCCATTTCAAAAGAGACCCAACCCAACATTCCGCGACACCAGTCTAATATACCAGGGGTGACCAACGGTAGCTCTCCAGATGTTTTTTGCCTACAACTCCCATCAGCCCCAGCCAGCATGGCCAATGGCTGGGGCTGATGGGAGTTGTAGGCAAAAAAACATCTGGAGAGCTGCCGTTGGCCACCCCTGTAATATACCATAGCCACAAAACAGAGCACAATTAGATACAGTCAAGTTCTGTTTAAATTAATGGGAGAGATCTGCAGGATTACGGCCAGCGCCTCAGACACATATAATTATGGGGACAAAGTACTCAAAGTGCCATTATTGCAGTCTTACTCTAACATATTAGTAAAGCAAATCTGGATATAACAACATCTATTCTTTGAAAGGAATTTTTCCCCCTACCATAATGCAACTGATATAAATAGTATCAATTTATAATGTATTTATAAAACCAATTCGCACACCCTTCCTAACCTTTAGATTCAGTCCTCAGATGTCTATGGCCATTTAAGGGTATAATGGAAAAGCTTTTAAAATTCTCCAAATGACATTCAGAGCTGATAATACCGTATTTTATTTAGTGTGCTATTTATTTATTTACAAGATTTGCATTGTGCCTTTCTGCCCTTAACAAGACCACTAAGGCAGCTAACCGTTTAATACATGATAAAATTACATTTTAAAACAATGACAATCCAGTTCCCCTCCCAAAGCTCCTCATTAAAACAGTAAAAAAAAAACCCAGTTAAACTACATATAAAAGATAAAACACATTGGATTGTTGATGCAATGCCAGCATCTACACCTGTTGGTGGAAGATGGCAACATAAGGGGGCAGACAAATCTCCTTGGGGAGACAGTTCCTGAGCTTTGGTGCCATGACTGAGAAGGCCCTCTCCTGAGTTGCCACCCACTTATCTCAGACCACGGGGACACTGGAAGCAGGGCCTCCACAGATGTCTGTAGTGGTCCGGTGGGTTCATAACGGGATTAGGCAGTACCTCAAGTACGTTGGGCCCAAACCATAGGGCTTTGGAGGTCAAGACCAACACTTCAAACCATGCCCAGAAACAAACTGGAAGCCAGTGTAGATGGATCAAGATGGGGGTTGTACAGTCTATAAACCACTCCGGTTATTATCCTGGCTATTGAGTTCTGTACGAATTGTAGCATACTTTTCAAGGGCAGCCCCATTTACAGTGCATGGTGTTATCCCTTCCTTCCTCCATGGGACTCAGAGCGATGTACATGCTTTCCTCCCATCCTTCATTTTATCCTTGCCATAAGCCTATGAGGCAGGTTCACCAAGACAACCTGGTGAACTCTTTCATAGTGCATGGGGATTCAAATCTAGGTCTCCACAGGGCTAGTCCATTTCTTTAGCCACTACACTACATGTCCTCTTATAATTACCAATCAATTACTCAAATGCTGTTTGTCACCATGTCAAAGCTTATACTTTGTGTAGCTTTTTAAAATATAGAAATGCATCAAAACAACTGGGTAATGGGGGGTCGGGGGGAGGTATTTGTGAATTTCCTGCACTGTGCAAAAAGTTGGACTAGATGACTCTGGAGGTCCCTTCCAACTGTGATTCTTTTCCTTTCCTTTGTATCCTTAGAAGCTCATTGATTCACAAATCCTAAGCAGTAGAAGTCACTTATTTCTTATTTTTAGATGCAAGGGCAACTCTATGATTCTATGAATCTCTGCCACTAGAAATGCATTGTGGTAAGACTGGCGAAACCAAATCCTCCTCTACCAATTTTATTCAGGTGACAAATGTATTAATGACCTACCCCTAGAGCTTTAAAAATTTTGAAACATGTTAAGTCTTGAGGACCGCCTCCCCCCCTCCCCCCCACCCGGTTGTTTTCCTCCTGGAAAAAAGGTTGTGGGGAAAATAGAAATGTATTCAATATTTCTTCCCTATCAAGCTAAAACTAATTTTGCTGCTTTAACAACATAAAATGCATCGTTTATAGTTTGCTTCACATATAAAACTGCAATGTTTGCTATATTTATGAAGTTTTAAAGTTATAAAGTGCCTTTGTTTTCCACAAGCAAAACTGCAAATATACCCAATAATTGAGGGAAGACTGCAAGCTGATGAAGCTTAATTAGCACATGAACCTTAATTTTTGTTGTCAGAGAGAGCTTAGTTCCCAATTAAACTTTCAGAATTTACTCTGAGCTCTTGGTGCAGTTTTTTGCCTCAATCACTTCTGATCTTCTCTCCAGGAAGATAGGATAATAAGCTACTTATGCGACTGAACAACAACAAATACCCAACCTGTGAGTATAGTGCATTACAGTGGTTTGAGGAAGAAGTGAAAACGTCAGCCACAAAGTAAACCAGAAGTCAGGTCAAAAGGACGAGGAAAGGTGAGTAACAGCTGAAAAGCAATTAAAGCCCTGCATGCTCTCCTCATGAAGATTAAGTATCCCTCCAGGTTCAGAAATGCATCTTGGATTTAAGAGCTGTATGCATTGGCAGCATTCCCATCTTGTCTTTGAAAGCATGTTACTAATGCAAAAAGAGAAAGTATTTCGTAAGAGTTTCTGAGTACTACTACCTCAATTTCCAATGTGTTCATAGGGAGTTTATTTAAGAGAGCCAGTTTGGTGTAGTAGTTAAATGTGCAGACTCTTATCTGGGAGAACCGGGTTTGATTCCCCACTCCTCCCCTTGCAGCTGCTGGAATGGCCTTGGGTTAGCCGTAGCTCTGGCAGAGGTTGTCCTTGAAAGGGCAGCTGCTGTGAGAGCCCTCTCAGCCCCACCCACCTCACAGGGTGTCTTTTGTGGGGGGAGAAGACGAAGGAGATTGTAAGCCACTCTGAGTCTCTGATTCAGAGATAAGGGTGGGGTATAAATCTTTAATTCTTCTTCTTAAAGGCCTCTGAAAAAAACAGGGATAAAAAAAATCTGAAGGGGGGGGGGCTTAACATCTCTACCTCCAGCTCCTTGGTGTCTGAACTTCTTAAAAATAATCCACCTTTAATGTAGCTAATGGTTGTTTGATGACCTGCTGTTGAGGATAGGGTAGTTACTGGAGATGAATTTAAGTACTTTACACTCATCAATAAAATCTCTCGCCTTCCAAACCCCTCACCTACCTGCCAAATAATCTTAATCTTCCTCACCCCTAAATCCTCTCTCCCTCCAAATAACTCCTCCTTATCCCCTCAAGCGTAACATGTAGTAGATGCATTACTTTAAGTTAGAATATTATTTTCTTTATTTACATGAAGTAAATAAAGAGAAACAGGGCTTTGTTTGTAGGAAAAGCCCAGCAGGAACTCCTTTGCATATTAGGCCACACCCCTGATCTCACCATTGTTTCATACGGGGCTATTTGAGCAGAAAAGGCCCAGCAGGAACTAGTTCTTGTTCAAACAATCTTATTAGTAACATATGGTAATAAATTTCAGTTTCTTACATCATTAATACTTACTTTTTTATCCCATATATTACTTTCTACCCACCCCTCCCCCCGTTACTTGACCCCTGCCGGTGTTATATACTTAAAATCTTAATATTAAAGGTACCCTTAATTAATAAGAACCAAAATTAATATCCTCCTCCCTCTTATTAAACAATTTAATAAATGGCAAAGAAAGATTTCAGAATTTGTATGGGCGGGGAAAAAACTAAGGATTAAAATGAAAGTTTTAACAGATGCTAAAGAAAGAGGAGGATTTCAACTACCTGATTTAAGATTATATCATGAAGCAGTTTGTCTAGTGTGGATAAAAGATTGGGTGACGCTGTTGAATAAAAAACTTTTAACGTTGGAAGGTCATGGAAATAAATTCGGCTGGCACACTTATATGTACTATGGAAAGAAAAAGTTGGATGGTTTTTTTTCTCACCATTATATAAGAAATAATCTACTAAATATTTGGACGAAGTACAAGAAATATGGTGATGAGAGAAAACCACTCTGGATAGTGCCAGCAGAAGTAATAAGAATAACAGCTGAGACAGGAGAGGAAAAAGGGATGTCATGTAATCAATTACTAAAAATACAAAGCGGTAAAGTAGAACTGAAAACTGCTGAAGAGTTGAATAATAAATATGATTGGTTTCAAATGCAACAGATAAAAAGTTTGGTGGAAAGCGATGTTAAAACTGAAGGAATAAGACGAGAACAAACAGAAATGGAAAAAGTTCTGCTTGGAGATAATGAAAAATTAATTTCGAAAATCTATAAGTTACTTTTAAAATGGTCTACGGAAGATGAAGTAGTGAAATCTCAAATGATTAAGTGGGCAATTAATGTAAATAAAGAAATACAGATGGACACATGGGAATATTTGTGGAAGAATTCTATGAAACTCTCAACATGTCAGGGCCCAGCAGGAACTCATTTGCATGTTAGGCCACACCTCCTGATTCCAAGCCAGCCAGAACTGCGTCCCTGCTATAAACATTCCCAAAGATAAATACATTAGTTACTATTTTGTTTATTGTGGCTTTCTCAAATTTATGATAACAGAAAGAGCGACATCTCAAGGATCTTAGGACCAAGAGATCAAATTAGCATTATATACTGATGGTGCACTCATTTTTTCTTCCTTTGGCCACATTCTTCTCTCCCCAAACTGATGCAATTAACTGATGGATTAGGAAGGATCCCAAAGTACAAGATGAATTGGAAGAAGTCTATAGCCATCCCAGTAAGTCAAACTCTAGTTAATCCCTCTTTTGAATATTATCTTTTTCTGTGGAGTACCCAGTATTTTAAATATTTAGTGATTTTGATCCAAAGGAATATTAGGGACTTTATAACCCTAAACTTTACTTCCATTAAAAACATCAGAGAAGCCATGTTGGATCAGACCAGTGGCCCATCCAGCCCAACTTTCTGTCATTCAGTGGCAAAAAACAAACACCAGAAAGTTCACCAGTAAGGCCAAAACTCCAGAAGTGCCCCACTGTTGCTCTCCAAGCACCAAGAAGACAGAGCATCACTGTACCAGATGGAGTATTCCATCTATGCCTTGTGGCTTAGAGCCACAGATGGACCTCTGCTCCATATGTTTATCTAATTCCCTCTTGAAGTTATCTATGCTAACAACCAGCAGCACTTCCTGTGACAGCTCATTCCATGTGTTAATTACCTCTTCGGGTGAAGAAGTACTTCCTTTTATCCATTCTAACCCTACTGCTCAGCAATTTCATGGACTGCCCACGTAGTTTTTATATTGTGAGAAAAGGTGAAAAGTAATTCTCTACCTTCTCTATCCCATGCATAATTCTGTTAACGTCATGTCACAGTATTCCAAATGAGGCCGTACCATGCGTTTATACAGAGGCATTATGAGACGGGCTGATTTGTTTTCAGTTCCCTTCCTAATAATCCCCAGCACGTGTATTTATAATTAGGATTTTTGGCTCCAAATATGTATTACTTTGCACTTGCCCACTTGGAACCTCACTTTCACCCAGTCTTGGCAGATCCCTGTGGAGTGCCTCCCAGTCTTCCTTACTTCTCACACACAGGGTTGCCAGCCTCCAAATGGGGCCTGGAGATCTCCCGCTTTTACAACTTATCTTCAGCTGGCAGCATTCAACTCCCCTGAAGGAAACAGCTGGACTCTATGGGTGGACTCTATGGCATTGCACCATGCTGAGGCCCCTGCCCAAACCCGCCCTCTCCTGGATCCACCCTCAAAGTCTCCAGGTATTTTCCAACACAGACTTGGCAACCCTAACCCTGAACAATTTAGTGTCATCCACAAACTTAGTCACTTCACTGCTTATTACCAACTCCAAATAATTAATGAACTAGTTGCAAAGCACCAGACCTAGTTCTGAGCCCTGCAATACCTCACTGCTGACCACCCTCCACTGTGAAAACTCAACTGCCTGCCCATTTATATGAACATATGAAGCTGCCTTACACTGAATCAGACCTTTGGTCCATCAAAGTCAGTATTGTCTTCTCAGACTGGCAGCGGCTCCCCAGGGTCTCAAGCTGAGGTTTTTCACACCTATTTGCCTGGACCCTTTTTTGGAGATGCCAGGGATTGAACCTGGGACCTTCTACTTCCCAAGCAGATGCTCTACCACTGAGCCACCGTCCCTCCCCTAAAGAACATAAGAGAAGCCATGTTGGATATAAGAACATAAGAAGTCATGTTGGATCAGGAAAATGGCCCATCCAGTCCAACACTCTGTGTCACACATAAGAACATAAGAGTGGCTATCTTGGATCAGGCCAGTGGCCCCTCCAGTCCAACACCCTGTGTCACATAAGAACATAAGAGAAGCCATGTTGGATCAGGCCAACAGCCCATCCAGTCCAACACTCTGTGTCACATAAGAAAATAAGATTAGCCACGTTGGATCAGGCCAATGGCCCATTCAGTGCAACACTCTGTGTCCCATAAAAACATAAGAGAAGCCATGTTGGATCAGGCCAATGGCCCATCCAGTCCAACACTCTGTGTCACACAGTGGCCAAAAATTTTATATATATATATATATATATATATATATATATATATACACATTGTGACTAATAGCCACTGATGGACCTCTGCTCCATATTTTATCTAACCCCCTCTTGAAGCTAGCTATGCTTGTAGCTGCCACCACCTCTTGTGGCAGTGAATTCCACATGTTAATCACCCTTTGGGTGAAGAAGGACTTCCTTTTATCCGTTTTAACCCAACTGCTCAGCAATTTCATCGAATGCCCATGAGGTCTTGTATTGTGAGGAAAGGGAGAAAAGGACTTCTTTCTCTGTTTTCTGCATCCCATGCATAATCTTGTAAACCTCTATCATGTCACCCCGCAGTCGATGTTTCTCAAAAGCTAAAGAGCCCCAAGGAAAGTGTTCCAACCCTTTAATCATTCTAGTTGCCCTTTTCTGGACTTTTCCCTCTGTTTCCTATTAATGAACCAGTTTTTAATCCAAAAGAAGACTTGTCCACTTATCCCATGACTACTGAGTTTACATAGGAGCCTTTGATGAGGAACTTGATCAAAAGCTTTCTGGAAGTCTAGGTGAACAACATCTTGTTCACCCTTGTTCACCCCCTCAAAGAACTCTAGTAAGTTAGTAAGACAAGATCTTCCCTTACAGAACCCATGCTAATTCTTCCTCAATAGCTTTTTTTCATCAACGTGCCTACTAATTCTATATTTAATAAGGGATTCTACCAACTTACCTGGTATTGACAATAGACTGACCAGTCTGTAGTTTCTCAGATCTCTTCTGGAAACAATTTTTTTTTAAATGGGGGTTATATAATATCTCTCTCTCTCTCTCTCTCTAATATTATATTAGCAGCCCCATGGCACAGAGTGGTAAAGCAGCATTACTGCAATACTGTGATCTGAACTCTCTGCTCACGGCCTGAGTTCTATCCCAGCGAAAGCTGGTTCAGGTAGCCGGCCCGAGGTTGACTCAGCCTTCCATCCTTCCGAGGTTGGTATAATGAGGACCCAGCTTGCTGGGGGGGGAAGTGTAAAAGACTGGGGAAGGCAATGGCAAACCACCCCGTAAAAAGTCCGCCATGAAGACGTCGTGAAAGCAACATCACCCCGGAGTTGGAAACGACTGGTGCTTGCACAGGGGACCTTTCCTTTCCTATATTAGCTACCTTCCAGTCCTCAGGAATGGAGGTAGTATTGAGAGAAATTATCCTTCTATAGTTAAAAGTGGTTGTGTTGATCTTTTTGGGCAACTCCCTATTGAACCTAATAATGTTATGGTCCCTGTTTCCAACTGGTGCTATTGCATTTACACCTCTCACCAGGTCGTGGGTATTACTTAGGACCAAGTGCAGGATCATCTCTCCCCTGGTAGGTTCTGTGACCATCTGCTCCACAGCACAGTCATTGAAAATATCTAGAATCCCAATATTTTTCTCCTGACATATTGACCCAATCAATGCGTGAGTAGTTAAAAATCACCTATTATGGCATAGTTATTTTGTCTATTATGGCAAAGTATTCGCCATAATTCTTTGCTATTACTGAATCATCCTCTGACCTTTTATTTGGTGGGCAACAACAAACTCCTAGAGTTAAACTTCCTTTTGGGTACGCTATTTCCACCCATGGCATTTCTGTAAGCGAATCTGTTTCTTTCACATTCTGAAACAAATTGATGACTTGAGTAGATAGAAGATGTGAACATCAGTGTTAATTGGGAAAAATTAACATATGTTATTCCACAATTATTTTGGGACTTATCACAAAGAAATGTTTCCCACCATATAGATTCTGCTTGTTATATAGTATATAGAGAACAGGCAAAATACCTACACATAGCATATAAAAACTGCAACTTCCATTTGATGAAGGAGAGTTTGGTCTTGCAGTTTGGTCAACTGACCCATGCAAGGCTATTAAACGTTAGGTTCGGAATATCTGAGAAACCCAGCCATATATTCTCCCACCGTAATAGCCGCTAATTAGGGTTGCCAAGTCCAATTCAGCCAGTTTGGTGTGGAGAGCCAGTTTGGTGTAGTGGTTAAGTGTGCGGACTCTTATCTGGGAGAAACGGGTTTGATTCCCCACTCCTCCACTTGCACCTGCTAGCATGGCCTTGGGTCAGCCATAGCTCTGGCAGAGGTTGTCCTTGAAAGGGCAGCTGCTTTGAGAGCCCTCTCCAGCCCCACCCACCTCACAGGGTGTCTGTTGTGGGGGAGGAAGGTAAAGGAGATTGTGAGCCGCTCTGAGACTCTTCGGAGTGGAGGGCGGGATATAAATCCAATATCTTCTTCTTCTTCAATTCAAGAAATATCTTGGGACTTTGGGGGTGGAGCCAGGAGACTTTGGGGGTGGAGCCAGGAGACATAAGGGGCAGAGCCAAGATCAAGGCTGTGACAAGCATAATTGAACTCCAAAGGGAGTTCTGGCCATCACATTTAAAGGGACAGCACACCTTTCCAATTCCTTCCTTCCATAGGAAATAATGAAGGATAGGGGTACCTTCTTTTGGGGCTCATAGAATTGGTCCAATCCTTTTGAAACTTGGGGGGTATTTTGGGGAGAGGGACTAGATGCTATACTGAAAATTTGGTGCCTCTACCTCAAAAAACAGCCCCCTCAGAGCCCCAGATACCCGCGGATCAATTCTCCATGATTTTCTATGGGAATAAATCTCCCTAGGGAATAATAGAGTTCCCAGCAGACATTTCCCTCCCCTCCCCCCGCTTTCTGACGACCCTGAAGCGGGGGGGGGGCTCCAAACCGGGGGATTTTCTGCCTCCACCTGAGGATTGGCAACCCTACCGCTAATAGAGTTTTTAAGGGACTTCGGTTCCCTCCACAATCCCGTATTCTCATTTAGTCTTTACACTCCATGGCAATCCCAGTTACTAGACTTGGCAAAGCTCCATCTTTTGGAAAGCCTGGGTGAATAACGTTGGTTTAATTATTGGACAGCGATGAGATGACAGATTTAAACACTTAAAACACTTCCTACCTGCCAGTTTTGACATAAGTGCCTGAGCTGTATCAGAGCCTCTGGAATCAGTGTCCGTTTTGGAATCAATACCATTATTTTCGTGGACAACACCTATCCGGATGTTCCTCCCCCTGCTCTGAGCTACCACTTAAATGAAATGAAGAAGCAGGCCTGCAAATCCAAGCACCACTGTGCGACTTTTGTTTTTAAAACTATCAAGTACACTTTTGGACCTGAAATTGCAACTTATACCAAAAAGTCATCCGGTGAGCTTGTCAGACCACAGAAAGGTTCCACAGACTCGGTTTACCTGGATGGAAGAACTATATTGGGTCAGTGAAGGGAAAAAATAGCATTAAATAGATGGTTGGTAGGCATGAAATACAGTGTATTTAAGCTGAATGCTAGAACTCGTTTAAACTTGATGTAAAAATTTTATCTGCTTGGATAAAATTCACTCCCTCCTCCCCCCCCCCTTGTCTTATTTATAGATTTGTTTCTTTCATTTTCTCTTCCCCATCCCCTTTTATGTCCAGTTATGGCTAGGAACCAGAATGGAATTATGGGAAAGAAAGGTTGTTAGATAATGCTTTATAACAGGGGTGGCCAACGGTAGCTCTCCAGATGTTTTCTGCCTACAACTTCCAGCAGCCGCAGCCAGCATGGCCAATGGCTGGGGCTGATGGGGATTGTAGGCAAAAAAAAACATCTGGAGAGCTACCGTTGGCCACCCCTGTTTTATAAGATTATATATAGATATATAATAATAATAATAAATTTTTATTTATATCCCGCCATTCCCGCCAAGGCAGGCTCAGGACGGCTTACAAGACATGGTACATATACCATGATATAACAATAAAATACAATTAATACAATAAAATACAGTTAAATTACAATTTGTGAGTGTAAATTAAGTAAATAAGTTAAAAACCAATATAAATTAATGGTGCTATAGTTCAGTACATATATAAAGATGGCCGGATATCATTACCAAGATTCCACTTTAGAAGGCAAGTTTGAAGAGGGCGGTTTTACAAGCCTTACGGAACTGGTTAAGATCCCGCAGGGCTCGCACCTCTATATAGATAGATATTTAAAATAAGCTTTTAAATATATAATATAAATATATAAATATAAACATATAAAATAAGCTTTTAAATAAAATGATGTTGCACTCCCAGAATAAATAAAAGGAGAATCTTTGTTATAAGTTAAACAAAAACAATTCTGTCCAGCAGAGGGTGTTAATACACACGCATTTGTACATATTTGACATCGGTAATGCAAATCCAGCACATAATTATTTCTGAAAATCTGCCGTGGGATCCACTAGACGACATTTTTTAATTATTTTAGATTATTTTGACAGCGGCAACAGGAAAACTGAAATGTTAAAGGCATAGCTGAAATGAAAACCCCATAGAAATTGTGTGTGTGGGGGGGGGGTGTTTATGAAAGCACTGTAAACTTTCCAAGAAAAAAGTTTATATCAGTTTTTGCCATACTATGTGGTTTTTAGCAGAGAAATTTGAGCTCCTTCCAACCAAAATAAGGGGCGATAAGCGGACAGTTAACATAAACAGTCCACTAAAGGAAGTGAATATTTATTCTAGCATGTCAACCTTTAAAGAAACATTAGAAAGTTTAGACTTAGAGCAACAGTGTTTTAAGTTGTGGTAATGCTGGAAGCCTTTTTTCACTACAGCAGAATAATTATGTTGTTCAAGTTACACCTTTAAGAACAACAAAATTTTATTCTGGGTATAAGCTTTCGTGTGCAAGCACACTTCTTCGGATGAAACACACGAAAGCTTCTACTCAGCCATTTTTCGCTGGGAGTAGAAAGCAGGGTTTAAATGGCTCCAAAAAGTGGTGGAGAGCAGAGAGCACGGGATTAAATGGCTCTGAGCCATTTAACCCCTTGCTTTCTGTTCCCCACCACTTTTCACGGAGAAACTCTGCTTTCTGCTCCCTGCAAAAAGCAGTGGGGAGCAGAGCAGGGGTCATGAACCAACCTTCTGGATAGTATTGGTTTGTGGGTGGTTCAGCCACAAACCGAACGGCAAAAATGCAGTTTGTGCCACAATCTCCTGGAGTTGTTTACACGGTCTTAGCTGACTGCCATAGATAAGCCTCTCTCCGTGCTCCGCCCAAGGTTGTTCTGCTTGTATCGACAGAAGCCCACTTGCAAGTCACAAAATAATTCAACATGGCGCTGGCCATGCTAAGCTGAATTTGTAAGAAATATCTGGGGACTTTGGGGGCGGAGCCAGGAGACATTGGGAGTGGAGCCAGGAACAAGGGTGTGACAAGCATAATTGAACTCCAAGGGGGTTCTGGCCATCACATTTAAAGGGGCAGCACACCTTTTCAAATGCCTTTCTTCCATAGGAAATAATGAAGGATAGGGGCACCATATTTGGGGGCTCATAGAATTGGACCCCCTGGTCCAATTGTTTTGAAACTTGGGAGGTATTTTGGGGAGAGGCACTAGATGCTATACTAAAAATTTGGTGCCTCTACCTCAAAAAATAGCCCCCCCAGAGCCCCCAATACCCGCGGATCAATTCCCCATTATTCCCTATGGGAATTGTTCTCCATAGGGAATAATAGAGTGCCCAGTAGACATTTCCTTCCCCCCTCATGCTTTCTAAAGTGGGGGGAGGGCCTCCAAACCAGGGAATCCCCTGCCCCCTCCCTCTCTCACACACAAATACTTACTGGGTCTTGTTCCTGCAGAACATTACTTGCTCTGAAAACTGAAAGCAAAAGAAAGGGAAGGGCCCTTCTCCGACCAAACTGTTACTGACGCTTTCCCACGAAGCCCTTCCTGTTTCCTGCACAGCCTTCAAGGCACACATTTTAAAAACTGTTTGCAGGTTTCTAAACCTGCAGGAGCTCTAAAACTACAGGATGACTGTGGGGGCGGGGCTTCCCCCGCCGGCCAGCTGGCTGGGGGCGGGGAGAAGCCTGTCAAAACGGGGGATCCCCCGCTGGGACTTGGGGATCGGGAAGCCTACAATTCACAGGCCCTCTGTAACTCTTGTACAGTATTTTAAGGTGAAAAGTACTTTCACCCACCATGACTTAGATCCTGTCGGTACAATACATTTTTTGGGATGCTACTGAGGTGCGCTTTGGTCACTGTTGTGCAGATGAGTTTTGGTTGGCGAGGCCTGCGGAAATGGAGAAGCTACACAGAAGTGCGGCCTACCATGTCTCAGCGTAACCCTTGCTCTTCATGACCATTGGGGTCTGCCGGGCTGCTTTGGTCACATGAGCTAGGGATAGGGTTTGCCAACTTGCGGCTGGGGAATTCCTACAGATTTGTGGGTGGTGCCTGTGGAGAAGATGTCGGGGAGGGGTTTCACCTAGAATCTGTGGTATATCATGAATGATCTTGATCTTAGTTGCCAGCAACGTATAATTAAGGAGCTTTTCTAGCTTCTTCATGGCTGTGCTTCCCAGTCTCAAACTACTTCTGATTTCTTGGTTGCAGTCTCCCTTTTTGCTGCTGATGATTGCAGCTTGCCCAGATCCAGTTTATTGAGAGGCAAAAGGAAAACCTGATTTAGAACCATTCCAAAATTGGACTAGGGTTGCCAAGTCGCCCCCAGCCTCTGGCGGAAGACTTGTTTCACATGCACAAAGTGCGTGTGGCGCAATGACATCACCCGCGAGTGACATCATCGTGCCAGCCGCTCTAGGTGTTTCTGGGGAAACTCTGTAGTTTTCCTGGACACTCTAGCAATTTGGAAGGGAAAACTCTATGGTACAATAGGTACCATAGAGTTTTCCCCTCCAAAAATGCTAGAGTGTCTGGGAAAACAGTTTTCCCGGAAATGCCTAGAGTGGCCAGCGCGCAACATCGCTGGCATGATGACGTCACTTGCGGGTGATGTCATTGCGCCAGCAACACCAGGGGACCCTGGAGCTAGAACAAGACATGGAACAGAATAATACATGTTATGTTACATTTGTGTTCTTTTGCTAATGCTTTGGAAGTTGCCCTGAGCTGGCTATAGAGAGCAACAGTGTAGAAATGATCAACAGCAGGGCTTTTTTTGAGCAGGAACGCAGTCCCGGCTGGATTGGTGCCAGGGGGTGTGGCCTAATATGCAAATGAGTTCCTGCTGGACCTTTTTCTAGGAAAAATGCCCTGGTCAACATAAATAAATGATAAAAGTATTATCTTTTTTTAAAAAATAAATATTTGTAAGCCCTGCCATGAGATGGATGCGATATGATTAACTGTGTATACAGAAAGCTAAAGCTGGCTTGAATGTCAGTGGTAGTTATTATAAGAAGGGAAATGCTGACTTTTATAGCTACATTTGAGTCCAGTAGCACCTTAAAACCCTATATGGCCTAGAACCTGTCTACCTTAGGGACCGTCTCTCCCCACATGTTACCCAGAGGGTATTTAGATCTGGATCGCAGGATTTACTATCGATCCCCGGGCCGAGGGAGGTGAGACTGAAGGCTACCAGAGAAAGAGCCTTCTCAATTGCTGCCCCCCCCCCCCCCCTTGCTGGTGGAACCAACTCCCAGAAGACGTAAGGACCTTGCGGGACCTTGCCCAGTTCCGCAAGGCCTGTAAAACAGCTCTATTTCTACTTGCCTTTAGTTAAACTACAGTACAAGTAGATGCCCAACATCGCTGAATGTAATGATACTAGCACCAAAAATTGTTTTAAATTATTTTAAACTATTTTAAATTGTTTAACTGGTAATGATTATTAATTTTAATTGTTTGCTCACTGTTTTATTGTTTGATGTTTGATCGTTGTTAGCCGCCCTCAGCCTGCTTCGGCGGGGAGGGCGGGATATAAATGCGAAGAATAAATACATAAATAAATTAGAGACAAACGGATATCTGGCAAAGGGAGCTTTGACTCTTGAAACCTTAAAGTGCCAAAAAAAATCTGGTTAGTCTCTAAGGCATGGATTCAAATCGAGCTCTTCAACAGCAGAGCAGTATGGAGGCAGAGCATCTGCTTGGGAAGCAGAAGGTCCCAGGTTCAATCCCCGGGATCTCCAGCCAAAAAGGGTCTAGGCAAGTAGGCATGAAAAACCTCAGTTTGAGACCCTGGAGAGCCGCTGCCAGTCTGAGTAGACAATACTGACTTTGTTGGACCTTTGAGGGTCTGATTCAGTATAAGGCAGCTTCATATGTTCATATATATATACTCTATGAAACGTCACGGGACAGTTTTCACACTGTCACTGCGTCGCCTAAGGAGACTGAAGACTTGCAGGTGTCTGCGTCGTGTGGCGTTGGACTTACAAGAAAGCTCAGAACGCGGGTTACGGTTTAGCTGTTAGGCAAACATGAAATAGTATGCTGTGATTTTGTCTGCTATACGGCAGTGATGTTTATTTCCCCTGTGCGTATAACCCCCCTTTTGGCTGGGCCAGCGTTTGTTGTCTAGTTTGAAAGAAGTGAACTCTGGAGGGGCTTCAGGATTCAGAAGAGAGCAACATTATGTTGGCTTCAGACCCAAGGAAAACGCCGTGCAATATCGTTCCCTAGCCGCGTCACTGGCATTTATGGAATGAGTCCCCACTCAAACAAAAATACAGGTTATAATCTCCAACCAGTCTTGGGACAGCAAAAGGTAACATCAGTAGCACACCAAGAATGCACTGGGAGGGGCCGTGGCTCAGTGGCAGAGCCTCTGCTTGGCATGCAGAAGATCCAGGTTCAATCCCTGGCATCTCCAGTTAAAAGGACCAGGCAGGAGGGGATAAAGATAAAGATATTGGATTTATATCCCGCCCTCCACTCCGAAGAGTCTCAGAGCGGCTCACAATCTCCTTTACCTTCCTCCCCCACAACAGTCACCCTGTGAGGTGGGTGGGGCTGGAGAGGGCTCTCACAGCAGCTGCCCTTTCAAGGACAACCTCTGCCAGAGCTATGGCGGACCCAAGGCCATGCTAGCAGGTGCAAGTGGAGGAGTGGGGAATCAAACCCGGTTCTCCCAGATAAGAGTCCGCACACTTAACCACTACACCAAACCAGCTCTCCAGAAGGACCCAGGTTCAATCCCCGGCATCTCCAGTTAAGGATAAGGTAGCAGGTGATGTGAAAGACTTGAGACCCTGGAGAGCCCCTGCCAGTCTGAATACTGCCCTTGATGGCCCTATGACAAGATTCAGTATAAAGCAGTTTGATGTGTTTGGTTTTGCATAACAAGAGAACTGAAGGATGTGCCCACAGCAAACAAAGAGGTCCTCTGAAGACATTTGCAGGCTCAGTTCCCTGACACCACAGAAACGTCAAGTTTGCACAGACTCTTCAGCTGCATGAAGGTGGGGATGTCTCAGACTGATGGAATTATACATGCTGAAATAATACTTAGATGCAACAACAATACAACCATGGAAAATTAACGAAACCTATTAACAGTCCAACATATCACTAACAATAGCATCGTATATTGATAAACATCAAAATACATCATAAAGTTAAATTTCAAATGCAATATAAAGGTGCAAATTCATACACGTTCTTTTCAGTAAAAAGTGCAAGACTCACACAATCCCAAATGTTCTTATCACAGTTCACACTTTGTCTCCATAAAAGACTTCTGGAAGTTCCTACTCACTAAAAATCGAATTAGTGTCCTGGTCCCACATGTTAATCACTCTTTGGGTGAAGAAGTACTTCCTTTTATCAGTTTTAACCTGTCTGCTCAGCAATTTCATTGAATGCCCACGAGTTCTTGTATTGTGAGAAAGGGAGAAAAGGACTTCTTTCTCTACTTTCTCCATCCCATGCATAATCTTGTAAACCTCTATCATGTCACCCCGCAGTTGACGTTTCTCCAAGCTAAAGAGTCCCAAGCGTTTCAACCTTTCTTCATAGGGAAAGTGTTCCAGCCCTTTATCTACCACGGCCCCACGATCTCTCTCTTGGTCAGTCTCTGCCAGTTCACACCCCATCAACTTGTATTTGTAGCTGAGATTCTTGGCCCCAATGTGCATTACTTTGCACTTGGCCACATTGAACCTCATCTGCCACGTTGTGACGGGGGGAAGGTAAAGGAGATTGTGACCGCTCCGAGACTCTAATTCAGAGAGAAGGGCAAGGTATAAATCTGCAATTGTCTTCTTCTTGCAGGTCCTGGAATGGCCTTGGGTTGGCTGTAGCTCTCACAGAACTGTCCTTGAAAGGGTAGCTTCTGTCAGAGCTCTTTCAGCCCCACCTACCTCATAGGGTGTCTGTTGTGGGGGAGGAAGGTAAAGGGGATTGTAAGCCACTCTGAGATTCAGAGTGAAGGGCAGGGAACAAATCCAGTATCTTCTTCTTCTTCTGTATGTAATGCTGGTGACCTGTTTCGGTATATCTGAAGAAGCATGCATGCAATCAAAAGCTTATACCCAGAATAAAACTTCATTGGCCTTACAGGTGCCACTGAACTCAAACTGTATTCTTCTGCTTCTGACCGGCATAGCTGTCCATCCAGAACTCCCTTTGTCAAAGTATCCATTTTTCTTTCAGATGGGATGGCTCTCTTAGTTTTTTAAGAAGTATTTTTGTCCTTGTGTGCTTGCATGCCTGGAAGTCATGGTGATTTCTAGCGACCTCTAGTGGAGCTAGGATGTTTTTGGAGATTTGGCTTGCTATTCCCTTCCTCTGTGTCCCGCCCTGGTATTCCTTGGAGGTCTCCCTTCCAAGTACTTGCCAAATGCCCAGCCCTGCTTAGCTTCCAAGATTGGATGCAGCCGCTGGGCTATTCAGGTCAGATGGATCTCTTAATACTGATGCTGTCTAACCTACACATTTTGCATTCACTGTATGCTAATTTAGTGCCCACCCTCTACCTGTATTTATGGACTGGTGGTTTCAGTTTCATTGTATCCAAAGAAGTGTCCGTGCACACAAAAGCTTATACCTCAAATAAAACTTTGTCAGTCTCCCTTTTGGTTGATGTTGTAGCCAAGGAATAGAAAATATGCTCTTTAGCTTGCTTATTGAGTCGCTGTTTTGTCTTTTGGCAGCACACTCACAAACCAACCAAAGATAAGTTTTGCCATTGCACACCAATGAGCAAATCGTACCTGGTACAGGAGAAATTGCACAATCGACTGTCCCAAAATAGGCTCACAAAGTGTTTGCTTATTGCAGTAAGATTACAGATTAAAAGATCACCAGGGAGCTGAATTTCGGCCCCTGGAAATCTATAGACCAGTGTCAAAGAGCATCTATTATTCTATCGCATTTCATAGAATCATAGAGTTGGAAGGAACTTCTGAGGTCATCTAGTCCGACCCCCTGCACAATGCAGGAGACTCACAAATACCTCCCCCTAAATTCACAGGATCTTCTTTGCTGTCAGATGGCCATCTAGCCTCTGTTTAAAAACCTCCAAAGAAGGAGAGCCCACCACCTCCTGTGGAAGCCTGTGGAAACTTAGAATCATAGAATCCTAGAGTTGGAAGGGACCTCTAGGGTCTTCTAGTCCAACCCCCTGCACAATGCAGGAAACTCACAAATACCTCCCCCTAAATTCACAGGATCTTCTTTGCTGTCAGATGGCCATCAAGCCTCTGTTTAAAAACCTCCAAAGAAGGAGAGCCCACCACCTCCTGTGGAAGCCTGTGAAAACTTAGAATCATAGAATCCTAAAGTTGGAAGGGACCTCTAGGGTCTTCTAGTCCAACCCCCTGCACAATGCAGGAAACTCACAAATACCTCCCCCTAAATTCACAGGATCTTCTTTGCTGTCAGATGGCCATCAAGCCTCTGCTTAAAAACCTCCAAGGAAGGAGAGCCCACCACCTCCAAAGGAGAAAGCCCGTTCCACTGAGGAACTGCTCGAACGGACAGGAAGTTCTTCCTAATGTTGAGCATTTCAAAATGGGCTATACAAATCCCCACAAAGAGCAAAGTTATATAATAAACAATGACATACGTTCATTTTTAATAGCATAGAAACAATCTGGCCAGATGGATATTGATGTTTCAAAAGTCTTGTGCTTCAGGGGATACGTTAGGTTTCCAGAGAGACGATCAGTTGTACTGATCTCCTTCTGACTACTGTGAATTAGGTATGCAGGCAGGTGGGACTCCTCTCATACCCAGTGAGGATTTCCAAAAGCATTAAAAACATATAAACACCAGAAGAGCCCTGCTGGATTAGACCACTGGTCTATACAGTCCAGTAGTGTTGCCAAGTCAAATTCAAGAAACATCTGGGGACTTTTGGGGTGGAGCCAGGAGACTTTGGGGGTGGAGCCAGGAGCAAGGTTGTGACAAGCATCATTGAATTCTGAAGGGAGTTCTGGCCATCACATTTAAAGGGACTGCAAGACTTTTAAATGCCTTCCTTCCATTGGAAATAATGAAGGAGAGGGGTACCTTCTTTGGGGGCTCATAGAATTGGACCCCCTGGTCCAATCCTTTTGAAATTTGGCAGGTGTATTGACGGGAGGCATAGGATGCTGTGCTCCAAATGTGGTGCCTCTACCTCAAAAAACAGTCCCACCCCAGATACCTGTGGATCAATTCTGCACTATACTCTATGGGAATTGATCTCCATAGGGAATAATGGAGTGTCCAGCAGACATTTCCCCCCCCCCCCACTTTCTGATGACCCTGAAGTGGGGGGAGGGCCTACAAACTGGGTGATCCCCTGCCCCCACCTGGGGATTGGCAACCCTACCAGCAAGGTTGTGATAAGCATGATTGAACTCCAAAGGGAGTTCTGGCCATCACATTTAAAGGGACCGCACGCCTTTTAAATGCTTTCCCTCCACTGGAAACAATGAAGGATAGGGGCAACGTCTTTTGGGGCTCATAGAATTGGACCCCCCGGTCCAATCCTTTTGAAACTTGGAGGGTATTTTGGGGAGAGGCATTGGACGCTATGCTGCAAATTTAGTGCCTCTACCTAAAAAAACAGCTCCCCCCAGAGCCTCAGATACTTGCAGTTCAATTCTCCATTATACTCTATGGGAATTTGTCTCCATAGGGAATGATGGAGTTTCCAGCTGACATCCCCCCCCCCTATTTTCTGATGACCCTGAAGTGGCGGGAGGGCCTCCAAACCGGGCGATCCCCTGCCCCCACCTGGGGATTGGCAACCCTATGAGGTAGGTGGGGGGCGGGGCTCATTAAGAAGAACAAAGTTTCATTCTGGGTGTAAGCTTTCATGTGCATCCACCTTCTTGTATGCACGCACACTTCTGGGTGTAAGCTTTTGCACGCACGCACAATTCTCCTTTTTTTAGCTGAACTTTTTAAAACGATATAAAACAAGAGCAGTCAAATATTCACAAAATCTTAACCCTTTAAATCCCCCCTCCACCCAAGACAAAAACCTAGAATAACACATCATGGCATCCGGCCCCATCACACCTTGGCAAATAGAAGGGGAAGACGTGGAAGTAGTGACAGAGTTCACATTTCTGGGATCCAAGGTCACTGCAGATGGTGACTGTAGCCATGAAATCAAAAGACGTTTGCTCCTTGGGAGGACAGCTGTGGCGAACCTGGGCAGTATAATAAAAAGTAGAGACATCACCCTGCCAACAAAAGTCCGTACAGTCAAAGTGATGGTGTTCCCAGTAGTGATGTATGGCTGTGAGAGCTGGACCATAAGATAGACAGAGCACAGAAGAATAGATGCTTTTGAGCTGTGGTGCTGGAGAAGACTCTTGAGAGTCCCTTGGACTGCAAGAAGATCAAATCAGTCAATCCTAAGGGATGTCAACCCAGACTGTTCCCTGGAAAGTCAGATGCTGAAGCTGAAATACTTTGGCCACCGAATGAGAAGGGAGCACTCACTGGAGAAGACCCTGATTCTGGGAAAGACAGAAGGCAAAAGAAGAAGGGGACGGCAGAAAATGAGATGGCTGGACAGTGTTGCTTATGTAACAAAAATGAATTTGAGCAGGCTTTGGAGGATGGTGAAAGACAGGAGGGCCTGGCGTGACTTGGTCCATGGGGTCGCAAAGAGTCGGACTCGACTGTGCGACTGAACAACAACTATTATCCTAGGATCAGATTTGGACAGGCGACGTTCAAGAGGTTAGATAGTATGCTGCGAAATAAACTCCCTACATAGAGAATAGATCCAAGCGGGCAGCCGTGTTGGTCTGAAGCAACTGAACAAAGCAGGAGTCAAGTTGCACCTTTAAGACCAACCCATTTTTATTTAGAACGTCAGCTTTCGTTCTAAGAGCTTAGAGGGCTCTTCGTACGGGGCCTACTGCAAACACCAGGAGGATTGGCTACATCGGGGGGGGGGGGGTGCGTAGGGTTGCCAAGTCCAATTCAAGAAATATCTGGGGACTTTGGGGGTGGAGCCAGGAGACATTAGGGTTGGAGCCAAGATCAAGGCTGTGACAAGCATAATTGAACCCCAAAGGGAGTTCTGGCCATCACATTGAAAGGGACGGCACACCTTTTCAGTGCCTTCCTTCCATAGGAAATAATGAAGGATAGCGGCACCTTCTTTTGGGGCTCATAGAATTGGACCCCCTGGTCCAATCTTTTTGAAACTTGGGGGGTATTTTGGGGAGAGGCACTAGATGCTATACTGAAAATTTGGTGCCTCTACCCCAAAAACCAGCCCCCTCAGAGCCCCAGATACCCGCAGATCAATTCCGCATTATTTTCTATGGGAATAAATCTCCCTAGGGAATAATAGAGTTCCCAGCAGACATTTCCCTCCCCTCCCTCTGCTTTCTGACGACCCTGAAGCGTGGGGCGGGGGGGGGGGGGAGGGTCTCCTAACCGGGGGATCCCCTGCCCCCACCTGGGGATTGACAACCCTGGGGGTGTGTGGCCTAACATGCAGAGGAGCTCCTGCTAGAAAAAGAGCCCTGAGCACACCAAAGCTTACGTTCTGGAAAAGGGTAAAAGTCGGATCTACACGGATCTTCATGAACTCATACGATTTTTACATTGAAATGAAATCAAACCCCTGTAATTCTATAGATCATGTCTTAGACTATAGGCAGGACCACAAAAATCACGCTTCCGCGGATTCGTGGCGCAGATCCGTGTAGATCCGACTTTTCCCCCGTTGTAAATAAAAATGGGTTGGTCTTAAACGTGCCACTGGACTCCTACACTGGGAATAGGTCCTGTGACGAGTTCCAAAGAGCTCAGCCACTAGAATGCACGGCAGGCACGCCGACTTTCCCCCCAGACCCTAAGTCCCCAGGCCAGCACTAAACTTTCCCAGCTTTTCTAGGCACGCCCCTCGGGCCCCGACCGCTTCCTCGGGAGGCCAAACCCAGGCCGGCTCTGGGAGCCTCCCTCCCGCCCGCCCCGCTGCTCCTGCTCCGCCCCGCAGCTGGGCTATATGACCCTCCCCGGGTGCCCGTTGGCTGGCTGGCGCTGCTGCTTCGGCTGGGCGAGAGGAGAAGGCGCGAGATCATGGGTAAGGAAGCTGCAGCCCATCTCCCGGGCCTTGCGCCTGCAAGACGCCCAAGGCTGGCCTTTGGCTAGCGGGGCTCAGCCAGGTGCTGCCCGGGGGCCTCGACCCCCAAGCCCTTTGCAAGACCACCGGCAACGTGGCTCCGACGGGGCCGGGCTTGGGATTTGCAAAGGTTGCCAACTCCAGGTTGGAAAATTCCTGGAGTTTTTTTTTGGGGGGGGGAGAGGCCGGGGTTCGGGAGCTCAGCAACGTCCCGCTGCCCAAAGCAGTCGTGCCTTCTCTCTAGGGGGATAGCGCTCTCATCTGACGATCAGCTCTAATTCTGGCAGACCTCCTGGCCCCGCCGGGAGGTTGGCAACCCTAAAAGAAAAGCACTCTACCTGACGCTTGGGTGGGGGGAGAGAAGGTGGCTGGTGGATTTGCAACCCCCCTCCCCCCCCCCCACCCCCCGCAACTCCCTCCTTGGAGAAACCAGGGTCTTTTCCGTGGGAAAATGGTTTCTGCTTGCAGTTTTTCTTGGGGCTCAGCCCGGGTTGAGGGGTTTCTTTCCAGGCTTGGGCAGGGATGCTGTGGGGTGTGGGTGGGTGTGGTGTCGCTTCCTGCTTCTGTGATTGCCTTGTGAGAAAATTCCGTTGAAACGCTTGGGACTCTTTAGCTTGGAGAAACGTCGACTGCGGGGTGACATGAGAGAGGTTTACAAGATAATGCATGGGATGGAGAAAGTAGAGAAAGAAGTCCTTTTCTCTCTTTCTCTCAATACAAGAACTCGTGGGCATTCGATGAAATTGCTGAGCAGACAGGTTAAAACGGATAAAAGGAAGTACTTCTTCACCCAAAGGGTGATTAATATGTGGAATTCACTGCCACAGGAGGTGGTGGCGGCCACAAGCATGGCCACCTTCAAGAGGGGGTTAGATAAAAATATGGAGCAGAGGTCCATCAGTGGCTATTAGCCACAGTGTGTATACACACACACACACACACACACACATATATATAAATTTTTGCCACTGTGTGACACAGAGTGTTGGACTGGATGGGCCATTGGCCTGATCTAACATGGCTTCTCTTATGTTCTTAATCCATTGTGCCAGTCCAAGGGAAAGGATTCACGGTGGCTTTTGTATGAACGCTTCTACTGAAGCAGACCGCTGATCTATCAAGGCCAGAATTGCCAACTCAGACTGGCAGCAGCTCTCGGCCTGCTGCCCGGTCCTTTTAACTGGAGATGTCGGGGATTGAACCTGAGACCTTCGGCATACGAAGCAGATGCTCGGACTCTGTTATAAGAACGCATGGAGCTGGCTTGCCCTGGTGCATTGAGGCTGGTATTGCCTACTCTAACTGGCAGCAGATCTCTGGGATCCCAGGTCGAGGTCTTTCCCGTCGCCTGCTGCCCGGTCCTTTTAACTGGAGATCCCAGGGATTGAACCTGGGCCCTTCTGCATGCCAAGCAGAGGCCCTGCCACTGAGCTATGGCCCCTCTCCATGGCTCTCCAGGGTCTCAGGCAGAGGTCTTTCCCATCACCTCCTACCTGGTCCTTTTAACTGGAGGTGCCGGGGATTGAACCTGGGACCTTCTGCATGCCAAGCAGAGGCCCTGCCACTGAGCTATGGCCCCTCTCCATGGCTCTCCAGGGTCTCCGGCTGAGGTCTTTCCCGTTACCTGCTGCCTCTTCCTTTTTAACTGGAGATGCCAGGGATTGAACCTGGGCCCTTCTGCATGCCAAGCAGAGGCCCTGCCACTGAGCTATGGCCCCTATCCATGGCTCTCCAGGGTCTCAGGCTGAGGTCTTTCCCATCACCTCCTGCCTGGTCCTTTTAACTGGAGATGCCGGGGATTGAACCTGGGACCTTCTGCATGCCAAGCAGAGGCTCTGCCACTGAGCTATGGCCCCTCTCCATGGCTCTCCAGGGTCTCAGGCTGAGGTCTTTCCCATCACCTCCTGCCTGGTCCTTTTAACTGGAGATGCCAGGGATTGAACCTGGGACCTTCTGCATGCCAAGCAGAGGCCCTGCCACTGAGCTATGGCCCCTCTCCATGGCTCTCCAGGGTCTCAGGCTGAGGTCTTTCCCATCACCTCCTGCCTGGTCCTTTTAACTGGAGATGCCGGGGATTGAACCTGGGACCTTCTGCATGCCAAGCAGAGGCTCTGCCACTGAGCTATGGCCCCTCTCCATGGCTCTCCAGGGTCTCAGGCTGAGGTCTTTCCCATCACCTCCTGCCTGGTCCTTTTAACTGGAGATGCCAGGGATTGAACCTGGGACCTTCCGCACGCAGAGCATATGCTCTGCCACTGTCACAAGAACGCATAAAGCCGGCTTACCCCGGCGTATTGAGGTTGGTATTGCCTGCTCCAACTGGTAGCAGCTCTCCAGGGTCTCAGGTTCAGATCACCTCCTGACTGGGCCTCTTTAACAGTGTTCCCTCTGAGCTCAGCTAGTGTGAGCGAGCTCACAGTTTTTTAGCCTCTGCCTTCCACATTTCTGTCTTAGCTCAGGAAGGGTGGTGGCCCCACAGCAAACTAATTTATGCAGTAGCTCAGAACTTTTAATGCCAGGAGCGCTTGAAGTTGAATTTTTGCTGGCAAGATCCCACAGCTTAGAGGGAGCACAGCTGGTCTTCTTAACTGGAGATGCCGGGGATTGAACTTGGGACCTTCGGTGTGCTGAGCGGGTGTTCTACCACTGAGCCACAGCCCCTTTGCTTTATTTACTTGGACGCTCTTTTCCTGCTAGAACGCTACCAGGCAGGACTGGCCAGCTTTCTTGGGTCACCAAATTGGTGCGCAGAGCCAGTAGTCAGTTTTGAAACTAATCAGAGTTCTTTTTTTTATATGGCATTCCACTCTAAGTATAGATGAGAGACGGAGAGAGAGGATTCTATGCTAACAACCTAGGATGGGGATGGATGCAGGGGAGTGTGCCCCCATATCCATGGCTCAAGGGTAGACAACAGTGTTTTTCTTTTAGTGTGCGAGTGAGAAGTGTGAAGTCAGAAGAAGAGAAGAGATTGGATTTATCAGGGCTTTGTTTGTAGAAAAAGCCCAGCAGGACCTCATTTGCATATTAAGCCACACCCCTGGAGCCAAGCCAGCAGGACCTCATTTGCATATTAGGCCACACCCCTGACTGCACCATTGTTCCACACAGGGCTTTTTTGTAGGAAAAAACCTACAGGAACTCATTTGCATATTAGACCACACACCCCTGGTGCCAAGCCAGCCAGAACTGCATTCCGGCTCGAAAAAAAGCCCTTGGATTTATACCCCGCCCTTCACGCGGAGTCTCGGAGCAGCTTACAATCTCCTTCCCTTCCTCACCATTCAACAGACACCCTGCGAGGGAGGTGGGGCTGAGAGAGCTCGGAGAGAACTGGGACTGACCCAAGGCCAGCCAGCTGGCTGCTTGCAGAGGAGGAGTGGGGAATCAAACCCGGTTCTCCTAGATTAGAGTCCACGCTCTTAACCCCTGCACCAAGCTGGCTCTTGGAGATTTGATTGGCAGTGCAGATTTTTTAAAGGAAGCCTGGCTTTGGCAGCCGCTGCCACTCACAGCCCATGGGTGTCCATTTTGCGGCCGCGCGATGCCCAAAGGTGTCTGCAGCCGTTAAATGGGTTGAGATCCCTGAGCTGAGGCTAAGAAAGAATTGCCCAAAAGAGCCAGCCTAAAGGTTTAGGCCGGAAAGTTAGTGGAGGCTGGCACTTATGAAAGCTTCAGCATTTACAGTGGATCCTATAGCTGAAGGAAAACGTAATTAAGACGGTTAGCTGAGGGCATTTGGCACCCACAAGACTGCAACTATGAGACTGTGGTTCCCTGTCGTTGCTTATCTTTGGACCGAAGCGACTGGTCAAGATCTGAAAAGTGCCTCGAGATTGCTAGCATTGTAGTCCTGTTTGGTGTAGTGGTTAAGTGCACGGACTCTTATCTGGGAGAACCGGGTTTGATTCCCCACTCCTCCACTTGCAGCTGCTGGGATGGCCTTGGGTCAGCCATAGCTCTCACCTGAGTTGTCCTTGAAAGGACAGCTTCTGGGAGAGCTCTCTCAGCCAAACCCACCTCACAGGGCATATGTTGTGGGGGAGGAAGAGAAAGGAGATTGTGAGCTGCTCTGAGACTCTTCGGAGTGGAGGGCGGGATATAAATCCAATATCTTCATCTACCTCACAGGGTGTCTGTTGTGCGGGAGGAAGGGAAAGGAGATTGTGAGTGGCTCTGAGATTCTGTCCTTGAAAGGGCTGCTTCTGGGAGAGCTCTCTCAGGCCCACCCATCTCACAGGGTGTCTTTTGTGGGGGAGGAAGTGAAAGGAGATTGTAAGTGGCTCTGAGACTCTGTCCTTGAAAGGGCAGCTTCTGGGAGAGCTCTCTCAGCCCCACTCACCTCACAGGGTGTCTGTTGTGGGGGGGGGGGAAGGGAAGAGATTGTGAGTGGCTCAGAGACTCTGTCCTTGAAAGGGCAGCTTCTGGGAGAGCTCTCTCAGCCCCACTCACCTCACAGGGTGTCTGTTGTGGGGGGGGGGGAAGGGAAGGCGATTGTGAGTGGCTCTGAGACTCTGTCCTTGAAAGGGTAGCTTCTGGGAGAGCTCTCTCAATCCACCCACCTCACAGGATGTCTGTTGTGAGGGAGGAAGGAGATTGTGAGCTGATCTGAGACTCAGATTTGGAGTAGAAGGCGGGGTATAAGTCAAATATTATCACCATCATCTTAGCGTTTATCTATTTCTCTCCAGGAACCTGCAGGAGGTCACTTACAAAATATTAAAAAAATACCGGCCAAACATTCAAAGATGTTAATTAAAATCCAGCATTAAAAACCCAGCACAGTAAAACAAACAAAAGCTTAGGTGCATTCAACTGCAGGCAATTCATCTGCTGACAAGGAAGTAAGCCCCATTGGACTTAATGGGATATTACTTCCAGATAAACAATACCTGTTGGTCTGTAAAAACAGTTCTGGCCAAGCTTGGAGATTATTAAACAGCCGCTAAATGAGGTTAGCTTAATGTTATACTCCTTTTTGCAGGAAAACAGTGGAGCAAAATAAGGTAAAAAAACCCCCTGAAACAAGTCAATTTGAAATACATTCCACTCCAGAGCCAGTTTGGTGTAGCGGTTAAGTGTGTGGACTCTTACCTGGAAGAACCGGGTTTGAGGAGAAGGAGAAGAAGAAGACTACAGATTTATACCTCGCCCTTCTCTCTGAATCAGAGACTCGGAGTGGCTTGCAGTCTCCTTCCCTTTCCTCTCCCCACAAGCAGACACCTTGTGACTGAGCAATGTTCCCTGGAAGCTGAGGAGTCGTTTGAGCAAAAATTCTACTTTGAGAGCTACTGGCATTAAGGTTTCGAGCTGCTGCATAAATTAGTCGGCTCTGGGGCCATTTTTCCTGAGCTGAGACAAAAATGTGTGAGCCAGAAGCTAAACTGTGGGCTTGCTCGCACTCAGCTCAGAGGGAACACTGGTTGTGAGGTAGGTGAGGCTGAGAGAGCTCTCCCAGAAGCTGCCTTTTCAAGGACAACTCAGGTGAGAGCTATGGCTGACCCAAGGCCATTCCAGCAGCTGCAAATGGAGGAGTGGGGAATCAAACTCGGTTCTTCCAGATAAGAGTCCGCCCACTTAACCACTACACCATGCTGGCTCTCAGGACAATTTCTGTTCTTGGAACATGCAAAGAAGTTCCAAAGGTTCTTTAGCTTTATTGCTAGACCTCTTCTCCATCAGAAGTCCGACTAACGAAGCACCTTACCCCAGTTACTTCAAGTCACAAGCCAAGTTCCATTATTACATGAATACACGAAGCTGCCTTCTACTGAATCAGTCCCGTGGTCCATCAAGGTCAGCATTGCCTACTCAGACTGGCAGCCGCTCTCTGGGGTCTCAGGCTGCTTCTCAACCTATTGCCTGCTTCTCTTAGCTGGAGTTGCTGGGAACTGAACTGGGGACCTTCTGCATGCCAAGCAGACGCTCTACCACTGAGCCACAGCCCCTCCCCGCCCTTGGTCCATCATGGTCAATATTGTCTATTCAGATTGGCAGAGGCTCACCTGGGTCTCAGGCAGAGGTCCTTTACATATCCTACTTACATCGAAAGCCAGTTTGGTGTAGTGGTGAAGTGCACGGACTCTTATCTGGGGGAACTGGGTTTGATTCCCCACTCCTCCACTTGCAGCTGCTGGAATGGCCTTCGGTCAGCCATAGCTCTCACAGAACTGTCCTTGAAAGGGCAGCTTCTGGGAGAGCTCTCTCATCATCATCATCATCACATTTTATTTGTATCCCGCCCTCCCCGCCGAAGCAGGCTCAGTGCGGCTGACAACAAGAATTCAATACATGCATCAATACATCTCAGCCACACCCACCTCACAGGGTGTCTGTTGTGGGGGAGGAAGGAAAAGGAGATTGTAGGCCACTCAGAGTCTCTGTCCTTGAAAGGGCAGCTTCTGGGAGAGCTCTCTCAGCCCCACCCACCTCACAAGGTGTCTGTTGTGGGGGAGGAAGGGGAAGGAGATTGTAGGCCGTTCTGAGACTCTGTCCTTGAAAGGGCAGCTTCTGGGACAGCCCCACCTACCTCACAGGGTGTTTGTTGTGGGGGAGGAAGGGAAAGGAGATTGTGAGTCGCTCTGAGATTCAGAGTGAAGGGTGGGATATAAATCCAATATAGTCTTCTTCTTCTGGTCCTTTGAACTGGAGATGCTGGGGATTGAACCTGGGACCTTTTGTGTGCCAAACACATGCTCTGTCACTGAGCCATGGCCCCTACCTGGGCAAAAGGTGCTATATAAGTAGATAAGTAATAATGCAGTCCTGTGCAGAGTTACTCCTATCTTAAGCCATAGATTTCATTGGGCTTCGAAGGGGGATTCCTTGCATAGGATTGCATGGTGGCGGCTGGAGCAGGGAAGCCAAGCCACCGCCTTCCCTGCACCCCCACCCAATGAAAAGGGCAGGAGGGATCAAACGCGTTTTAGACCTGATCCAGAGAAAGGTTCAGCCTGGGTTCAGTGGGGGTTTATTCTGAAGGAAGTGTGTGTTGGATCGTGGCCAGGGGCACACTTCGGTTCTGCTGAAACAAACAGGACAAGTTTAGGCATGAATAGCCAGCCGCTCCTGGGCTGAAGAGCAGCTGGTTTTTCTCTGGATCTGAGACAAGAATGATTTTGGCCCACAATTAGGAGAGGCTGGCTTGGAGAAGCAAACCTGAAATTTCTTATAGGGCAATCCCATGCAGCCACTGAAATCAGCTGGCCTGAAGTGTTACTAATTCAGTGTTAATAACATTCCATAGAATTGCAGAGTTAGAAGTGGGGGTGATTGGGGCTAGTTAGGGTGGGAGTAGAGATGTCAAGACCCAGGGAGAAAAAACCTGGGGAAATAAGGCTCTTCTTCCAGTTTTTCTAATGGAAAAAATTGGAAATTTTGGAGCGTCCAGAAATAAAACTCCTATGAAATATTTAGAGTGAGTGGGTATAACGTACCGGGTTCAAAGCATGAGGACGCCTCTTTCCTGAATCCAGCTGGCTATTTTTTTAGGGTCTCAAGCTCAGCCAAGTCTCTACTGACCCTAAGGCCAAACTCCAGTTCCAGTGCATAACAGTGGGCATGCTGTAGATATAGCCATGCTGCATTTCTGTACCTTGACCCAAGAATCTGTGATGCAATTTTTGCACCTGCAAGCTAGACCAGGGGTGGCCAAACTTGCTTAACACAAGAGCCACATAGAATAAATGTCAGATGTTTGTGAGCTGCAGGACATGAACATCAAACGGAGGGAGGGAGGAAGACAGATTGAGGGAGAGAGAGGTGGAAAGGAAGCTGCTTTAACTGTAAATGTGTTCTCCAAGTTGCTGGCTTGGAGAAGTGATTTAAAGAGACAAATGCCCTCTCTAAGCCAGCCAGTGGGGCAGTGGGCGCTTCAGGAACCACACAATATTGTGTGAAAGAGCCACAGTTTGGCCACCCCGATGAGACTATCTGGAAAGCGTTTGTTGCTTCTCAGCTGTTGCATGCCTTCTGTTGGCCTTTTGACCTGACTCTTCTCTTCTGTTTGACTTTTTAAACTCTCCCTCAAACCACTGTGAGACAGATACTCAAGGAATAAGTAGCTTATTTCCCTGCCTTACGGGGTGGGGGGGTGGGCGGGCGGTGGTGGATATCAGAAGGAGATGAGGCAGAAACTTCACCAAAGCCTTGGAGGAAAATTCTGAAAGCTTGATTGAGAACTGAGCTCTCCCTAACAAACATTAAAAGTACTGGGTATATTTTCAGTTTTGCTTGATCAAAACTTGGGCATTGATTTCATATGCTAAATGATGCACTTCATCTTGTTAAAGCAGTAAAATTGGCTTAAGTTATAGAGGATAGTAGATATAACTTATTTATTTATTTGTTTTATTTGATTTTTAGCTTGCCCTTCCTGGAGAATAGGCTATTGCTGACCCAAGGCCATTGTAGCAGCTGCGAATGGAGGAGTGGGAAATCAAACCCGGTTCTCTCAGATAAGAGTCCGCACACTTAACCACTACACCAGATTGAATCAGAGTCTCAGAGCAGTTTACAATCTCCTATATCTTCCCTCCCCACAACAGACACCCTGTGAGGTGGGTGGGGCTGAGAGGGCTTCTACAGCAGCTGCCCTTTCAAGGACAACTCCTGCAAGAGCTATGGCTGACCCAAGGCCATTCCAGCAGCTGCGAGGGGAGGAGTGGGGAATCAAACCCGGTTCTCCCAGATAAGAATCCGCACACTTAACCACTACACCAAACTGGCTCTCCCAGAAGCTGCCCTTTCAAGGACAACCTCTGCCAGACCTATGGCTGACCCAAGGCCATTCCAGCAGGTGCAAGTGGAGGAGTGGGGTATCAAACCTGGTTCTCCCAGATAAGAGTCCGCACACTTAACCACTATACCAAACTGGCTCTCCCAGAAGCTGCCCTTTCAAGGACAACCTCTGCGAGAGCTATGACTGACCCAAGGCCATTCCAGCAGGTGCAAGTGGAGGAGCGGGGAATCAAACCCGGTTCTCTCAGATAAGAGTCCGCGCTCTTAACCGCTACACCAAACTGACACCCTTTGCATGCCCATGTGGAAGGGAAAGTGTGCATTTTGGGGGATCATTTTTTAATGTAATTTTTTTAATGTGCATGGACGTGTGTGCACTTGGAAGTCATGGTGACTGACCCGCCTGGAGGATATTCAGGGTGGTGGCTGAATAAAGCCTACCTCTGCCCCCCCGACTGCTGGTATTCCAAGGAGGTCTCCCATCCAAGTACTTGCCAGAGTCGCCTCTGCTTAGTTTCCGAGATCTGGTGAGATTGGGCGTGCCTGCGCTATCCAGGGCAGGGTGGGAAGGTGTGCATTTTGGAAGGCCCTGCCCCCATCAGTACTATTTCCTCAGTAACCCATTTGCTTTCCTCACTAACCCATTTCTCCTTTGAGCTACCGGAAGTTTTCCCCATGCTTATATAAAAAAGGGGGCAATTGCCGCACTCTTGCAGAGTTGGTGCTGCCAAACGCAATCGACACACTGCTGTAATTGAAATTGGGTAATGGACATACCATTGTACTGCAATGCTATAATATAAAAATTCTCATATATATATATATTTTTTAAAAAAATAAAAGCCTCAAACAACCCTCCAATGACATGGCAAGTAAAATTACTTGGGGGGGGCAGTAAATTGTGTGGGGAACTCCCATACAGATGCTCTGTTGCATAAGCGTTTGTGGAACCAACAAAAGGAACATGCAAAGCAACTGTGGTGCAGGGCTTTTTTTTTGTAGCAGGGACTCCTTTGCCTATTAGGCCACCCACCCCTGATGTAGCCATTAGCCAATCCTCCTGGAGCTTACAGGAGGCCCTGTAAGAAGAGCCTTGTAAGCTCTTGGAGGATTGGCTACATCAGGGCTGTGTGGCCTAATAGGCAAAGGAGTTCCTGCTACAAAAAGAAAAAAGGCGGTGCAGCTGTGATCCCTGAATATTTTGGGAGTGGTTTTGGATACCTAACAGACTGTGTGTTGCCTGTATAGTACTCTTCTGGTGAGAGCCAGTACACGGTGAGAGCCAGTTTGGTGTAGTGGTTAAGTGCGTGGACTCTTTAAATGCATTTTCTAATCCATCCAGCTGGCTTGGCTTGGAGAAGTGATTTAAAGAGACAAATGCTTTCTCCAAGCCTTCCGAGGGAGTGGTGGGGGCCAGTTTGATGTAGTGGTGAAGTGTGCGGACTCTTATCTGGGAGAACCGGGTTTGATTCCCCACTCCTCCACTCGCAGCTGCTGGAATGGCCTTGGGTCAGCCAGAGCTCTCTTATCTCGGAGAACCGGGTTTGATTCCCCACTCCTTCACTCGCAGCTGCTGGAATGGCCTTGGGTCAGCCACAGCTCTCTTATCTGGGAGAACCGGGTTTGATTCCCCCCTCCTCCACTCACAGCTGCTGGAATGGCCTTGGGTCAGCCAGAGCTCTCTTATCTGGGAGAACCGGGTTTGATTCCCCCCTCCTCCACTTGCACCTGCTGGAATGGCCTTGGGTCAGCCAGAGCTCTCTTATCTGGGAGAACCGGGTTTGATTCCCCACTCCTCCACTCGCAGCTGCTGGAATGGCCTTGGGTCAGCCAGAGCTCTCTTATCTGGGAGAACCGGGTTTGATTCCCCACTCCTCCACTTGCACCTGCTGGAATGGCCTTGGGTCAGCCAGAGCTCTCTTATCTGGGAGAACCGGGTTTGATTCCCCCCTCCTCCACTTGCACCTGCTGGAATGGCCTTGGGTCAGCCAGAGCTCTCTTATCTGGGAGAACCGGGTTTGATTCCCCACTCCTCCACTCGCAGCTGCTGGAATGGCCTTGGGTCAGCCAGAGCTCTCTTATCTCGGAGAACCGGGTTTGATTCCCCACTCCTCCACTCGCACCTGCTGGAATGGCCTTGGGTCAGCCACAGCTCTCTTATCTGGGAGAACCGGGTTTGATTCCCCCCTCCTCCACTCACAGCTGCTGGAATGGCCTTGGGTCAGCCAGAGCTCTCTTATCTGGGAGAACCGGGTTTGATTCCCCCCTCCTCCACTTGCACCTGCTGGAATGGCCTTGGGTCAGCCAGAGCTCTCTTATCTGGGAGAACCGGGTTTGATTCCCCACTCCTCCACTCGCAGCTGCTGGAATGGCCTTGGGTCAGCCAGAGCTCTCTTATCTGGGAGAACCGGGTTTGATTCCCCACTCCTCCACTTGCACCTGCTGGAATGGCCTTGGGTCAGCCAGAGCTCTCTTATCTGGGAGAACCGGGTTTGATTCCCCCCTCCTCCACTTGCACCTGCTGGAATGGCCTTGGGTCAGCCAGAGCTCTCTTATCTGGGAGAACCGGGTTTGATTCCCCACTCCTCCACTCGTAGCTGCTGGAATGGCCTTGGGTCAGCCACAGCTCTCTTATCTGGGAGAACCGGGTTTGATTCCCCCCTCCTCCACTTGCACCTGCTGGAATGGCCTTGGGTCAGCCAGAGCTCTCTTATCTGGGAGAACCGGGTTTGATTCCCCCCTCCTCCACTTGCACCTGCTGGAATGGCCTTGGGTCAGCCAGAGCTCTCTTATCTGGGAGAACCGGGTTTGATTCCCCCCTCCTCCACTTGCACCTGCTGGAATGGCCTTGGGTCAGCCAGAGCTCTCTTATCTGGGAGAACCGGGTTTGATTCCCCACTCCTCCACTTGCAGCTGCTGGAATGGCCTTGGGTCAGCCAGAGCTCTCTTATCTGGGAGAACCGGGTTTGATTCCCCACTCCTCCACTTGCAGCTGCTGGAATGGCCTTGGGTCAGCCAGAGCTCTCTTATCTGGGAGAACCGGGTTTGATTCCCCACTCCTCCACTTGCACCTGCTGGAATGGCCTTGGGTCAGCCAGAGCTCTCTTATCTGGGAGAACCGGGTTTGATTCCCCCCTCCTCCACTTGCACCTGCTGGAATGGCCTTGGGTCAGCCACAGCTCTCTTATCTGGGAGAACCGGGTTTGATTCCCCACTCCTCCACTCGCAGCTGCTGGAATGGCCTTGGGTCAGCCAGAGCTCTCTTATCTGGGAGAACCGGGTTTGATTCCCCCCTCCTCCACTTGCACCTGCTGGAATGGCCTTGGGTCAGCCAGAGCTCTCTTATCTGGGAGAACCGGGTTTGATTCCCCCCTCCTCCACTTGCACCTGCTGGAATGGCCTTGGGTCAGCAAGAGCTCTCTTATCTGGGAGAACCGGGTTTGATTCCCCACTCCTCCACTCGCAGCTGCTGGAATGGCCTTGGGTCAGCCAGAGCTCTCTTATCTGGGAGAACCGGGTTTGATTCCCCCCTCCTCCACTTGCACCTGCTGGAATGGCCTTGGGTCAGCCAGAGCTCTCTTATCTGGGAGAACCGGGTTTGATTCCCCACTCCTCCACTCGCAGCTGCTGGAATGGCCTTGGGTCAGCCAGAGCTCTCTTATCTGGGAGAACCGGGTTTGATTCCCCACTCCTCCACTCGCAGCTGCTGGAATGGCCTTGGGTCAGCCAGAGCTCTTGTAGGAGTTGTCCTTGAAAGGGCAGCTGCTTTGAGAGTCCTCTCAGCCCCACCCACCTCAAAGGTGTCTCTTGTGGGGGAGGAAGATAAAGGAGATTGTGAGCCGCTCTGAGACTCTGAAATTTGGAGCGGAGGGCGGGATGTAAATCCAGTATCTTCTTCTCCGAGAGCCACACAATATGTGTGAAACAGCTGCACGTGGCTCCCGAGCCACAATTTGGCTCACAGGGTGTCTTTTGGGGGCGGGGAAGGTAAAGGACATTGTGGCCGCTCTGAGATTCAGAGTATAGGGTGGGGTATAAATCCAAGATCGTCATCATCTTCCCTCTCACCCACTTCCATTTTGGGTATTTTTTAAAAATTTTGCTTGCACGTGTGTGTGCGTGCGCACCTGGAAGTCACGACAACCTCCGGTGGCTGAGCCCTGTGATCGGCCTGGAGGATATTCAGGGAGGTAGCTGAATAAGGCCTGCCCCTGCCTGCCTCCCAATTGCTGGTATTCCAAGGGGGTCTCCTCTTCAAGTACTTGCCGGGGTCAGCCTCTGAGATCCGATAAGATGGGGCTTCCCGGGGCCCTCTCACCCACTCCTGCTGCTGACAATTCAGATATCTCCTATCCGGCGAATGAGTTTATGATGTAACTTCTGTTGGGACACGGCCCTTTAGGTCGTTCAGCTTCGCTCCTTGCCGTCTGCAGGGCTGTGGGATTCTCCCCTCTCTTCCAATACGTTACTCATTAAGACAAACATGCGATATGACCCGTGCAGATTCTGCCGTTGTGGCTCTGCACGAAGGCCCAGGATGGCCAAACCAGTTGCGTTTAGTGGGCACCTTTGACGCTTCCAGATAGGCCTCATCTTGGGCAGGAGCTCACAGGAGCAGAACTCCAGAATCTCTAAATTGGTTCGTGCTCTTTCTTTCTTACCTCCCCCCCCCAAAAAAAAAACTTGCTTCTGGGCTGCATTGTTTGAACAAGAACTCGTGGGCACTCCATGAAATTGCTGAGCAGTCGGGTTAGAACGGATAAAAGGAAGTCCTTCTTCACCCAAAGGGTGATTAACATGTGGAATTCGCTGCCCCGGGAGGTGGTGGTGGCTACAAGCATAGCCACAGCGTATCCTTGGAACTCTCTGTCTGGGGCAGTGATGCTCTGTATTCTTGGTCCTTGGGGGGGCCACAGTGGGAGGACTTCTAGTGTCCTGGCCCCACTGGTGGACCTCCTGATGGCACCTGTTTTTTTTGGCCACTGTGTGACACAGAGTGTTGGACTGGATGGGCCACTGGCCTGATCCAACATGGCTTCTCTTATGTTCTTATGTCTGGGGCAGGGATGCTCTGTCTTCTTGGTACTTGGGGGTGGGGGGCAACAGTGGGAGGGTTTCTGGTGTCCTGGCCCCACTGATGGACCTCCTGATGGCACCTGGGGTTTTTTTGGCCCCTGTGTGACACAGAGTGTTGGACTGGATGGGCCACTGGCCTGATCCAACATGGCTTCTCTTATGTTCTTATGTCTGGGGCAGTGGTACTTTGTATTTCTGGTGCTTGTGGGGAGGGACAGTGGGAGGGCTTCTAGTGTTCTGGCCCTACTGGTGGATCTCCTAATGGCACCTAGTTTTTTTGGCCACTGTGTGACACAGAGTGTTGGACTGGAGGGGCCGCTGGCCTGATCCAGCATGGCTTCTCTTATGTTCTTATGTGACACAGAGTGTTGGACTGGAGGGACCACTGGCCTGATCCAGCATGGCTTCTCTTATGTTCTTATGTGTGGGGCTGGGATGCTCTGTATTCTTGGTCCTTGGGGGGCCACAGTGGGAGGGCTTCTAGTGTCCTGGCCCCACTGGTGGACCTCCTGATGGCACCTGTTTTTTTTTTTGGCTACTGTGTGACAGAGTGTTGGACTGGATGGACCATTGGCCTGATCCAACATGGCTTGTCTTATGTTCTTATGAACCCCCTGGAGAATTTTGCAGAACTCTTAAGATTTGGCAAATATTTTTCCCCATAAAAAAGGGGGAAATAACCAAAACGTATAAAGCAAGACAGATGGAAATGCCACTGTGGCCACATAGGAGAAAGGAATTGAAAAAGTATGATGGGAGTAAGATTTAAAGATTTCAGGTTTTCACGGCTGGTAACATCATTAGGGTTTGTAGAATCTTTCGGGCTCAAGTGCTGTGTTCCACTGGAGAAAGTTTTTCTTCCAGATGTTTCATTCTCGGCTGCGGAGAACATCCTCAGTGGCACTCTGACCTTCTTGGCTGCTGTGCATTGAGTGAGGCCAGGGCTGCTGGAGAGCTGCTGTTTCTAGGCTGGAGGGGGTGTGGTGAAAGGGCAATAGGTTTGTGGATGTGCCCATTGTTTGGTGGGGCTTCCTGGAAGGGTAGTGATAAGGAAACTGGCTGTTGAATGTGACCATTGTTCTGTGTTAATTGCTGGGAGGGTTGGAAGGGGTGTGAAGAAAAGGAAGATGGTTGTTGACTGTGCTGACTGGCCCCACTCCTCCGATGTAGCCAATCCTCCAAGAGCTCAAAGGGCTCTTTGTACAGGGCCTACTGTAAGCTCCAGGAGGACTGGCTGCATCAGGGAGGTGTGGCCTAATATGCAAAGGAGTTCCCTATTGATGCTCAGAGCTGCTTGCAGCGCCTTGCCTGGTGGTACGCATCTGGGAACATGGAAGAGGAAGCCCTCGCAACTGAGTGGTGCGACTTGAGCACCCTGCCAGAAGCCCTGGCAGCTGCCAGACTTCACCATCTGCGGACGCCAGCCCTGAAGGGAAGTGTTGACATTGTAGGGAAAACATTGACAGTGTCGCAGCTGCTGCAAAGGCTGTAAACTTGGCTTGGTTTCCCCTTTCCCCCTTTTGGTTTAGGGCTTTCAAGATAACAGCCTGCACCTTGAAGCAGCCTCGCAGCTGGGAAGGGAGCAGGGATCTCTTTTAGTTCCAAGACATTTTGCCACCTGACGCAAGGTCACACCAGCAGCTGAATGTGGAGGAGTGGGAAATCAAACCCAGTTCTCGTACTTAACCACTACACCAGACAGCCTCCCTGAATTCAACACAGGACTGCCATTTTGGGGGCTGGAATTGTGTTTTGTCCTAACTTGGCATGCAATAAGTTTTAAACATGAGGGTAGAGTAGATGTAATGCAGCTGTGAACCCACATCCTGGCGATTCCAAGATCATCTCCCCATACATAGCGGTTCTTTCTCCTCTCCAAGCAAAGCTGGGTAGTTAAGAACATAAGAGAAGCCATGCTGGATCAGGCCAATGGCCCCTCCAGTCCAACACTCTGTGTCACATAAGAACATAAGAGAAGCCATGTTGGATCAGGCCAGTGGCCCCTCCAGTCCAACACTCTGTGTCACATAAGAACATAAGAGGAGCCCTGTTGGCTCAGTCCAATGGCCCATCCAGTCCAACACTCTGTGTCACATAAGAACATAAGAGAAGCCATGTTGGATCAGACCAGAAGCCCATCCGGTCCAACACTCTGTGTCACATAAGAACATAAGAGGAGCCCTGTTGGCTCAGTCCAATGGCCCATCCAGTCCAACACTCTGTGTCACATAAGAACATAAGAGAAGCCATGTTGGATCAGACCAGAAGCCCATCCGGTCCAACACTCTGTGTCACATAAGAACATAAGAGAAGCCATGTTGGATCAGGCCAATGGCCCATCCAGTCCAACACTCTGTGTCACATAAGAGAAGCCATGTTGGGTCAGGCCAATGGCCCATCCAGTCCAACACTCTGTATCACATAAGAACATAAGAGAAGCCATGTTGGATCAGGCCAATGGCCCCTCCAGTCCAACACTCTGTGTCACATAAGAGAAGCCATGTTGGATCAGGCCAATGGCCCCTCCAGTCCAACACCCTGTGTCACATAAGAACATAAGAGAAGCCATGTTGGATCAGGCCAGTGCCCCTCCATTCCAACACTCTGTGTTACATAAGAACATAGCAGAAGCCATCTAGTTTCTTATTGCAAAATTTCCATTAAACTGTGATTTTGTCCCCAGTACTTGGCTTGTGGAGTAAGTTGTTTGTACCTCTTTTAAAAACCAATATATTAATCCAACAAACAGGGCTGGGCTTATCAAAGAATAACGTTCTTCGCTTGTGCAATCCGAATTCTCAGCCAAAGACAGCTGGATTATGCAACTTGCAATATTTCTTATATATATCACATTTATTCTGCTTCAGCGAGCTACATGGGAGGGTCAGAAAGTTATGTGAGGCTATGAGGTCTCATCCGATTGCTAGAAATCCAACCCAGCCTCCATCTTGGGAGTTTGAAATTTCCACAGAGTTTGCCTACATACTTGGCAGTTGGTGTAGTGGTTAAGTGCGCGAACTCTTATCTGGGAGAACTGGGTTTGATTCCCCACTCCTCCACTTGCAGCTGCTGAAATGGCCTTGGGTCAGCCAGAGCGCTCTTATCTGGGAGAACCGGGTTTGATTCCCCACTCCTCCACTTGCAGCTGCTGGAATGGCCTTGGGTCAGCCAGAGCCCTCTTCTCTGGGAGAACCGGGTTTGCTTCCCCACTCCTCCACTTGCAGCTGCTGGGATGGCCTTGGGTCAGCCAGAGCTCTCTTCTCTGGGAGAACCGGGTTTGATTCCCCACTCCTCCACTTGCACCTGCTGGAATGGCCTTGGGTCAGCCAGAGCTCTCTTCTCTGGGAGAACCGGGTTTGATTCCCCACTCCTCCACTTGCAGCTGCTGGAATGGCCTTGGGTCAGTCATAGCTCTAGCAGGAGTTGTCTTTGAAAGGGAAGATTCTGGGAGAGCTCTCTCAGGCCCACCTGCTTCACAGGGTGTTTGTTGTGGGGGAGGAAGATAAAGGAGATTGTGAGCCGCTCTGAGTGGAGGGCAGAATATAAATCCAATGTCGTCGCCGTCGTCTTCTGTCTTGGGGGCCCATTTTGTGTGGTTTTGCATTACGGCACCGTCAGTTGCTTCCAAATTAGGACGACCCTATGAATTAAAGGCACTAGTCTGGGTAGCCCAGTCTTCTCAGATCTTGGAAGCTAAGCAGGATCTGCCCTGGTCAGTATTTAGAAGGGAGACCTCCAAGGAATACCAGGGCTGGGGCGCAGAGACGGGCAGTGTCAAATCAGTTCTGAACACCTCTTGCTTTGAAAACTCCATGGGGTCCCCAGAAGTCCGCTGTGACTTGACAATAAAATAACAACAACAACAATATCCACCAAAAATGTCCTATCATACCAAGGTCTTGCATATGGAGGGCTGTGGCTTTCTTGATTATGTCTGTCCATCTCCTGTTGGGTCTGCCTGCTGCTTTCTGCCTTTCCTAGCATTCGTGTCTTTTCCAGGGACTTCTGTTTTCCTGTAATGTGACCAAATTACGTTTGCCTCAGTTTTTTTTTTATTTTAGCTTCCAGAGAGAGTCCAGGCTTGAAACTTCCTTCTTTTCAAAAAAAGAGAATCAGTTTGGTGTAGCGGTTAAGTGTGCAGACTCTTATCTGGGAGAACCGGGTTTGATTCCTCACTCCTCCACTTGCAGCTGCTGGAATGGCCTTGGTTCAGCCAGAGCTCTCATAGGAGTTGTCCTTGAAAGGGCAGCTTCTGTCAGAGCTCTCTCAGCCCCACCTACCTCACAGGGTGTCTGTTGTGGGGGAAGAAGATAAAGAAGATTGTAAAGCCAGTTTGGTGTAGTGGTTAAGTGTGTGGACTCTTATCTGGGAGAATGGGGTTTGATTCCCCATTCCTCCACTTGCAGCTGCTGCAATGGCCTTGGGTCAGCCATAGCTCTGGCAGAGGTTGTCCTTGAAAGGGCAGCTGCTGTAAGAGCCCTCTCAGCCGCACCCACCTCACAGGGTGTCTATTGTGGGGGATGAAGATAAAGGAGATTGTGAGCCGCTCTGAGATTCGGAGTGGAGGGTGAAATATAAATTATTATTCTTCCTTCAGTTTGGTGTCGTGGTTAAGTGTGCGGACTCTTATCTGGGAGAACCGGGTTTGATTCCCCACTCCTCCACTTGCACCTGATAGCATGGCCTTGGGTCAGCCGTAGCTCTGGCAGAGTTGTCCTTGAAATGGCAGCTGCTGTGAGAGCCCTCTCAGCCCCACCCACCTCACAGGGTGTCTGTTGTGGTGGGAGAAGATATAGGAGATTGTAAGCCACTCTTGAGTCTCTCATTCAGAGAGAAAGGTGGGGAATAAATCTGCAAGAACCGGGTTTGATTCCCCACTCCTTCACTTGCAGCTGCTGGAATGGCCTTGGGTCAGCCATAGCTCTCGCAGGGGTTGTCCTTGAAAGGGCAGCTGCTGTGAGAGCCCTCTCCAGCCCCACCCACCTCACAGGGTATCTGTTGTGGGGGGAGAAGATATAGGAGATTATGAGCCAGTCTGAGATTCAGTATGAAGGGCAGGGTATAAATCCAATATCTTCTTCTCCTTGTCCTCCTCCTCCTCCTTCTTAAAAAGCAACAGGTGGGAACAGTCATCTTGGAGTCCCGCACAAGGCTCTTCCTGCATTTAATCAGAATAATGGGGAATACCTTCCCTTCAGGCATGCCATCTGTAGCCAGGCCGGGCCTAAACACTATCCTCTGCAGATCTTTAACCTCTCTCCATCATTTTAATTTGCAGCAAAATGTGGAGAATGCGGTCCCGGATACAAAACCCCCCTGGAAGCGATGAAAGGTAAGGGTGTGTGTATCTTCTTTGGTCTGTGGGTTCTGAATGTCTTTGTGATGCTTGCCTTGTGGCCAAAAAAAATTCACAGGTGCCAGAAGCCGTACCAGTGTGCTCCTGCCAAGCACCAAGGATACAGAGCATCACTGTCCTAGACATAAGAACATAAGAGAAGCCATGTTGGATCAGGCCAATGGCCCCTCCAGTCCAACACTCTGTGTCTCATAAGAACATAAGAGAAGCCCTGTTGGATCAGGCCAATGGCCCCTCCAGTCCAACACTCTGTGTCTCATAAGAACATAAGAGAAGCCCTGTTGGATCAGGCCAATGGCCCCTCCAGTCCAACACTCTGTGTCTCATAAGAACATAAGAGAAGCCCTGTTGGATCAGGCCAGTGGCCCCTCCAGTCCAACACTCTGTGTCTCATAAGAACATAAGAGAAGCCATGTTGGATCAGGCCAGTGGCCCCTCCAGTCCAACACTCTGTGTCTCATAAGAACATAAGAGAAGCCCTGTTGGATCAGGCCAATGGCCCCTCCAGTGCAACACTCTGTGTCTCATAAGAACATAAGAGAAGCCATGTTGGATCAGGCCAGTGGCCCCTCCAGTCTAACTCTCTGTGTCACATAGTGGCCAAAGCCAAGGGCCCATTAGGAGGTCCTCCAGCAGGGACAGAGCTCCAGAAGCCCTTCCATTCTTTACCCCCAAGCACCAAGAAGACAGAGCATCACTGCCCCAGACAGAAGAGCATAAGAGGAGACATGTTGGATCAGGCCAGTGGCCCCTCCAGTCCAACACTCTGGGTCACACAGAGTGCCATCTGGAGGTCCACCAGCAAGGCCAGAGTTCCAGAAGCCCTTCCACTGTTACTCCCCAACCACCAAGAAGACAGAGCATCACTGTCCCAGACAGAGTGTTCCATCTAGACCTTATGGTTAATAGCCTCTCATAGATCTATTCTCTTAAGAACATAAGCAAAGCCATATTGGATCAGGCCAGTGGCGCACCCAGTCCAACAGTCTGTGTCAAAACCAGAACCAAAACCCAGGGGCCATTAGGAGGTCCACCAGCAGGGACAGATCTCCAGAAGCCCTCCAAGCATCAAGAATCATAGAATCATAGAGTTGGAAGGGACCTCTAGGGTCATTTAGATCAACCCCCTGCATAATGCAGGAAACTCCCACTAAATTCACAGGATCATGCCTTCTGGAGCCACATAAAACAATTCCGCACCATCCGCCATAGGACTTGAAGAGTTGGAAGGGACCTCCAGGGTCGTCTAATGTCCAACCCTCCGCACAATGCAGGAACTTCACAAATACCTCCCCTTAAATTCACAGAATCTTCACTGCTGTCAGATGGCCATCTAGCCTTTGTTTAGAAACCTCCAAGGAAGGAGAGCCCACCACCTCCCAAGGAAGCCTGTTCCACTGAGGAACTGCTCTAACCGTCAGGAAGTTCTTCCTAATGTTGAGCTGGAGCTCTTTTGATTTAATTTCAACCCACTGGTTCTGGTCCTACCTTCTGGGGCCACAGAAAGCAATTCCACACCATCCTCTAGATGACAGCTCTTCAAGTACTTAAAGATGGTGATCCTATCACCTCTCAGCCGCCTCCTCTCCAGGCTAAACATTCTCAGCTCCTTCAACCTTTCCTCATAGGACTCGGTCTCCAGACCCCTCATCATCTTTGTCGCCCTCCTCTGGACCCGTTCCAGGTTGTCTCTGTCCTTCTTAAAATGTGGTGCCCAAAACTGAACAGAAGACTCCAGATGAGGTGTTACCATAGCAGAGTAAAGCGATACCACCACTTCACATAATCTGGATACTGTTCTTCTGTTGAGACAGCCCAAAATTGCAAGAATACAGAGCGTCACTGCCTCAGACAGAGTGTTCCATCTAGACCTTCTGCCTAGAAGCCACTGATGGACCTCTGCTCCATATGTTAGACATAGCATTGCTTTTCTAAATAAAGTTCACGAGGCACAGGTTTCCTAAGTGAGAAGAAACAGATACGGCTTCTGTCAGGGAGTGGCAGCTATAACTCGATCCTTTGGAGGAAAGCCAGAACAAATAAGGAAATGCCCTCAGCTAAGGAGATTCTATTGTGCACCGGGCACATTTGGGGCTTAGCAGAGATCAGAAGTTGGTTTTTGAACGTCTTCCACCTGAATGTCTTCCACATAAATCGATGGTGCGGTCTCATTTGGAATACTGCGTACAATTCTGGTCACCGCACCTCAAAAAGGATATTATAGCATTTGGAAAAGGGCAACTAGAATGATTAAAGGGCTGGAACACTTTCCCTATGAAGAAAGGTTAAAACACTTGGGGCTCTTTAGCTTGGAGAAACAATACAAGAACTTGTGGACATTCAATGAAATTGCTGAGCAGTTGGGTTAGAACGGATAAAGGGAAGTCCTTCTTCACCCAAAGGATGATTAACATGTGGAATTCACTGCCACAGGATGTGGTGGCGGCTACAAGCATAGCCAGCTTCAAGAGGGGATTGCTCAGCAATTTCATTGAATGCCCACGAGTTCTTGTATTGTGAGAAAGGGAGAAAAGTACGGTACTTCTTTCTCTGCTTTCTCCATCCCATGCATAATCTTGTAAACCTCTCTCATGTCACCCCACAGTCAACGTTTCTCCAAGCTAAGGAGCCCCAAGCGTTTTAACCTTTCTTCATAGGGAAAGTGTTCCAACCTTGTAATAATCCTAGTTGCCCTTTTCTGCACTTTTTCCAATGCTATAATATCTCTTTTGAGGTGGCCAGAACTACACACAGTACTCCAAATGAGACCGCACCAATCAATTTATACAAGGGCACTATGATACTGACTGATTTGTTTTCAATTCCCTTCCTAATAATTCCCAGCATGGCGTTGGCCTTTTTTATTGCAACCACACACTGTCTTGACATTTTCAGTGACATTGCAGAAGCCTTGCTGGGCAAAAGTTCGGCTTGGCCCTGCCTAATTCCTGAAAACTTTTGGTGGACTCTAGAAAAGGTGTAGGCAGTCCCTGGTCTAGCATTTGGCCATTCTCATGTTCCAAGAAAAAGCAATTGTTTTGTCTTTCTTGACTGCTTTCTGAAAGGTCCCCGGGAAGAGATCGTGTACCTGCCCTGTATCTACAGGAACACTGGAATCCAGAAGCCGGACTACTTAGCCACAGTCGATGTGGACCCCAAGTCTCGAACCTACTGCCAGGTATGTTTTGTTCCATCTTCGGGCTCCGGTTCTGCGTTTGAGAGCTCCAGTCCGTTGTCCAATTGCGGCCAAGGGAACCTCGCAAGTTGTTGTTGCCCTCAACACTACCTGTTGTCTGCCCTTTCTTGGACCTCCCAAAAGGGCATGTTTGTGTGTGTGTGTGTGTGTGTTGTTCATTTAATGAAACTGAGGATCAGTTTACATAAGTGCCAAGATAAGGTGACAGAGCCTCGTGGCGCAGAGTGGTAAAGCTGCAGTACTGCAGTCTGAGCTCTCTGCTCACGACCTGAGTTCGATCCCGGCGGAAGCTGGGTTCAGGTAGCTGGCTTGAGGTGATGCAAAAGACTGAGATGCCTGAGACCTGGGAGAAGAACTGAGGGTTTGATTCAGTATAAGGCAGCTTCACATATGTTCCTCTTTAGGGGGGGGGCTGTGGCTCAGAGGCAGAGCAGCTGCTTGGCATGCAGAAGGCCCCAGGTTCAATCCCAAGTCTTTCTAGCTAAAGGGGTGAGGCAGTAGGTGGTGTGAGAGACTCTCTCTCTGCCTGAGACCCTGGAGAGCAGCTGCCAGTCCGAGTAGACAATACTGCTCTTGATGGACTGATAGTTTCAGAGGTCGCTGTGTTGTCCTGCAGCTGAACAGCTAGATTCAAGTCCAGGATCACCTTAGAGACCAATGAAATGTTGAGAATATAAACTTTTGAGAGTCAAAGCCCTCTTTGTCAAATATGGGTCAGAAGGGCGATCCCCGAGTCCTTCGAATGGAAGCCCTGATGGTCTGATGCAGTATAGGTCAGCATCGTGCACACTCAGCCAGTTTGGGGTAGTGGTTAAGGGTGCAGATTCTTATCTGGGAGAACTAGGTTTGATTCCCCACTCCTCCACTTGCACCTGCTAGCATGGCCTTGGGCCAGCCATGGGTTTTGCAAGAGTTTCCTTGAAAGGGCAGCTTCTGGGAGAGCTCTCTCAGCCTCACCCACCTCACAGGGTGACTGTTGTGAGGGAGGGAGATAAAGGAGATTGTGAGTGGCTCTGAGACTCTGTCCTTGAAAGGGCAGCTTCTGGGAGAGCTCTCTCAGCCCCACCAACCTCAAAGGGTGACTGTTGTGAGGGAGGAAGATAAAGGAGATTGTGAGTGGCTCTGAGACTCTGTCCTTGAAAGGGCAGCTTCTGGGAGAGCTCTCTCAGCCCCACCTACCTCACAGGGTGTCTGTTGTGGGGAAGGAAGGTAAAGGAGATTGTGAGCCGCTCTGAGATTCGGAGTGGAGGGCAGGATATAAATCCAATATCTCCTTCTTCTTCTCATGTGCACCTGAGATCTCCAGATTCCTTTGAGTTAAGATTGATGTTCAGAGAAGGGGGAATATCAGCAGGCAGAGGTTGATTTCCTCTGTTTACATGTCTTCTCATTCTCCATCATCACAAAGTCAGATCGTTGGCTGGGAATCGAGCTTCAGCTGCTTAAATCTCTCTATGCGTGTTTACTTTCAGGCAGGAAGACAGCCATAAATTTGGACTCCCCATAAAAGCTGATAGATTCCCACTGGAATCTTTTAAAGGTTTGAGAGACCAGCTGGCTCCGTTTTGAACCCAAAAAAATGCATCATTGCAACATGGTTTCCCCCCGCCTCCCTCCCCAAACACGTCCTCGCTCAACTTGTGAGTGGCTCAGATTGCTAAATTGCTTGTTTGCTTTTCTGAACTTGCGGCCACATACTTTGGGGGCCTGTTGATCAAGTTTGGTAAGGTGTCTTGTCGAACCTGCTTCTTTTGTGTAACGGGCACAGAAGGCTTTGAACGGTAGATGACGCTTGAATGGCATGGGCTAAACCTTGGAAATCCCCCAGGCCTCCTGCAGTCTCAGCCTGGTATCCAGGTAGGGTTGCCAACCTCCAGGTTATGTAAATAAAAAAACTGCTAAGAGACACCATAAATTTTAAACAAACAGACAGGGTAATGTAGAGGCCAGTGGTGCTCTGGCCAAGCTTGCACATGGAACTTCAAATATACAAGAGCATGTAGCAAAAAGATATTCACAGAAGACCGTTTAAAACCAGTCTTCCCAATCACAAAGGAGTAACAATATTCCAGTATTTAGTTCATAGAACTAAAGGACAGCCAGTTTGGTGTGGAGAGCCAGTTTGGAGTAGTGGTTAAGTGCGTGGACTCTTATCTGGGAGAACCTGGTTTGATTCCCCACTCCTCCACTTGCACCTGCTGAGATGGCCTTGGGTCAGCCATAGCTCTGGCAGAGGTTGTCCTTGAAAGGACAGCTGCTGTGAGAGCCCTCTCCAGCCCCACCCACTTCACAGGGTGTCTGTTGTGGGGGAGGAAGGGAAAGGAGATTGTGAGCCGTTCTGACTCTTCGGAGTGGAGGGCGGGATATAAATCCAATATCTTCATCTACCTCACAGGGTGTCTGTTGTGGGGGAGGAAGGGAAAGGAGATTGTGAGCCGCTCTGAGACTCTTCGGAGAGGAGGGTGGGATATAAATCCAATATCTTCATCTACCTCACAGGGTGTCTGTTGTGGGGGAGGAAGGGAAAGGAGATTGTGAGCCGCTCTGAGACTCTTCGGAGTGGAGGGCGGGATATAAATCCAATATCTTCATCTACCTCACAGGGTGTCTGTTGTGGGGGAGGAAGGGAAAGGAGATTGTGAGCCGCTCTGAGACTCTTCGGAGAGGAGGGTGGGATATAAATCCAATATCTTCATCTACCTCACAGGGTGTCTGTTGTGGGGGAGGAAGGGAAAGGAGATTGTGAGCCGCTCTGAGACTCTTTGGAGAGGAGGGTGGGATATAAATCCAATACCTTCTTCTTCTTCCAAAGACCTCTGTTCTAGATATCAAGACGTTTAATCCGTCTTTCTTCAGTTTGGAGGCTTATTTATCACTGGAACCCAATCTTTGCAGTACATTCGCAGAACAACAAGGTTCATAAACGTCTGTAAGATTTCCAGGTTGTAGCTGAAGATCTCTAGGCAACAGGGATCAGTTTACCTGGAGAAAAGGCCTGCTCTGGAATGATAGAATCATGCAGTTGGAAGGGATCTCCGAGGTCATCTAGTCCAACCCCCTCTGTGCAATGCAGGAAATTCACAAATACCTTCCCGCACACATACATCCCCAGTGGCCCCCTGCTCCATGCCCAGAAGATGGCAAAAACCTGCAGGATCCCTTGCCAAACTGGCCTGGAGAAAAATTGTTGACTGACCCCAAAGGGACCCCAAATTGCTGACTGACCCCAAATTGGAGAGCAGCATTTTCTTGGGTGTATAAGAAAAGACCACGAGAACTAAGCACTGATGCAACCCTTCCTGCCCTCCTTCTCGTGATCTGCCTAATTCACAGGATCCGCATCGCTGTCAGGTGGCCATCTGGCCTCTGCTTAAAAACTTCTAAGGAAGGAGAGCCCACCACCTCCCGAGGTGGAAGCCTGTTCCACTGAGGAGCCGCTTTTAACAGTCATAGAATCATAGAATTGGAAGAGACCTCCAGGGTCATCTAGTCCAACCCCCTGCACAACACAGGAAATCCATAAATACCTCCCCCTAAATTCACAGGATCCGCATCACTGTCAGGTGGCCATCTAGCCTCTGCTTAAAAACCTCTAAGGAAGGACAGCCCACCACCTCCCGAGGAAGCCTGTGGAAACTTAGAGTTATAGAATCCTAGAGTTGGAAGAGACCTCCAGGGTCATCTAGTCCAACCCCCTGCACAATGCAGGAAACTCACAAACACCTCCCCCTAAATTCACAGGATCTTCATCGCTGACAGATGGCCATCTAGCCTCCGTTTAAAAACCTCCAAGGAAGGAGAGCCCACCACCTCTCGAGGAAGCCTGTTCCACTGAGGAACCGCTCTAACGGTCAGGAAGTTCTTCCTAATGTTGATCCGGAAACTCTTTTGATTTAATTTCAACCTGTTGGTTCTGGTCCAACCTTCTGGGGCCACAGAAAACAATTCCACACCCTCCTCTATAGGACAGCCCTTCAAGTACTTGAAGATGGTGATCCTATCACCTCTCAGCCGCCTCCTCTCCAGGTTAAACATTCCCAGCTCCTTCAGCCTTTCCTCATAGGACTTGGTCTCCAGACCCTTCACCATCTTCATTGACCTCCTCTTGACCCGTTCCAGCTTGTCTGTATCCTTCTTAAATGGTGGTGCCCAAAACTGAACAGTCCAGGGCTTTTTTTGTAGCAGAAACTCCTTTGCATATTAGGCCGCACCCCCCTGATGTAGCCAATCCTCCAAGAGCTTACAGGGCTCTTCGTACAGGGCCTACTGTAAGCTCCAGGAGGATTGGCTGCATCAGGGGTGTGAGGCCTAATTTGCAAAAGAGTTCCTGCTACAAAAAAAGCCCAGGTGAACACAGTATTCTAGGTGAGGTCTAACCAGAGTTGGATTCTTTGGCATTATGCCCCAAACCCTGTCCTCCTCAGGCTCCACCCCCCCAAATCTCCAGGTATTTTGCAACCTGGAGCTGGCAACCCTATATCCAAGGGAATGAGAGGTGGTATGAATGTTTTGGATGCATCTTTCCAAAGGGATGACTGTTCCGAAGAGCAGCTAGGTTTGACTTGAGCAGCACCTTAAGGACCAGGTAGAAGGTGGTTCTCCAGGGGCACCTTAAGGACCAGGTAGAAGGTGGTTCTCCAGCGGCACCTTAAGGACCAGGTAGACATGGAGGTTCCATTCACCTTTCTCCTGCCGTAGGTTATCCATCGCTTGCCCATGCCCAATGTCAACGATGAGCTGCACCATACCGGGTGGAATGCCTGCAGCAGCTGTTTCGGAGATGCCACCAAGAAGCGCAACCGGATGATCCTCCCCAGCCTGATCTCTTCCCGGATCTACATAGTAGACATGGGCACAGATCCACGAGCTCCCAGGCTCCACAAGGTATGGGCTTCGCTAGGGTTCTTGTCTTCATAGAAGCCTCAGGACTGACCTACGTGTTACACTGTTCACAGGTCCAAAGGTGCATTGGGAATTCTATGTTGAAATTTCCTTCCCAGGTGAGAAGGGGCCTGATTCGTATTGGCATTGGGGTGGCCAGGAAGAAATAGCTTAAGTGTTCTCCCCTAAGCCCTTGGAGGGGTCTGGCAACCATAAAAACATGAGAGAAGCCACATTGGATCAGGCCAATGGCCCATCCAGTCCAACATTCTGTGTCACACAGTGGCCAAAAAATCAGGTGCCATCAGGAGGTCCACCAGTGGGGCCAGGACAGTAGAAGTCCTTCCACTCTTGCCTCCATTCAAGCAGACAGAGCATCACTGCCCCAGACATAAGTAAATGCCACATTGGATCAGGCCAATGGCCCATCCAGTCCAACACACTGTGTCACACAGTGGCCAAAAAATCAGGTACCATCAGAAGGTCCACCAGTGGGGCCAGGACAGTAGATTTCCTTCCACTCTTGCCTCCATACAAGCAGACAGAGCATCACTGCCCCAGACATAAGAAAATGCCACATTGGATTAGGCCAGTGGCCCATCCAGTCCAACACTGTGTGTCAAACAGTGGCCCAAATCCAGTTGCTATCAGGAGGTCCACCAGTGGGGCCAGGACACTAGAAGTCCTACTGCTCTTGCCCCTCAAACACCAAGAAGACAGAGCATCAGTGCTCCAGACAGAGTATTCTCGCTATGACTTGTGACTAATATGCATTCATGGACCTCTGCTCCATATGTTTATCCATAAGAACATAAGAGAAGCCATATTGGATCAGGCCAATGGCCCATCCAGCCCAACACTCTGTGTCACATAAGAACATAAGAGAAGCCATGTTGGATCAGGCCAATGGCCCATCCAGTCCAACACTCTGTGTCACATAAGAACATAAGAGAAGCCATGTTGGAACAGGCCAATGGCCCATCCAGCCCAACACTCTGTGTCACATAAGAACATAAGAGAAGCCATATTGGATCAGGCCAATGGCCCATCCAGCCCAACACTCTGTGTCACATAAGAACATAAGAGAAGCCCTGTTGGATCAGGCCAATGGCCCATCCAGTCCAACACTCTGTGTCACATAAGAACATAAGAGAAGCCATGTTGGATCAGGCCAGTGGCCCATCCAGTCCAACACTGTCACACAGTGGCCAAAACCCAGGGGCCATCAGGCGGTCCACCAGCAGGGCCAGAACTCCAGAAGCCCTCCTATTCTTGCCCCCCAAGCACCAAGAAGACAGAGCATCACTGCCCCAAACATAGGGTTCCTTGTCGCTTATAGCCACTGATGGACCTCTTCTCCATCTGGTTATCTAATCCCCTCTTGAAGATGACTATGTTTGTAACTGCCACCACTTTTGGCAGCAGTGAATCCCACATGTTATCCCCCTTTGGGTGAAGAAGGACACCATTTTCTAACCCTACAGCTCATTAAGTTCATGGCCCATCAGGCCAATGGCCCATCCACTCTGTGTCACACAGTGGCCAAACCCCAGGGGCCATCAGGCGGTCCACCAGCAGGGCCAGAACTCCAGAAGCCCTCCCACTCTTGCCCCCCAAGCACCAAGAGTTCTTGTCTTGCGCCCATGAGTTCTTGTCTTGTGTGAAAGGCGGAAAAGTCCTTCTTTCTCTACCTTCCCTTTCCCAGGCATAATTTTGGAAACCTCTACGCTGTCACCTCTCAATGATCATTTCTCCAAGCTAAAGCACCCTAACCTCTTTAACCTTTCTTCATAGGAAAGGTTCCATCCCCTTAATCATCTTACTTGACCTTTTCTGCACTTTTCCCAATGCCAGAATGTCTTCTTTGAGGTGTGGTGGCCAGAACTGTACACAGGATTCCAAATGCGGCCGCACCGCCAGTTTATACAGGGCCATTATCCTATAATACATACTTTGACTGCGTTGGTATAAAGATGAATATAACCCAGCCTGGATTATATTTGTCTGTATACCAACGCGATTGTAAAAGATATATAATTTTTATTTGTATATGCAGTTAGGGGTTGGGGCCTGCGAAGGCAAAATCATCTCGGGACCATGGACGTCGTAACATGGCCTTGGCCCCAGGTTTAAAAGCCAAGAGGGTGTGTGTCCTTTTGGCTGCGTTTATAGAATATAAAACCACGATTGTTTCGTAATGTGCAGCTGGCCGCTGAAGTCACGCCTCGCCAGCTGCAGCCTAAGAAATTGGCACCTTTGTGAGCTCCCAGAAGCCAAGAAGCCTTCTCTCCAAACTCACCAGCACTCCGAGATTTAACTTCTAGGAACCCATGAGAATGGAGGGTGCAGCCCAAAGAATGGTCATCTTTTCCCACGCTAATAAAACTTTTAAAAAGCATCAGGAGCCCTATAGCTCTTCAAGAGATGTAATAATTTTCGGCCAAAGAGGTCAGGGTGATGGATGTCCATAATTATCCCTTTTGACCGTGAGATTGGCTAGGCTGAGAGAGGGTAATTGGCCCAAGGTCACCCAGGAGAATGGGACTTTTTGAATCCGGATCTTCCAGATGGAGGGGCAGTGACTCTGAGGCAGAGCATTTGCTTGGTGTGCAGAAGGTCCCAGGTTCAATCCCCAGCATCTCCAGTTAAAACATCTGGCAGGAGGTGATGGTAAAGACCTCCTCCAGAGACCCTGGAGAGCTGCTGCTGGTCTGAGGAGACAATTCCATCCTTGATGGACCAAAGGTCCGATCCAGTGCATCTGGTTGTTACACAGAAGATTCCAGGTTCAATCCCTGGCATCTCTACTTAAAGGACCAGGCAGGAGGTGATGGGAAAGACCTCAGCCTGAGACCCTGGAGAGCCATGAAGAGGGGCCATAGCTCAGTGGCAGAGCCTCTGCTTGGCATGCAGACGGTCCCAGGTTCAATGCCCCGCATCTCCAGTTAAAAAGGACGAAATAGTAGGTGATGGAAAAGACCTCAGCCTGAGACCCAGGAGAGCCATGGAGAGGGGCCATAGCTCAGTGGCAGAGCCTCTGCTTGGCATGCAGAAGATCCAGTTTCAATCCCCAGCATCTCCAGTTAAAAGGACCAGGCAGGAGGTGATGGGAAAAACCTCAGCCTGAGACCCAGGAGAACCATGGAGAGGGGCCATAGCTCAGTGGCAGAGCTGCTGCTTGGCATGCAGAAGGTCCCAGGTTCAATCCCCGGCATCTCCAGTTAAAAGGACCAGGCAGGAGGTGTTGGGAAAGACCTCAGCCTGAGACCCTGGAGAGACATGGAGAGGGCCCGTAGCTCAATGGCAGAGCATCTGCTTGGCATGCAGAAGGTCCGAGGTTCAATCCCTGGCATTTCCAGTTAAAAGGAGCAGGCAGGAGGTGATGTTAAAGACCTCAGCCTGAGACTCCAGAAAGCCATGGAGAAGGGCCGTAGCTCAGTGGCAGAGCATCTGTTTGGCATGCGGAAGGTCCCAGGTTCAATCCCCAGCATCTCCAGTTACAAGGACCAGGTAGGAGGAGATGGGAAAGACCTCAGCCTGAGACCTTGGAGAGCCGCTGCCAATAGGCCATACTAACCTTCATGGACTGAAAAGTTTAGCAATTCAGGCTCTGGCAATCCCACTCATATTATCCACCATCCTGTGGACTAACCTCAAGCAAGGGGGTTTCCTTTGATGCAGTCGAGCATCATTTTTCCTTTTGCGTAAATCCTGTTCCGCTCACTGGACAGACAACACAGATGAGTTCTCCTACAGAAAATGGTTGCTTTGGAGGGTGTAAAATTACCAACCTCCAGGTGGGGCCTGGAGATCTGCATAAATATTGTTTTAAAATCCAGATCTGATGAATGAGATGCAGAGGCATTTAATGTAAATTACGTTGGAGGGTCTTGGACTGTGGCAGACCCTCCACCGTGCGTCTACTGGGTGCCTAACCTTTTGTGTCAACCTCTCCTTAGGTAGTCGAGCCAGTGGAGGTGTACTGGAAATGCAACTTGGCCAATCCACACACCAGTCACTGCCTGGGCACCGGCGAAATCATGATCAGCACCATGGGAGACCCTTCTGGCAACGGGAAAGGTAGCCATTTTGGAAGGGATACTGGCTGGATGAACAATCCAAGTCAGGAGCCTCCCGACATTTTTGAGCTGTGGAATTCTGATGCTGGGTGGTGGGACATCCACAACATGGTCGCCACAGGAGGTGGTGTCAAGCATGGTGAAATCCATTGATAATTGATTGTTTTAGGGTCCTGCCTAACCTGGTCTGTGAAGTATCATGGAGGATCCTACTTTGCTAGCTTGTTATTCTTTCCCTTCCCCCCGTCTTGCGTTATGGCTTATAATTAGAAGTAGTGAGAACTGAAACCAAGTAATCAGCACCTTTCCATACATTCCTGTAAGGGAGTGAGAGACATCTGGGAAAGCAAGGACGTAGTCCTGATAACACTATGGGAATGTAGACAGTTATGATAGTTTATGTGTGAATGCTACCCCGCAACCCCATCCCTTGGAATCCTTTTGAAGTAAGCCTTAAAAGTATTGTATCAATGTATTGGCAGCATCACTCTCAAGAACCTGTTACACCAAAGTATCGGTCTATCAATAAACGTAGTCTTTGTATCAGCTTCGACTCGTCATTGAAAACGCATGCTTGACAGGTGGAGCCCAACTCAAAATGGCCACTGCAGGAGGCGGAGCCCATTTCAAAATGGCTGCTGCCGCTTCCCTTCAGTTGTGTGTTGAAGAGCCTTGTGCTCTATCGGCAGCTTCTGCCTAACCAGAGTTTTTAAAAATCTGCACCAGCCAATCAAATCTCCAGTGGCCAATCAGGAGCCTTGCTGGGCAGAAGACCCATCTGGTCCCTCCCTCTTTCTAAAAAACACTTGACGGGTACTATTAAAGGTGTAGGCACAGCGCCCAGATGTTGAGTATCCAGGGCTGGCTCGCCCACTAGGTATACTAGGCAGTTGCCTAGGGCACTGGGAGGGGGGTGCCGAATTGGGCTCCCTCCGCCTCCTGGTGCCCAAGACCTAGGCACCTCCCGGTAAGACCTAAAGCTGGAGATCGGTTGTAATCCTAGAAGATTTCCAGCTGCCGCCTGGAGGCTGGCAACCTGTTGAGGGAAGAATATTCTTGTTTGTTACTTTATTTATTTATTTATTACTTTAAATTTCTATCCCGCCCTCTCCGCCAGCAGACTCAGGGCAGCTAACAACATACATTTTTACAATTTAACCAATAAAACTACAATTTAAAATTATTTAAAACACTTCAATATTAAAACATCCCATTGCGTTTTTGGTGCTGTATCACTATGCTATAATTTAACATAAATGTAAATGTAAATGGGGATCATGGTACTCTTTAATGGTGTAGAGTGGCAGCTCTCTCCCAAATTAGGTTAGATCTCAAAGGCCTGTCGAAACAGTTCGGTCTTATAGGCCCTGCGGAAAGCGGAAAGATCCCGCAGGGCCCTTATGGCCTCTGGGAGAGTATTCACAGTTCTGGCGCAACCTAGCCTCCCTTGGTCCAGGGATGGACAACAGATCTTTTGTCCCTGAACGCAGTGCTCTCCGGGGAACGTGTGGGGAAAGGCGGTCCCGCAGATAGACAGGCCCCCGTGAAGGAGTGGCACAGACACCATTCCACATTCAGATTCCGAAAATTTTGTAAAAAAAAGCACCCGACGAGCTGTTAACGATGATTTCTTTATATCCAGGTGGCTTTGTCCTGTTGGACGGTGAGACCTTTGAAGTCAAGGGGACCTGGGAAAGAGGGCCCAAAGCTCCCCCGCTGGGCTACGACTTTTGGTACCAGCCGAGACACAACGTCCTGATGAGCACCGAATGGGGAGTGCCGAAATCCTTCGCGTACGGGTTTAATCCGGCCGATCTGGAGAAAGGTGAGCCCTCCATGGCCCCCTGCCGTCTCTGCCTTTAAGAATAAACAAGCCAAGATGCTTTTGTACCTGGGAGATCTCTGTGTGGCTTGAAAATTTGGCTTGCGCTTTGGTGGGGTGATAGCGGGTGGAGAGAAAAACCACACATATCTAAGCGCAACCCTGCTTTCCAGCTCCTATATTTGATTTGAACATGAACATACGAAGCTGCCTTCTACTGAATCAGACTCTCAGTCCATCAAAGTCAGTCTTGTCTACTCAGACTGGCAGCTGCTCTCCAGGGTCTCAAGCGGAGGTCTTTCACGCCTACTTGCCTGGACCCTTTCTAGTTGGAGATGCTGGAGATTGAACCTGGGACCTTCTGCTTACCAAGCAGATGCTCTACCAATGAGCCGCCGTCCCTCCCTTAACTGGCAGCGGCTCTCCAGGGGCTCAAGCTGAGGTTTTTCTCACCTCTTTGCCTGGACCCTTTTTAGTTGGAGATGCTGGGGATTGAGCCTGGGACCTTCTGCTTCCCAAGCAGATGTTCTACCACTGAGCCACCCTCCCTCCCTCTAATTTAAAAAATCAATTCTCTGTTATTTTTAGGGTACTACGGTGGCAACATCCATGTGTGGGATTGGACCACCCACGAGCTCATCCAGTCTATCGACGTGGGGAAAAATTCCATCCCCCTCGAAATCCGCTTCCTCCACGACCCGGATGCTTCTCAGGGGTTCGTCGGCTGCGCCCTCAGCAGCGAAGTCCATCGTTTCTACAAGACGCAGGTAGTCACAGGCTGCCGTCACACCTGCTAAGGGATGCAGTTCCGATCCACTTTCAGTGCACTTTCAGACTGGTTTCTGCCAGTTCTCCCAGTAAAATGCACGAAGAAAGTGCACCAAAAGTGGATTGAAATTGTCGGGAGAACCGAGTTTGATTCCCCCACTCCTCCAGTTGCAGCTGATGGAATGGCCTCAAGTCAGCCATAACTCTCCTAGAAGTTGTCCTTGAAAGGGCAGCTGCTGTGACAACCCTCTCAGCCCCACCCACCTCACAGGGTGTCTGTTGTGGGGGAGGAAGGGGAAGGAGATTGTGAGTGGCTCTGAGCCTCTGTCCTTGAAAGGGCAGCTCCTGTGAGAGTTCTCATAGCCCCACCCACCTCACAGGATATCTGTTGTGAGAGAGGAAGGGAAAGGCGATTGTGAGTGGCTCTGAGCCTCTGTCCTTGAAAGGGCAGCTTCTGGGAGAACTCTCTCAGCCCCACCCACCTCACAGGGTGTCTGTTGTGGGGGAGGAAGGGAAAGGAGATTGTGAGTGGCTCTGAGCCTCTGTCCTTGAAAGGGCAGCTGCTGGGAAAGCCCTCTCAGCCCCACCCACCTCACAGGGTGTCTGTTGTGGAGGAGGAAGGTAAAGGAGATTGTGGGCTGCTCTGAGACTCTGTCCTTGAAAGGGCAGCTTCTGGGGCTCTCTCAGCCCCACCCACCTCACAGGATGTTTGTTGTGGGGGAAGAAGATATAGGAGATTGTAAGCCATCCTGAGTCTCTGTCCTTGAAAGGGCAGCTGCTGGGAGAGCCCTCTCAGCCCCACCCACCTCGCAGGTAAAGGAGATTGTGACCGCTCTGAGATTCAGAGTATAGGGCAGGATATAAATCCAATATCATCATCATCATCCAGCACGTGCGATCACAGCTTTTTTTGTAGCAGGAGCTCCTTTGCTTCTTAGGCCACACCCCTCCCCCGTGGCCTAAGATGCAAAGGAGCTCGTGCTACAAGCCATATATGATTGCTTTACATGCAGAAGGGCTCGAAGTCCATCTCTGGCATCTCTGCCTGGTTTCTTTGCCTGCGTGCACAACGCAGTCTCTGGGAAGCGAAGGTTTGCCTATGGCCATTATCGGGGTGGAATTCTAGCAAGAGCTCCTTTGCATATTAGGCCACTCACCCCTGATGTAGCCAGTCCCCCTGGAGCTTTACAAGGCTCTTTTTTGGTAAGCTCTTGGAGGATTGGCTACATCAGGGGGTTGTGGCCTAATATGCAAAGGAGCTCCTGCTAGAATCCCACCGCTGACCGCTATGTTGAGGTTTGGAAGTTGACAGGAGGGGGAATTCGTATAAGGAATAGGCCCTCCACCTACGACACCTCTATTATATTATCTACAGACAATAAGATATCAGAGGCAGGACAGTCGGACTGCAGTGGGTACTTGGCTTTGTGTATGCCGAGACGGGTCATTTCGTAGAAAAAGAGGCTCCAGAGCTCATTAGCGTGACTCATTTTCTCCTATGTGGCCACAGTGGCACGAGGAAGATTTCCGTCTGTCTGCTTGATATGTTTGGGTTATTTTCCCATTTTTGTGTGTGTGTGGGGGGGGAAATGTTATAAAGTTTGTCAAGTCTTCGAGTTCAGCAAGATTCTCCCAGGGAAACTGAACAGTGGAGCCCAGAAGCAAGTATTTTTGGGGAGAGGTAAGAAAGCACAATCAAGTTTAGAGCTTCCGGAGCTCTGCTCCTGTGATCTCCTGGCCTGGCTGAGCAGACGTTTCACTGCAGAAGGGAACATGAACGAAGTCCCGAGGGCGACGCAAAGTTAATGATTGATTCTGCCACACAGTATTGAAGATACGTCATTTACTTACTGCAAAACTGTGAAACTGCTAATGAAAAAAAAGAAAGAACGAACAAGAACCTGCGCCTTGATCTGTTGTGCTCCCGGAACCTCCCTATCTAAGATCTGTATGTTTAAGTTGATTGGTGGTTGGGTTGCCAACCTCCAGGGGGGACCTTGAAGTCTCCTGGAATTACAGCTGATCTCCAGATGTCAGAAACGGCCACTTTGGAGGGTGGCTCTGGGGCATTATGCCCCTTCCCCAAACTCCACCCCTCCAAAGCTCCAGGTGAATCCCAACCCACATCGGCAGTCCTAGCTGTAGCATTGCCAGCTCCAGGTTGGGAAATACCCGGAGATTTGGGATGTGGAGCTTGAGGAGGGGCAGTGTCAATGTGAGAGAAGCCATATGGATCAGGCCCCCCCAAGCACCAAGAAGACAGAGCATCACTGGCGCAGACATAAGAACAAGAGAAGCCATGTTGGATCAGGCTAATGGCCCATCCAGGCCAACACTCTGTGTCACATAAGAACATAAGAGAAGCCATGTTGGATCAGGCCAGTGGCCCCTCCAGTCCAACACTCTGTGTCACACATAAGAACATAAGAGAAGCCATGTTGGATCAGGCCAGTGGCCCCTCCAGTCCAACACTCTGTGTCACATAAGAACATAAGAGAAGCCATGTTGGATCAGACCAATGGCCCATCCAGTCCAACACTCTGTGTCACATAAGAACATAAGAGAAGCCATGTTGGATCAGGCCAGTGGCCCCTCCAGTCCAACACTCTGTGTCACATAAGAACATAAGAGAAGCCATGTTGGATCAGGCCAATGGCCCATCCAGTCCAACACTCTGTGTCACATAAGAACATAAGAGAAGCCATGTTGGATCAGACCAATGGCCCATCCAGTCCAACACTCTGTGTCACATAAGAACATAAGAGAAGCCATGTTGGATCAGGCCAGTGGCCCATCCAGGCCAACACTCTGTGTCACATAAGAACATAAGAGAAGCCATGTTGGATCAGGCCAGTGGCCCCTCCAGTCCAACACTCTGTGTCACACATAAGAACATAAGAGAAGCCATGTTGGATCAGGCCAATGGCCCATCCAGTCCAACACTCTGTGTCACATAAGAACATAAGAGAAGCCATGTTGGATCAGACCAATGGCCCATCCAGGCCAACACTCTGTGTCACATAAGAGCATAAGAGAAGCCATGTTGGATCAGGCCAATGGCCCATCCAGTCCAACACTCTGTGTCACACAGTGGCCAAAAAACCCAGGTGCCATCAGGAGGGCCATCAGTGCGGCCAGGACTCCAGAAGCTCTCCCACTGTGCCCCCGCCCCCAGCACCAAGAAGACAGAGCATCACTGGCGCAGACATAAGAATATAAGAGAAGCCATGTTGGTTCAGGCCAGTGGCCCATCCAGGCCAACACTCTGTGCCACACTGTGACCAAAAAACCCAGATGCTCTCAGGAGATATACCAGTGGGGCCAGGACTCCAGAAGCCCTCCCACTGTGGCCCCCAAGCACCAAGAAGACAATCACTGCCTCAGACATAAGAATATAATGAAGCCATGTTGGATCAGGCCAGTGGCCTCTCCAGTCCAACATTCTGTGTCACACATAAGAACATAAGAGAAGCCATGTTGGATCAGGCCAGTGGCCCCTCCAGTCCAACACTCTGTGTCACATAAGAACATAAGAGAAGCCATGTTGGATCAGACCAATGGCCCATCCAGTCCAACACTCTGTGTCACATAAGAACATGAGAAGCCATGTTGGATCAGGCCAGTGGCCCCTCCAGTCCAACACTCTGTGTCACATAAGAACATAAGAGAAGCCATGTTGGATCAGGCCAATGGCCCATCCAGTCCAACACTCTGTGTCACATAAGAACATAAGAGAAGCCATGTTGGATCAGGCCAGTGGCCCATCCAGGCCAACACTCTGTGTCACATAAGAACATAAGAGAAGCCCTGTTGGATCAGGCCAGTGGCCCCTCCAGTCCAACACTCTGTGTCACACATAAGAACATAAGAGAAGCCATGTTGGATCAGGCCAATGGCCCATCCAGTCCAACACTCTGTGTCACATAAGAACATAAGAGAAGCCATGTTGGATCAGACCAATGGCCCATCCAGTCCAACACTCTGTGTCACATAAGAACATAAGAGAAGCCATGTTGGATCAGGCCAGTGGCCCCTCCAGTCCAACACTCTGTGTCACACATAAGAACATAAGAGAAGCCATGTTGGATCAGGCCAATGGCCCATCCAGGCCAACACTCTGTGTCACATAAGAACATAAGAGAAGCCATGTTGGATCAGGCCAGTGGCCCATCCAGGCCAACACTCTGTGTCACATAAGAGCATAAGAGAAGCCATGTTGGATCAGGCCAATGGCCCATCCAGTCCAACACTCTGTGTCACACAGTGGCCAAAAAACCCAGGTGCCATCAGGAGGGCCATCAGTGCGGCCAGGACTCCAGAAGCTCTCCCACTGTGCCCCCCCCCCCCAGCACCAAGAAGACAGAGCATCACTGGCGCAGACATAAGAATATAAGAGAAGCCATGTTGGTTCAGGCCAGTGGCCCATCCAGGCCAACACTCTGTGCCACACTGTGACCAAAAAACCCAGATGCTCTCAGGAGATATACCAGTGGGGCCAGGTCTCCAGAAGCCCTCCCACTGTGGCCCCCAAGCACCAAGAAGACAATCACTGCCTCAGACATAAGAATATAATGAAGCCATGTTGGATCAGGCCAGGGCCCATCCAGGCCAACACTCTGTGTCACATAAGAACATAAGAGAAGCCATGTTGGATCAGGCCAATGGCCCCTCCAGTCCAACACTCTGTGTCACATAAGAACATAAGAGAAGCCATTTTGGATCAGGCCAATGGCCCCTCCAGTCCAACATTCTGTGCCACACAGTGGCCAAAAAACCCAGGTGCCATCAGGAGGTCCATCAGTGGGGCCAGGACACTAGAAGCCCTCCCACTGTTTCCTCCCCCAAGCACCAAAAATATAGAGCATCACTGCCCCAGATGGAGAGTTCCAACAATACGCTGTTTGAAGAGGGGAGAGACTTTCATTGGGTAAGATGCCATAGAACCCTCCCTCCAAAGAAGCCATTTTCTCCAGGTGAACTGATCTCTGTCACCTCGAGATCAGTTGTAATCCCAGGAGACCTCCAGCCAGCACCTGGAGGCTGGCAACCATCGAGGTATTGTGTGAAGAGAGGGGGGACTTATTTTAAGCCAGGGGCTTCCAATCTTTTTGAGCTTATGAGGACGTTCGAAACTTTGAGAGGTGTCACAGGAGGGGGAGCCAAACCAAAATGGCTGCCTCAGAAGGTGAAGCTGAAGGAATAACTCACATCTGCTGGCAAGAAAGAAACCCTGGAGGGGGAATGGGAACTACCTCTGGGAACCCTGGTTTAAGTTAATGAGTTAGTTTTAAAATGTTGATGGTGACAAGGCTGGAATGAAAAGACCATAGATTTGTACTGCACCCTTCTCTCTGAATCAGAGTCTCAGAGTGACTTACAGTCTTCTTTATCTTCTTCCCCCACAACAGACACCCTCTGAGGTGGGTGGGGCTGAAAGAGCTCTGAAGAAGCTGCCCTTTCAAGGACAACTCTGCAAGAGCTATGGCTGACCCAAAGCCACTCTAGCAGCTGCAAGTGGAGGAGTGGGGAATCAAACCTGGTTCTCTCAGATAAGAGTCCGCACACTTAACCACTACACCAAACTGACTGTCCCTTGTTGTGGCTTTTCCTGCAGAACGGAAAGTGGGCAGCTGAGAAAGTGATCCAAGTGCCCAAGAAGAAGGTGAAAGGATGGCTTCTTGAAGAGATGCCAGGTACTAAGACCAGAGAGGGTCCATCTAGTCCAGCCTCCTGTCTCACACAGAGGCCAACCAGCTCCTCTGGAGGGCCAACAACAGGGCAGAGAGGCCGAGGCCTTCCCCTGAGAAGAACATCTGAAGAGCCCTGCTGGGTCAGACCAGTGAGGGTCCATCTAGTCCAGCTTCCTGTCTCACTCATCCTGGTATTCCAAGAAGGTCTCCCTTCCAAGTACTTGTGAGGGTCAGCCCTGCTCAGCTTCCAAGATCGGACGAGATCGGGCTTGCCTGGGCTCTCCAGATCAGGGCCAGGGTATACGCTTTTGAGAGTCAAAGTTCCCTTTGTCTGAAAAAGGAGGGCAGGGAGATGTTCCTGTTAGCAGCACAGAGGTCTTGTGGGTTTAAATTAAGGGTGGGAAGGTACCGGCTGGATGTTAGGAAAAACCTTTTTTTTGCAGTAAGAGTTGTTCATTGGTGGAATCAGCTCCCAAGGAAAGCGGTGAGCTCCCCCTAGCGGCCGGAAAAACCCTTGTCAGGGATGCTGTAGACTGCTCATAAGAACATAAGAGAAGCCATGTTGGATCAGGCCAATGGCACCTCCAGTCCAACACTCTGTGTCACATAAGAACAGAAGAGAAGCCATGTTGGATCAGGCCAATGGCACCTCCAGTCCAACACTCTGTGTCACATAAGAACAGAAGAGAAGCCATGTTGGATCAGGCCAGTGGCCCCTCCAGCCCAACACTCTGTGTCACATAAGAACAGAAGAGAAGCCATGTTGGATCAGGCCAGTGGCCCATCCAGTCCAACACTCTGTGTCACATAAGAACATAAGAGAAGCCATGTTGGATTAGGCCAGTGGCCCCTCCAGTCCAACACTCTGTATCACATAAGAACATAAGAGAAGCCATGTTGGATCAGGCCAGTGGCCCCTCCAGTCCAACACTCTGTGTCACATAAGAACATAAGAGAAGCCATGTTGGATCAGGCCAGTGGCCCCTCCAGTACAACACTCTGTGTCACATAAGAACACAAGAGAAGCCACGTTGGATCAGGCCAATGGCCCCTCCAGTCCAACCCTCTGTGTCACATAAGAACATAAGAGAAGCCATGTTGGATCAGGCCAGTGGCCCTTCCAGTCCAACACTCTGTGTCACATAAGAACATAAGAGAAGCCATGTTGGATCAGGCCAGTGGCCCCTCCAGTCCAACACTCTGTGTCACATAAGAACATAAGAGAAGCCATGTTGGATCAGGCCAGTGGCCCCTCCAGTCCAACACTCTGTGTCACATAAGAACATAAGAGAAGCCATGCTGGATCAGGCCAATGGCCCCTCTAGTCCAACACTCTGTGTCACATAAGAACATAAGAGAAGCCATGTTGGATCAGGCCAGTGGCCCCTCCAGTCCAGCACTCTGTGTCACATAAGAACATAAGAGAAGCCATGTTGGATCAGGCCAATGGCCCATCCAGTCCAGCACTCTGTGTCACATAAGAACATAAGAGAAGCCATGTTGGATCAGGCCAGTGGCCCCTCCAGTCCAACACTCTGTGTCACATAAGAAAATAGAGAAGCCATGTTGGATCAGGCCAATGGCCCCTCCAGTCCAGCACTCTGTGTCACATAAGAACATAAGAGAAGCCATGTTGGATCAGGCCAATGGCCCATCCAGTCCAACACTCTGTGTCACACAGTGGCCAATATATGTGTTTGTGTGTATATACAATATATGTGTGTACGTATATGCTCCTTCATTGAGCAGGGGATTGGACTAGATGGCCTCTATGGCCCCTTCCCACCCAGGGATTCTGGAATTCTATGAGCTTTGATTCGCAAAAGCTTACATCCGGGGAAGATTTTGTTGTCCTCTAAAGGGCTACAGGACTCGAATCTTCCTCTCCTTCCTGCTGACCGACGTGGCTGGCTACTTGAAACTAAACTAGAGGGTGCTTTTGCATACACGCACACACATGAATGCACTTTTGATATATTTTCAATGCAATTTGCAACTGGATTTTACTGTGTAAAATGGCAAAATTCGCTTGCAAACGGTCTCTGAAGCAGGGCTTTTTTTGTAGCAGGAACTCCTTTGCATATTAGGCCGCACTCCCCTGACATAGCCAATCCTCCTGGAGCTTACGGTAGGCCCTGTACGAAGAGCCCTGTAAGCTCTTGGAGGATTGGCTACACCAGGGGGGTGTGGCCTAATATGCAAAGGAGTTCCTGCTACAAAGAAAAAAAGCCCTGCTGAAGTGTGCTAAAACAATTAGAGAGATTGTCTGACCAAGGGAGCGCTGACTCTCAAAATCTTACACCCTGGAAAAAAATCTTATCGCTCTTTAAAGTGCGACAAGGACTCGAATCTCGCTCTTCTCCCGCTGACCGACGTGGCTGCCCATCTGAAACCACGCTAGAAAAGAATGTAATCCGATAGCATCGGACACCCCAATGAACAACGGAATAAGATCGGGATTACAGAAAGTTAGACAAACAAAGCAAGCAGGAAAAAGTATCCAGGGGGCTCTTTTATTTTTGGCTCAAATGGAAAAAGGTGTAAACTGTTTCTGTAAGCGTTCTGAGCTGCGAGGAAAGGGAGGGGTATAAACGTTTTCATGCAGAAACAATGCAGAAAGTGGAATTGCAAAAAAACCCAAAAAGATGGTGCAGGAAGAGTAGGATAATTCATACAATTTGGCAGGGCAATTTTCATAGCAGGAACTCCTTTGCATGTTAGGCCCACCCCCTCGATGTAGCCAATCCTTCAAGAGCTTACAGGACTCTTCGCACAGGGCGTACTGTAAGCTCTTGGAGGATTGGCTCCATCAGGGGTGTGTGGCCTAATATGCAAAGGAGATCCTGCTACAAAAAAGCCCTGAACATTGGCATAGCCAGTTCCACTGCTGAACTACTCACTGTAAAAATTCCTCTCCCCCCCCACACCCCACCAATATCCACCTAGTACCTTTCCACCTGTAATTCAAAACCATTATTGTAGCAGAGGATAGGACTTGTAATAATGGGTTGAAATTATGGGCTGAAAAGCATCAGCTATGGATATTAAAAATGAATTTTTTTATGAGGAACACTTGTTAGGGGTGTTTTAGGCTGATCTTGAATTGAATGGGGGTTGGACTAGATGGCCTCTTGGGGAACCTTCCACATCTGCAATTGTAGACTGCTGTCCTGTTCGCTTTATGAAAAAGGGCGCGTGGGACTTAAGAGCCATCAAGTTGTTTATGGTGACCCTCTGGATTAATTTTATTTATTTACGTTACGTTTATATCCCGCCCATTCCGTACAGACTCAGGGCGGCTAACAGCGTAAAATAGACAGTAAACAAAACAGTGACAGTGGCTCAGTAATAGAGCATCTGCTTGGTAAGCAGAAGGTCCCAGGTTCAATCCCCGGCATCTCCAACTAAAAAGGGTCCAGGCTAGTAAGCATGAGAAACCTCAGCTTAAGACACTGGAGAGCCGCTGCCAGTTAGGGGTGGGACGATGGCTCAGTGGCAGAGCATCTGCTTGGTAAGCAGATGGTCACAGGTTCAATCCCCGGCATCTCCAACTAAAAAGGGTCCAGGCTAGTAAGCATGAGAAACCTCAGCTTAAGACACTGGAGAGCCGCTGCCAGTCTGAGTAGACAAGACTGACTTTGATGGACCCAGAGTGGAGAGGGGCCATGGCTCAGTGGTAGAGCATCTGCTTGGTAAGCAGAAGGTCACAGGTTCAGTCCCCAGCTTCGCCAACTAAAAAGGTTCTAGGCAAAATAGGCGTGAAAAACCTCAGCTTAAGACTCTCGAGAGCCACTGCCAGCCTGAGTAGACAAGACTGACTTTGATGGACCCAGAGTGGAGAGAGGCCATGGCTCAGTGGTAGAGCATCTGCTTGGTAAGCAGGAGGTCCCAGGTTCAATCCCCGGCATCGCCAACTAAAAAGGTTCCAGGCAAAATAGGCGTGAAAAACCTCAGCTTAAGACACTGGAGAGCCGCAGCCAGTCTGAGTAGACAAGACTGACTTTGATGGACCCAGAGTGGAGAGGGGCCATGGCTCAGTGGCAGAGTATCTGCTTGGTAAGCAGAAGGTCCCAGGTTCAATCCCCGGCATCGTCAACTAAAAAGGGTCCAGGCAAGTAGGTGTGAAAAACCTCAGCTTGAGACCCTGGAGAGCCGCTGCCAGTCTGAGTAGACAAGACTGACTTTGATGGACCGAGGGGGGTCTGATTCAGTAAAACGCAGTGTCATATGTTCATACGTTCAATATTAAAACAATAAAACAATCAGATGTCCTCCAAATGATCCCATCATACACAGGTCTTGTGAACCGAGGGCCCTTGTAGCTTCCTGTTTTAGCTCACCAAATAGGTGACCAGGCCTGTAGCTATGGTGGGGCCCAAGGGGTCCGGGCCCATTCTTTCAAACCCCCCTTCCAACTGTATGGCCCCTTGATTGTCACCAATCCGTCTTCTTTGCTCATCGCCGCTTTGAACAAGTATTAGCATTGTGGCTGGTCTTTTTGCTTTCTTCTTTCCCCTTCTCTAACAAAGCGTGCAGAACAAAGGCCGGGATGGGGGGGCGGGTTAGCTTATTGAACTCAAGGCAGCTTACAGTGCCGAGAGACCAGGGCCACCAAACCGGGTGCCCCCACAGTCCTCCCCAAACAACGCATCCTACTGTGGGCCCCACAAAACATGAAGTCCTGGCTACGGCTCTGTGGGAGATAGAGTGTGACAGGTTCAGTCTATTCCTTAGAGAAGAGGTGGCCAAAATGTGGCTCTTTCATACATATTGTGTGGCTCTCAAAGCCCCCACCCCATCGGCTGACCTGGAGAAGGCATCTGTCTCTTTAAATCACTTGGAGAATTGCGATAAAAATTAAAGTTGCTTTCTTTCCACTGTTCTCTCCTACCCCATCTATTTGCTTCCTTCCGTCTTAAGAACATAAGAGAAGCCATGTTGGACCAGGCCAATGGCCCATCCAGTCCAACACTCTGTGTCACATAAGAACATAAGAGAAGCCATGTTGGATCAGGCCAATGGCCCATCCAGTCCAACACTCTGTTTTACATAAGAGGAGCCATGTTGGATCAGGCCAATGGCCCATCCAGTCCAACACTCTGTTTTACATAAGAGGAGCCATGTTGGATCAGGCCAATGGCCCATCCAGTCCAACTCTCTGTGTCAGACAGTGGCCAATATATATGTGTGTGTGTGTGTATACACACACACATATATACATACACACACACATACATATATATATGCTGTGGCTAATAGCCACTGATTGACCACTGCTCCATATTTTTATCCAATCCCCTCTTGAAACTGGCTATGCTTGTAGCCGCCGCCACCTCCTGTGGCAGTGAATTCCACATGTTAATCACCCTTTGGGTGAAGAAGTACTTCCTTTTATCCGTTTTAACCTGATTGCTCAGCAATTTCATCGAATGCTCACGAGTTCTTGTATTGTGAGAAAGGGAGAAAAGGACTTCTTTCTCTACTTTCTCCATCCCATGCATTATCTTGCAAACCTCTATCATGTCACCCCGCAGTCGACGTTTCTCAAAGCTAAAGAGCCCCAAGCGTTTTAACCTTTCTTCATAGGGAAAGTGTTCCAATCCTTTAATCATTCTAGTTGTCCTTTTCTGGACTTTTTCCATAATATCCTTTTTGAGGTGTGGTGACCAGAATTGACCAGTATTCCAAATGGGACCGCACCATTGGTTTATACAGGGGCATTATGATACTGGCTGATTTGTTTTCAATTCCCTCCCTAATAATTCCCAGCGTAGTGTTGGCCTTTTTTATTGCAATCGCACACTGTCTTGACACCCCCCTCCCTCTTGTTTTGTGGCTCTCAAACGTGATGTTTATTCTATGTGGTTCTTATATTAGGCAAGTTTGGCCACCCCCGCCTTAGAGGTTTTTCAACAGAGGCTAGATGGCCACCTGACAGCAATGCGGATCCTGTGAATTTAGGGGGAGGTATTGTGAATTTCCTGCATTGTGCAGGGGGTTGGACTAGATGGTCCTGGAGGTGCCTTTCAACTCTAGGATTCTGTGGCTGCTTCTGTCATCCTGCAATATCTCCCCCCCTCCCCCCCAGGTCTCATCACGGACATCCTGATCTCCCTGGATGACAAGTACTTGTATTTCAGCAACTGGCTCCATGGAGACATTCGGCAATATGACATCAGAAACCCTCAGAAGCCCAAACTGGTGGGCCAGGTAAAAGCAGACTGTGGTAGGGAATTCCTAGGAGCGGCAATCTTCTCTCTGGAGAGCCAGTTGGGTGTAGTGGTTAAGTGTGTGGACTCTTATCTGGGAGAACCAGGTTTGATTCCCCACTCCTCCACTTGCACCTGCTGGAATGGCCTTGGGTCAGCCATAGGTCTGGCAGAGGTTGTCCTTGAAAGGGCAGCTTCTGGGAGAGCCAGTTTAGTGTAGTGGTTAAGTGTGCGGATTCTTATCTGGGAGAACGGAGTTTGATTCCCCACTCCTCCCCTCGCAGCTGCTGGAATGGCCTTGGGTCAGCCATAGCTCTGGCAGAGGTTGTCCTTGAAAGGGCAGCTGCTGTGAGAGCCCTCTCCAGCCCCACCCACCTCACAGGGTGTCTGTTGTGAGGGGAGAAGACATAGGAGATTGTAAGCTGCTCTGAGTCTCTGATTCAGGGAGAAGGGCGGGATATAAATCTGCTATTCTTCTTCTTATTATTATTTATTTTGTTTAGGATTTATAGTATTTCCATCACCCCGCTCAACTTCTGATCTTCAGTGTCAATGCGTTCGTTAGATCAGCCTAGAACAGGATCCCCCAAACTCCTTGAGCCTGTAGGCACCTGTCACGATCCTAGGCCTAGTGAGGCCTACAGGCTTCAGGGAAGCCTGTGTTAAAGTAGCTACAGGGCTCGCATTTCCCAGGATCCCTTCTGTCCCTCTGACTGGGTGGGCAGCAATTTTGAAGGGGAAAAACTTACCCAGTGGAGACTAGAGGAGTGAGACCTGGAAGGAATTAAATAAAAGACAGGGAAGTGTTCTGTCAGACAGGGAAGTGTTCTCTCTGAAAAGGCTGGGCTTGGAGAAAGACTGCAGTCATGAGAGCTCCTTCATCCAGAGAGTGGCGAGTCAGTTGGAATTAGAGGAAGCGAACATATAGTTTGTCGCATCAGGGCTTTTATTATTTCCTTTGCACCACCTTTACTGTTTCTCCCTTTCACTGTTGCGCTAATAATTAAAACTCATTTGAGCACTTCCAATAAACTTATCATTATACTGCCTGGGTCCTAATGTCTCTTTGGTCACCGATAAAAGGTACTTGCTAAGAAGGAAGACGCCGGAGTCGGTGGGTGCTCTGGGCCCTCCCAGACAGACCCTTGCCAGAGTGGCGGCAGCCAGGAGAAGGCCCTCCCCAGTCCCCTGCTTGTGACAACACCTTTGGAATTCTGACCCAACATGGCTGCCGTAAAATGGCTGCCACAGGAGGCAAATGTGCTTTGAGGGAAAGTTGAAAACAAAAAAATCCCCAAGCATTTGCACTATCTTGCTAGTGTTTCATCATGACTTTGGGGTTTTGCCCCCTCATCTTCTGACATAAGAAAATAAAGAGGAGCCATGTTGGATCAGGCCAACGACCCATCCAGGCCAACACTCTGTGCCACACAGTGGCCAAAAAACCCCCAAACCATCAGGAGGTCCATCAGTGGGGCCAGGACACCAGAAACCCTCACCCTGTTGCCCCTCCCAAGCACCAAGAATACAGAGCCTCACTGCCCCAGACAGAGAGTTCCAACAATACCCTGTGGCTAACAGCCACTGATGGACCTCTGCTCCATATTTTTATCCAATCCCCTCTTGAAGCTGGCTATGCTTGTAGCCGCTGCCACCTCCTGTGGCAGTGAATTCCACATGTTAATCACCCTTTGGGTGAAGAAGGACTTCCATTTCTCCATTCTAACCTGACAGCTCAGCAATTTCATTGAGTGTCCACAAGTTCTCGTATTATAAGAAAGGGAGGAAAGGTCTTCTTTCTCTACCTTCTCTATCCCAGGCATAATCTTGTAAATCTCTATCATGACATTCAAGGAAAGGATGCTGGATTTGGCCATGACCAGCAGCTTGGGAAGCCAACCTCCAGGAGGGACTTGCGGATCCTCCAGAATCACAGCTCTTCTCCAGGCGACCGAGCTCAAGTTTCCTCTGGAGAAAACGGCTGTTTGGGAGGGTGGACTCTCTGGCATTGTAACTGACTCTGGCTTTCTTGGGTTCCAGGTCTTTTTGGGAGGCAGCATCGTCAAAGGAGGGCCGGTCACCGTGACGGAAGACCAGGAATTGGAATGCCAGCCTAAGCCCTTTGTGATCCAGGTGACTCAAAGCTGTTGTGGCTTGTCTCAGAACTGCTGTAGGGCCCAGCCCTGGTGTCATGTCTGAACGAGTCTGTTTTGCAAAACTGACCATATGAATATATGAAGCTGCCTTATACTGAATCAGAGCCTTGGTCTGTGAAAGTCAGTATTGTCTACTCAGACTGGCAGCAGCTCTCCAGGGTCCCAAGCTGAAGTTTTTCACGCCTACTTGCCTGGACCCTTTTTAGCTTGAGATGCCAGGGATTGAACCTGGGACCTTCTGCTTACCAAGCAGATGCTCTACCACTGAGCCACTGTCCCTCCCCAAAGATTATGAACATATGAAGCTGCCTTATACTGAATCAGACCCTGGGTCCATCAAAGTCAGTCTTGTCTACTCAGACTGGCAGTGGCTCTCCAGGGTCTCAAGCTGAGGTTTTTCACATCTACTTGCCCTGGACCCTTTTAGTTGGAGATGCCAGGGATTGAACCTGGGACCTTCTGCTTACCAAGCAGATGTTCTACCACTGAGCACATTCGATGTCTTTGTGCTCCTCTAGGAAGTTCAGCTTTCCTCCTGACTTGTGGGCTCTATGTAGCTATCGTGACTTAAGAGTCACTAGCAAAATGTTTTCTTCCACGAATTTGACTCATCCTTTTTGGAAAGCTCTAGGACAGGGGTGTCAAACTCATTTTGTTGTGAGGGCTGGATCTGCCATAAATGAGACCGTGCTGGGCTGTGTCAAGCCGGGCCGTGTGTGTACCTATTTAAGATTAGGTAACAGAGATGTAAACTTTTTTAAAGAACACAGACAAACGTGACTAAAGATTTTTTTAAAAAAAACTTAAAACGTTAGCACTCGTTGGTCTAAGGGTGCTTTCTTTGTTTTTCTCCCATGGGATCCAGGGAATTGGGCAAAGGAAGCTCTGGTTCTTTCCTTCCTTCCCCAGGGGACCGGGAGGGGGAGGAGCCTCAGCCAATAGAAGGAAGAGAGGCTTGGCTCTGCTGTGCAATTGAGAGAGCCTGGCAAAACAAGCTCTCCCTCTTCCCCCTTCCTCCCCAAGAGAGGAGCCTCAGCCAATAGAGAAAATAGAGGTTTTGCTCTGGTTCTTTCCTTCCCCAGGGGACCGGGAGGGGGAGGAGCCTCAGCCAATAGAAGGGAGGGAGGCTTGGCTCAGTAGCTCTGCTGTGCCTGGCAAAGCAAGCTCTCCCTTCCCCCTTCCTCCCTAAGGGAGGAACCTCAGTCAATGGAGAACATTGAGGTTTTGCTCTGTAGCTCCTGTGCGATTGAGCAAGCCTGGCAAAGCAAGCTGAGATGCAGAAGGAAGCAAGAGAGAGGCAGAAGGAAGCAGATGACAGTCAGTTGCTCCTGATAGGAGCCATCCAGGGGCCTGATTTGGTCCTTGGGCTGCATGTTAGACACCCCTACTCTAGGAGGCTACTGTTCAGTGTTCACTTGCTGGGAGTAAACCTCACTGAACCCACTGTGGCTTACTTCTGAGTAAACAGACATAGGATCAGACTATTGCAGGGGTGGCCAAACTGTGGTTCTTTCACACACATCATGTGGCTTTCAAAGCTCCCACCACCCCATTGGCCCACTTGGAGTAGGCATTTCTCTCTTTAAATCACTTCTCCAAGCCAGCCAGCCGTTTAGAGAAAGCATTTAAAGTTAAAGTAGCTTTCTTTCCAGCTCTCCCTCCCTCCCTTCCAGCTGTTGAACATATGTCATGCCTTGTGGCTCTCAGACATCTGGCATTTATTCTGTGTGGCTCTTACATTAAACAAGTTTGCCCCCCCCCCCGGACTACTGCGATGCTTGTGAACACCACCTCATCTTGTGGCGATGAGCTCCGTTATGCGCTAGGCAAAGAAGCATAGTGCTTTTGTTGGTCGCGCACTCCCTGCCAATCAGTTTTGTGGACAGATCCTGAATTCTTGTGTGTGTGTGAGAGATTTATCTGTGTGCTCTCTCAATCCTAGTCATAAATGTGTTTCTCTTGTTATTCTGCAAATCCCATGTCTCCAACCCAATCTTAAAAGCATTTGCTCTGGAAGTCTTTCTGAGCTCAGTGGGCCTTACTCCCAAGTAATGAGTCAGCCTTCAGACACCTTTTGCTAGAATAAAAAAGGCCCAGCCTCTTTCGTGTGAGTGTGTAAAGGGGCCACCAAGTCCCAGCTGACTTTCAAGACAAGGTGGTTGGCCATTGGCCTTCCTCTGCAGAGCCTTCCTTGGTGGTCTCTCATCCAACTACCAATCCTGCTTAGACTTCTGGTGATCCCAGCAAGGGGATTTCAAGGCAAGGGAGAAGCAGAAGTGGCTGGCCACTGCCTTCCTCTGCAGAGCCTTCCTTGGTGGTCCCCCTCCCAAGTACCGACCCTGCTTAGCTTAGACTTCTGGTGACCCCAGCAAGGGGCTTTCAAGGCAAGGGAGATGAAGCAGAGGTGGTTGGCCATCGCCTTCCTCTGCAGAGCCTTCCTTGGTGGTCTCCCTCCCAAGTATTAACCTCACTTTGTTTCCAAGATCTGTCAAGATTGGGTTGTACAATACCATCCCACATCCCCCATCCTCTTCTAGTCCTTCCATCCACCAAAGCATAGTTCTCTGTGTAAATAAACAGAAGAAGCACACAGGATCCCTGTCTCCGTCTCCAAACTGCAAGCCCCAGCGCTCACGCCTGTTTCTCTCGCTTCAGGGCAAGAGGGTTCAAGGCGGTCCACAGATGATCCAGCTGAGCTTGGATGGGAACAGGCTGTACGTCACCACCTCGCTCTTCAGTGGCTGGGACAAGCAGTTCTACCCCGACATGGTCAAGTAAGAGGCCTTTTCGCTTTCTGGATTTTTCTCAGATTTTTAAAAACTTACAACTGTTTGGCTTCTGTACAGTTCAAAGGTCCAGTTTGGTGTGATGGTTAAGTGTGCGGACTCTTTATCTGGGAGAACTGGGCTTGATTCCCCACTCCTCCCCTTGCAGCTGCTGGAATGGCCTTGAGTCAGCCAGAGCTCTCTTATCTGGGAGAACCGGGCTTGATTCCCCACTCCTCCACTTGCAGCTGCTGGAATGGCCTTGAGTCAGCCAGAGCTCTCTTATCTGGGAGAACCGGGTTTGATTCCCCACTCCTCCACTTGCACCTGCTGGAATGGCCTTGAGTCAGCCAGAGCTCTCTTATCTGGGAGAACCGGGTTTGATTCCCCCACTTCTCCACCTGCAGCTGCTGGAATGGCCTTGGGTCAGCCAGAGCTCTCGAGTGAGTTGTCCTTGAAAGGGCAGCTTATGGGAGAGCTCTCTCAGCCCCACCCACCTCACAGGGTGTCCGAGACTCTGATTCAGAGAGAAGGGCGGGGTATAAATCTGCATGAACCGGGTTTGATTCCCCACTCCTCCACTTGCACCTGCTGAAATGGCCTTGGGTCAGCCAGAGCTCTCTTATCTGGGAGAACCGGGTTTGATTCCCCACTCCTCCACTTGCACCTGCTGGAATGGCCTTGGGTCAGCCAGAGCTCTAGAGGGAGTTGTCCTTGAAAGGGCAGCTGCTGCGAGAGCTTTCAAGGACAACCTCTGCCAGAGCTCTGGCTGGCCCAAGGCCATTCCAGCAGGTGCAAGTGGAGGAGTGGGGAATCAAACCCGGTTCTCCCAGATAAGAGTCCGCACACTTAACCACGACACCAAACTGGCTCTCCAAGTGCTAACCGGGGCTGACCCTGCAAGGTTCAAAAAGGTTGTAGAGCATTTAAAAAGTGGAGAGAGAGAGAGAGAACGAGAGAGAAAGAGACAAAGAAAGAAAGAGAAAGAAAGAAAGAGAGAGAGAAAGAGACAAAAGAGAGAGAAAGAAAGAAAGAAAGACAAAAAGAGAGAGAGAAAGAAAGAGAGAAAGAAAGAAAGAGAGAGAGAGAGAAGGGGAAAGAAAGAAAAAGAAAGAAAGAAAGAAAAGAAAGGGGAAAGAAAGAGGGGAAAGAAAGAGAGAGAGAGAAGGGGAAAGAAAGAGAGAGAAAGAAAGAAAGAAAGAAAGAAAGAAAGAAAGAAAGGGAAAGAGAGAGAAAGAAAGAGAGATAAAGAGAAAGAAAGAGGGAGAGAAAGAGAGAGAGAGAAGGGGAAAGAAAGAAAGAAAGAGAGAGAAAGTAAGAAAGAGAAAGAGAGAGGGGGGAAGGAAGGAAAGAAAGAAAAGAAAGAAAGAAAGAAAGAAAGAAAGAAAGGGAAAGAGAGAGAAAGAAAGAGGAAGAGAAAGAGAGATAGAGAAAGAAAGAGAGAGAGAAGGGGAAAGAAAGAAAGAGAAAGAAAGAAAGAAAGAAAGAAAGAAAGAAAGAAAGAAAGAAAGAAAGAAAGAAAGAGAGAAAGTAAGAAAGAGAAAGAAAGAGAGAGGGGGGAAAGAAAGAAAGAAAGAAAGAAAGAAAGAAAGAAAGAAAGAAAGAAAGAAAGAAAGAAAGAAAGAAAGAAAGAAAGAAAGAAAGAAAGAAAGAAAGAAAGAAAGAAAGAAAGAAAGAGGTTTGTAATTATATTCATTTGAAACTGCTGTGGAATGGCAGCTTTAAAATGTCACCTACCTATTGGTGGAATATTAGTGAAGATAAGAGTTGGAGGTGAACAGTTGAAGATGTTTCCTTCTCTCCCTCCAGGGAAGGCTCTGTCATGTTACAAATCGATGTGGACACGAAGAAAGGCGGCTTGAAAGTGAATGAGAAGTTCCTCGTGGATTTTGGGAAGGAGCCGCACGGGCCAGCCCTTGCCCACGAGATCCGCTACCCAGGGGGAGACACCACCTCTGACATCTGGGTCTAAAGGAAGGCCTCGGTGGAAATATCTGGGTTGTGTTTGGGGAAAGGGGTTGCCGTCGGTCTTCTCTTCTCACTCTGTCTTTTAACTCCAGGTGTGACAGTCCAATGCAGGTGTGGCGTCCATCTAGTTGACGCTGCATCGGTTTCAGATTTCCTCTGCTTGCCTAACTTAGCCAGTTTTACCTTTTCGGTGGAATGGAGCGGCTCAAGAAGGTTGAGGATCCCCGGATGAAACTGTTTATCCTCATGAAAAGAGATTTTGCCTTTAAGAGAGCCATTATGGGGTAGTGGTTAAGTGCACGGACTCTTATCTGGGAGAACCGGGTTTGATTCCCCACTCCTCCACTTGCAGCTGCTGGAATGGCCTTGGGTCAGCCATAGCTCTCGCAGAGGTTGTCCTTGAAAGGGCAGCTGCTGGGAGAGCCCTCTCAGCCCCACCCACCTCACAGGGTGTCTGTTGTGGGGGAGGAAGGTAAAGGAGATTGTAGGGTGCTCTGAGACTGTGTCCTTGAAAGGGCAGCTGCTGTGAGAGCCCTCTCAGCCCCACCCACCTCACAGGGTGTCTGTTGAGGGGGAGGAAGGTAAAGGAGATTGTGAGCCGCTCTGAGACTCTTCAGAGTGGAGGGCGGGATATAAATCCAATATCATCATCATCTTTCTTGTGCATGCACACTTCCTCAGATACATTGAAAAGGAAATTACCAGCCCATACATATAGAAGATACTGGATTTGTATCCTGCCATTCACTCTGAATGTCAGAGTGGTTCGCAATCTCCTTCACCCTCCTCCCCCACCACAAACACTCTGTGAGGTAATTGGGGCTGAGAGAGCTCTCACAGAAGCGACTCTTTCAAGGACAACTCTGCGAGAGCTATGGCCTGACCCAAGGTTGAACAGCAAATTAACATACAACATAAATGAAGCTGTTTTAACAGGTGCAAAGAGGAATAACAAGCTAGGTTTATGTGGTCACCCTGAATAAAACTTTGCTGATCTTCAAGGTGCCATTGGACTCAAAGATTGTTCTGCTGGGAAAGGCTGTTAATAGAAGGACACCCACACACACACCGCTCTTACAGGCTTTCCACAAAGTATGCAAAAATGAATTATTCCAGAAGGCTTTTCTGTGCAGGCAAAATAGAGTCACACCATGCTAAATGTCTCACAAGGTTATTTGGGAAAATGATTAGGGACTATGGCCTTTTCTACTGTATATTGTTTGGACCCAGCTGTGGGTCCAGCGGTCAAATCTTGCAGCATTTAATGCATCAGGTTATCACCTGGGCTTTGCTTCAGTTCTGTTTTTTAGACTTCCGGTTGGTTCCGCCACCTTCATCTCTGTTGCACTAGATCAAGATGGGTCACTGTGTTAGTCCATCTGTAGCAAAGGAACAGAGTAAGAACCCAGGAGCACCTTCAAGGCAAGCAAAATTTGTAGCAGTTTGAAAATTGTCTATCTGGGTTAAAGTATCTCAGTTTTCTCCTTTGGGAGAAAGGAACCTGAAGAACATAAGAGAAGCCATGTTGGATCAGGCCAATGGCCCCTCCAGTCCAACACTCTTGTGTCACATAAGAACATAAGAGAAGCCCTGTTGGATCAGGCCAATGGCCCCTCCAGTCCAACACTGTGTCACACAGTGGCCAAAAAACCCAGGGGCCATCAGGTGGGACCAGGACACTAGAAGCCCTCCCAGTGTGCCCCCCCCCAAGCACCCAGAATACAGAGCATCACTGCCCCAGACATAAGAACATAAGAGAAGCCATGTTGTATCAGGCCAATGGCCCATCCAGTCCAACACTCTGTGTCACATAAGAACAGAAGAGAAGCCATGTTGGATCAGGCCAGTGGCCCCTCCAGTCCAGCACTCTGTGTCACATAAGAACATAAGAGAAGCCATGTTGTATCAGGCCAATGGCCCATCCAGTCCAACACTCTGTGTCACACAGTGGCCAAAAAACCCAGGTGCCATCAGGAGGTCCACCAGTGGGCCAGGACACTAGAAGCCCTCCCAGTGTCCCCCCCCAAGCACCCAGAATACAGAGCATCACTGCCCCAGACATAAGAACATAAGAGAAGCCATGTTGGATCAGGCCAGTGGCCCCTCCAGTCCAGCACTCTGTGTCACAGTGGCCAATATATATATACACACTGTGGCCAATAGCCACTGACGGACCTCTGCTCCATATTTTTATCTAACCCTTTCTTGAAGCTGGCTATGCTTATAGCCGCCACCACCTCCTGTGGCAGTGAATTCTGAAGGAGTCTTTATTGTCTTACCTCTTTTCTAATATCAAATATTGAGTATCTTTTTTCAGCCTTGGTTTTGTGTCAGTTGCATACCAACAGTGCAAGATGCAAAAGAAATGGCATATAAATATGTGAAAGGAGCACAATCGTAGTAACAACAATAAAAACGAGGCCAAATGCAACTGGAGACAGCAGCAGCATATGAAACTCAAAAGAAAGGAAATGGTCACACTGGCCGATGCCTGTCCTGGTCCACAGACAGCTGGGCAACTAGGGCAGGGTTTCCACCTCTGGGTTGGAAAACACCTGGAGATTTGGGGGAAGGTGGGTTTTGGGAGTCCACCTTCCAAAGCAGCCATTTTCTCCAGGTGAACTGATCTCTGTCACCTGGAGATCAGTTGTAATCCCAGGAGATCTCCAGCTACCACCAGGAGATTGGCAACCTTAAGCAAAAATTAGACCTTAGCGGGTCAGCACTAGAAAATGGATGGACCATTTTAGGTTAGAATGTCAGCTTAATAACAGCTGGATTTGGGGGGTTGGTTTTGAGCAGGGATGCCGTTCTGGCTGGCTTGGTGTCGGGAGGTGTGGCCTAATATGGAAATGAGTTCCTGCTGGGCTGTTTCTACAAAATAAGCCCAGACCAGAGCGATATGATTCATGAAAAATTCTGAGATAGAAGCTTTTGTGAGTCACCGTCGGCTTATCTGAAGAAGTGAGCCGTGGCTCACGAAAACTCATTCCCCTGCCACAAATTTTGTTAGTCTTGTTCCTGGACTCTGGCTCTTTTCCACCTCTGTTGCACTGTTTATGTCTTGTCCCCGGTGTTCCCCCTAAGCTGAGTTAGTGTGAACTAGCTCAGCGATTTTTAGCCTGCGGCTCACACATTTTTGTCTTCGCTCCGGAAGGATGACCCCAGAGCACACTCATTTCTGCAGGAGCTCACAACTGTAATGCTAGCAACTCCCATCTTCAATGCCTGTAGCTCAGAAAGTAGAATTTTTGCTCACGAGACTCCGCAGCTTAGAGGGAACATTGCTCATCGCTTGTATTGACGCTCTGCGTGTAACCCGCTTTTTGAGTCTCAGTGAGCGAAGCAGATAATAAAGCAGTTCAATAAATAAACGAACGTCTTGCACATGTCAGAATACGCTCCCTCTGTTGACATGAACACGACAGCCTTGCTCACGTTGGAGCTTTTATGCACAAAAGCGGGAATAATCACAATCGGGATGAAGCACGGTGTGAGGGTTGCAACAGCTAGGACAGCATCGCTGTGAAGCTTAAAGGCAATTTTAATACGCGCTATGATTTTTCAAATGAATAAAAATGATATATTTAAATATCAGTGTGTGATAATTCTTCTAAGCCTTATACAATAAATGCGGTTGCGACATTTCAGTTACAACATTTCAAAGGTATCACCAACGTTCCCTCTAGAAGCTGAGTTTGTGTGAGCTAGCTCACAGTTCTTTAGCTCACAGAGCCAGTTTGGAGTAGTGGTTAAGTGTGCGGACTCTTATCTGGGAGAACCGGGTTTGATTCCCCACTCCTCCACTTACACCTACTGGAATGGCCTTGGGTCAGTCATAGCTCTGGCAGAGGTTGTCCTTGAAAGGGCAGCTGCTGTGAGAGCCCTCTCCAGCCCCACCCACCTCACAGGGTGTCTGTTGTGGGGGAGAAAGGCAAAGGAGGTTGTGAGCCGCTCTGAGACTCTTCGAAGTGGAGGGCGGGATATAAATCCAATATCTTCATCTACCTCACAGGGTGTCTGTTGTGGGGGAGGAAGGGAAAGGAGATTGTGAGCCGCTCTGAGACTCTTCGGAGTGGAGGGCGGGATATAAATCCAATATCTTCATCTACCTCACAGGGTGTCTGTTGTGGGGGAGGAAGATAAAGGAGATTGTGAGCCGCTCTGAGACTCTTCGAAGTGGAGGGCGGGATATAAATCCAATATCTTCATCTACCTCACAGGGTGTTGTAGGGGAGGAAGGGAAAGGAGATTGTGAGCCGCTCTGAGACTCTTCGGAGTGGAGGGCGGGATATAAATCCAATATCTTCATCTACCTCACAGGGTGTCTGTTGTGGGGGAGGAAGGGAAAGGAGATTGTGAGCCGCTCTGAGACTCTTCGGAGTGGAGGGTGGGCTATAAATCCAATATCGTCATCTACCTCACAGGGTGTCTGTTGTGGGGGAGGAAGGGAAAGGAGATTGTGAGCCGCTCTGAGACTCTTCGGAGTGGAGGGCGGGATATAAATCCAATCTCTTCATCTACCTCACAGGGTGTCTGTTGTGGGGGAGGAAGGGAAAGGAGATTGTGAGCCGCTCTGAGACTCTTCGGAGTGGAGGGTGGGCTATAAATCCAATATCGTCATCTACCTCACAGGGTGTCTGTTGTGGGGGAGGAAGGGAAAGGAGATTGTGAGCCGCTCTGAGACTCTTTGGAGTGGAGGGCGGGATATAAATCCAATATCTTCATCTACCTCACAGGGTGTCTGTTGTGGGGGAGGAAGGGAAAGGAGATTGTGAGCCGCTCTGAGACTCTTCGGAGTGGAGGGCGGGATATAAATCTAATATCTTCATTTACCTCACAGGGTGTCTGTTGTGGGGGAGGAAGGGAAAGGAGATTGTGAGCCACTCTGAGACTCTTCGGAGTGGAGGGCGGGATATAAATCCAATATCTTCATCTACCTCACAGGGTGTCTGTTGTGGGGGAGGAAGGGGAAGGAGATTGTGAGCCGCTCTGAGACTCTTCGGAGTGGAGGGCGGGATATAAATCCAATCTCTTCATCTACCTCACAGGGTGTCTGTTGTGGGGGAGGAAGGTAAAGGAGATTGTGAGCCGCTCTGAGACTCTTGGGAGTGGAGGGCGGGATATAAATCCAATTTCTTCTTCTTCTTCTTCTTCTTCTTCTTCTTCTTCTTCTTCTTCTTCTTCTTCTTCTTCTTCTTCTTCTTCTTCTTCTTCTTCTTCTTCTTCTTCTTCTTCTTCTTCTTCTTCTTCTTCTTCTTCTTCTTCTTCTTCTTCTTCTTCTTCTTCTTCTTCTGTGTTTTAGCCTCTGGCTCACACATCTTTGTCTTAGCTCAAGAAAAATGGCCTCAGAGCAAACTGATTGATGCAGTAGCTCACAACTCTCATGCCAGGAGCTCAGCAAGTAGAATTTTTGCTCACAAGACTCCACAGCTTAGAGCAGGGATGTCAAACTCACAGCCCGAGGGCCAAATCAGGCCCTGGAGGGCTCCTATCAAGCCCCTGAGCAACTGGCTGTCATTTGCTTCCTTCTCCCTCTCTATTGCTTCTTTCTGCATCTCAGCTTTCTTTGCAAGGCTTCCTCAATTGCACAGGAGCTACAGAGCAAAGCCTCTATTTTCTCCATTGGCTGAGGCTCCGCCCTTGGGGAGGAAGGGGAGGGGGAAGAGGAGGCAGAACTTGTTCTTCCAGGCTTTCTCGGTTGCACAGCGGAGTTGCTGAGCCAAGCCTCTCTTCCTTCTATTGGCTGAGGCTCCTCCCCTACCAGTCCCTGGGGAAGGCAGGAAAGAGCCCGCGCTTCCTTTGCCCAGTTCCGTAAATCTCATGAGAGAAAGCACCTTTAAGACCAACGAGTGTTAATGTTTCGAGCATGTTTTAAGGGTTTTTTTTTTTAATTGCGTTTGTGTCCTTTATAATGTTTATATCTCTGCTACCTAATCTTAAATAGGCACACACATGGCCCGGCCCAACAAGGTCTCATTTATGTCAGATCCAGCCCTCATAACAAATGAGTTTGACACCACCGGCTGAGAGGGAGTCTTGCAACAGACACCCAGAAATAAGCGATTAGCCAGACGTCACTGAAATACATGCAGTTCAAAAACATCGTGGTAAGTTGAAAAGAGGTGCCCGCCGGTGTCCTTCCTGTTGCAAAACGCATCTTCCTCTGCTCTCATGGCAAGTGGGTGTATGCTCAGTCCTTATGTCACTACAGACTGCAATCCGCCGAAACATTCAGAGGATACTTGCAAAATTTCCAAGGTCTATGGATCCAAATTTCAAAATAGAGAATCACCACTCATAAGAGAAGCCGTATTGTAGGGGTGGCCAACAGTAGCTCTCCGGATGGTTTTTTTGCCTACAACTCCCATCAGCCCCAGCCATTGGCCATGCTGGCTGGGGCTGATGAGAGTTGTAGGCAAAAAACATCTGGAGAGCTACCGTTGGCCACCCCTGCGAAGGGCCCATCCAGTCCAACACTCTGTGCCACACAGTGGCCAAAAAAACCAGGTGCCATCAGGAGGTCCATCAGTGGGGTCAAGACATCAGAAGCCTTCATCCTGTTGCCCCTCCCAAGCACCAAGAATACAGAGCATCACTACCCCAGACAGAGAGTTCCAACAATACACTGTGGCTAAGAGCCACTGATGGACCTCTGCTCCAGATGTTGATCCAATCCCCTCTTGAAACTGGCTATGCTTGTAGCCGTCACCCCCTCCTGTGGCAGTGAATTCCACGTGTTAATCACCCTTTGGGTGAAGAAGGACTTCCTTTTATCCATACCCGACTGCTCAGCAATTTCATGGAGTGTCCACGAGATCGTCTTCGTGGACTCTGTGCTTCACACTCTGCATGGGATGGAGAAAGTAGAGAAAGAAGTACTTTTCTCCCTTTCTCACAATACAAGAACTCGTGGGCATTCGATGAAATTGCTGAGCAGACAGGTTAAAACGGATAAAAGGAAGTACTTCTTCACCCAAAGGGTGATTAACATGTGGAATTCGCTGCCACAGGAGGTGGTGGCGTCCACAAGCATAGCCACCTTCAAGAAGGGGTTAGATAAAAATATGGAGCAGAGGTCCATCAGTGGCTATTAGCCATAGTGTGTGTGTGTGTGTATATATATATATATATATATATATATATATATATATATATATATATATATATTTGGCCGCTGTGTGACACAGAATGTTGGACTGGATGGGCCATTGGCCTGATCTAACATGGCTTCTCTTATGTTCTTATGTTCACTCATGGGATAGAGCGCCTGTGCCGATCCCCGAATCGGTACCTAAAAAGCCCGGGATTTTTTCGCACTCGGCGAGCATGCGTACTGGGACGCCTGCACATGCTTGTTGATGCTGAGCGCGAAAAAATCCCGGGCTTTTAAAGTACCGATTCGGGGATCGGCGCAGGCGCTCTATCCCATGAGCGTGAATGCACAGAGGACCACTCGAACATCTACAGTTACAGGTAAGCAACCTGTCTTTCTCATATTGTGAGAAAGGGAGAAAAGGACTTCTTTCTCTACTTTCTCTATCCCATGCATAATCTTGTAGACCTCTATCATGTCACCCCCGCAGTTGACGTTTCTCCAAGCTACACTCTGCGGTATAAGAGAGGAACAAAGTCGTCAGCATTTACAGAGCTGGAAAAGATTCTTTTCTGCCTCTATAGCACTGTTTGTATCCGGCCACTTGTACTGACTCTCTCTGCGTAATCCAGTGAGAGAGGCAGATGATCAAGTAAATAATATATCAACCAAGTAGTTTTTTGCACATGTTCTTGGCAGGGAAGAATACGCTCCCTCTGGTGAAATGAACACGACAGTCTCGCTCGGGTTGGCTCTTTGGCAGGACACATGGAATTGCTCTGTTCTGCCACTGGGGGTCGCAGTCCAGCTTCATCGCCCACAAGCGAAGGAAGGAAAATCCGTGTGCAGTGGTGCACTTCCAACCAGAGATGCTGGGCGCAACCCTCCCAAATTCAAACCAGTTTGACACTAACGCTTCCTTACCAACCAACGCTGACGGTGGTCGTTCTGCAGGCTTCTGAGATTTGAGCCCCGTAGCACCTCAGGACCAAGTAGACTTTGGGGATTCAGGTTTTCAAGCAGAGTTTTGACTCTCAAAACCTTATTCCCCAAAATCATAGAATCACAGAGTTGAAAGGGACCATAGAGTCCAACTCCCCATTCAATGCAGGATCAGCGTAGAGTGGGGGGGCCAAACTGCGGCTCTTTCATACATATTGTGTGGCTCTTGAAGCCCCCACTGCCTCATCAACCAGGTTGGAAAAGGAATTTGTCTCTTTAAATCACTTCTCCAAGCCAAACCAGCTGGAAGCTTGGAGAATGCATTTAAAGTTGCTTTCTTTCCACCTCCCCATCTGTTTTCTTTCCTCCCTCTCTCCCTCCCTTCCTCTCTTCCTTCCTGTCTTGTACCTTCCAGACATCTGATGTTCATGCCTTGTGGCTCTCAGACATCTGATGTTCATGTCTTGTGGCTCTCAGACATCTGACATTTATTCTATGTGGCTCTTACGTTAAAGCGAGTTTGGCCATCCTTGGCCTAGAGCAGCCCTGACCAGTGTTTGTCCAGACACTGCTTAAAGATTGCCACTTGCTAGCTCAGGGGTGGCCAACGGTAGCTCTCCAGATGTTTTTTGCCTACAACTCCCATCAGCCCCAGCCAGCATGGCCAATGGCTGGGGCTGATGGGAGTTGTAGGCAAAAAACCTCTGGAGAGCTACCGTTGGCCACCCCTGTGCTAGCTGATTCCACTGTTTAACAACTCTTAAAGTGAAAAAGTTTTTCCTAACACCCACCTGATACCCTCCCACCCTTAATTTGAACCCAGTATTACAAGTCAACCACACAGGGCTTCTTTTGTAGAAAAAAGACCAGCAGGAACTCATTTGCATATTAGGCCACACCCCCTGGCATCACCATTGTTTCACACTGGGTTTTTTAAATGAAACTCCTGGCATGAACTCATTTGCATATTAGGCCACCCCCCCTGGCATCACCATTGTTTCACGCTGGTTTTTTTTAAAGAAACTCCTAGCATGAACTCATTTGCATATTAGGCCACACCCCCTGACATCACCATTGTTTCACACTGCGTTTTTTTAAAATGAAACTCCTAGCATGAACTCATTTGCATATTAGGCCACACTCCCTGGCATCACCATTGTTTCACGCTAGGTTTTTTTAAAATGAAACTCCTAGCATGAACTCATTTGCATATTAGGCCACACCCCCTGACATCACCATCGTTTCACACTGTGTTTTTTAAATGAAACTCCTAGCATGAACTCATTTGCATATTAGGCCATACCCCCTGACATCACCATCGTTTCACACTGCGTTTTTAAAAATGAAACTCCTAGCATGAACTCATTTGCATATTAGGCCACACCCCTGACATCACCATCGTTTCACACTGTTTTTTTTTTAAGAAAAGCCTGCAGGAACTCATTTGCCTATTAGGCCACACCCCTGATGCCAAGCCAGTCAGAACTGCATTCCTGTGCATTCCTGCTCAAGAGAAGGCCCTGCCACTACACCACACTGCCTCTTGCTAAAATACGAACGACCTGCAGTTCATATCATGCCCCTCAATAAAGGTTCTTCTCCTAATCCTGGCTTAGCTAGCCAAGGCAAACCTGATCTCACCAGATTGCGGGAGCTAAGCAGGCTGACTCTGGCAAGTACTTGGATGGGAGGCTGCCTTGGAATACCAGAGCTGGAGGCAGAGGTAGGCTTTATTCAGCCACCTTTCTGAATATCCTCCAGGCTCCCCCCTCCCCATCGAGGTCAGTCACCAGAGGTCACCATGACCCGCAGGTGCACACACAGACACTCACACGCACAAACACAAATTACAAAAATGCCAAATAAATAAAGGTTTTTCTCCTGACACTCAGTCTGCGTTCTCTGTATGAATCCCTTCCAAGCTCATAGCAGAAGCCACACCGTGATGTCAACGGACAGTAGGGTTGCCAAGTCCAATTCAAGAAATACCTGGGGACTTTGGGGTTGGAGCCAGGAGACTTTGGGGCGGAGCCTGGAGCAAGGGTGTGACAAGCATCATTGAACTCCAAAGGGAGTTCTGGCCATCACATTTAAAGGGACAGCACGCTTTTTTAAATGCCTTCCTTCCATAGGAAATTATGAAGGAGAGGGGCACCTTCTTTGTGGGCTCATAGAATTGGACCCCTTGGTCCAATCTTTTTGAAACTAGGGGGGGTATTTTGGGGAGAGGCACTGAATGCTAAACTGAAACTTTGGTGCCTCTACCTCAAAAAACAGCCCCCCTGAGCTCCAGATACCCACAGATCAATTCTCCATTCTACTTTCGGATGACCCTGAAGCAGGAGGAGGGGCCTCCAAACCAGGGGATCCCCTGCCCCCAACTGAAGATTTGCAACCCTAATGGACAGCCATTTTGGGGATATTAAAGAGACACACCTTCAAACTGGGTGTCCAACCGAAGCACTTTTTTTCTTCTAATTCTTCTTCTTCTTCCTACACTGCCTTGCTCAGGTCTTGCAAACAGAGGGCCCTCGTGGCTTCCTCGACAGAGTGAATCCACCTTCTGTGGAGTCTTGATGGTGTGTGAAGTGCCATCAAGCGTCCTCTTTCCTTGACGCCTTCCACTTTTTCTCGCATGATTGTCTTTTCCAGTGACTCTTGTCTTCTCAGGATGTGACCAAAGTGTGATACTCTCAGTTTGGTCATTTTAGCTTCTTGAGAAAGTTTGGACTTTATTTGACCGAGAACTCTCTGATTTGTCTTTTTGGTGGTCCACCCTATCTGTAAAACCTGCCTCCAACACCACCTTTCCAATGAATCTACCTTCTTCCTGTCGGCTTTCTTCATTATCCAACATTCATACAAAGTCATGGGGGATACTGTGGCATGAATTATATAGAACATAAAAACATCAGAGAAGCCATGTTGGATCAGGCCAGTGGCCCATCCAGTCCAACACTCTGTGTCACGTAAGAACATAAGAGAAGCCATGTTGGATCAGGCCAGTGGCTCATCCAGTCCAACACTCTGTGTCACATAAGAACATAAGAGAAGCCATGTTGGATCAGGCCAATGGCCCATCCAATCCAACACTCTGTGTCACATAAGAACATAAGAGAAGCCATGTTGGATCAGGCCAATGGCCCATCCAGTCCAACACTCTGTGTCACATAAGAACATAAGAGAAGCCCTGTTGGATCAGGCCAATGGCCCATCCAGTCCAACACTCGGTGTCACGTAAGAACATAAGAGAAGCCATGTTAGATCAGGCCAGTGGCTCATCCAGTCCAACACTCTGTGTCACGTAAGAACATAAGAGAAGCCATGTTGGATCAGGCCAATGGCCCATCCAGTCCAACACTCTGTGTCACGTAAGAACATAAGAGAAGCCCTGTTGGATAAGGCCAATGGCCCATCCAGTCCAACACTCTGTGTCACATAAGAACAAAAGAGAAGCCATGTTGGATCAGGCCAATGGCCCATCCAGTCCAACACTCTGGGTCACATAAGAAAAGCCATGCTGGATCAGGCCAGTGGCCCCTCCAGTCCAACACTCTGTGCCACATAAGAACATAAGAGAAGCCATGTTGGATCAGGTCAATAGCCTCTCCAGTCCAACACTCTGTCACATAAGAACATAAGAGAAGCCATGTTGGATCAGGCCAACGGCCCATCCAGTCCAACACTCTGTGTCACATAAGAGAAGCCATGTTGAATCAGGCCAATGGCCCATCCAGTCCAACACTCTGGGTCACATAAGAACTTAAGAGAAGCCATGTTGGATCAGGCCAATGGCCCATCCAGTCCAACACTCTGTGTCACATAAGAACATAAGAGAAGCCATGTTGGATCAGGCCAATGGCCCATCCAGTCCAACACTCTGTGTCACATAAGAACATAAGAGAAGCCCTGTTGGATCAGGCCAATGGCCCATCCAGTCCAACACTCTGTGTCACGTAAGAACATAAGAGAAGCCATGTTGGATCAGGCCAGTGGCTCATCCAGTCCAACACTCTGTGTCATGTAAGAACATAAGAGAAGCCATGTTGGATCAGGCCAATGGCCCATCCAGTCCAACACTCTGTGTCACATAAGAACATAAGAGAAGCCATGTTGGATCAGGCCAATGGCCCATCCAGTCCAACACTCTGTGTCACATAAGAACATAAGAGAAGCCATGTTGGATCAGGCCAATGGCCCATCCAGTCCAACACTCTGTGTCACGTAAGAACATAAGAGAAGCCCTGTTGGATCAGGCCAGTGGCCCATCCATTCCAACACTCTGTGTCACATAAGAACAAAAGAGAAGCCATGTTGGATCAGGCCAATGGCCCATCCAGTCCAACACTCTGGGTCACATAAGAAAAGCCATGCTGGATCAGGCCAGTGGCCCCTCCAGTCCAACACTCTGTGCCACATAAGAACACAAGAGAAGCCATGTTGGATCAGGTCAATAGCCTCTCCAGTCCAACACTCTGTCACATAAGAACATAAGAGAAGCCATGTTGGATCAGGCCAACGGCCCATCCAGTCCAACACTCTGTGTCACATAAGAGAAGCCATGTTGAATCAGGCCAATGGCCCATCCAGTCCAACACTCTGTGTCACATAAGAACTTAAGAAGAGCCATGTTGGAGCAGGTCAATGACCCCTCCAGTCCAACACTCTGTCACATAAGAACATAAGAGAAGCCATGTTGGATCAGGTCAATGGCCCATACAGTCCAACACTCTGTTTCACACAGTGGTAAAAAAACCCAGGTGCCATCAGGAGGTCCATCAGTGGGGCCAGGACACCAGAAGCCCTTCCACTATGCCCCACCCCCGCACCAAGAATACAGAGCATAAGAACATAAGAGAAGCCATGTTGGATCAGGCCAATGGCCCATCCAGTCCAACATGCTGTGTCACACAGTGAGAAAAAAACCAAGTGCCATCAGGAGGTCCATCAGTGGGTCCAGGACACTAGAAGTCCTCCCAGTGTTGCCTCCCCAAGTAACAAGAATACAGAGCACCACTGCCTCAGACAGAGAGTTCCAACAATTTTGTTGTTGTTCAGTCGCACAGTCGAGGCCGACTCTTTGTGAACAATACGCTGTGGCTAAAAGCCACTGATGGATCTCTGCTCCAGATGTTTATCCAATCCCCTCTTGAAGCCGTTGATCCATCTTGATCGCCAGTCACACATCCCTACACTTCAGAATCTTTTCTGGTTCCTTCATGGCTGCCCTTCCCAGTTTCAATCTGATTTCTTGGTTTTGTCTCCCTTTTGACTGATGATGGAAGATAGGTAATCTTCACTAATTTCAATTTCTTCGTCGTCAGCCTTCCAGTGGTGCAATTCACCAGCAGTCATTACTTTCTCTCTTCTTGATGTTCGGCTGTAATCCCGCTTCAGCACTTTCTGATTTCACCTTCATCAGGAGGAGTTTGAAGTCTTCCCTGTTTTCTGACAGCAACGTGGTGTCATCTGCATTCATTCACACCCTCTTCCTCTGGGACTTGATTAAGACTTAAACTGTATGGCTGCAGCCGTATATTTGTTGGATGATTGTTTTTTTTTAGCGTCCCTGCATAATCCGGCCTGCAAATCTCTCCCTTCATAAAACTGAGGTGATGGGTTGGATCCCACAAATCCATTCCATTAATGGTAATGCCAGTTTAGTGTAGTGGTTAAAAGTTGGGGACTGCAATGATGATAATGATGATAATGCTGATGATGATATTGGATTTATATCCCACCCTATACTCAATCTCAGAGCAGCTTACAATCTCCTTTATCTCCTTCCCCCACAACAGACAACCTGTGAGGTGGGTGGGGCTGAGAGGACTCTCACAGCAGCTGCCCTTTCAAGGACAACTTCTGCCAGAGCTATGGCTGACCCAAGGCCATTCCAGCAGCTGAAGTGGAGGAGTGGGGAATCAAATCCTGTCCTCCCAGATAAGAGTCCGCACACTTAACCATTACACCAAGACTGTCCTCTCAGGAGAACCAGATTGGATTCCCCACTCCTCCTTCACATGCAGCTGCTTGTCGACCCTCTTGGGTCAGTCACAGTTTTCTCAGAGCTCTCTCAACCCCGCATACCTCACAGGGTATCAGTTGTGGGGAGAGGGAGGGAAAGGAGATTGTAAACTGCTGTGCGACTCCTTCAGGTAGTAACGGGTGGGGTATAAATCTAATCTCCTCCTCATCCTCCAGGTTTATCCTATCAACCTGCAGTTTGATTTTTCTACAGGTTATGCGAGCGATATGACCCAATTTCAGAAACATCTGAGGTAAAATTATTGATTTCAAGAAATGTAGTGCTTCGTTCTCGAAGGAACACAACTGTGTGACCATTTTTGGCGAGGAGGGAGCACACAAAATTCATCTACATTGTCAACATTTTCATGTTTACTTTCTGTCAGAAATGCACACACATTCCCTCAGTTTTGCCCTCAACGGCTTGGTAACAAATTCCTTGTGAGCTAATTAAATTTTGACATGTGACAGTTGCCCCGAAACCATTCCTTGGTGTCTGCATGGTCTGTGAAGAGGACCGTTATGGTTGCCAACTCCAGGTTAGGAAATCCCTGGAGATTTGGGGGTGGGACCAGGTGAGAGCAGGGTTTGGGGAATGGAGTGTCCTCAGCATAATGCCGTGGAGTTCCCCCTCCGAAGCAGCCATTTCCTTCAGGGGAACTGATCTCTGTCATTTGGAGATCACCAGGCCCCACCTGGAGGCTGGCAACCTCAGCACCAAGCCGCCATTGTTAACTGAGGGCCGTCTGTGTATTCCATACTTAAGACAAAGCAGAGAGACAGAGAATATCCTGACCTCACAATTTCGACAGGGGATAGGGTTGCCAATCCCCAGGTGGGGGCAGGGGATCCCCCCGGTTTCAAGGCCCTCGCCCCGCTTCAGGGTCACCAGAAAGCAGGGGAGGGGGGGAATGTCTGCTGGGCACTCCATTATTCCCTATGGAGACCGATTCCCATAGGCTATAATGGAGAATTGATCTGCGGGTATCTGGGGGGGGTGTTTCTTGAGGTAGAGGCACCAAATTTGCAACATAGCATCCAGATCCTCTCCCCAACGTACCCCCCAAGTTTCAAAAGGATTGGACCAGGGGGTCCAATTCTATGAGCCCCCAAAGAAGGTGCCCCTATCCTTCATTATTTCCAATAGAGGGAAGGCATTTAAAAGGTTTGCGGTCCCTTTAGATGTGATGGTCAAAACTCCCTTTGGAGTTCAATTATGCTTGTCACACCCTTGCTCCTGGTTCCACCCCCCCCACGTCCCCAGATGTTTCTTGAATTCAACTTGGTGACCCTAACGGGTAGAGCTACGAAGTCATCCCTAGTCATCAGCATGGAGTGGGGGTGGGGGTTGGGTTGCCACCTCCGGGCTGAGAAACTCCTGGAGATTTGGGGTTGGATCCCAGGGTGAACAGTGGGGTACAAGGCCAGAGAATCCACCTGCCATTTTTCTTCAGGAAAACTGATCTGTGTCGTCTGGAGATGAGTTCTAATTCTGGGGGATCCCCAGGTCCACCTGGAAGCTGGCATCCTGGGGCGGGGGGTGAAAGAGAGGTTAACAAAAGAGGGCATAATCCCATGCACCCACATATACCCAAGGCTTCATTTTGGCTAGGGGAGAGGACGGGAAGGGTTAGAGCTTCAAAGAAAGCTTCAAAGAAAGAGTCAGAAAAATCAGACACCTTTGCTAGTTCTCCTTCACAGGTTTTTTGCACCTCAGAAAAAATGACAACGTTTCTCATGAGGACGGCTCTGTTTCCCCAAAGGCGTTCTTGTTTTTTAATCAAAAGATCACAGGCAACTAATTCCTCGCTTCTTCCTCCGAGGGTTTGTTTTCATCACGGCTGCTTCTTCGGTGTAACGTGGTAGCTTTAATTAAGTAACGAACGTGTGATTTATATAGTGTGGCAATCAGTGGTAATTCTGGGAGAGCTCTTGGCCTCACCTGGAAATTGGCAACCTGAGCTCCGCAAGGGCTTGTAATGGAGTCTGGCGTGTGCCACATCTTTTGAAAGTACAAATCAGTACCAACCATTTCCCCTCTGTACATCATCCGAACTATATAGCACCATTTATTAGTGCATTAAGAAGGGGAAAAACTTGTGTTTTAACAATTTATGGATAACATATGGTTACAATATTTAGTTATCTCTTTTCTATACTAACCCATATGATATTTCAACCCCCCCCTCCCTCCAATACTTGACTTCCCCGAAGTTATAGATTTAAGTTCAATTATAAAGGTACCGCTAACCAATCAAAGTTCAATACTTTTCTTTTCTCATTGATACTAAAAAATTGTCCAATGTCTTTTTACGTTCCACTCTTTCTCCATGTATCCTTTAAATTTCTTCCACTCCTTTTTGAATAAGTCTAAGTCATAGTCTCTTAAAGTTTTAGTTAATTTGTCCATCTCACTCCACGATAAAACTTTCACAATCCAAAGAAGGGGGGAAACTTGACTAATCAGTACCCAAATCTTGTTTTTAACTTCTCTCTCCCACCCCCACAAAGGGCGTATTATCTCAAGTTTTCTATCTCAGGAGGGCATGTGAGCACCAGTGTTCCCTCTGAGCTGAGTTTGTGTGAGCTAAATCACAGTCTTTTAGCCTCCAGCTCGCACATTTTGGACTCAGCTCAGGAAAAATGGCCCCCGAGCAAACTAGTTTAAGCAGTCGCTCACCACTTGAATGCCAGAATATTTGCCCACGAGACTCTGCAGCTTAGAGGGAGCATCAGTGAGTACCAACCTCTGTTCAGCTCTTTCCTTCAGAGCCTGAGTTGTTGATTTTTTTCCAAAAATAGGAGCCACGCCTTTCCTCTCGCTTCCTCCCACGTTGCTATGTATATAAGATCCCTTTGGATGTGCACGGATGACCACAAGCATCTTTCTGCTGCCAGACGTACAAGCCCAGACCGCAGAGATGTCTGCTTATCAGTGGACTGTGAAAGCATCGCAGGTAGGGAAGGGATCGCAGACGGCGAAGGGATCAGTGAAGGGATCCCAGACCGTGAAGGGATCAAGCCCACAGATGTCCAGTAAAGGTAAGAAAGGGCCCATCTTACAGGTGGTGGGGGGAACGGTCACCAAGGCTCACCTGAACCTTCATATTCTGCCAGAAAAGAACATAAAGTTTTTGTACCCTGCTTTTCCCTACCTTGAGGAGTCTCAAAGTGGCTTACAATCACCTTTCCAGTTTGGTGTAGTGGTTAAGTGCCCAGACTCTTATCTGGGAGAACCGGGTTTGATTCCCCACTGCTCCACTTGCAGCTGCTGGAATGGCCTCGGGTCAGCCATAGTTCTTGCAGGAGTTGTCCTTGAAAGGGCAGCTTCTGTCAGAGCTCTCTCAGCCCCACCCACTTCACAGGGTGTCTGTTGTGGGGGTGAAGGTAAAGGAGATTGTGAGCCACTCTGAGACTCTTCGGAGTGGAGGGCGGGATATAAATCCAATATCTTCATCTACCTAACAGGGTGTCTGTTGTGGGGGAGGAAGGGGAAGGAGATTGTGAGCCGCTCTGAGACTCTTCGGAGTGGAGGGCGGGATATAAATCCAATATCTTCATCTACCTCACAGGGTGCCTGCTGTGGGGGAGGAAGGGAAAGGAGATTGTGAGCCACTCTGAGACTCTTCGGAGTGGAGGGCGGGATATAAATCCAATATCTTCATCTACCTCACAGGGTGTCTGCTGTGGGGGGGGAAGGGAAAGGAGATTGTGAGCCGCTCTGAGACTCTTCGGAGTGGAGGGTGGGATATAAATCCAATATCTTCATCTACCTCACAGGGTGTCTGCTGTGGGGGAGGAAGGGAAAGGAGATTGTGAGCCGCTCTGAGACTCTTCGGAGTGGAGGGCGGGATATAAATCCAATATCATCATCTACCTCACAGGGTGTCTGTTGTGGGGGAGGAAGGGGAAGAAGATTGTGAGCTGCTCTGAGACTCTTCGGAGCGGAGAGTGGGATATAAGTCCAATATCTTCATCTACCTCACAGGGTGTCTGTTGTGGGGGAGGAAGGGAAAGGAGATTGTGAGCCGCTCTGAGACTCTTCGGAGTGGAGGGCGGGATATAAATCCAATATCTTCATTTACCTCACAGGGTGTCTGTTGTGGGGGAGGAAGGGAAAGGAGATTGTGAACCGCTCTGAGACTCTGAGTGTCAGCGTAGGGTTCATGGACGTTCCAACAATGGACAGACTCTTTCCATTTGAAAATAAGTTTCATTTATTGGATACATGCATGTTACTACCACAAGAGTTCTTTGAAAGTGATAAGGTACACACAGACCAGCTTGGCCTTTATGGCCCAGGATCAAAGCTAGGGGGTTTAAATCGTTCTCACAATACCATTGCATTCTACTTCTAAGAGGTGCGAGGTTCCCACACTGATATCTTGCATAGCTAGCCGCGTCCTTTCTCTCTTCCCCACAGGCGGTCTCGCAGCGGCTGAGAGCTGGCCACATAGTTTACACTTCAAACCCCTTTACAGCCCTTGGCGCCAAGCTTCTCTTCTCCCCCCCCCACTCCTCCTGCTCTCACAGTTAAATTATAGCTACAGTTTACAGGGTTAGTAAGCAATACAACAGTTTAGGCATTCTGGTTAATATCAATTTGAACACAAGCTGACACTGAGATTCAAAGTATAGGGTGGGATATAAATCCAATCCTCCTTCTCCTTCCTTCCTTCTTCCATCCCTCCCTCCATCCCTCCCTCCCTTCCTTGATGTTACGTCTTGCAGCTCTCAAACATCTGTTGTTTATTTTATGTGGCTCTTACATTAAGCAAGTTTCACCCCCCCCCCCCCTGCTCCAAAGCATCCATTTTGTCCAGTAGAAACTAATCTCTGCAGTCCGGAGCTGAGTTGTAATTCCAGAGGATACTTAAAATCTCCAGAGCTTTGACTCTCGAAAACTCATACTCCAATTTTTTGGAGTACTCCTGGACTCAGATCTCGCTGTTTTATTGCAAATAAATACAGCTACCCTCTGAAATGTTATTCTGTTTAAATTCTTTAACATTTCTAACCAAGGAATCCATGCCTTTTGCCAGGGCTTTTTTGGTAGAAAAAGCCCAGCGGGAACTCATGGCACGTTAGGCCACACCCCCCTGACTCCAAGCCAGCCGGAACCACGTTTCTGTGCGTTGTGGCTCAAAAAAAACCCTTGTCCCTGGCTTAGCACTAGGGTTGCCAAGTCAGTTAAGAAATATCTGGGGACTTTGAGGGTGGGAGCCAGGAGACCTTTGGGGGGGAGCCAAGAAACTTTGGGGGTGTAGCCAGGAGACATTAGGGGTGGAGCCAGATCAAGGCTGTGACAAGGAGAATTGAACTCCAAAGGGAGTTCCGGCCATCACATTGAAAGGGACGGCACACCTTTTCAATTCCTTCCTTCCATAGGAAATAATGAAGGATAGGGGCACCTTCTTTTGGGGCTCATAGAATTGGACCCCCCTGGTCTAATCTTTTTGAAACTTGGGGGGTATTTTGGGGAGAGACACTAGATGATATACTGAAAATTTGGTGCCTCTACCCCAAAACACAGCCCCCCCAGAGCCCCAGATACCCACAGATCAATTCTCCATGATTTTCTATGGGAATAAATCTCCATAGGGAATAATTGAGTGCCCAGCAGACATTGGGCACGACCCTGAAGCGGGGGGAGGGTCTCCAAACCGGGGGATCCCCTGCCCCCACCTGGGGAATTGGCAACCCTACTTAGCACGGAAACAGAAAAGATTTTCGTGGCACCTCAAAGACTGACAAATTTATTGCCACATCAATTGCTGAATTAGAAGTTAATAAAATGCGGTGTTATGGGAAAACCGAGCTGTGTAACCTTTGGGTTTTATTCGCTACCCTGAGCAAAATGCCGGTAAAGACTGGCCTCGTAAAACTGTCACCTGAAGGATGTGTTGTGTGTTTCACAACGCCCTGAAACACCCAGTGCCTGAGAGCACATATTTGAAGCAAATGTTTGAAGAACTGACCCAGGTGACGATGGTCCTTTTTGCTATCGAAGTCAAAAGAACCAACGGGAGGTTTTGCCCTCAGGATTTCAGAAAGTCAACAAGCACAGACTCCGTGAAGGAAAATATCTGTCGATCAGGTCTCATTTGGGGCAGGAGCTCACAGGAGTGGAGCTCCGGACCGGAACCTCTAAATTTTATTGTGCTCTCTCTCTCTCTCCCCCCTCGCCCCCCCAAAATACTTGCTTCTGGGCTCCATTGTTTAACCCCCCTGTGCTAATTTTGCTGGATTCTAAGATCTGACAAACTGTCTAATATTTCCCCCCACCAAAAAATAGGAAAATAACCAAAACATAAAAAGCAGACAGGTGGAAATCATCGTGCCACTGTGGCCACATAGAAGAAAGTAATTTGAAAAGTATGACCGGACGCCATGTTCCCGCTAAGGTGCAGGGTCTCGTGAGCAAGAATTCTACTTTGTGAGCTTACTGGCATTGAAGTTGTGAGCGACTGCCTCAGTTAGCGTGCTCTGGGGTCATCCTTCCTGAGCTAAGACAAAAATGTGTGAGCTGGAGGCTAAATCTCTGTGAGCTGGCTCACGCTAACTCAGCTTAGAGGGAACCCTGGATGGGAGTAAGGTTTTATTATGGCCATCATAATTCAAAAAGCATTTGAAGGTAGATGCTGAGCCGATATGATTCAGGACACCTTCCGGTGATGCCGGGTGTGTGTGTGTGTGTGTGTGGCATATGCAAATGAGTTGTGCTAATCAGCTCTGGTACCTCTTTTTCTATTAAATGACCCCTGGCTGTCATTATGAATTGTTGTCCAGCCACTCTTACCATTAAGAAAGTCTTCTTAATCTTCTAAGTCTTCATTAAGAAAGTCTTCTTAATCCATCAAAGTCAGTATTGTCTACTCAAAAATGAGCATCTGCTCTCCCGGGTCTCAGGCTGAGGTCTTTCCCATTGCTTCCTGCCTGATCATTTTAACTGGAGATGCCAGGACCTGAACCCGGGACTTTGTGCACATAAAGCACAGGCTCTTCCACTGAGGCTAACAGGGTTGCCATCCTCCAGGTGGGGCCTGGAGATCTCCCGGACTGCAGGGCTCTTCTTATGTTCTTGTGCTCTTTTGGAAATAATGTGGATCTCTCTCCCTTTTTCTCTCCCCCTCCCTTTAAACGGCACAGGGGACTGTGGATGTGGGCCTGGATACGCGACGCCTCTGGATGCCATGAAAGGTAAGCCCCTTTGACCACCGAAGTTGCTTGAGCCTCAGCCGAAGGGTGCTTTTCTAGAGAAGCGGGTCCCTTTATGAGCCTGTGGGGTCCTTTAGAAATCTGACACAGTCACAAAATGGCTGCCGCAGGAGGCAGAGCTAGCCACAAAATGGCTGCCACAGCTTCGCTTCAGTCACACAGTAATGATCCTTGTGCTGTGGTGGCAGGTGACAAATCAAATAAATCACCTGCCACCACAGCAAATCAGGTCACGCTCGGGCACCAATTTTTCTCCAGGCCAGTTTGTCCAGGGATCGTGGAGGTTTTTTGCCATCTTCTGGGCATGGAGCGGGGTTTCTTGTGGGGGTGGAGGGGAGGTACTTGTGAGCAACACTCCCTCTGAGCTGTGGAGTCTTGTGAGCAAAAATTCTACTTCATGAGCTACTGGCACTAAAGTTGTGAGCTGCTGCATAAATTAATTTGCTCTGGGGTCATCCTTCTTGAGCTAAGAGGACAAACATGTTTGAACCAGAGGCTAAAAAACGATGAGCTGGCTCACACTAACTCAGCTTAGAGGGAACACTGCTTTGTGAGCTTCAGCATTGTGCAGGGGGTTGGGCTAGATGATCATGGAGGTCCCTTTCAATTCTGTGATTCCATTATTCAGAAAACTTTCTGGGACAATATTCCACCTGGCCCCACCCACTTTCTAAAAACACTCGATGGGTACAAGGGAAGCTGTTGGTGAGTGCCATGACACTCACTGGTGCCCCGTTATGTGTGTGTGTGTGTGTGTATATGTATATGTGAATATGTATGTATGTATATATGTGTGTGTGTATACACACACATACACATATTGGCCACTGTGTGACACAGAGTGTTGAACTGGAGGGGCCATTGACCTGATCCAACATGGCTTCTCTTATGTTCTTATGTGACACAGAGTGTTGGACTGGATGGGCCACTGGCCTGATCCAACATGGCTTCTCTTCTGTTCTTCTGTGACACAGAGTGTTGGACTGGAGGGGCCACTGGCCTGATCCAACATGGCTTCTCTTATGTTCTTCTGTGACACAGAGTGTTGGACTGGAGGGGCCACTGGCCTGATCCAACATGGCTTCTCTTATGTTCTTATGTGACACAGAGTGTTGGACTGGAGGGGCCATTGACCTGATCCAACATGGCTTCTCTTATGTTCTTATGTGACACAGAGTGTTGGACTGGATGGGCCACTGGCCTGATCCAACATGGCTTCTCTTATATTCTTATGAGACACAGAGTGTTGGACTGGAGGGGCCATTGGCCTGATCCAACAGGGCTTCTCTTATGTTCTTATGAGACACAGAGTGTTGGACTGGAGGGGCCATTGGCCTGATCCAACATGGCTTCTCTTATGTTCTTATGAGACACAGAGTGTTGGACTGGAGGGGCCATTGGCCTGATCCAACAGGGCTTCTCTTATATTCTTATGAGACACAGAGTGTTGGACTGGAGGGGCCATTGGCCTGATCCAACATGGCTTCTCTTATGTTCTTATGTGACACAGTTGTTGGCTGGAGGGGCCACTGGCCTGATCCAACAGGGCTTCTCTTATGTTCTTATGTGACACAGAGTGTTGGACTGGATGGGCCACTGGCCTGATCCAACAGGGCTTCTCTTATGTTCTTATGTGACACGGAGTGTTGGACTGGATGGGCCACTGGCCTGATCCAACAGGGCTTCTCTTATGTTCTTATGTGACACGGAGTGTTGGACTGGATGGGCCACTGGCCTGATCCAACAGGGCTTCTGTTATGTTCTTCTGTGACACAGAGTGTTGGACTGGATGGGCCACTGGCCTGATCCAACAGGGCTTCTCTTATGTTCTTATGTGACACAGAGTGTTGGACTGGATGGGCCACTGGCCTGATCCAACAGGGCTTCTGTTATGTTCTTCTGTGACACAGAGTGTTGGACTGGAGAGGCCACTGGCCTGATCAACATGGCTTCTCTTATGTTCTTATGTTGAGGACCTGGTTCTAGAGAATGCCTTCCTTCCCACAGTGAAGTTGTTCTGGAAAGCTTTTCTCTGGCATCGCCTTCACCCTGAGGAGGAGAAAAGTGATAGTCAAATGAAGCAATTATTTGATTTGTCACCTGCCTGGGGTTCGAAGGGACATCAAAGAGTTCTGGAATCGAACGCTGAGTCTGCTCTGCTGCCTTATGGAAAAGGATCCTGGGGTCAAAATTCCTGGCGCTTCGGTTACTTGCCCGGACGACTTCTGTGACATTAGAACCCCCCCTACGGTCCCCCCCCCAAAAAAACACCAAGACTACAGAGCATCACTTGCCCCAGACAGAGAGTTTGTTCCAACTTTGCTCCAATGAGTAGCAGAGAGTCATGGAAGTCCCTCCCCTGCCAGGAATTTTGCCATTCTTGCTCTTTTTTTTCTGATGAAACTGATCTTTGATTGACAGCACAAACCTGCTCACAGGAGAGAGGGGGGACTTGAACCGAGAAAAGCCGTCGTTGCTTTTCCAGTGCTCCCGTTGCTTGATTGCTGAATGTCCTCTTTGTTTTCCAAGGTCCCCGAGAGAGAATCATGTACGTCACCTGCATCTTAACCGGCACCGGAACCCAAGAGCCCGACTACCTGGCTACGGTGGACGTAGATCCCGAATCTCCAAATTATTGCAAGGTTCTGACCAGAGATCTTTTCATTTGGAATGTTTTCCTTTGCCGTTCCTTCCCTCAGGTTCCAGGGATGGGTAAAGAGAGAGCCCAGGTTTGGCTGATCTCTAGGGTTCCCAGCTCCAATTCAAGAAATATCTGGGGACTTGGGGGTGGAGCCAGGAGACGTTGGGGGTGGAGCTGGGAGACATTGGGAGTGGAGCCAGAAGCAAACCACCCCTGGATGTCTTTTGCCTTGATCTGGCTGGCCCAGGCGAACTTGGTCCCATCAGTTCTCACACTCTAAGCAGGGTCAGCCCTTGGTAGCATTTGGATGGGGAACCACCAAGGAAATCCCGGGTTGTGACGTAGAGGCAGGCCACGGCAAACCACCTCTGAACCTCTCTTCCTTGAGAAGCCTACGGAGTTGCCGTAATTCAGCTGTGACTTTTGGCACCCCCTGAAAAAAACTCTGTAGTTTCTAAATTAGCTTCAAGGGCAGCTTCCTCCACGGTGTGTTGTAGTCAGAGCTTTTTTCTTTTTTTCTTTTTGTAGAAAAAGCCCGTCAGGAGCTCCCCTGTGCCTTCCCCAGCACACCCACCACAGCGGGCACGCTGGAGAGGGCTGACGTCATTGGGAGGCATTTAAAGTGGTTAAGTGCGCGGACTCTTATCTGGGAGAACCGGGTTTGATTCCCCCACTCCTCCCCTTTCACCTGCTGGAATGGCCTTGGGTCGGCCATAGCTATTGCAGAAGTTTTCCTTGAAAGGGCAGCTTCTGTCAGAGCTCTCTCAGCCCCACCCACCTCACAGGGTGTCTGTTGTGGGGGAGGAAGGGAAAGGAGATTGTAGTCCGCTCTGAGGCTCTGTCCTTGAAAGGGCAGCTTCTGGGAGAGCCCTCTCCAGCCCCACCCACCTCACAGGGTGTCTGTTGTGGGGGAGGAAGGAAAAGGAGATTGTAGGCTGCTCTGAGACTCTGTCTCAGCCCCACCCACCTCACAGGGTGTCTGTTGTGGTGGCGGGGAAGGTAAAGGAGATTGGTTAGCCATAGCTCTGGCAGAGGTTGTCCTTGAAAGGGCAGCTGCTGTGAGAGCCCTCTCAGCCCAACCCACCTCACAGGGTGTCTGTTGTGGAAGAGGAAGGGAAAGGAGTTTGTGAGCCGCTCTGAGACTCTTCGGAGTGGAGGGCGGGGATATAAATCCAATATCTTCATCTACCTCACAGGGTGTCTGTTGTGGGGGAGGAAGGGAAAGGAGATTGTGAGCCGCTCTGAGACTCTTCGGAGTGGAGGGCGGGATATAAATCCAATATCTTCATCTACCTCACAGGGTGTCTGTTGTGGGGGAGGAAGGAAAGGAGATTGTGAGCCGCTCTGAGACTCTTCGGAGTGGAGGGCAGGATATAAATCCAATATCTTCTTCTTCTTCTTAAAGATGCCTCCCCACACCTTCCCCAGCTTGCCAGCTGGAGCCCTGGCCAGCCCAGGTAGAGCTCCGCTCCTGTGCATTTCTGCCCTCAAAAAAGCCCCGGTTGTAGTAATCTGTCCTGCACCTTACTAATGCAATTAGGTCTGCTGAAAAAGCAAATGAGAAAAGCCACCTTTTCAGAAGGCACCTTTGATTTGAGGCTGATTTCCACTCTAGCCCATGAGCAACATTCAGAGGAGGCCGTGAAAAGCCATTTCTAAGAAAACAAAGTAGGAGTCAAGGGACACCTTTAAGACCAGCGAAGTTTTATTCAGAATGTCAGCTTTCGTGTGTGCATGCACACTTCTTAGGACGAGGAATCAGGTACAGTGAGCGGAGCTACATACAGCTGGTGGGCAGGGGTTTAGAATGCAAAATGGCACAAAAATAAAATCCATTTTACATTCTACCCCCTGCCTACCAGCTGGATGTACCTGCCTACCAGCTGTCTGCTCACTGTACCTGATTCCTCGTCTGAAGAAGTGTGCATGCACACACAAAAGCTGACATTCTGAATAAAACTTCGTTGGTCTTAAAGGTGTCCCTTGATTCCTACTTTGTTCTGCTGCTTCACGCCAACACGGTGGCCCACTTGGATCATTCCTAAGAAAAGTCATTTCGAAGAAGGGAACAAACAAAACTCATCCTCGTGCTTCTTGGGGAGGGGGAGCATTTAATCCCGTGAAGAAAATTGCCTGGGTGGGCTGCAGCTGCATACTTATAACTCCCCGGTGGCAACTTTCCTGTTAATTTTGTGCAATGCTTAGCAAGAGTTTGGGCAGCGTCCCTTCCAAAACAAGACGAACCCCTTCAAGCGTCGCTGGCTCTGCAGTCTGGGCTGTGCGACGTACCCAGAAGCAAACCTGAACTTGTCAAGAATCGTCCAAACTCATAATGCCAGCCTGGGTGTTTTGATAGTTGCCGTGTCAGTGGATTAGATAAGAGAGAGAAAAAGGAAAATTAGCGTGACTCTGCCCACGGCTGTGTACGGTGTAAGTACACCACAGCTATCTTTGTTTGTAACTCCTCTTATTAGCGTCTTGCTGCTATGCTTAAGCGTTGTGGTGGAGAACGTGCTTTTTGCATATGAACGTATGAAGCTGCCTTATACTGAATCAGATCCTCGGTCCATCAAAGTCAGTCTTGTCTGCTCAGACTGGCAGCGGCTCTCCAGGGTCTCAAGCTGAGGTTTTTCACACCTATTTGCCTGAACCCTTTTTTCGTGGAGATACCGGGGATTGAACCTGGGACCTTCTGCTTCCCAAGCAGATGCTCTACCACTGAGCCACCGTCCCTCCCCATATGTGTGCATGCGGCAAGTCCCTGATTCAGCCCCTGACACCTCCAGTTAAAAGGCTACCATCAAGTTATATTTCAATAACTTTCATGCTGGGAATTATTAGGAAGGGAATGGAAAACAAATCAGCCAGTATCATAATGCCCCTGTATAAATGGATGGTGCGGTCTCATTTGGAGTACTGTGTGCAATTCTGGTCACCGCACCTCAAAAAGATATTATAGAATTGGAAAATGTGCAGAAAAGGGCAACTAGAATGATTAAAGGTTTGGAACACTTTCCCTATGAAGTAAGGTTAAAACGCTTGGGGCTCTTTAGCTTGGAGAAACGTCGACTGCGGGGTGACATGATAGAGGTTTACAAGATTATGCATGGGATGGAGAAAGTAGAGAAAGAAGTCCTATTCTTCCTTTCTCACAATACAAGAACTCATGGACATTCAATGAAATTGCTGAGCAGTCGGGTTAGAACGGATAAAAGGAAGTCCTTCTTCACCCAAAAGGTGATTAACATGTGGAATTCACTGCCACAGGAGGTAGTAGCGGCTACAAGCATAGCCAGCTTCAAGAGGGGATTGGATAAATATATGGAGCAGAGGTCCATCAGTGGCTATTAGCCACAGTATTTGTGTGTGTGTGTATTTTGGCCACTGTGTGACACAGAGTGCTGGACTGGAGGGGCTATTAGCCTGATCCAACATGGCTTCTCTTATGTGACACAGAGTGTTGGACTGGATGGACCATTGGCCTGATCCAACATGGCTTCTCTTATGTTCTTATGAGACACAGAGTGTTGGACTGGATGGGCCACTGGCCTGATCCAACATGGCTTCTCTTATGTTCTTATGTGACACAGAGTGTTGGACTGGATGGACCATTGGCCTGATCCAACATGGCTTCTCTTATGTTCTTATGTGACACAGAGTGTTGGACTGGATGGGCTATTGGCCTGATCCAACAGGGCTTCTCTTATGTTCTTATGTGACACAGAGTGTTGGACTGGATGGGCCATTGGCCTGATCCAACAGGGCTCCTCTTCTGTTCTTATGTGACGCAGAGTGTTGGACTGGAGGGGCCATTGGCCTGATCCAACATGGCTTCTCTTATGTTTTTATGTGACACAGAGTGTTGGACTGGATGGGCCACTGGCCTGACCGAACATGGCTTCTCTTCTGTTCTTATGTGACACAGAGTGTTGGACTGGATGGGCCACTGGCCTAATCCAACATGGCTTCTCTTATGTTCTTATGTGACACAGAGTGTTGGACTGGAGGGGCCACTTGCCTGATCCCACATGGCTTCTCTTATGTTCTTATGTGACGCAGAGTGTTGGACTGGAGGGGCCATTGGCCTGATCCAACATGGCTTCTCTTATGTTCTTATGTGACACAGAGTGTTGGACTGGAGGGGCCACTGCCCTGATCCAACATGGCTTCTCTTATGTTCTTATGTGACACAGAGTGTTGGACTGGATGGGCCATTGGCCTGATCCAACAGGGCTTCTCTTATGTTCTTATGTGACACAGAGTGTTGGACTGGAGGGGCCACTGGCCTGACCGAACATGGCTTCTCTTCTGTTCTTATGTGACACAGAGTGTTGGACTGGATGGGCCACTGGCCTGACCGAACATGGCTTCTCTTATGTTCTTATGTGACACAGAGTGTTGGACTGGATGGGCCATTGGCCTGATCCAACATGGCTTCTCTTATGTTCTTATGTGACACAGAGTGTTGGACTGGATGGGCCACTGGCCTGACCGAACATGGCTTCTCTTCTGTTCTTATGTGACACAGAGTGTTGGACTGGATGGGCCACTGGCCTGACCGAACATGGCTTCTCTTATGTTCTTATGTGACGCAGAGTGTTGGACTGGAGGGGCTATTGGCCTGACCGAACATGGCTTCTCTTATGTTCTTATGTGACGCAGAGTGTTGGACTGGAGGGGCCACTGGCCTGACCGAACATGGCTTCTCTTATGTTCTTATGTGACGCAGAGTGTTGGACTGGAGGGGCCATTGGCCTGACCGAACATGGCTTCTCTTATGTTCTTATGTGACACAAGAGTGTTGGACTGGAGGGGCCATTGGCCTGATCCAACAGGGCTTCTCTTATGTTCTTATGTGACACAGAGTGTTGGACTGGAGGGGCCACTGGCCTGACCGAACATGGCTTCTCTTCTGTTCTTATGTGACGCAGAGTGTTGGACTGGAGGGGCCATTGGCCTGACCGAACATGGCTTCTCTTATGTTCTTATGTGACACAAGAGTGTTGGACTGGATGGGCCATTGGCCTGATCCAACATGGCTTCTCTTATGTTCTTATGTGACACAGAGTGTTGGACTGGAGGGGCCACTGGCCTGACCGAACATGGCTTCTCTTATGTTCTTATGTGACACAGAGTGTTGGACTGGATGGGCCATTGGCCTGATCCAACATGGCTTCTCTTATGTTCTTATGTGACACAGAGTGTTGGACTGGATGGGTCATTGGCCTGATCCAACATGGCTTCTCTTATGTTCTTATGTGACACAAAGTGTTGGACTGGATGGGCCACTGGCCTGATCCAGCATGGCTTCTCTTCTGTTCTTATGTGACACAGAGTGTTGGACTGGATGGGCCACTGGCCTGATCCAACATGGCTTCTCTTATGTTCTTATGTGACACAAGAGTGTTGGACTGGATGGGTCATTGGCCTGACCGAACATGGCTTCTCTTCTGTTCTTATGTGACACAAGAGTGTTGGACTGGATGGGTCATTGGCCTGACCGAACATGGCTTCTCTTCTGTTCTTATGTGACCCAGAGTGTTGGACTGGATGGGCCACTGGCCTGATCCAACATGGCTTCTCTTATGTTCTTAATAAAATTTAATTAAATTTTTTTTTTTTTAAAAAAAAGGCTACCATCAGTGCTGTCAGACGGCCATCTTCGCTGCATCCCTGCTGACCAAGTTTGCATTTTATGGACAGAACTGGTTGGGCGACTTCGTTCTGTCTGTTCAGGCTTTCAAATAACGGACATTTTCTGCCCCAGACCCCCTGACAGCCCGAGAGCTCCAGTGGTGGGCTTTTTGGACCTGATTGATCTGATCGGAGCAAGAGTCTCCCAGCTTCTTTAGCCTGCAGGCCCCTTTGGAATTCTGTCACAGTGTGGTAGACACAGCCACAAAATGGCTGCCACAGGAGGCGGGGCCAGACACAAAATGGCTGCCGCAGCTTACCTTCAGTCACCCAGTGAAGATCCATGTGCTGCTGTTTCCACACATCTGCAGACAAGACAGTGGTCAATGCGAAACCTCATGGCCAAATCTCTACCTAGTCCCACCCACTTTCTGAGAACACTTGGCGGACACCACGGTGAGAACCCGTTAGAGTTGTCAATTTCCAGGTAGGGGCAGGGGATTCCCCAGTTTGGAGGCCCTCCCTTCGCTTCAGAGTCATCAGAAAGCTGGGGGGGGGAGGGAAATGTCTGCTGGGCACTCCTGTGGCAGCTGCTGTGAGAGCCTTCTCAGCCCCACCCACCTCACAGGGTGTCTGTTGTGGGGGGAGAAGATATGGAAGATTGTAAGCCGCTCTGAGTCTCTGATTCAGAGAGAAGGGCAGGGTATAAATCTGCACTTCTTCTTCATCATCTTCTTCTATTATTCCTTATGGAGACTCATTCCTACAGGGTGCAATGGATAATTGATCTGTAGGTATCTGGGGCTCTGGGGGGGCCCCTGTTTTTTGAGGCACCACATTTGCAGCATAGCATCCGATGCCTCTCCTCAAAACACCCTCCATGTTTCAAGAGGATTGGACCAGGGGATCCAGTTCTATGAGCCCCAAAAGAAGGTGCCACAAGTTAGGAAAGGCACAAACAGGTATAAGAAAAGGCCTGCATGGTTAACAAACAAAGTAAGCTGTAAAAGGTAAGAAGCTGTAAAAGGTAGTCCTTCACCCAAAAGGTGATTAACATGTTTGCTATGGGGGAAGTTGTAAAAGGTAAGAAGGACTCCTTTAAGCAGTGGAAAGCTAGTCCAAGTGAGATTAATAAAAGGGAACACAGGCTGTGGCAAATCAAATGCAAGATTGTGATCAGGCAGGCAAAAAGGGACTAAGGAGCATATTGCAAAAAATATAAAGACCAACAATAAAAATTTCTTCAAATATATTAGAAGCAGGAAACCAGCCAGGGAGGCAGTGGGGCCCTTGGATGACCAAGGGGTAAAAGGATTACTGAAGAAGGATAGGGAAATGGCTGAGAAGCAGAATGCATTTTTTGCCCCAGCCTTCACTGTGGAAGACGAGAAGTGTTTGCCCGCTCCAGAACCACTAATTTTGGAAGGGGTGTTGAAGGACCTGAGTCAAATTGAGGTGACAAGAGAGGAGGTCCTACAACTGATTGACGAATTAAAAACTAATAAGTCACCAGGTCGGGAGGGCATACATCCAAGAGTTCTGAAAGAACTCAAAGTTGAACTTGTGGATCTCCTGACAAAAATATGTAATCTTTCATTGAAATCTACCTCCGTTCCTGAGGACTAGAAGGTAGCAAATGTCACCCCCATCTTTAAAAAGGTTTCCAGAGGAGATTCGGGAAATTACAGGCCAGTCAGGAAAGTTGGTAGAAACCATTATCAAGGACAGAATGAGTAGGCACATTGATGAACACGGGTTATTGAGGAAGACTCAGCATGGGTTCTGTAAGGGAAGATCTTGCCTCACTAACCTGTTACAATTGTTTGAGGGGGTGAACAAACATGTGGATAAAGGGGACCCAACAGATGCTGTTTACCTTGACTTCCAGAAAGCTTTTGATAAAGTTCCTCATCAAAGGCTCCTTAGTAAGCTCAAAAGTCATGGAATAAAAGGACAGGTCCTCTTGTGGATCAAAAACTTGCTGAGTAATAGGAAGCAGAGAGTGAGTATAAATGGGTGGACGGTAAGCAGTGGAGTGCCGCAGGGCTCAGTACTGGGTCTCATGCTCTTTAACTTGTTCATTAATGATCTGGAGTTGGGAGTAAGCAGTGAAGTGGCCGAGTTTGCGGATGACACTAAATTGTTCAGGGTGGTGAGAACCAGAGAGGATTGTGAGGCACTCCAAAGGGATCTGTTGAGGCTGGGTGAGTGGGCATCAATGTGGCAGATGAGGTTCAATGTGGCCAAGTGCAAAGTAATGCACATTGGGGCCAAGAATCCCAGCTACAAAAGAAGTTGATGGGGTGTGAACTGGCAGAAACTGAGCAAGAGAGAGATCTTGGTGTCATGGTAGATAACTCACTGAAAATGTCAAGACAGTGTGCGATTGCAATAAAAAAGGCCAACGCCATGCTGGGAGTTATTAGGAAGGGGATTGAAAACAAATCAGCCAGTATCATAATCCCCCTGTATAAATCGATGGTGCGGTCTCATTTGGAGTACTGTGTGCAGTTCTGGCCCTCTCACCTCAAAAGAGATATTATAGCATTGGTAAAAGTGCAGAAAAGGGCAACTAGGATTATTACAGGGTCGATACACTTTCTCTATGAAGAAACGTTAAAACGCTTGGGGCTCTTTAGCTTGGAGAAACGTCGACTGCGGGGTGACATGATAGAGGTTTACAAGATTATGCATGGGATGGAGAAAGCAGAGAAAAAAGCCCTTTTCTCCCTTTCTCACAATACAAGAACTCGTGGGCATTCAATGAAATTGCTGAGCAGCCAGGTTAAAACGGATAAAAGGAAGTCCTTCTTCACCCAAAAGGTGATTAACACGTGGAATTCACTGCCACAGGAGGTGGTGGTGGCTATATATATATATATATATATGTACACACATATATTGGCCACTGTGTGGCACAGAGTGTTTGACTGGATGGGCCATTGGCCTGATCCAATATGGCTTCTCTTATGTTCTTATGCCCCTATCCTTCATTATTTCCAATGGAGGGAAGACATTTTAAAAGGTGTGCGGTCCCTTTAAACGTGATGGCCAGAACTCCCCTTGGAGTTCAATTCTGCTTGTCACACCCTTGCCCTTGGCTCCCCCCCCCAGTGTCTCCTGGCTCCACCCCCAAAGTCCCCAGATATGTCTTGAACTGGACTTGGCAACCCTAGAACCCGTTGGGACCCCTGTGCTCCATAAAATATGCGAAAGCTGATTTTGGTGAGCGCTGTGGTGCCCAGGGATGTACGGTTGGGGACCCCTGGATTGGAGAGCAGCTAACTTCCTGCCTTCCCCCACAGGTGATCCACCGCCTGCGCATGCCTTACATCGACGATGAACTGCACCACTTCGGTTGGAACGCCTGCAGCAGCTGTTTCGGGGATACCACCAAGAAGCGGAACAGACTGGTCTGTCCTTGCCTGAGCTCCTCTCGCATTTACGTGGTGGACACAGGGACTGACGAGAGAGCTCCCAAGCTCCACAAGGTACGTCTTTATTGGAGCTGCCCAAACTAGCCCTGGGAATGGGGGGAGCTGGAGCAATGCTCCCTCTGTTGTAGAGCTGGGGTGTCAAACATGTGGCCTGGGGGCCGGATTAGGCCGCCGGAGGGGTCTTATCAGGCCCGCGAGCAAACCAAAAGTAGGTTTGCAATTTACAGATACACACTTGAGCAACACCTGAACAGCATGCTCAAGATTGCTATAGTGTAGCAGGAAAACGCCCGCTTGGTGGTTCTTACAAAGAGGTGCAACGACAAAAGGAGGTCTGAGACGAAAATCAGGGAAAACAGCTCTTTATTAACACACGTGTGGGATCAGACCTCCTAGGCATCTGCCTCAAAGGTGGAAGTCTGAACAACCGTTACAAATTTCTGCTTCTTTATATAGGATTTCTTCACTTCAACTTCTACCTCAAAACACTCATGTTCTCCTTCTTGTGGGAAGGAGCCTTCGTCATATTTTCACCACAATTCGAGTTGTTTTTCAACCTTTTGGGTTCTTCTTAGGACCCTTCTTAGGGCTTCTGTAAATCCTAGTTCCTCTTTCTCTAGAAACATTCTACCCACACGCCCACGATTTCTTGCTCCATCTCCTGCACCTGTCTTGCTTCTTCTTATGCTCTGTTCTACCGTTTTCAGCTTGTGGTTTTGACAAGGTCAATGACCTGGCATAGTTCCCTTTTTGCAAGCTAACACTCCTTTGTTTCAAGCTGCTATAGAAGATTATTTCTGCAAGCATTTTTATATATTTCTAACACTGCTAAAGCCATACATATTGATTAGATATTAATATTAATTCCTGTTCCTATTGATCCTCTGCTATATTCCCCTCTTTCAAACGGAGTTTGAATTTCCATTAGTTTTTTCGGGGTCCGCCTGCTTTGCCACATATTGCTGGCGGATTGTTTTCATCATTTCATACACGGGTTCTCTGTTTGAGGGTGAAAGCAACTTCTGACAGTGCTTTAGTATCCCTGGTAGGCAGCGGATACACCCATAAATGATCAGGGCGGCTATTATGAATGTGAGGGCTATAACAAACCCATGCCGTAGCCAAGAGAAGTCGGGGAGCCAGCTGGTCAGCCATTGGAATAGGTCTGACCCGGAATTGAACGCTTTATCGGCTCCCTGGGCCTGCTTGACCAGGCCCCTAAGGGTTTTTACTCCGGAAAGGATCTGACCAGACTTATTGACATAAAAACAACAGACTTCTCCCAGGTACGCACAGGCACCACCCTGCTCTGAGAGCATTTGGTCTAGGACCCTGCGATTCTGGAGAACCACATTAGCAATACTGTCAACCTCCTTTTGCAGAGCAAATAGGGAGGAGGCTGTTTTCTCGAGCCCCTCTTGCAGAATGCGAGAAAGATTTCTAGTATAGATTTGCAAATCAGAGACTCCCCAACCAGGTATGAGGGCACGCAGAAAATCGAGTAGGCCTGAGCTTTTTTCATAGGAACTTCGTTTTGCTCTGACTTTGAAGCCTGTCCGGGCTGTGGGGTAGCCCAGATTCAGGGCCTCATGGGCCATGACATCATTTCGGAGGTGCCCAGCCACTGTTAGGTAGCCCACAGAGCACATCCCGCTCCAATGAATGGGTAGGTATTTATAACCTGTTTTCCCGCATATCCAATACACACCTGGGAGATCAATATAGATACCGTCTACAAGGGCATAAGAAGCGTTACACATGTTCTTAAACAAAATCAATGTGCTGGAATATGTGCTAGTATTGCAGACTTGTAGATAGGCCAGACCTGTAAGCCAAACGGACTCGTAGGATTTTGTCCAGAGCCCCTCTTTCGATTCCTCCCACAATGTGCCTCGGGTACCTATCTGCAAGGCATAGTCACCAGTTCGTAAATATGACACTGAACCAGCCATGCTGCCCCGTGTCTGCCAGCCGACTTTGTCTGAATGTAAGAAAAGGACATATCGGCAATTTTCATCCTTCAAGTATCCTACACTCGGGCCATTTCCACTACCCGTGACACACCAAGGGTATTGCTTCTGATGTTTTGCTGCAATAGGGTGTAAATCAAACACAATGCCGTCTCGGCCCTTTACCCGAAAACTATTGTGGGGGTTCCAGGATGTATTTCTACCGTCTGGGGTCTGGAAGACTTTTAGGCCAAACGTCTGGAAGCCTATATAAGGGGAGTTGGATGAATTCATTATCCAATCAGGACCATGCAAGGGCTCCCAAGCCAAGGCTCCGCCCGCCTCACGAGTGTGGGCACAGAACCAGCATTTTGAGAGGTTAGCCACTTTTGACACATACTCTAGTGGAACCCGATAGGGGTGGTCTGGGGTTTTCTCAAAAGGAAAAGGGGCTAAAACCTTTCGGATACCTGGGGAAAGGAGTTCCTTGAGCGGGTCATAGGTTGAAGTGGGAGCAGGAACAGTAGGGCCTTGGAACTGTCGTGGGTTAAAGGACTGTTTCTTCCCTTTCCCACATGCTAGTGGGAAACGCACATCGCCCGTGTCGAGCGAAATCTGGGTGTCAAGAGGGACTTTATAAGTATGGCACCGCACGACACGGGGGGGTTTAGGTTTCGGAGCCGAGGGCCACGTCCCTTTATCCCTAGGCCACATCCCCGGCCAGAGATCCGGGCCCGGTGGGACCCCCATCCCCCATCCCATCAGTATCTCCATCCAGAGCAATGCAATAGCGATGCGGGTGACATGCAGCATCTCTCCTGGGATTCGTAACCGCTCTAAATCTTTGCTTCAGTTTCTTATTTTCCGTGTAGCCTATGTAGCACAGCGTAATACAAATAGCGGCAAAAATAGCAAGCGTAAAAATTGCTCCTCCCAGTAGGGGCAGAAGGTAGCCGTGGGTTTGGAAAAACTCTGGGAGCATTTACGCTGGGGGTGGATGATCTCTAAGGAACTTGTCCAGGTGATCTCTAAGGAACCTGCCTATCAACCTTGCCTGATACAGTCGTTTCAGATAAGGATACAATACGAGGAACAGGATTACCAGGACTGCTATGCCAAGCAAAACAGCTAATACAACATTTGCCTCAGGGGCTGTCTCCTGTTCAAACATGTATATACACAGATCTTCGCCGCACTCGGCCGACGCTCCTTGATGGCTCTTCTCCCGCGCGTAGAGCAGTCAGCTCCTGTGTGACTGCAGCGGGGGGTCGTCTCAGGTGCCTGTGGAATCCTGCTCTTTCCGGTAAGCAAGGATTCCAGAGGGAGTTGCCTGTGGAACCCCACTACTTCCGGTGAGTGAGGTCCAGAGGGCGGTTTCTTCTTGTGAGCTTCAGTCGCAACCCGTCCCCGGGAGCCTGCTGCACCTGCCAGTCAGTGGCCGCTCGCTTCAAATGCGTCCAATGGATCCACCTGGGCAGTCCTTGGACTTTAACTGCAGTTGGGGTAGAAAGCAAGACAGTGAACGGGCCTTTCCACCGTGGCTGGAGCGGCTGGGTTCTCCAAATCTTTACCCACACGGAGTCCCCGGGTTGGAACGGGTGGACCGGATTATGAACCTGCAAAGGGAGAGTCTCTAACACATATTTAGATACATCATTCATTGCTTTCCCTAATGACTGTATCTCTTGGAACCAAACAAGATTCCCAATCTGGGCTGGGTCACCTTTTATCCCTTTTACAATAGGTGGTGGTCGACCAAAAACCACTTCATATGGGCTAACCTTTAGCCCTTTCTTAGGCATGCAACGCAATCTAAACAAGGCAATGGGCAATGCGTCCGGCCATTTCAGACTAGTCTCCTGACACAATTTTGAAAGCTGAGCTTTTATCGACCTGTTGGCCCGTTCGCATTTACCCGAAGACTGTGGTCTATAGGCTGCGTGCAACTTCCAATTAATGTGTAACACTCGTGACACTTCCTGTACAATTTTATGGACAAATGCTGGCCCGTTATCAGAAGAAATCATCACTGGGAGACCCCAGAAGGGGAGTATGCTTTTTAATAGATGTTTCACTACTTCTGCCGCCTTTTCCGTTCTTGTCGGAAAAGCTTCAATCCAGTTAGAATAGGTACACACAAACACAAGTAAATATTTCCAACAGCCCGCTCGAGGCATTTCTGTAAAATCAGTGATGATAGATTCAAAGGGGGTTGTCCCTATGTGCTGTATTCCTGGGGGACGATTTGGACCCTGCCTAGGGTTGTTCTGAGCGCAGGAAACACAACGAAAGGCAGCTTTCTCACATAAACTATGCAGTTTTGCAATATACACCTGCCTATCTAACAACTCTGCCAATGCAGTTTTCCCAAAATGAGTTCCATCATGTGCTTGTAGCACTAGGGGCCACGCGAGGGAATCAGGTACAACCAGCCTATTATCGGGTAGCTGAATCCACCCTTGTACTCGGGTTTTGGAAGCCCCTTGGGCCTCAGCCCACGCGTCCTCAGCTTTACTATATCGGGGGCACCACTCAGACAATTTAACCTGAAATACGGGGTGTCGGGCCGGTTCCACCACACGGGGTAAGCAGACGCATCTCGCTCCTGCTCAACACCTCGGGTCGCTGCCCATTTAGCAGCCTCATCTGCTTTCCGATTTCCCATACTTACGGGACTAAGGGGTTTTTGATGAGCCCGGCAGTGCATTACGGCGACCTTGCGTGGGGCCCAAACAGCCTCTAATAGTTTTAGAATTTCCGGACCGTACCGGATGGCCTTTCCTGCAGCATTTATAAGTCCTTTTTCCTTATACAGTGCTCCATGGGCGTGTAAAGTCAAAAAGGCATACTTGGAATCGGTGTAAATATTTGCAGTCACTCCTTCTGCCAGTTCCAATGCACGGGTCAGGGCAATCAATTCGGCCTTCTGGGCAGATGTTCCTGGCGGCAAAGGTCGTGCTTCCACAGTTCTCTGACATGTGACGACCGCGTAGCCGGCATAACGATGCTCGCCCTGCATGAAACTGCTTCCATCTGTGTAATACTCAACATCTGGGTCGGAGAAGGGGGTGTCCGTCAAGTCGGGACGGCTGGAATAGATCTCATCCATGGTCTGGATGCAGTCGTGCTCAATAGGTTGGTCACTGATAGGCAGCAAGGATGCGGGGTTCAGAGCTCCCGTGACAGTCAAGCGGATCCGTGGGTTCTCACACATCATGGCTTGGTACTTCGTCATTCGACTGTTTGTGAACCAATAGTTACCTTTATAGTCCATCAGAGTCAGGACAGCGTGTGGCACCTGCACTTCAAGCTCATGCCCCAAGGTCAGCTTGTCAGCTTCCTTGATGAGTTCTGCGGTCGCAGCGACGGCTCGGATGCAGCTTGGCCATCCTTTAGCAACTGAGTCCAATTGCTTTGAGAGGTAGGCGACCGGGCGCTGCCAGGAGCCCAGAGCTTGAGTCAGCACACCAATCGCCACTCCCTGCCGTTCATGAACGAAAAGGGTAAAAGGCTTCTCCACATTGGGCAGCCCCAATGCGGGGGCTTCCATCAACAGCCGTTTTAGCTCTTGAAAAGCGTTTTTCTGCTCGGCTGTCCACAGGAATGGGTCCCGCTCCCCTCCTTTAGTAGCTTCGTACAGGGGCTTGGCAATCAAGGCAAAATTCGGGATCCATACTCGACAGAACCCTGCTGCCCCCAGGAACTCCCGAACCTGACGTCTGGACGTGGGTTCTGGCAGGGCGCAAACAGCTTCTTTCCTTTCACGGCCCAATGTGCGAGTTCCCTGGGATACGTGGAACCCTAAATACCGCACTTGGGCTTGGCACAGCTGCGCCTTTTTCCTTGACACCTTATACCCTGCCTTCCACAACAAATCCAAAAGTTCGAGGGTCGCCTGGTAGCAGCGCTCCTGTCCTTGGGCAGCTATTAACAAGTCATCAGCATACTGAATCAGAACACACTCACCCGGGACAGCATCAAAGTCCTGCAGGTCTTGTGCTAATGCATTGGAGAAAAGAGTGGGGCTGTTCTTGAAACCTTGGGGAAGGCGCGTCCAAGTGTACTGGAGCTTTCTTCCAGTGCTCTGCTCCTGCCATTGGAACGCAAATATAGGCTGACTCACAGGCGCAATCCGCAGGCAAAAGAAAGCATCTTTGAGATCCAAGACTGAGAAATAGTCCGCCTGTTGTGGCACCAACCCCAACAAGACATAGGGGTTTGGCACCACCGGGTGCAAGGTTACAGTCTTTTTGTTTACTGCTCGTAGGTCCTGGCATGGCCTAAACTCGCCCGTGCCAGGCTTCTGAACTGGGAGCAGTGGGGTGTTCCAAGGGCTCTGGCACTCTTTGAGGATGCCATATTGCAATAGTCTGTCCAAATGTTTTTGAATGCCTTCTATGGCCTTCCAGGGGATGGGATACTGCCGCAGGCGAACAGGCTGCACATCTGGTTGGAGTTCAATAATGATTGGAGCATGGTGGCGGGCCAAGCCCGGTGGATTGTCTTCTGCCCACACCCCAGGGACAACGGAGGCCCATTGATCTGTGAGATTTTTCTCTGGGGATCCCTGGAAGAGTCGCCACTCCTCTTCCAGAGGGCAAGTGAGCACAAGGACACCGGCGGGCTTAGCCCGGAACTCTACACTGGCTTGGCCATCTTCCTCGAAATAGATGGCTGCTCTTAATTTGGATAGGAGGTCGCGACCCAACAGAGGGAGAGGGCATTCAGGAACATATAAGAATCTGTGCTGGACCAAATGTGTTCCCGAATCACAAATACGTTCTTGGAGGAAAGGTCTTGGGCCGGTTTTTCCAGTGGCTCCCGCAATGGGCACAGTCTGTCTGGTGGTGGGGGCCACCTGCGTATTTACGACTGAAAATTCAGCGCCGGTATCAATCATGAACGATAGCTCACGGCCCCCCACCTTGGTTTTGACCATGGGCTCCCCGGGGCCAAGTGATAGGGAACCCGGTCTGTCCTATTCATCCCATGGGTCCTGGAGTCCCATAGCAGCCAGGCCTATGAAATCCATGTCTCCCATGGGCCCCCTTTGGTCGTAGCGGGGTCCCCTTTCTCGTCCCCTCAAGGGCTGCATTCCCCCGCGACCTCTTCCTCCACCCCTAGAAACGGGAGGGGCAGCTAGGCTTCGGTGCGGGCAAGAATTTCGCCAATGTCCAATTTCGTGGCAAAAACTGCATTCATTTCGTGCCAACGGTGGCCTCGCAGCTCCTATCCTTTGGGGTCCCCTCTGGGGCACGGCGGGAGCTCTCCCTCCGCCCTGGTTCCTATTTCGCTCCCCTATGGCCGCAGCCAGCAGGGCGGCCTTCATTTTCATCTTTTTGTCTTCTGCCTTTTTAACTTCCTGCTCCCGATTCACAAACACCTTTTGAGCAATTTCTAGCAACTGAGTGATATTCATGCCTGCAAATCCTTCCTGCTTCTGCAGCTTTCGCTTTATGTCTGACGCGGCCTGGCTCACAAACGCACAGTTTACCATCCGCTGATTCTCAGCTGCTTCGGGGTCAAAGGGCGAATACAAGCGGTAGGCCTCATACAATCGCTCAAGGAAGGCTCCGGGAGCCTCGTCGGGCTTCTGCAAGACCTCACCGATTTTACTCATGTTGGTGGCCTTTTTAGATGCCTCCTGCATGCCAGCTATGAGGTAACCTCTATAAGCTCTTAAGAGCCTCATATGTTCTGTGTTGTTTGCATCCCAACCAGGGTCAGTATCTGGGAAACTGTCGGTCAACCACTGGGCAGGGTTGGCCTCCCCGGCCGGGGTGGCTTCCTCAGCCTTCTTTTTGGCCGCTCTAAAAATACGCTGACGCTCTTCAGTCGTGAAAAGAGTCAAGAAAAGTTGCTGGCAATCCAAAAACGTTGGGCTATGAGTCCCCATTATGCTAGTCAGAAGATTTGTAAGAGCTTCTGGCTTCTCAGTGTAGGAGGCCGTATGAGTTTTCCAATTTAAAAGGTCGGCAGAAGAGAAGGGAGTGTAAAGGTAGCGGCTCTGACCTCCCTGCACCTCCCCGTTTGCTCCCAAAAACTGAGGTGTCTGGACCTGCCGCAGCGGCATTACTTGGGCCGCCGGGGTGCTTGGAGAGGCGCTAGGGCCGGGCAGGGCCGCCGTGCTCCCCGTTGGGGCACCTTCCTCGTCTTCAGCCGCCTGGGTCTTAACCCGAACTGCACTGCCGGGGGTACGCGCAAGTTGTTCCAGGGGAGAACCAGGAGGGGGCAAACTGGCGACGGCGGGGGACGCGGGGCAACCCGGGAAAGAACCTCTCCTGGCTTCCATTCTCCTGTCAACCATCTCAGCCAGGGAAGGACTCCACCACGGGAACTCCCCCCTCCATGGCGTCAAACTCGAAGACGCCGGCACCTGGGACCTTGTGACCATATGATGCTGCCTCACCCCTGCCGCCGCCGGCGTGCCCGTCACTGGGGCCGGCACCGCGGGCGGAGTCGCCTGAACGGGGGCGCGCCCTCCCCCTCCCGCGGTACCCACATGCTGAACCGTTGGCAGGGGCGGCGCGGGTGGAGGCGCGGGGACGTAAGGGGGAGGCCACTCAAAGTCGAGTGCCTCCATGCCCCCCTCCAAACTAGGGTATATTGGCTTTGACTGGGACCGCAACAGCGGCTTCTGAGGGTCACACACTTCTGCTTTACTGGGGTAGGAAGCCTTCCCAAGGTCAGGTGCGCTGCCCGCCCTCTGAGGGCGGCAGCCGCTTTTCGTCCTCAGGGGCCGCTCTTGCGGCTTTACTACCAAAATATTTTTCGTTGACTTCATACATTGTTTCAACCAGGGGGGCGGCTTTTGGAGTAGAGACAGCCATGAGTCAATGTAAGGGAATTGATCCGGGTGGTCGCCCGGTGGGGTTACAACGATATGATAGACCTTCTGGGCCAAGTCCACGGAGAAGGAGCCCTCTGCGGGCCACCCCACTCCGAACGTCGGCCACTCAGACTCGCAAAATGCCCTCAACCGAAAGGGCGTCTGACCCGGCCCGCCATAGTCATCAGTGAAGCCCTCCTTGAAGTGTGCCAGCATGCAATCCAAGGGGGTGGTAGTGGACTGGGAGCCGCCCATCTTAATGACTTAACAGAACAACCCGGCAAAGGGATCGACCTCCCCAGTTGGTGGTGGAGCAGTCTGATCCCAGGGGACGCAACAGGACGCAGGAGGGTCCGAAGTTTTCCCCAAGGGAGGTGGCAGGGAGGAGGGAACAGGGTAAGGTATATCAGGGCACTGGGAGCACCGGAAAGAATGCAGCGCTCCCAAGGCCGCCGAAAGCACGGCCGGGTTACTATGCAAAATTTGATACTGCCAAGCGGCAGCCCTAGCTTCCGGGGAATCTGCCAACCCCAAAAGGTGCAAGTCGGGTCGGGCGGTCTGGTTTCTAATCTCCCAGGCCGCCAATCGTCCACCGGCTTCCCACCTGAGAAAGTACCATCGAGACCAGTAGCCGTTCCACCGCCCCCCCTCCGTGGATTTCTTCCGGCTTTTTAACAGCCAAGCAGATCCTGGGTGCCCTGGAAGACTCCCCTTCCACAATTGTAGGCTGTAATTTTGGCACAGCTGGTGCTGCCACACCCAAACCCAAATATCGGTGAGGCGGAGCCAAGGGTAGACAATTCGTCGGAACCTCTGAGGTGGGCTCCAGTAAAGCTGATCGCTCTGGCTCAAGGCCGGGGGTAACTGGTAATCACCACTGCTCCTGCGCATTGGGCTAGCAGGTTCAGTGATGAGGGGGTGCCTTACTAATTGCAGTCATCACAATGCAAATAGTGAAAATGCTGCAAGGCTTCTGGATCCCGGGCCAGCAGTGGAGCCCAGTCTACACGCCCCCACTGCACCGGCCCCTTATCTCGCAGGGGTCGTGCAGTGCAGCGATTGATTGTCCAGGCGTGAATGCGGCCGCCCTCCTGTTGTCTAAAGAAGTACCAGCGTGTCCAATCGGAGAGCCAACCGTGGGACCTCCTGCGGCGGTTCAAGAGCCACGCAGTGGTCTTCCCCGTGGATCCCTCCCACAGCTGGATTCTAAGGAAATGGCAAAGAACCGCGTCCCACTTAAGGGACAGCTTGTCGGGGGTGTATACCCAGGGGCCAATTAAGTTGAGGAACCTAATACCAGGGGTCCATGAGTCATAATCAGTCCTCTCATAAAGGCATGGATGAGGCCGCGGCTCTCCCCCAACCAGACAAACAGGACAACTAAAACAATGAGGGGAGAAGGGAGAACACATACAGGAGCCTATTCAGCCGCTTCTCTGTGGTCCCGGCCTACCGTGCTCGCGCAGGCAGGAAACGCGGTACTGACAGATCCACAATCGCTTCAATACGAAGTATTGTCTCAGGCACACGTCATGCACACAACAAGCATACCAGACAGATCAAGTTACTTCTCGTGGAATTTCAAGACTCAAGGGGAGGTGTAATGCCCCTTTCTCTCCACTCTTTTTTTTTTTTTTTTTTTAGGATTTTTGTTTCTCTGTTTTTCAATACACGGCTTTTGAGCCGGGGGGCTAGGCACACCCCACAAAGGGCCGAATAAGCACGGCCCTCGCCTAAAGTCCCTACCGAAAAGCAGACACCGTCTGGAAGGCTGCAGTGGGAAGCGGCCAACAGGGCCCCTGCCTTCCCCGAACTGCAGGGTTCCGCGGGTGCTGCAGCGCGGAGGCCAAGCGCGCCTTCCCCCCGAGATGGGCCTAATGCCAAGCAATCTCCATGGGAGGGTCTACCAACAGTGTACACGGCTCATACTTACAATCCGGAGTGGTTGCGAATTTGTGAAGCTGGTCCCTGTCGTCTGTCCAGGTCCGTCCGGGCGCCGACCGTGCAGAGACTGAAGACGGGGTAGGAGATGACGGTCAGCCGAAAAGGGCCGGGAGCTCCGTACCGTTGATCAGATCTCCCCCGCCTGCAGTGGCAAGCGGTCGGGCCAAGCGGCCAGGGCACAAAACCCTGACCTGACCCCCGGCCAATGCACCAAAAATATGTAGCAGGAAAACGCCCGCTTGGTGGTTCTTACAAAGAGGTGCAACGACAAAAGGAGGTCTGAGACGAAAATCAGGGAAAACAGCTTTTTATTAACACACGTGTGGGATCAGACCTCCTAGGCATCTGCCTCAAAGGTGGAAGTCTGAACAACCGTTACAAATTTCTGCTTCTTTATATAGGATTTCTTCACTTCAACTTCTACCTCAAAACACTCATGTTCTCCTTCTTGTGGGAAGGAGCCTTCGTCATATTTTCACCACAATTCGAGTTGTTTTTCAACCTTTTGGGTTCTTCTTAGGACCCTTCTTAGGGCTTCTGTAAATCCTAGTTCCTCTTTCTCTAGAAACATTCTACCCACACGCCCACGATTTCTTGCTCCATCTCCTGCACCTGTCTTGCTTCTTCTTATGCTCTGTTCTACCGTTTTCAGCTTGTGGTTTTGACAAGGTCAATGACCTGGCATAGTTCCCTTTTTGCAAGCTAACACTCCTTTGTTTCAAGCTGCTATAGAAGATTATTTCTGCAAGCATTTTTATATATTTCTAACACTGCTAAAGCCATACATATTGATTAGATATTAATATTAATTCCTGTTCCTATTGATCCTCTGCTATAATAGCACAGACATTGTCTCCAGTTTTTGATGCAGTAATTCAGAACAAGAGGTGTCAGTTATCAGAGACTGTTAAATAAAAAAAATATTGCGAGAGTGCTAATGTTTTAAGCACATTTTAAGTTTTTTAAAAAGTCTTCCTTGGGAGGCAGTGGGCTCTCCTTCCTTGGAGGTTTTTAAATAGAGGCTAGATGGCCATCTGACAGCAATGAGGATCCTGTGAATTTAGGAGGAGGTGTTTGGGAGTTTCCTGCATTGTGCAGGGGGTTGGAGTAGAACCCCCTTCTACTATTGTCCCTTCTGAAATCATCTTCATGGTTTTGGACTCCTAGATTATGAGGGGGGAAACACCGTGCATCCACTCAACATCACTGGGACTTCAATTGCATAAGAATATAAGAGAAGCCATTTTGGATCAGGCCAATGGCCCATCCAGTCCAACAATCTGTGTCACACAGTGGCCAAAAAACCAGGTGCCTTCAGGAGGTCCACCAGTGGGGCCAGGACACTAGAAGCCCTCCCACTGTGCCCCTCCAAGCACCAAGAAGATAGAGCATTACTGCCCCAGACAGAGTGTTCCATCAGTTTGCTGTGGCTAATAGCCACTGATTTGTTGCTATTTGTTGTTCAATCGCACAGTCGAGTCCGACTGTTTTCAACCCCATGGACAACGTCACGCCGGGCCCTCCTGTCTTTCACCATCCTCCGAAGTCTGGTCAAATTCCTGTTTGTTACGTCAGTAACTCTGTCCAGCCATCTTCTTTTTTGCCCTCCCCTTCTTCTTTTGCCTTCTGCCTTCCCCAGCATCAGGGTCTTCTCCAGGGAGTGCTCCCTTCTCATTTGGTGGCCAAAGTATTTCAGCTTCAGCATCTGACCTTCCAGGGAACAGTCTGGGTTGATTTCCCTTAGGACTGACTGACTGGATCTTCTTGCAGTCCAAGGGACTCTCAAGAGTCTTCTCCAGGGAGTGCTCCCTTCTCATTGGGTGGCCAAAGGATTTGAGCTTCAGCTTCAGCCTCTGACCTTCCAGGGAACAGTCTGGGTGGATTTCCCTTAGGACTGACTGATTGGATCTTCTTGCAGTCCAAGGGACTCTCAAGAGTCTTCTCCAGGGAGTGCTCCCTTCTCATTGGGTGGCCAAAGGATTTGAGCTTCAGCTTCAGCCTCTGACCTTCCAGGGAACAGTCTGGGTGGATTTCCCTTAGGACTGACCGATTGGATTTTCTTGCAGTGCAAGGGACTCTCAAGAGTCTTCTCCAGCACCACATCTCAAAAGCATCTATTCTTCTGCACTCGGCCTTCCTTATGGTCCAGCTCTCACAGCCATACATGACTACTGGAAAAACCTCTGCAAATGTGCTTTCCTTTGCCTCCGCAGGTGATCGAGCCAAGAGAAATTTTTGAGAAATGCGACCTGGCTTTCATACACAGCACCCACTGCCTGGGCAGCGGGGAAGTCATGATCTGTTCTATCGGGGACCCACGTGGCAACGCAAAAGGTATTTTACGAAATGGATTCCCACAGGGAATCCCAGAGGAGGGCGATCTAGATCAGGGGTCTCTAGTGCAGTGTCTGCGGGCGCCATGGTGCCTCCTGAGAACTTTTCTGGAGCCCACCAAGTGCTTTTAGGAAGTGAAGGCTTTTGGAGGTGTCATGATCTGTGCTGTGAGAGAGAGGCCTAGTGGGCCTGGGGAGCCCGTGAGGCCTGTGTCACAGTAGAAAGAGACAGCCTACAATCCCCAGAATGCTTGGCGCTGTTTTCAGCCAATCAGTGTCCAAGTAGGCTCTGAGGAGAATGTAGGGCTGCCAATCCCCAGATCCGGGTGGGGGGTTCCCACCTGGGGGGTTCCCAACCTGCCGGCCCACATTGGGCCAGCAGGGGGATCCTCCCCCAACATCTCTGGTGCGATGATGTCACCCGGAGGTGACATCATAAAAATGGCAGCATAGGTACCATAGAGTTTTTACCTCCCAAATTGCTACAGTGTCCGTAGAAACCATAGAGTTTTCCCGGAAATGCCTAGAGCAGCCCTGCATGGGCGCCACCATTTTGATGAGGTCACTTGCACACGCTCTGCACATGAGAGAGAGTCCCCCGCTGTGGGAAGCTGGGGACTTGGCAACCCTAGGAGAATGGCTTAAAACAGGGGTGTCAAACTCCTCTGTTAGGAGGGCCGGATCTGACATAATTGAGATCTCGTCGGGCCAGGCCTTGTTGGGCTGGGCCATATGTGTACCTATTTAAGATTAGGTAGCAGAGATATAAACTTTATAAAGGTCACAAACAAATTAAATATATAGATTTTTTAAAACTTAAAACATGCTTAAAATGTTAGCAGTTGTTAGTCTTAAAGGTGCTTTCTTTGTATTTCTCCCATGGGATCCAGGGCACTGGGCAAAGGAAGCTCTGGCTCTTTTCTTCCTTCTCCAGGGGCTGGGGGGGGAGCCTCAGCCAACAGAAGGAAGAAAGGCTTGACTCAGTAGCTCTGCTGTGTGATTGAGCAAGCCTGGCCAAGCAAGCTGTGATGCAGAAGGAAGCCAGAACGAGGGAGAAGGAAGAAGATGACAGTCAGTTGCTGGAGGGCCTGATAGGCGCCTTTCAGGGGCCTGATTCGGCCCCCGGACCACATGTTTGACACCCCTGGCTTAAAAGCTTTCTCTGGGGGACAAACCCTGTTCTTTTCCACCTGAGAAGCCAAGCAGGAAAAATGGCTGCTGTTCAGGAGGAGGACCCTCACTCTGAGGGAGAGAGTGAGTGTAGCAGAAAAACAGCGAGGTCCGCACAGAATTTCTGTTCTGAAGCGAGGTGTTTTACTATTGGTACCAAAAGCAGGGCTCAGTCGGGCTTGGCTGCCCCGAAGACTGAGTTAAAATCATTCTGCATACAGTTTTCTTTAACAGGCCCCCAGGCTCATCTCATTCCAAGATCCCTCCTTCCCAGAGTCCTCCCTGGTAAAATTCCATGACACCATCCCTTTGCACTTATCTGCCTCTACCTCAAAACACAGCCCCCCCAGAGCCCCCGATACCCCCAGATCAATTTCCCATTATACCTTATGTCACAGAAGTGGCCACGGTAGCTCTCCAGATGTTTTTTGCCTACAACTCCCATCAGCCCCATCCTTTGGCCATGCTGTCTGGGGCTGATGGGAGTTGTAGGCAAAAAACATCTGGAGAGCTACTGTTGGCCACGCCCTGAGCCCGCCTTGGTGGGGTATGGCGGGATATAAATCAAATAAAATGAAATGAAAATGAAATGAAATGCCCTATGGGAATCGATCTCCACATAGGGAATAATGAAGTGCTCAGCAGACATTTCCTTCCCCCCCACCCCATTTCTGGTGACTCTGAAGCGGGGGATTGGCCTCTCTACTCACGAGTTGCTGCCAACTTCTTCAAAGTAACACAGACACCTCATCCCAAGAGGAAGGCTTTCAATCGGAGACTGGAGCCTCAGGAAGTGGAAAGTCACATGGGGGCTGTGGGGGCGGGGCTTCCCCTCGTCGGTCAGCTGACTGGGGGTGGGAAGGAGCCTGGGAAAGCGGAAGAATCCCCGCTGTGACCTGGGGATTGGCAAGCCTAGGCCAGCGCCTTAACGGAAAGTAGAGAAAGAAGTACTAGTAGAGGGCCAGTTTGGTGTAGTGGTTAAGTGTGCGGACTCTTATCTGGGAGAACCGGGTTTGATTCCGCACTCCCCCACTTGCACCTGCTGGAATGGCCTTGGGTCGGCCATAGCTCTCTTATCTGGGAGAACCGGACTTGATTCCCCACTCCTCCACTTGCACCTGCTGGAATGGCCTTGGGTCAGCCATAGCTCTGGCAGAGGTTGTCCTTGAAAGTGCAGCTGCTGTGAGAGCCCTCTCCAGCCCCACCCACCTCACAGGGTGTCTGTTGTGGGGGAGGAAGGGAAAGGAGATTGTGAGCCGCTCTGAGACTCTTCGGAGTGGAGGGCGGGATATAAATCCAATGTCTTCATCTACCTCACAGGGTGTCTGTTGTGGTGGAGGAAGGAAAAGGAGATTGTGAGCTGCTCTGAGACTCTTCGGAGTGGAGGGTGGGATATAAATCCAGTATCTTCATCTACCTCACAGGGTGTCTGTTGTGGGGGAGGAAGGGAAAGGAGATTGTGAGCCGCTCTGAGACTCTTCGGAGTGGAGAGCGAGATATAAATCTGATATCTTCTTCTTCTTCTTCTAGAGAAAGAAGTACTAGTAGAGAAAGAAATACTTTTCTCCCTTTCTCACAATACAAGAACTCGTGGACATTCAATGAAATTGCTGAGCAGTCAGGTTATAACGGATAAAAGGAAGTTGTTCTTCACCCAAAGGGTGATTAACATGTGGAATTCACTGCCACAGGAGGTGGTGGCGGCTGCAAGCATAGCCAGTTTCAAGAGGGGATTGGATAAAAATATGGAGCAAAGATCCATCAGTGGCTATTAGCTACAATATACATATATGTGTGTGTGTGTGTTTATGTATGTATATGTGTGTGTGTATACCGGCTACTGTGTGACACAGAGTGTTGGACTGGATGGGCCATTGGCGTGATCTAACAGGGCTTCTCTTATGTTTTTATGTGACACAGAGTGTTGGACTGGATGGACCATTGGCCTGATCCAACAGGGCTTCTCTTATGTGACGCAGAGTGTTGGACTGGAGGGGCCACTGGCCTGATCCAACATGGCTTCTCTTATGTTCTTATGTGACACAGAATGTTGGACTGGAGGGGCCATTGGCCTGATCCAAGATAGCTTCTCTTATGTTCTTATGTGACACAGAGTGCTGGACTGGATGGGCCACTGGCCTGATCCAACATGGCTTCTCTTATGTTCTTATGTGACACAGAGTGTTGGGCTGGATGGGCCATTGGCCTGATCCAACATGGCTTCTCTTATATTCTTACATCAGATATTTTAATTTGGGGGGGCAAAACATGCTCTTAATTCATTATTATAGGGGTATTAATTAATTATTCAGGGGCTCTCCTTCATGAGCAGGCCTAGGCCTGGGGCAAACAGACTAGGACAGTTCAGTTTAGTCATGTTAGCGGCTTCGTGTTGATTTCCCTTCACCCACCTTGCTATAGTTTGACGCACCTGATCTGTTTGCTATGGCGTGCCTTTGCCTCTTGCTCCATGGGGGCTCAGGGTGGAGTTAAGGTGATTTTAAGGTGATTCAATGAACGGATGAATCACCAAATTGATATTGGATCCCTTTCATTTCATTGGTACCCGGCCCTTTGGACGCAGAGTTCAGGATAGGGTGCAGATTTCTGAGCATGGATCTTGTTCTTCTGCCAGGTGGTTTTGCCCTTCTGGACGCGGAGACCTTTGAAGTGAAGGGCAACTGGGAGAGACCCACTCAAGCGGCCCCTCAAGGGCATGACTTCTGGTACCAGCCAAGGCACAACGTCATGATGAGCACCGAACTGGGGGTGCCGAAATTCTTCGTCAGCGGGTTCAACCCAGCCGACCTAGGGAAAGGTAAGGCCTCACTACATGGGACTGCATATATTTATATATTTATTTTTTTGTAGATATAGAAATATAGAGCTGGAAGGGAACTCAAGGGTCATCTAGTCAATCCCCTCGCACAACACAGGAAATTCACCTGGGTTTTGGCCACTGCGGGACACAGAGTGTTGGACTGGAAGGGCCATTGGCCTGATCCAACAGGGCTTCTCTTATGTTCTTATGTGACACAGAGTGTTGGACTGGATGGGCCATTGGCCTGATCCAGCATGGCTTCTCTTATGTTCTTATGTGACACAGAGTGTTGGACTGGATGGGCCATTAGCCTGATCCAACATGGCTTCCCTTATGTTCTTATGTGACACAGAGTGTTGGACTGGATGGGCCATTAGCCTGATCCAACATGGCTTCCCTTATGTTCTTATGTGACACAGAGTGTTGGACTGGATGGGCCATTGGCCTGACCCAACGTGGCTTCTATTATGTTCTTATGTGACACAGAGTGTTGGACTGGATGGGCCATTGGCCTGATCCAACAGGGCTTCTCTTATGTTCTTATGTGACACAGAGTGTTGGACTGGATGGGCCATTGGCCTGATCCAACATGGCTTCTCTTATGTTCTTATGTGACACAGAGTGTTGGACTGGATGGGCCATTAGCCTGATCCAACATGGCTTCCCTTATGTTCTTATGTGACACAGAGTGTTGGACTGGATGGGCCATTGGCCTGACCCAACGTGGCTTCTATTATGTTCTTACCTCACAGAGTGTCTGTTCTGTGTGTGGGGGGGTGGGGGGGAAGGTAAAGGAGATTGTGAGCTGCTCTGAAACTCTGATTCAGAGAGAAGGCGGGGTATAAATCATAGCCTTCTTCTTCTGATTCATAGTCACTCACCAGCTGTCTGGCTTTGGTTTTCTTCTTGTCCACCTTCAGGACGCTTTGGCCGTCGCCTGAACGTCTGGGACTGGACCACCCACTGCCTTCTCCAGTCGATCGATTTAGGGGAGGATTCTGTTCCCTTCGAAGTTCGGTTCCTGCACAACCCCGACGCTGCACACGGGATGGTAACCTGTGCACTGCAGGGCTCCGTCTTTCACTTCTACAAGACAGAGGTGAACATCGGCAACTGTTTATGCACAGCTGATAAAAAAGGCCAGCTGGGTTTTCTCACCTGAAGGATCAATTGAGGAAGCCACGAGGGCCCTCAGCATGAAAGACCACAGCGAGGCTGTGGAGGAGAGGAGGTTTTGGAGGGTATCGATTAGGGCAGGGGTGGGGAACCTCCATCCCGAGGGCCGTATGCGGCCCTCGAGGTCACTTGGTGTGGCCCTTGGGGATTGCTGGACCGAACCGAACCATGTGGCAGCCTCCCTGGGGCCTGGCTGGCCAGCAAGGATCGTGGGGCCCATCCACACAGTGCAGCAGCCTCCCCAGGGCCAGGCAGGGATGACAGGGCCCAGATGTACTGTGCGGCAGCCTCCCTGGGGCCTGGCTGGCCGGCCAGAATTGCTGCAGGGCCTGGAAAAGTTACTGTCACAGCTCAGTTTGCACTTGATTATCCCAGAGGGTGTGGCCTAACATGCTAATGAGTGTGTGACCTGATATGCTAATGTTAGCGGATGTGGTCTAATATGCTACTGAATTCCTGCTGGACCTAGGCATTTGTGTGTGTGTGCCAGATTAGGCTGTTCCGCACATGACTTCAAATAGAACAATTATTTGCATTAATTTTGCTGGCCTGAATCGTTCTCCCTCGGTGGAGCACTGTTTTTTAAGTTGATAATTTTTTATGGCCCACGAATGATGTTATAAATATCCAAATGGCCCTTGGCAGAAAAAAAGGTTCCCCACCCCTGGATTAGGTGGACTGGAGGGGCCACTGGCCTGATCCAACATGGTTTCTCTTATGTTCTTATGTGACACAGAGTGTAGGACTGGATGGGCCATTGGCCTGATCCAACATGGCTTCTCTTATGTTCTTATGTGACACAGAGTGTTGGACTGGATGGGCCATTGGCCTGATCCAGCATGGCTTCTCTTATGTTCTTATGAGACACAGAGTGTTGGACTGGATGGGCCATTGGCCTGATCCAACAGGGCTTCTCTTATGTTCTTATGTGACACAGAGTGTAGGACTGGATGGGCCATTGGCCTCACCCTGCTGATGGACCTTTCTATCTTTATGCTGGGGGGCACACCCCCCACAAGCTCCCTTTTTTTGCATGCGCGTACTGCATGTGCACAGCATCATGCAGGGCAGTGGGGGCAGGGAGAGAGTGACGGGCAGCACACAAGAGTACTGCCACACTGCTGCTTTCCCCCTGCACTACCTGGCTGCTTTCAAGTTGAAAGCGGCCGCTGTGCTCTTTGGAGGCTTCCTTGGAAGTCTCCGAATAGCGTCGTGTTTTAGCGGCACCCACCCCGCTTTCTGATGACCCTGAAGTGAGGGGAGGGCCTCCAAAGCGGAGGATCCCCTGCCCCCACCTGGGGATTGGCAACCCTAAGCGGAGAGGGTGGTGTTGAGCAGTCTCGGTTCCCCAAGTCCACCAGCACTGAAGATTTCATTGCTGATCTTTACATTATGCTTAACCCAATACAGAGGCCCTACATCTTGTAGAGCTGAGGTCCCCAACCAGCACTTCCCTGAGAAAGTGGGCGCTGTCAAGTGGGCCTTTTGCCCAGCAAGGTTTCTGATAGGCCAGTGGAGATTGGATTGGCTATTTATGGCCCTTTCCAACTCTGCGATTCTGTGATTCTATACCAACACAGCTACCCATTGAAACTAACTGCAATGCTATGGGGATTCTTTTCCCTGCTGCATTGCAACGTAATCTGTGCCCCCCTGTGTCTCCATGCCAGAAATCGTCCCCTTCCTTCTGCAGTTTCCAAATGAGTATTAGGTAAGGTAACTTAAGGTCCATTATTGGAGAAAGAGCCTTGTTGGATCCCATAAAATTAAATAAGAAAAAAAAAAAACGCAAAGGGCTTCTTTGCAGAACCTGAGCTGCTGGTTCAAATCTCACCGCAGCTCCTCTGCAAGGTGGTGAACTTTGCTTGGCTGCCTTGCAAGAAGAAGAAGAAGAAGACTGCAGATTTATACGCCGCCCTTCTCTCTGAATCAGAGACTCAGAGCGGCTTACAATCTCCTGTATCTTCTCCCCCCACAACAGACACCACGGGAGGTGGGTGGGGCTGAGAGAGCTCTGACAGAAGCTGCCCTTTCAAGGACAACTCTGCAAAGCTATGGCTGACCCCAGGACATTCCAGCAGGTGCAAGAGGAGGAGTGGGGAATCAGAAGAAGAAGAAGAAGATATTGGATTTATATCCCGCCCTCCACTCCGAAGAGTCTCAGAGCAGCTCACAATCTCCTTTACCTTCCTCCCCCACAACAGACACCCTGTGAGGTGGGTGGGGCTGGAGAGGGCTCTCACAGCAGCTGCCCTTTCAAGGACAACCTCTGCCAGAACTACGGCTGACCCAAGGCCATTCCAGCAGGTGCAAGTGGAGGAGTGGGGAATCAAACCCGGATCTTCCAGATAAGAGAGCTCCGGCTGACCCAAGGCCATTCCAGCAGCCGCAAGTGGAGGAGTGGGGAATCAAACCCGTTTTTCCCAGATAAGAGAGCTATGGCTGACCCAAGGCCATTCCAGCAGGTGCAAGTGGAGGAGTGGGGAATCAAACCCGATTTTCCCAGATAAGAGAGCTATGGCTAACTCAAGGCCATTCCAGCAGGTGCAAGAGGAGGAGTGGGGAATCAAACCCAGTTTTCCCAGATAAGAGAGCTATGGCTGACCCAAGGCCATTCCAGCAGGTGCAAGAGGAGGAGTGGGGAATCAAACCCGGTTTTCCCAGATAAGAGTGCACACACTTAACCATTACACCAAACTGGCAAAAGGGGCAAGATACGTTTGATTAAGACATTCAGAGCACAACAGCACAATGAAGATTTAAATCTGCTTTTCAGCCTTCAATGGTGGCAACATACATTCGGCAGCTGTGGCCTTCGCAGTTCCATCGCAAGGATAAGGGAAGGTCTTCTGCATTCCCCGTAGAGCGTGTTCAGGCACACATTTAATCCTTTCTAGCTGCCTGTAGATGTGCTTTCTCCACTGTGGCTCCTTTCTTGTCGAACAGCCTGCTGGATGAGGTCAGGCAAACTCCCACGCTCCTGGCTGTCCACAAACTATGCAAAACTGAACTATTTAAGAGGGGCTTTTCTGCACAGGTAGAATCCTAGAGTTGGAAGGTACCTCCAGAGTCATCTAGTCCAACCCCCTGCACAATGCAGGAAACTCACCAACACCTCCCCCTAAATTCACAGGATCTTCATTGCTGTCAGAGGGCCATCTAGCCTCTGTTGAAAAGCCTCCAAGGAAGGAGAGCCCACCACCTCCCAAGGAGGAAGCCTCTTCCACTGAGGAACTGCTCTTAACAGTCATATAATCATAGAGTTGGAAGGGACCTCTAGCGTCGTCTAGTCCAACCCGCTGCACAATGCAGGAAACGCACAAATACCTTCCCCTAAATTCACAGGATCCTCATTACTGTCAGATGGCCATCTAGCCTTTGTTTAAAAACCTCCAAAGAAGGAGAGCCCACCACCTCCCGAGGAAGCCTGTTCCGCTGAGGAACCGCTCTAATGGTCAGGAAGTTCTTCTAATGTTGAGCTGGAAACTCTTTTGATTTAATTTCAACCCATTGCTTCTGGTCCTACCTTCTGGGTAGGATTCCACACCATCCTCTCTATGACAGCCTTTCAATTACTTGAAGAATGGTGATCCTATCGCCTCTCAGCTGCCTCCCCTCCAGGCTAAACATGCCCAGGTAATAAGGCTGCACAGTACATCTTGGTTTTACGGACTCGCTTGGAAAAATGATTAGGAACTTTTCACTGCTGTGCTGAGCTGATTGTGGGTAGGATCAAGATGGGTCACTGGGTTAGTTGGTCTGCAACAGTAGAAAAGGAGAGGAGGCGGCTGAGAGGTGAGAGGATCACCATCTTCAAGTACTTGAAGGGCTGTCCTATAGAGGAGGCTGTGGAATTGCTTTTTGTGACCCCAGAAGAGTTTCCGGCTCAACATTAGGAAGAACTTCCTGATCGTTAGAGTGATTGCACAGTGGAACAAGCTTCCTTGGGAGGTGGTGGGCTCTCCTTCCATGGAGGTTTTTAAAAAGAGGCTAGATGGCCATCTGAAAGCAATGAAGATCCTCTGAATTTGGGGTAGGTATTTGTGGGATCTTCTTCGTGGTCTCTGTGCAGTCCCACACATGGGTCTTGCCGCAGACAACGGATCCATACCTCGGAGCTCCAATAGCTCGCCTATAGTGCTTTTTGGCGCGCTTCCCTCCCGCTCTGGGGAGCAGGCACCGATCGCGCATGCCTGGAGCGGGGGGGGGGGGGGGGAAGCGCCCATCCCACTCAGTTTCTGACCCTGGAGGTCCCTTCCAACTTTATGATTCTATGAAAGAGTCCCAGAGACCAGTAGCACCTTCAAGACAAACAAAATTTGTGGCAGGGTGCTCCGCAGCAGGGGACCAAGAACGCATTCGACTGTCCGGCACCAGTAAAATCCCAATGCATTGATTATTGCTTGTCCCATTTTGTCCTTTGTACTGACTCCCTCTGTGTAACTTGCCTTGTGTCCCTTTGAAAAAGGCGGACCATTAAAAACGTGAATAAATAGATGATGTGCATTTCTTCCGCAGGACGGAAGCTGGACGGCAGACAAAGTGATCCAGATTCCGAACAAGAAAGTGTCAGGATGGCTATTACCTGAAATGCCAGGTTGGTCAAAAGGACGCAGTTTGGGACTGCTCTGTATACTTTCCTCCATCCCTGCTCTTTGCAAACTGCAGCTGGTTTTAGCCAGTCGACCTGAGTTCGATCCCAGCGAAAGCTGGCTCAGGTAGCCGGCTCGAGGTTGACTCAGCCTTCCATCCTTCCGAGGTCGGTCACATGAGGACCCAGCTTGCTGGGGGGAAAGTGTCGATGACTGGGGAAGGCAATGGCAAACCACCCTGTAAAAAGTCTGCATGAAAACGTTGTGAAAGCAACGTCACCCCAGAGTCGGAAACGACTGGTGCTTGCACAGGGGACCTTTCCTTTCCTTTGTTAGCTTCGTGGAGGAGACAGACAACTGCGCCCCCTACTGGAAGAGCAGAGACTTGGTCTCTTTGCAGTGCACACCAGGAGGGAGTGGTTGGTTGCATCCGCAGCAGCACCGTTTTGCTCTCCCAACTCAAGCGGTGCTTTTTGGACTCTCCGCGTGCTGTTCTCCTCCAGTTGTCTACTTCCCAGACGGTCCCCCGATTTGTTGATTTTACCATACCTGCTTGGGGATGCTCTCTTTGGCAGGAACGTAACCCAAGAGCATTTGTATGTTTCGTGGATGTGAAGCGTGCCTTTTGACCCTCCTGCCCACATTGGTACGATTTCCCTATTGTCATCCCTTTTGGGCCACCGTCTCCCCCGTCGTGAGCTTTTGACTGGCTTTTGAAGTTAATTGATAGTTGCGATAGTGCTATAGCAGGGGTCCCCAACCCCCGGTCCATGGATTGGTCCCAGTCCGTGGCCTGCCAGTAACCGGGCCGTGAGTTGTATAATTATTCCATTATATATTACAATGTAGTAATAATAATAATAATAATAATAATAATAATAATAATAATAATGATAATAATAATAATAATAATATGACAACATTGGATTTATATCCTGCCCTCCACGCCGAATTTCAGAGTCTCAGAGGGGCTCACAATCTCCTTCCCCTTCCTCCCCCACAACAGACACCCTGTGAGGTAGATGAAGATATTGGATTTATATCCCGCCCTCCACTCCGAAGAGTCTCAGAGCGGCTCACAATCTCCTTTCCCTTCCTCCCCCACAACAGACACCCTGTGAGGTAGATGAAGATATTGGACTTATATCCCACCCTCCACTCTGAAGAGTCTCAGAGCGGCTCACAATCTCCTTTCCCTTCCTCTCCCACAACAGACACCCTGTGAGGTACATGAAGATATTGGATTTATATCCCGCCCTCCACTCCGAAGAGTCTCAGAGCGGCTAACAATCTCCTTTTTCTTCCTCTCCCACAACAGACACCCTGTGAGGTAGATGAAGATATTGGATTTATATCCCGCCCTCCACTCCGAAGAGTCTCAGAGCGGCTCACAATCTCCTTTTCCTTCCTCCCCCACAACAGACACACTGTGAGGTGGGTGGGGCTGCAGAGGGCTCTCACAGCAGCTGCCCTTTCAAGGACAACCTCTGCCAGAGCTATGGCTGACCCAAGGCCATTCCAGCAGCTGGAAGCGGAGGAGTGGGGAATCAGACCCAGTTCTCCCAGATAAGAGTCCGCACACTTCACCACCACACCAAACTAACAGAAATAAAGTGCACCGTTGTATCATCCTGAAACCATTGACCACCACCACCCCGGTCCTTGGAGAAATTGTCTTCCACAAAACCAGACCCTGGGGCCAAAAAGGTTGGGGACCTCTTTGCTATAGCATTATAACGTATGTAAGTTCTGCTCACTGTACCCCATCCCCTCATCTGAAGAAGTGGGCATATATACGAAAGCTTACATTCTAAATAAAACTCTGTTGTTCTTAAAGGTGCTACTCGACTCCAACTTGACTGTAGCTCACAAAGTAGAATTTTTGCTCACGACTCCCTGACTTAGTGGGAGTATTGCCCCAGACTAATCCTTAGAGGGCAGCCCCACATCTTTCACTGAGCCAGTGTGTTCAGATTCAATGCAGCTGTTTCTAGGTCATTTATTTAAGTAAGAAAGATTCAAGCATTTAAATATCAGAGCGCTCGTTTTCAAAAAGAAACGCAGCTGAGTGCTCTCCTTCAGCCAATTGACTACAAAACCCATCATGAGATGGGGGTTCGATACCTGCCCTTGAAAAAGCTGCTAGCGATTAGAATTAGGGAAGAGACATAAATATCTCCACCTTCCTCTCTTCCTCCAGCCTTCTGCTGTGACTTGGTCATTTCCTTGGATGATCGGTTCATGTACATGAGCAACTACATCCATGGCGACATCCGTCAATATGACATCACGAACCCTTTCTGCCCCAGGCAGGTCGGCCAGGTAAGCGTCTTCCTTCAAGGGTCCTTCTCTCTTGGGTGGGAGAGGCAGCCAGGCGTATGTAGTTGTGCATCTGAATTAAAAGCCTCTTGGGCAGGGGTGGCCAAACTGTGGCTCGGGAGCCACGTGTGGCTCTTTCACACATATTGTGTGACTCTCGAAGCCCCCACCCCATCGGCTGACTTGGAGAAGGCATTTCTCACTTTAAATCACTTCTCCAACTGAGGCAGCCGGAATTTGGGGAATGCATTTAAAGTTGCTTTATTTCCACCTCTCTCTCCCACAAGTATTTGTCTTCCTTCCTTCCTTCCTTCCTTCCTTCCTTCCTTCCTTCCTTCCTGGTCTCAAACATCTGACATTCATGTCTTGTGGCTCTCAAACATCTGAGATTTGTCCTATGAAGCTCTTCCTACAAACACAGACAGCTTCAAGAGGGGATTGGATAATAATAATAATAATAATAATAATAATAATAATAATAATAATAATAATAATAATAATAATAATTTTTTATTTCTATCCCGCCCTCCCCGCCGAAGCAGGCTCAGGGCGGCTCACAACATAAAATACACATTACATCAATTTTACAGTATAAAAATATGGTTAAAAACAGTTATAAATATTAATTAATTTAACAATATGGCGTTATAAACATTAGATTTTTAGTAAATTTCAAAAATTAAAACATTTCCAGCAGCATACCTAGCTTTATCATTAATTCTGTCATTAGTTATAGGCCATCTTGAAAAGGTGGGTCTTGCAGGCCCTACGGAATCGATCTAAACATCTTAGGGCCCTCACCTCCTCAGGGAGTTGGTTCCACAGTGTTGGAGCGGTGACAGAGAAGGCCCGATCCCGGGTGGCCTTCAGTCTGGCCTCCCTTGGCCCAGGGATATTCAACTGGTTTTTCCCAGATGACCTCAGTGCCCTCTGGGGCTCATATGGGGAGAGACGGTCCCTCAGTTAGGTAGGTCCTCGGCCATATAGGGCTTTAAAGGTGATAACCAGCACTTTGTAGCGAACTCGGTACGCCACCGGCAGCCAGTGCAGCCCGCGCAGCCCCGGCTGTATGTGCTCCCACCTTGGGAGCCCCAGCAACAGCCTGGCCGCCGCGTTCTGCACCAGCTGCAGCCGCCGAGTTTGACACAAGGGCAGCCCCATGTAGAGGGCGTTGCAGTAGTCCAGTCTCGAGGTGACCGTAGCATGGATCACCATTGCTAGGTCACGGCGCTCCAGGAAGGGGGCCAACTGCTTCGCCCGTCGAAGTTGAAAAAACGCGGACTTGGCAGCGGCCGCTATCTGTGCCTCCCTTGATAATGAAGGCTCCAGAAGAACCCCCAGGCTCCTGACCCTATGTGCTGCTTTAAGCTGCACACCGTCAAGGACTGGCAAGGGGATTTCCCTTCCCAGGGCACCGCGACCCAAGCAAAGGACCTCTGTCTTCGTTGGATTCAACTTCAGCCCACTTAGTCTGAGCCAACCTGCCACGGCTTGCAATGCTAGGTCCAGGCTTTCTGGGACGGAGTCAGGCTGGCCATCCATTAGTAGATAGAGCTGGGTGTCATCAGCGTACTGATGGCACCCAAGCCCAAACCTCCGGGCTATCTGGGCAAGGGGGCGCATGTAAATGTTGAACAACATCGGGGAGAGAACTGCCCCTTGTGGCACCCCACATACTAGTGGGTGCCTCCGGGACCACTCCCCCCCAATGGCCACCCTTTGTCCCCGTCCTTCGAGGAAGGAGGAAAGCCACTGTAAGGCCAATCCCCCAATCCCCACGTCGGTGAGCCGGCGGGCCAGTAGCTGATGATCGACCGTGTTGAATGCGGCCGACAGGTCCAACAGTATCAGCACCGCCACGCCGCCTCGATCCAGATGCTGCTGGAGGTCATCCACCAAGGCGACCAGCACTGTCTCCATCCCATAACCCGGGCGGAAGCCGGACTGGTGAGGGTCTAAGGCAGAAGTGTCATCCAAAAAACTCTGCAACTGTAACGCCACTGCCCTCTCTATAACCTTACCTAAAAATGGTAGGTTCGAGACTGGCCGATAATTTGCCAATTCGGCCGGATCTGCTGTACTCTTTTTTAGGAGAGGGCGGACCATGGCCTCTTTCAGAGATGTTGGAAATTGCCCTTCCAAGAGGGATCTATTTATGATATCCCGTATAGGATATCTAAGCTCCCTCTGGCAAGATTTAATTAGCCAGGAGGGGCATGGGTCAAGGTCACAAGTTGTAGGGTGTACAGTTGAGAGGACTTCGTCGACTTCCCCAAGACTAAGTGCATCGAAGTGATCCAAGGTAATATCAGAAGACAGGCACGGAGCCCCGGGTTCATCTACTGCATTCAACGTGGCAGGAAAGTCCTGGCGGAGCGACGAGATTTTATCTGCAAAAAATTTCGCAAAAGCCTCACAGCCTATTTCCAATTCTCTCATATTTGGTCTGCCTTGGGGCAGAGTGGTCAAATTTTCAATTATCTTAAATAATTGTGCCGGGCGCGAATTTGCAGATGCAATCCTAGCCGCAAAGTAATCCTTCTTTGTGGCTTTGACTGCCATCTCATAAGACTTCATAAACGTTCTATAGGATGTTCTCGTCGCTTCGTCGCGAGTATGCCGCCACTGCCTCTCTAGTCGTCTGAGTCCCTGTTTCAGTTGGCGTAGCTCCGAGGTGTACCAAGGAGCTAGCCTACTTCGAGGGCGCAGAGGACGCCGGGGTGCAATTTCGTTGATGGCCCTGGATAACCTGTCATGCCAGGTATCTACCAGGTCATCAAGGGAGTTGCTAGGGGGCCAGGGGTCCCGCAGAGCCCTTTGGAACCGCTCAGGGTCCATCTGACTCCGCGGGCGAGCCAAAATAGGCTCGCCGCCTGTACAGGGTTGAGGAGGCGCACCCATACGAGCCTTGAGGGCTAGGTGGTCCGACCATGGCACCGCCTCTACTGCAATACCGTCCACCGAAATCCCGGACGCAAAGATCAAGTCTAACATGTGTCCGGCCTGATGCGTGGGGGTGGTGACAAATTGGGAGAGTCCTAGTGTCGCCATGGAAGACACTAGGTCCAGCGCCTGATTGGAGGCCGCGTCGTCTGCATGGACATTGAAGTCACCCAAGACCATAAGCCTCGGGAACTCCAACGCCCAGCCCGCCACCGCCTCCATCAGGGCTGGTAAGGCGCTGGCTGGTGCGTTAGGCGGACGGTACACCAGCCAGATCGCCAACCCCTCCCCCACTTCCCACGCCAAACCGGCACACTCCAAACCCTCGATCGTTGGGGCCGGGAGAGCCCTGAAGGAGTAACCCTCCCGTATGAATAGCGCCACCCCTCCCCCCCGGCCAGTTGTCCATGATTGGTGAAAGACCGAGTAACCCGGGGGCGCCATCTGGGAGAGAGCCACCGTCTCTCCATCCCGCACCCAGGTCTCGGTCACGCAAGCCAGGTCCATATCCTGCTTAAGCAGGTAATCCCTAAGGATTGAGGTCTTATTATTTATGGACCTGGCGTTACATAACACCAATGACGGAGACTGACTTTCCCTCTTAGCCCCACTACCTGCCACCCTCGGGATGGGACGCAGACCGGAAGAGGGCTGAGCACTGCCTTGTCTCCGCCTCCTTCCCACATAATTCTGTCTGCTCCCACCGTCATACCTTCCCCTCCCCATGAGCACTGAGATCCCTAGGCCAGACATCCGCTCCGTATCCGATCCTTCACTAATGTCAGTTAGCTTACTGCCCAGTTATCTTCTCTAGAGCTTCACCACCCTCACCCTCCTCTATTTCACAATTCCAAATTGCCTGGCCCTTTATTAATTAATCTATAGTTAATTAAATTAAACCTCCCCCCACCTTATCTCCATAATTTAATTGGCTAAAAACTTTAATCGTCTATGGCATCTTAATAAATAAATAAATATATCCCCCCCCATTAACCTTCCAATTAATCTGCCAGTAATAATAAATATACAATCAATCAAGCCAACAATTAATAAATCACTAATTAATTAATTAATGAGCATATGGAGCAGAGGTCCATCAGTGGCTATTAGCCACAACATATTGTTGGAACTCTCTGTCTCGAGCAAGTGATGCTCTGTATTCTTGGTGCTTGGGGGGGCACAGTGGGAGGGGTTCTAGTGTCCTGACCCTGCTAGTGGATCTCCTGATGGCCCCCGCTTTTTGGCCACTGTGTGACACAGAGTGTTGGACCGGATGGGCCATTGGCCTGTTCCAACATGGCTTTTATCAAAATGATCCAACTTTTTGTATTACTGTTTTTCCTGCTAAGAGTAATAATGAAATTAATTCAGCTTTCAATGGTGTAAAGTTTTGTTGGGGCCAGAAATTCAGTAACATAGATTCTGGAGTGCGGGGAATAGAACAATTTACAACAGGGGTGTCAAACATGCAGTTCGGGGGTCGAATCAGGCCCCCAGAGGGCTCCTATCAGGCCCCTGAGCAACTGGATGTCAACTGCTTCCTTCTCCCTCTCTCTTGCTTCCTTCTGCATAACAGCTTGCTTTGCCAGGCTTGCACAATTGCACAGCAGAACTACAGAATAAAACCTCATTGGCTGAGGCTCCTCCCTTGGGGAGGAATAGCTTGCTTTGCCAGGCACAACAGAGCTACTGAGCCCAGCCTCTCTTCCTTCTATTGGCTGAGGCTCCTCCCTCCCCGAAGTCCTTGGGGAAGGAAGGAAAGAGCCAGAGCTTCCTTTGCCCAGTTCTCTGGATCCCATGGGAGAAATACAAAGAAAACATCTTTAAGACCAATGAGTGCTAATGTTTTAAGCATGTTTTACATTTTTAAATATATATATATATATATATTTGTATTTGTCTGTGTTCTTTATAAAATTTATATCTCTGCTACCTAATCTTAAAGAGGTACACACATGGCCCGGCTCAACAAGGTCTCTTTTACGTCAGATCCGGCCCTCATAACAAATGAGTTCGACACCCCTGATTTACAATGTGTTCAGTTTTATCTATTACAAAGGACCAGTGCCGAGACACTATTGATATACTATTCTGCATCGGATTACAACAACATTTTACAGACAGCCCCTCTGACCCACTGGCTCTTCCATCTGACCGATCCTTTCTCTTTTGGGGTGGTGGTGGGGGGATCTTTGTGTGCACACAGGTGTTTGTGGGCGGCAGCATCCAAAAAGACGGGGTGGTCACGGTCCTTGAAGATCCGGAGCTCAACTGCCAACCTGATCCTTTCATGATCCAAGTGAGTAAATCGCAAACGGAGGGGGAGAGTGGAGGCTGGGTGCAGCGTTCCCTCCAAGCTGCAGAGTCCTGTGAGCAAAAATTCTACTTTGTGAGCTCCTGGGATCAAAGCTGCGAGCAACTGCGTAAATTAGTGTGCTCTGGGGGCCATCCTTCCTGAGGGAAGACCAAAATGTGTGAGCTGGAGGGTAAGAAGCTGTGAGCTGGCTCATGGCTAACTCAGCTTAGAGGGAAACACTGGCTGGGTGGTAAGGTTACCGACTCTGGTTTGGGAAATTCCTGGAGATTTGGGGGTGAAGGCTGAGGGGAGCGAGGTGTGGGGAGGGGAGGGACCTCAGCACGATAAGCAGCCGTCTCCAAGAGAACTGGTCTTGTAGAGATCTTTGGGAACACTCCAGGCACCACCTGGAGGCTGGCAACTCGAGACTGGGCAGGCAATACTCCCACCCTCCACCCCATCGTCATTCTTAATGTGCCAGGCCTCAGCTACCTCAAATGAAAAAGAGGACGGGTTATTGAATATAGTTATTAGACACCTTTCTACGTAACGTTCCTGAATCTCCAGGTGGTTTACAGTGCAGGAAAACCCCAAACAAAACAATGAAACGCATACAAATTACAAACTAAAACCAACTGTTACCAGAATTGCCCTTGGAATTATGTTGTGGGGGAGGCAGAAGAATTTCAGCAAATCAAATGCTATCATGAATACAACTGTTTTCACCTGCCTCCTAAAGGCTTAGGGGTCCCAAATCCCCCGCTAGGCCTGGAGACCCCCGATTTGGAGCCTCCTCCCCCCACTGGCCATAAAAGGGAAAGCGGGGGGGGGGAGGGGGAGAACGGCAGCCCTTCCCACCCACCCCCGATCGCAGCAGCCAGAGCTCTTCCGTTTTCTCAGGCTGCTTCCCGCCCCCAGTCAGCTGGCCGGTGAAGGGAGGGGAGCCCAGCCACGCCCCCAAAGGACCATGTGCCTTTGCACCTCCGGAGGTGAGTGAGTTCTGTCCCCTGCATCAGATTTCCCAGAAACGGGGGGGGGGGCGCGGGGGGTGGAGAGGGAAACGTCTTCTCATAGGGTATAATGGGGAATTGATCTGGAGGTTTCGGGGGCTCTGGGGGAGCTGTTTTTTGAGGTAGAGGCACCAAATTTTCAATATAGTATCTAGTGCCTCTCCCCAAAGTATCCCCCAAATTTCAAAACGATTGGATCAGGGGGTCCAATTCTATGAGCCCCAAAAGAAGGTGCCCTTATCCTTCATTATTTCCTATGGAAGGAAGACATTTAAAAAGGTGTGCTGTCCCTTTAAATGTGATGGCCAGAACTCTCTTGGAGTTCAATTATGCTTGTCACACTCTTGTTCCTGGCTCCGCCCCAATGTCTCCTGGCTCCACCCCCAAAGTCTCCTGGCTCCACCCCCAAGTCCCCAGATATTTCTTGAATTGGACTTGGCAACCCTATAAAGGCTGAAAGGGCCATGAGCCAGGCATAATTCCTATAATATAGTGGGTTCTTAGGCACTGAAGAGGCAAGGTGGAAGTGATAAGAAGCTCTTTATTGAGTACAGCATGGGAGGTGGCTGCACTAACTAGAATGGGGCCGCTGGGCCAACTATATACAACACTGGGTTCCTGCACTAGCATGTGATTGGGTTATTCAAACCAGCCAGGGGCCTGTGATTGGAGCAGGGCAGCAGGGATTTGGATCCTACTGACCATTGTTCCCAAGGTCCCAAGCTCAGCCCTTCAGGCTCCAAGGAGTCGGGCAGGAACACCATTGATTACATATTGACTTTCATACATAACATCTCCCTAGGAGGGTTATTCCAGAATCGTGGAGCTGCCACCAAAAAGGCCCTGTCTCCTTGACCCATCACTAGAGCTACTTTTGTCGCTGCGACGGTCAAGAGGGCCTCTCTCTGTGATCTTAGATCCTGGGCAAGAACTCTTGCCTCAGAAGTCACTCGCATCTCCTCGTTTTGTTTTGGTTTTGCCCTTAAGTTAGAGCTGATCTTTGGCGACCGCAGAGGGTTTTGAAGACAAGAGACATTCAGAGGCGGTTTGCCAATTGTCTGTCTCTGCGCCATGAGCTTGGCATTCCTTAGAGGCCTCCCATCCAAGTACTAGCCAAAACTGACCCAGTTTAGCTTCCAAGACCTGATAAGATTGGGCAGTCTAGGCTATCCAGATCAGGCCTTCCTCCTTGATGGGCTGTTTGTATCCTAAACTGGCTTGGGCCCCAGAATCCGCACTGTTTCCCCGAGAAGCCCCTCCCAAATCAGTTGCTGGTGTTGGCTGCATCGCCCGAACCTCACAGTACCAGCAATTCCAGCAGGTCTTCTTTGGAGTACTGTGTATAATTCCGGTCACCACACCCCAAAAGGATATTATAGCGTTGGGAAAAGGGCAGAAAAGGGCAACTAGAATGCTTCAAGGGTTGGAACACTTTCCCTAGGAAGAAAGGTTAAAACACTTGGGGCTCTTTAGCCTGGAGAAACGTTGACTGCGGGGTGACACGATAGAGGTTTACAAGATTATGCATGGGAGAGAGAAGGTAGAGAAAGAAATACTTTTCTCCCTTTCTCACAATACAAGAACTCGTGGGCATTCAATGAAATTGCTGAGCAGTCAGTTTAGAATGGATAAAAGGAAGTCCTTCTTCACCCAACGGGTGATTAACACATGGAATTCACTGCCACAGGAGGTGGTGGCAGCTGCAAGCATAGCCAGTTTCAAGAGGGGATAGGATAAACAAATGGAACAGAGGTCCATCAGTGGTTCTTAGCCACAGTGTATTGTTGGAACTCTCTGTCTGGGGCAAGTGATGCTCTGTATTCTGGGTGCTTGGGAGGGACAACAGTGGAAGGGCTTCTAGTGTCCTGGCCCCACTGGTGGACTTCTTGCTGGAACCTGGTTTATTTGGCCACTGTGTGACACAGAGTGTTGGACTGGATGGGCCATTGGCCTGATCCAACATGGCTTCTCTTATGTTCTTATGTGACACAGAGTGTTGGACTGGAGGGGCCATTGGCCTGATCCAACAGGGCTTCTCTTATGTTCTTATGTGACACAGAGTGTTGGACTGGAGGGACCATTGGCCTGATCCAACATGGCTTCTCTTATGTTCTTATGTGACACAGAGTGTTGGACTGGAGGGGCCATTGGCCTGATCCAACAGGGCTTCTCTTATGTTCTTATGTGGCACAGAGTGTTGGACTGGATGGGCCACTGGCCTGATTCAACATGGCTTCTCTTATGTTCTTAGGCCCTAAGAGCCGAACTCGTGCCACACAGCCTTTCCAACTTTTTGCCATCTGCATCTGTTCACCTTCCCTCCTGTCTCCCATGCCTTTTAGGCAAGAAAAGTCTATGGGGGACCCCAAATGCTTCAGCTCAGCTTGGATGGCAAGAGGCTTTACTGCACCAACAGTGTGTACACTCCTTGGGACAAGGGGTTTTACCCCGAATTGGTCAGGTACGAAACCTTTCCCTGGTTTGGCGTAGTGGTTAAGCGTGCAGACTCTTATCTGGGAGAACCGGGTTCGATTCCCCACTCTGCTTGCAGCTGCTGGAATGGGCTTGGGTCAGCCATAGCTCTGGCAGAGGTTGTCCTTGAAAGGGCAGCTTCTGGGGGAGCCCTCTCAGCCCCACCCACCTCACAGGGTGTCTGTTGCGGGGGGAGAAGATATAGGAGATTGTGAGCCGCTCTGAGTCTCTCATTCCGAGAGAAAGGCAGGGTATAAATCTGCAGTCATCTTCTCTTCCTGCGGCCAGCCCTCTCCCCTCTTCATTCACCGCTTGTTCACCCGGTCTCTGTTTCTTTCCTTCTTCAGGGAAGGCTCTGTCGTGCTCCAGATCGATGTGGACACAGAACACGGAGGTCTGTGCGTGAACGAAGACTTCCTGGTCGATTTTGGGAAGGAACCCTGCGGGCCTGCCCGGGTTCACGAGATACGTTACCCCGGGGGAGACTGCACCTCGGATATCTGGGAGTAGTTGGGGAGTATGTGGGCCTAGTCCAACGCTAGCTTTGGGAGAGTGCTCCAGAGAAGGCATGCGCACAGCGGCTTGGGGGTTCTTCTCGACTCATCGGTTTGTTTTTTAAAATGTACATTTGTGCTGACTTGTGACCAGGGTTTTTTTATTGAGCAGGAACACACAGAAATGCAGTTCCAGCTGGCTTGGCATCAGGGGGTGTGGCTTAATATGCAAATGAGTTCCTGCTGGGCGAAGCCCGCGTGGAACAATGGTGCTGTGATGGGGTGTGGCCTAATATGCAGATTAGTTCCTGCTGGGGTTTTTCCTACAAAAAAAGGCCTTCTTGTGACATAGAAACTTTATAGGGTTTGCCAACTGTGGGCTGTGAAATTCCTGGTGATTTGGGGGTGGAGCCTAGGGAGTGTGGGGATTGGGGAGGGGAGGAGGCTCAGCAGAGATGTGACGTCAATCTAGGACTTCTGTTCCTCCTAGACTTCATGGTATACCATAGAGTCTGTCCACTCAAGCTGCTGTTTCCTTCAGGGGAACTGATCTCCGTAGCGTGGAGAGAGTTTGCAATTCTAGGAGATCTCCGGGCCCCACTTGAAGGGTGTCCATCAACAAAAGCAATAAAGCTCACGACCAAATTACTGAGGTGCAATAAAGATATTTCATTCAGAATTACGAAAATCTGTGATGTCTTCTTATGTATCAAAGTGTCCAGCAACCGCAGATACTCTTCTTTTGAGGTAAGTCCCTGACTCTGTTTCTTGAAGATTTCCATTTTTTCCTTTAGCACATCTCAGAGTTCTCTGCTCACCCACATTGGCTTTATTCGAATCCCCTTCCACGTTTCCTTCTCGTCGAAACAGTGATGGCCTGAGCTTGCAAGAGCTCTCGTTTTAGGGAAGCCCACCCTTCCTTTGATAAAGGAATTATGGCTGTATCCGCACTTTACACAAATGTACTGCTTGAGGGATCGAGAGCAGCAGTAGAGAGGCAAAGAGAAGAAATATAACCCACCCTCCAAATCATTTTTTGTTGGCTATACCAGATCTGCTTTTTGAGAATAATTATTTCGTGGCGCTGCACACGTCTACCAACGAAAGGGTACAGACAGTGGACTTTGGGGCCATGACAGCAATTGGAAATTAATTTGTATTTTAAGTGGTGCTGTATTCATGGACCTTTGTGAGAATTTTGGTGAAGAACGCGTGAACAGGATATACGAAATATCCGTGGAGCAAGTCTTTGCAATAAGAACATAAGAGAAGCCATGTTGGATCAGGCCAATGGCCCATCCAGTCCAACACTCTGTGTCACATAAGAACATAAGAGAAGCCATGTTGGATCAGGCCAGTGGCCCATCCAGTCCAACACTCTGTGTCAAACAGGGGCCAAAAAAAAAAATACACACACACACACACACACTCTGTGGCTAATAGCCACTTATGGACCTCTGCTCCATATTTTTATCTAAACCCCTCTTGAAGGTGGCCATGCTTATGGCCGTCACCACCTCCTGTGGCAGTGAATTCCACATGTTAATCACGCTTTGGGTGAAGAAGTACTTCCTTTCATCCGTTTTAACCTGTCTGCTCAGCAATTTCATCGAATGCCCACGAGTTCTTGTATTGTGAGAAAGGGAGAAAAGTACTTCTTTCTCTACTGTCTCCATCCCGTGCATTATCTTGTAAACCTCTATCATGTCACCCCACAGTCGACGTTTCTCCAAGCTAAAGAGTCCCAAGCGTTTCAACCTTTCTTCATAGGGAAAGTGTTCCAGCCCTTTAATCATTCTAGTTGCCCTTTTCTGGACTTTCTCCAATGCTATAATATCCTTTTTGAGGTGCGGTGACCAGAATTGCACACAGTACTCCAAATGAGACCGCACAATCGATTTATACAGGGGCATTATGATACTGGCTGATAATATATAAGTAACCCAGTTCAGGTGCTACTAATCAGTACACTGTGGCTTCCGGTTTTGCCTACCTGGGGATTGGCAACCCCAATTGTGGACACAATGGAGCAAGCAGAGGAGAGCGACAAGGAGGATCAGGGGCCCGGAGACCAAGAAGCCTTGGGAGGAAAGGCTGAGGGACTTGGGAAGGTTCCGGGGGGGGGGGGGACAGGATGGCTCTCTTGAAGTCTCTGAAGGGCTGTCCCTTAGAGGAGGGCAGGGAGCTGTTTTTGCTGGCAGCGGAGGAGAGGGCTTGCACAGAGGAGAGCAGCAAGGTTGATCAGGGGCCTGGACACCAAGAAGCCCTAGGAGGAAAGGCTGAGGGATTTGGGAGGGTTCCGGGGGGGGGGGGGACAGGATGGCTCTCTTGAAGTCTCGGAAGGGCTGTCCCTTAGAGGAGGGCAGGGAGCTGTTTCTGCTGGCAGCAGAGGAGAGGGCTTGCACAGAGGAGAGCAGCATGGTTGATCAGGCGACCAAGAAGCGCTAGAAGGAAAGGCTGAGGGACTTGGGAAGGTTTAGTCTGGAGGAGGCGGAAGGGGGACAGGATGGCTCTCTTGAAGTCTCGGAAGGGCTGTCCCTTACAGCAGAGGTCCCCAACCCCCGGGCCGCAGACCATTTTGGCAAATGCAATTTTGGGCTGTATCAACGGAAGTCTAGTGTTCAGATCATGTGATGCGATGGTGTCGCTTGACTCTGCTCTGGTAACACCTCACTTGGAGTTAGGCTTGCCAATCCCCTGGTCCCAGCGGGGGTTCTTCTGCTTTTCCAGGCTCCTTCCCGCCCCCAGTCAGCTGACCGACGGGGGGAAGCCCCGCCCCCAAAGCCACCATGTGACTTTCTACCTCTGGAGGCTTCAGTCTCCGATTGAAAGGCTTCCTCTTGGAATGGGGTGTCTCTGTTACTTGGAAGAAGTTGGCAGCAAGTTATGGTAGAGAGGCCAATCCCTCGCTTCAGAGTTGCCAGAAACGGGGGGGGGGGGAGGGAATGAGGTAGAGGCACCAAATTTTTATTGTAGCATCTACTGCCTCTCCTCAAAATACCCTACAAGTTTCAAAACGATTGGACCAGGGGTTCCAATTCTATGAGCCCCAAAAGAAGGTGCCCCTATCCTTCATTATTTCCTATGGAAGAAAGGCATTTAAAAAGGTGTGCTGTCCCTTTAAATGTGATGGCCAGAACTCTCTTGGAGTTCAGTTATGCTTGTCACACCCTGGCTCCTGGCTCCACCCCCAAAGTCCCCAGATATTTCTTGAATTGGACTTGGCAACCCTACCTGGAGTCTTGTGTTCAGTTTTGGGCACCACATTTTAAGAAGGATATCGACAAGCTGGAATGGGTCCAGAGGAGGGCGACGAAGATGGTGAGGGGTCTGGAGACCAAGTCCTATGAGGAAAGGCTGAAGGAGCTGGGGATGTTTAGCCTGGAGAGGAGGCAGCTGAGAGGTGATAGGATCACCATCTTCAAGTCCTTGAAGGGCTGTCCTATAGAGGGGTCTGGAGACCAAGTCCTATGAGGAAAGGTTGAAGGAGCTGGGGATGTTTAGCCTGGAGAGGAGGCAGCTGAGAGGTGATAGGATCACCATCTTCAAGTACTTGAAGGGCTGTCATCTAGAGCAGGGGTGGCCAACAGTAGCTTTCTAGAAGTTTTTTGCCTAAACTCCCATCAGACCCAGCCATTGACCATGCTGACTAGGGTTGATGGATGTTGTAGGCAAAAAACATCTGGAGAGCTACCGTTGGCCACACCTGCTCTAGAGGATGGTGTGGAATTGTTTTCTGTGGCCCCAGAAGGTACGACCAGAACCAGTGGGTTGAAATTAAATCAGAAGAGTTTCCAGCTCAACATTAGGAAGAACTTCCTGACCGTTCGAGCGGTTCCTCAGTGGAACAGGCTTCCTCGGGAGGTGGTGGGCTCTCCTTCCTTGGAGGGTTTTCAACAGAGGTTAGATGGCCATCTGACAGCAATGAGGATCCTGTGAATTTAGGGGGAGGTGTTTGTGAGTCTTCTGCATTGTGCAGGGGGTTGGACTAGATGACCCTAGAGGTCTCTTCCAATTCTATGACTGTTAAGAGTGGTTCCTCAGTGGAATAGGCTTCCTCCTCGGGAGGTGGTGGGCTCTCTTTCCTTGGAGGTTTTTAAACAGACCCTAGATGGCCATCTGACAGCAATGAAGATCCTGTGAATTTAGGGGGAGGAATTGTGAGTCTTCTGCATTGTGCAGGGGGTTTGACTAGATGACCCTAGAGGTCCCTTCCAACTCTATGATTCTATGACAACAATGCTGATCCTTTAGGGGGAGGTGTTTGTGAGTTTCCTGCGTTGCGCAGGGGGTTGGACTAGATTGATAGAGGAGGCTGTTGTTTAACTCTAGTCTAAGGAGGAAATGCAGAATAGCGTAACAAAAAACATCTTGTATCATGAGGCATAGATGGAGGCTAGAAACCGTTAGGTGAAAATAGATAAGGGGAAGCACAGGAATATAACCTGGGGGAGGGGGTGTTGGGACGGGTCGCTTTAGGATGCTTTGGGGCATGCATATCTTATTACTAGGCAGATTGCGAGGGGGCCCACCAATTGGTGAGTTCCATGAGGGTGTAGGCAGAGGTATAAAGAACTCTCTGCTGCGTCACAGAGCGAGAGTCAACGGGTGGGGCTGTCCATCCGGGCTCTCCGTGCTTTGCAAATCACGTTGAAAATAAACGATCCTTGCTGGACCCAACTGTGTGAGTATTTACTGTCAGGGGGACAGTTCCTTCTGGGTTTGAGTCCCAGGTTACTACTCTATACGTAACAAGATGACCCTAGAGGTCCCTTCCAACCCTATGTTTCTATGAATTTGGTGCCCCCACCCTGCCGGTCCTGGAGCTGCGGTGGGCGGGCCGGCCCTGGTGCTGGTCCCCGGTACCAAGAAGTTTGGGGACCCGGACCACTGCTTTAGAGGGGGGCAGGGAGCGGTTTTTGCTGGCAGCGGAGGAGAGGACTCACACTCATGGGTTTAAATTAAGGATGGGAAGGTACAGAGCTGGATATTAGGAACAAGTTTTTTTACAGGAAGAGTTGTTCAGTGGTGGAATCAGCTCCCAAGGGAGGCGGTGCGTTCCCCCTCGCTGGCAATCTTCAGGCAGTGGCTGGACAAACACAGGTCAGGAATGCTCTAGGCCAGGGGCCAAACAGACTTAAGATAAGAGCCACACAGAATAAACGTCAGATGTTTGAGAGCCCCAAGGAAGGAAGGAAGGCCAACAGATAGGGGGAGGGGGAAAGAAAGTAACTATCACTTTGAAAGCACCGTCCAAGCTACCAACTGGCTTGTCTTGGAGAAGAGGTTTCTATAGACAAATGCCTTCTCCAAGCCAGTCGATGATGGGGGCTTCAAGAGCCACACGATGGGCGTGAAAGAGCCGCATGGGGGCTCCTGAGCCGCAGTTTGGCCTCCCCTGCTCTAGGCTGACCCTGCATTGAGAAGGGGGTTGGACTAGATGGGCTCTGCTGCCACTTCTAACTCTATGATTCTATCAACTTCAGGAGATCGTCCAAACCTGTTTTAACAGATAAACAGGAGTAACAAGCTGTGTTACCCTGAATAAAACTCTGTTGATCTTAAAAGTGCCACTGGACTCAAAGTCTGTTCTAGGAAGCGTAGAGCAGTTAACAATAGGGCATTTGGGAGGTCTGCAGACTGTAAAGCTGAATTATTCCAGAAGGCTTTTTGTATGCAGGCAATAGAGTCACACTGTAATAAATGATTCACAAGGTAAACTTGGGAAAATTATTAGGGACCGTGGTCTGTCCTACCATGCATAGCAGGGGTGGCCAAACTTGCTTAATGTAAGAGCCACAAAGAATAAATGTAAGATGTTTGAGAGCTGCAGGACATGAATATCAGAACTCAGGAAATATCTGGGGACTTTGGAGGTGGAGCCAGGAGACTTTGGGGGAGGAGCCAGGAGCAATTGAACTCCAAAGGAAGTTCTGGCCCTCACGTTTCAAGGGACCGTGTTCCTTTTAAATGCCTCCCCGCCGTTTAGAATTATGAAGGATAGGAGCACCTTCTTTGGGAGCTCATAGAACTGGACCCCCTGGTCCAATCTTTTTGAAACTTGGGGGGAGGGGGGCTTTTGAGGAAATGCACCTATGCTGAAAATCTGGTGCCTCTGCCTCAAAAAAAAGGACCCCTCACCAAACCCCAGATACCCACAGATTGATTCTCCTTTATACCCTATGGGAACCAGTCTCCATAGGGAATAATGGAGTGCCCCCTCCCCGCTTTCTGCTAACCCTGAAGGGAGGGAGGGCCTCCAAACCAGGGAATCTCCTGCCCCCAACTGGAGATTTAGACAACCCGAAAGGTGAAAGACTCAGTGAGGCCTACAACCCTCCAGAAGGCCTCTGAGGCCTGGTATAAAGTTTGCAAGAGGCCTGCGTTTCCCAGGCAACCGCTATGCCCTGTGATTGGACTGGGGTGAAATTGGAGGGAAAGGAAAGCCCAATCACCATCCAAGGGGGCGGGGCCATCGGAGAGAGCATATAAGGCCCTGTTGCTGGGGGTGGGAATTCAGTCTTCTCTGGGGAGCTGAGTGAGTGGACTGTGGTGGGCTGAACTTAGGAGCACCCTCCCAGGTTACGGTTGCCAATCCCCAGGTGGGGGCAGGGGATCCCCCACTTTGGAGCCAACCCCCCCTTCAGGCTCATCAGAAAGCGGGGGGGGGGGGGCAGAAAATGTCTGCTGGGTGCTCCATTATTCCCTATGGAGACCAATTCATAGAATCCTAGAGTTGGAAGGGATCTCCAGGGTCACCTAGTCCACCCCCCTGCACAAGGCAGGAAATTCCCAAATATCTCCCCCTAAATTCACAGGATCCTTATTGCTGTCAGATGGCCATCTAGCCTCTGTTGAAAACCCTCCAAGGAAGGAGACCCCACCACCTCCCGAGGAAGCCTGTGGAAACTTAGAATGATAGAATCGTAGAGTTGGAAGGGACCTCCGGAGTCATATAGTCCAACCCCCTGCACAAGGCAGGAGACTCAGAAAGACCTCCCCCTAAATTCACAGGATCCTCATTGTCAAATCATTAATGATTTGGAGTTGGGAGTAAGCAGTGAAGTGGCCAAGTTTTCCGATGACACTAAATTGTTCAGGGTGATGAGAACCAGAGAGGATTCTGAGGCACTCCAAAGGGATCTGTTGAGGCTGGGTGAGTGGGCGTCAATGTGGCAGATGAGGTTCAGTGTGGCCAAGTGTAAAGTAATGCACATTGGGGCCAAGAATCCCACATACAAATACAAGTTGATGGGTTGTGAACTGGCAGAGACTGAACAACAGAGAGATCTTGGGGTTGTGGTAGATAACTCACTGAAAATGTCAAGACAGTGTGTGATTGCAATAAAAAAGGCCAACGCCATGCTGGGAATTATTAGGAAGGGAATTGAAAACAAATCAGCCAGTATCATAATGCCCCTGTATAAATTGATAGTGCGGTCTCATTTGGAATACTGTGTAAAATTCTGGCCCCCTCACCTCAAAATAGATATTATAGCATTGGAAAAAGTGTAGAAAAGGGCAACTAGGATTATTACAAGATTGGAACACTTTCCCTATGAAGAAAGGTAAAAATGCTTGGGGTTCTTTAGCTTGGAGAAACGTCGACTGAGGGGTGACATGATAGAGGTTTGCAAGATTACACATGGGATAGAGAAGGTAGAGAAAGAAGTACTTTTCCCCCTTTCTCACAATACAAGAACTCGTGGACATTCAATGAAATTGCTGAGCAGTCGGTTTAGAACTGATAAAAGGAAGTACTTCTTCACCAAAGGGTGAATAACACATGGAATTCATTGCCACAGGAGATGGTGGCGGCTGCAAGCATAGCCAGCTACGAGGTTGGATAAACATGGAGCCAGAGGTCCATCAGTGGCTATTAGCCACAGCTTATTGTTGGAACTCTGTGTCTGGGGCAGTGATGCTCTGTATTCTTGGTGATTGGGGGGGAGGAGGCACAGTGGGAGGGCTTCTAGTGTCCTGGTCCCACTGATGGACCTCCTGATGGTGCCTGCTTTTTTTGGCCACTGTGTGACACAGAGTGTTGGACTGGAGGGGCCATTGACCTGATCCAACATGGCTTCTCTTATGTTCTTATGTGACACAGAGTGTTGGACTGGATGGGCCATTGGCCTGATTCATCATGGCTTCTCTTATGTTTTTATGGACCTCCTGATGGCACCTGGTTTTTTTGCCACTGTGTGACACAGAGTGTTGGACTGTTGGGGCCATTGGCCTGATCCAACATAGCTTCTCTTATGTTCTTATGGACCTCCTGATGGCACCTGGTTTTTTTGCCACTGTGTGACACAGAGTGTTGGACGGAAGGGGCCATTGGCCTGATCAAACATGGCTTCTCTTATGTTCTTATGTGACAGAGTGTTGGAATGGATGGACCATTGGCCTGATCCAACATGGTTTCTCTTATGTTGTTATGTTCTTCTAGTGGTGACGAAAGCCATGAGGAGTTGGTTTTCAGGCTCCCCAAAATCCAGGATCTAATCAAATGAACACCACAGTTCAAAGAGGGGCCTCCATTGTTTTTGGAGGTGTTGTTCTTACCTAACACTTTATGTCTATTGAAGAGGTCACCAGTCCCTGTGGTCGTTTTGGGGTCCAGCTCCCCTTAAGATTTAGCCCCTTGCCAGACTGAACCCATGTAAGGAGTGACTAAGCTTTTACCTTTCTTAGAGCCAAACAGAGATGGCCAACTTTCCCAAAGAACCAGGGAGGTATATCTAAAATCGCTTGGTATGTAATATAGCAAAATGATATGAAACCTGATCTGCAAGCCACAGCAAACCCTCTTGAGCTGACCTGCCAAGGCGATTCTCAGATGCCTTCCTCGTGATAACCTTACAGTCTCTGTCTCTCCTTCCCTCTAGAAAGAAGTCTGTCTTTATAGCCGAGTCACTCAAGGTATCTTTACCCAGCTGGGGGTGACCCAAGAGCAGGTGAAGGAGATGGAAGAGCAGCACCCAGGAGAACATGGAGGTGGCACGATATCGAGCAGAGGCCCCCGTCGCACCCAAGCTGGGAGTGGTGCTGCTGAATTACAGGAAAACACTGTGCCAGTTATGTCTTTCCAGGTCATGCCTATCTCAGACGTGCATTGCCAACGCTTTCGGCAGTTCCTCTACCGTGAGGCGGATGGGCCCCGAGAGGTTTGCAGCCAGCTCCATCGACTCAGGAACCGCTGGCTGAAGCCAGAGAGGCGCTCCAAAAAGGAGATCCTGGACGTGGTGGTCCTGGAGCAGTTCCTCGCCATCCTGCCCCTGGAAGTGCAACGCTGGGTCAGAGAATGTGGGCCAGAGAGCAGCTGCCAGGCGGTGGCCTTGGCTGAAGGCTTCCTGCTGAGTCAGGCCGAGGAGGAGAGGCCGGCAGAGCAGGTGAGGGGTTCCCTCCAGGGATGTCCCCTTCAAATCACATTCCCTGACCTGATCCTGAAGTTCCCCTGAGAGATATTTGTCCACGTGGTTTCTTCTTTTGAAAGATATATTACTTACTGGGCTCAAGCAAGATATAAATTGTTCTATTTCCCCAAGTAATCCTCCGTATGGGAAGTGAACAGCCTCCTTCGGCAGCCTCTTCTACTAGGGAATTCCCCCCCCCCCTCCTGGATATCTCACCAGGTGCGGCTGGAAGGGTGCAGAGTCCAGGAACGGCAAACAATAGCAAAAATGGGCTCCAGTGTTAAAACAGTGCACAGCTTTAGAAAAGACAGGGGGACGCACTCCTCATACAATTCAGTATCATATATCACAGTGAACTTTGTATGTTTTGTACAAAAGTAAATCTGTAGCTATTTGCAATTACTCTGTTAATACAAAACGTTCAAGAGCAGCTTGGGCTTGTCAGACGCATAAATTGTAGGTCAGAGTGGCCACTTTTGGAACTGTGGAAGACTTTACCGTTCCGTACGAATTCTTGGTGAGGAGGAGATCTTGAAAAAGACCTCACTTCTGGTGGAAACGATTTTTGGGCAAGGGGCCTCAGGAGCAAGAGACTTCAGCGTCTTTCGAAGAGTTTCATTTTCTCCCAGAGTTTTTTGTCTCGTTATACAATTGTTTGAGCACTCTGTTTGAAGGACTTTTGCTTGGTGTAGTGGTTAAATGTGCGGACTCTTATCTAGGAGAACCGGATTTGATTCCCCCCTCCTCCACTTGCAGCTGCTGGAATGGCCTTCTGTCAGCCATAGCCCTGGCAGAGGTTGTCCTTGAAAGGGCAGCTGCTGGGAGAGTACTCTCAACCCCACCCACCTCACAGGGTGTCTGTTGTGGGGGAGGGAGATAAAGGAGATTGTGAGCCGCTATGAGACTCTTGAGTGGAGGGCAGGATATAAATCCAATGTCGTCGTCTTCTTTTTTAGAGTGCACTTGTTTAATGAGATATGGACTGAGTAACCTACTTCTGGAGACAAAGGACTTGAACGTTTTGTATTGATGGAGTCATTGCATATAGTTTCATATTTGTTGTTGTTGTTCGGTCGCAGTTGAGTCCGACTCTTTGCGACCCCATGGACAAAGTCATGCCAGGCCCTCCTGTCTTCTACCATCCTCCGAAGTCTGCTAGTTTCGTATTTACTATTGTATAAAACATATAAAGTCCACTGTGATATAAGGTGTTGAATTGTATGAGGTGTGCATTTTCCTGTGATCTATATAGCTGAGTACGGGAGTGGGGTGGGAAACGTTGCTCGCTCTCTTTTCCATTCCATCTCTTTCCGTTCTCCCTGGCTGCTGTTCCAGGTGTGGGGACCATCCGTGGAGAGAGACGCAGCATTCCCCGAGGCGGAAGAAGCTTCCCTGGAGCGAGAGCAGAGGGCGCAGACCCAGCAGGGTGCCCAAGATGCCCTCTCCTGTGGTAAGGACCCATTTTGCCTGCATGCGGTTGGGCTGCCCTGTGAACGGGATGGGTAGAGAGTTCAGGACAGGAAGAGAATTAAATACTTCTTCACATAACAAACAGCACTCAATGCCTATGACCTGCAATTCTTATTGAAGGGGATTGGACACAATTAAAGAGATGGTACATTCCTCCCATTCATTGAAATTCTCATATCTCACCTTCCTTCCATAAAAGGAAGTCAGGGTGGCTCAAGAAAGAAAAGAAAAGGCAGACAGACCTGGGCAGAGCTATTCCACTTGGTGGGCACAGGGAGCCTCTGCCTCTTGGGGCAGCACTGAGCACTGAAAGCCAGTTCCTAGGGGCCAGTAATCATGGGGAAATGTGCCTTCTGTGCCAGGCTTCTAGGGGCACTGGGCAGGCCCTGCGGGGAATAGGATGCTGAGGTGGGAATGAGAGGCTGTGGTCTGGCACCCCAGGAGATTGGGGGGAGGCCTTAGCTTGATGCTGATATTACCCTGGCTTCTCCAGAAACGCTCAAGTGATGTCTGGTTTTTGGCTGAATGTGATGGTGACATGTCATGTGATGTCATTTCCATTCCCTTTTCCCACCACTAGACCTGACCTGAAGGCCCAGCCAGCAGGAGAACGGGATTCCTGGGCTTTTGGTCTGATCCAGCAGGGATGCTGTGACCTTTGAACTCCAGAGTTCATAGGGCACATTTCAGGTCTCACAGAAGCCTGAAATACGTTGGTGGCCTTTGTCACCCCTGAGGCTCATGTGTACTTCTCTTTTGCCTCTCCCAGAATTGAGTAAAAGAATGTGTTGCGTGTACGCAGGGCAAGGTTTCAGCCTCCTGGGAAGGGAGTGTGTGAAGAGGGGAACAAACCAACCAATGGAATAGGAAGTCACGACAAATACCCTTCCTTGTTTCTTCTTTCTCCTTCCTCCACAGGTAGTGGAGAGATGCTGTTGAGTCCTCATGTGTTTGGGGGTGTGGAAACAGTCCAGGTAGGGGAAATAAACAGTCCAGGTAGGGTTCCCCCATACTTTCTTGGGGGGAGGGCTTTTGCTCCTGCGGTTTCTACAATGGTCCAGGAGAGAGAGGCTGTCCCCAAGTCAAGCCATACATCCTGTACCCTTTAGACCAGTCCCTTCCAGTGTGCAGTCTCTGAGGACTAAATCTGCTTGTTCTTTCAGAGTCCTTTTTCCTTTGAGGAGGTGTCTGTCCGTTTCACTCCAGCAGAATGGGCCCTGCTGGATCCGAGCCAGAGAACTCTCTACAGGGAAGTCATGCGGGAGAACTATCGGAGCGTCATCTCTCTGAGTAAGGAAGATCTTCCACCAGTGCCAAAGTTAGAACTTGAACAGTAGTACATCATTTTGAGGACTTTCCAGCTCCTTGCCCAGTGTTGTGGCCTTCGCCCAAGCCAGAGAAATTGTCCTGGTCAGAGGCCAGAGGCAAAGGTGGGGATGAGAGACTGGTATGTAGCAGCTGCAGGCCAATAAGCCAGACATGTCCAGGTGCTCACACAAATCCCAGAGCTGGGGGGTGGCTCTGGATCAGCTGTTGGTGGTGAGTGTTGGACAGCCTGCAGCTCACCAGCCTGCTTGATGGCTTCTGCAGACACAGAGCCAGCCATGTGTGGCTCCCTTTCTCCTGAGGAGTCCTCTTCCCCAGGGGGCTTTGTGGAGAGCTCAGGCTGGCCCATGACAGAGACGCTCAGAAAGACTCTGGGAGGGGCCAGATCCTCATTTCTCGCTAAAATTTACAACACCCCCTCTACTCCCCATGATGGGATTTCAAAAAACCCCTTGAACTGAGATCTGGAAATAATCCTGTTAAGAACCCAAGCCTGGGTCCCCCTGGGTTACTAGTCTTTGTACCGGAACAGCACCCAGTTCAGTCGGTTCACAAGGAGAGTGGATACAAGTCAAGCAGGGACTATATAAAGATTTATTTATTTATATTAAGATTTATACCCCGCCCTTCTCACCTAGGTGTCTCAGGGTGTCTTACATTTATACAGAATGTAAAAACAAGTCATCTACAGTTCTAAAGATTTATGAAGGATGTAAAAACAAGACATCTATAGCTGAGAAGAACAAGAAGATTTTGGATTTATACCCTGCCCTTCTCTCTGAATCAGAGTCTCCGAACGGCTCATAATATACTTTATAGTCTTCCTCCACAACATACACTCTGTGAGGTAGCTAGGGCTGAGAGAGCTCTCACAGAAGCTGCCCTTTCAAAGAGAACTCTGCAAGAACTATGGCTAACCCAAGGGCGTTCCAGTAGCTTCAAGTGGAGGAGTGGAGAATCAAACCCGGTTCTCACAGATCAGAGTCCACACAATTAACCACTACACCTATGTTAGCCACTACACCAAACACTTAACCAGTTCAGCAACAGAAAAACTATCCTATGTTCATGAAATGTTTGGCATTAGGTGGTACCTCTCCTTACAACATAGGTATTCCAGCTGTAGCTTAAGTTACTCTACATAATACAGTTCATCAGAAGAAAGCAAGAAACATCCAAGTGCACCAGCATGGCATGAGCATAAAGTCTGCATGGCCTCTCTCTGGTCTATACCGGTATTATACTTTCCACCCCTCTAGGATCAGATGGCTCAAATGAGCCAATCAAGGATCCTCCAAGATGGAATCTTCCAGAGGCTGGTAGCACCATTCACCTCCCCGCTCCATCCTGATTACACAGCGGGATTAATCTCACAGTTAACCAATTACCAGGGTCTTGAGTCTGGCCTTGAAAGAGATAAGGATGTTACCTGCAGGGAGAGTCAAATCATGAACATCTGCAAAGCAGACCAGGCCGTTTAAGAATCCCGTTACGCCTTGCGGGGAAGTGGGGTGCTTTGCCTCATAGATCCGTCCCACTTGTACCAGTTGGGATTATGGGCTATGATCTCGACCACGGTTCCATCCTCCCAGAAGAATTTTTACTCTTGAATTTCTTTCCTTCACCATATAAGAATGATGTCTCTCTCCCTCTCTCTTTATTTGTGTGTGTGTGTGTGCAAAAGAAGACCGAAGTGTAAGAGAGACGTTGGTGGAGAAAGACAAGGGTCTCGCATCTGAAGAAAGGCTGCAGAGTTTCTCAGGAGGATCCCAAGAACATGTTTCCTTCCCAAAGGAGGTGACTGACAGTGAGTACCCTTCACGGTTATGTCAAGAGAACAGGCAAGGAATAGCCATGGAAATTTCTGATTCACTTCTGAGCAACATTTGGCTTGGTACAGTCCTACAGCCTGCTGGGTAAAGAGGCCCTTTGGGAACTGGGATTTGGAGGGTCAGGAGTTCCTTCTGAGCAAGACCTGTGGCTCTTGAGGGGATGAGGGATCCTTAAATATAATATATCCTGGGTACGTTGGGGGGGGGGTTATGTCCAGGAAAGCTGGAGGAGGTGAAAGGGCCATCAGACCTTTCTTCCTGAAGTCATGTGGGTGCTTTGGGATCTTACCTGCCCCCTCAGGCATTAATGGGATATCTTTATTTCAGCAGAGGATGACCAGAAGAATGAAGAGGGTGATGAACTTGATCAACAGTTGCCAGAAGGAGTTAAGAATGAAGACTTGAGAGAAAACATCAGGAGTCGAGGCAGACCTAAGAGAATGAAAGTCAGGCTTATTGAGAAAAGAGATGTAAGATGGCGTATTGTACATTTTCCAAATCAGAGAATAATGAAGGCAAGTACATCCATTCAATGTGGAAAGTATTTCAAAAGTAGATCGGAGTTCTTTGTGCAGCAAAGAACCCACAGAGGCGAGAAACGCTTTAGCCATCTTCAAGAACATAGAAAAAGCCACACAGGGGAGAAACCTTCTGAATGCTCAGAGTGTAAAAAGAGATTCACTCACAGTGGCCATCTTCAAAGGCATCAGAGAACCCACATAGGGGAGAAGCCTTTTGAATGCTCAGAGTGTGGAAAGAGATTCAGTCGGAGTGGTGATCTTCAAAGGCATCAGAGAACCCACACAGGGGAGAAACCTTTTGAATGCTCAGGGTGTGCAAAAAGATTCAGTGACAGTGGCTATCTTCAAAAGCATCAGAGAACCCACATAGGGGAGAAGCCTTTTGAATGCTCAGAGTGTGGAAAGAGATTCAGTGAGAGTGGCAGTCTTCACAGCCATCAGAGAATCCACACAGGGGAGAAACCTTTTGAATGCTCAGAGTGTGGAAAGAGATTCACTCACAGTGGCCATCTTCAAAGCCATCAGAGAACCCACACAGGGGAGAAGCCTTTTGAATGCTCACAGTGTGGAAAGAGATTCAGTCAGAGTGGTGCTCTTCAAAGGCATCAGAGAACCCACACAGGGGAGAAACCTTTTGAATGCTCACAGTGCGGAAAGAGATTCAGTCAGAGTGGTGATCTTCAAAAGCATCAGAGAACCCACACAGGGGAGAAACCTTTTGAATGCTCAGAGTGTGGAAAGAGATTCACTCACAGTGGCCATCTTCAAAGACATCACAGAACCCACACAGGGGAGAAGCCTTTTGAATGCTCACAGTGTGGAAAGAGATTCAGTCAGAGTGGCGACCTTCAAAGGCATCAGAGAACCCACACAGGGGAGAAACCTTTTGAATGCTCAGAGTGTGGAAAGAGATTCAGTCAAAGTACCAATCTTCAAAGCCATCAGAGAACCCACACAGGGGAGAAGCCTTTTGAATGCTCAGAGTGTGGAAAGAGATTCACTCACAGTGGCCATCTTCAAAGCCATCAGAGAACCCACACAGGGGAGAAGCCTTTTGAATGCGCAGAGTGTGGAAAGAGATTCAGTCAGAGTGGTGATCTTCAAAAGCATCAGAGAACCCACACAGGGGAGAAACCTTTTGAATGCTCAGAGTGTGGAAAGAGATTCAGTCACAGTGGCCATCCTAAAAGCCATCAGAGAACCCACACAGGGGAGAAACCTTTTGAATGCTCAGAGTGTGGAAAGAGATTCAGTCACAGTGGCCATCTTAAAAGCCATCAGAGAACCCACACAGGGGAGAAACCTTTTGCATTCTAAGAGATTCACTCACAGTGGCCATCTTCAAAGCCCTCACAGAGGAGAAGCCTTTTGAATGCTCAGAGTGTGGAAAGGGATTCAGACTGAGCGTCCATCTTCAAAGGCATCAGAGAACCCATACAGGGGAGAAACCTTTTGAATGCCCAGAGTGTGAAAAGAGATTCCGTCAGAGTGGCCATCTTAAAAACCATAAGAATGCTCAGAGTGTGGAAAGAGAATCAGCATGGCGGTCTTTGACAGCATCCAGAGAATTAGAAATCACGGAACATCTTAGTTCATGAAAAGACTTCTCGGAAACATGAATCTACACAGAATCTTTGCCCTTAGCAGGCAGAAATGTTAAAAATAGGCTATTGAAGGAGCTTGAGTCATATTTGAAGCCCTCAAGTACATCCCACTATCCCACATGGTGTTAAAGAAATGTCTACCCCCTCCAGATAGCTGGCAACTCACGATTAAGTGTTACGTTATGAGCAGGAGAAAACAAAACTCATTTACGGGAGGGTCATAGCTCCTTAAAGAGATGATTATTTGTTTCAAGTAAATGAGACATTTTGTTTGCGGTGCTTTCTGGAAGTTTTTATGAGTTAAGCTTCAATAAATGTGTGAAAGGTTGGTGTGGCATGTCTTTTTTCAGTCCTTTTGCAGGTTGTTGAAAAGAAACCTGTCCTGACCTGGATAGCCCAGGAGGCAAGCCTGATCTTCAGATGTCGGAAGCTAAGCAGCAGTCAATTCTGGCAAGTACTTAGATGGGAGACCTCCAGGAAATATCTGCAGTCGGGAGTATAGGGGCAAGTTTTATTCAGCCACTTCTCTAAATATCCTCTAGTTCCCTAGCAGGGGTCAGTCACTGTAGGTCGCCCTAATCTCCATGTGCAGACATGCACACAACCACATGCATAATAAATAAATAGAAGAAGAAGAAAAATTATCTTGCAGATGCTTGAAACCCACACTATGGGCATGACTGATATTCATGAATGAATGAAACCAACCCAGTTCTCCCCCATTCATGAGGTCGGTCAGTTGAAGAGTGTTGGGTTTAGACTTGGTAGGTCTGGGTTCAAATCCATGGTAAGAACATTAAAAAAGTAAGAGCATAAGAGAAGCCATGTTGGATCAGGCCAATGGTCCATCCAGTGGAACAAAAAACAGGCGCCATCAGGAGGTCCATTAGTGGGGCCAGGACACTAGAAGCCCTTCCACTCTGCCCCCCCTCCCAAGCACCAAGAATACAGAGCATCACTGCCCTAGACAGAGAGTTCCAACAATATGCTGTGGCTAATAGCCACTGATGGAGCTCTGCTCCATACGCTTATCCAATCCCCTCTTGAAGCTGGCTATGCTTGCAGCCGCTGCCACCTCCTGTGGAAGTGAATTCCATATGTTAATCACCCTTTGGGTAAAGAAGTACTTTTATAAGTTCTAACCCAACTGCTCAGCAATTTCATTGAATGTCCACGAGTTCTCGTATTGTGAGAAAGGAAGAAAAGTCCTTCTTTCTCTATCTTCCCTATCTCATACATAATATTGTAAACCTCTGTCATGTCACCCCTCATTCAATGTTTCTTTAAGCTAATAAAGCTCTGTGGATGCCCTTTAACCAGTCAGTTTGGTGTAGTCAGTTTGAGAGCCAGTTTGGTGTAGTGGTTAAGTGTGCGGACTCTTATCTGGGAGAACCGGGTTTGATTCCCCACTCCTCCACTTGGATCTGCTAGCATGGCCTTGGGTCAGCCATAGCTCTGGCAGAGGTTGTCCTTGAAAGGGCAGCTGCTGTGAGAGCCCTCTCCAGCCCTACCCACCTCACAGGGTGTCTGTTGTGGGGGAGGAAAGTAAAGGAGATTGTGAGCCGCTCTGAGACTCTTCGGAGTGGAGGGCGGGATATAAATCCAATATCATCATCTTCTTCTTCTTCATATTTTCAGCCTAAAAGATCGTCTTTGACTTTCTTTCTCCCACTCCTCCGCATGCAGCTGGTGGTCTGACCTTGAGTCAGTCGTAGTTCTCTCAGAGCTGTTCTCCCAAGAGCAGTTCTCTGAGAGCTCTCTCAGCCCCACCTACCTCCCAGGGTGACATTTGTGGGGAGGGGGAGGGATGGAGATTGTAAGCTTCTAGGAGACTCCAAGAGAACGGCAGGGTATAAATCTAAAACTTTCTTCCTTATTACCTTTTGGCAGCTCCTGTGATTTGGGGGATCTTGACTAAAAGAAAACCCACATTATTTACTAAAGGAAAATATGTTTGACAGAAATTTGGCGACCGAATACCAAATGTTCAAGGCTGTGCTCAACTTTCGGGGCTTCTCTTTTCTTTGATTTTTACCCATAGGGATAATTTGTTAACTGCCATTCTGTGAAGCATCTGTTTGGCATTCAGAAGGTCCCAGATTCCTTCCCCTGCATCTCCAGTTGAACGGACCAGGCAGGAAGTGATGGGAAAGGCCTCAGCCTGAAACCCTGGAGAGCCATGGAGAAGGGCCATAGCTCAGTAGCAGAGCATCTGCTCAGTATGCAGAAGGTCCCAGGTTCACTCCCCAGCATCTTCCAGTTAAAAGGACCAGGCAGGAGGGGATGGGAAAGACCTCAGCCTGAGACTCTGGAGAGCCATGGAGAGGGGCCATAGCTCAGTGGCAGAGCCTCTGCTTGGCATGCAGAAGTTTCCAGTTTCAGTCCCCAGCATCTCCCAGTTAAAAGGACCAGGCAGGAGGTGATGGGAAAGACCTCAGTGTGAGACCATGGAGAGGGGCCATAGCTCAGTGGCAGAGCATCTGCTTGGCATGCAGAAAGTCCCAGGTTCCATCCCTGGCATCTCCAGTTAAAAGGAGCAGGCAGGAGGTGGTGGGAAAGACCTCAGCCTAAGACCCTGGAGAGCCATAGAGAGGGGCCATAGCTCCATCCCTGGCATCTCCAGTTGAAAGGACCAGCTGGCAGATAATGTAAAAGACCTTCGCCTAAGACCCTGGAGAGCTGCTGCCAATTTGAGTAGATCGTCTGACCTTGATTGACCTAGGGTGTATTAGTGAGGGGCTGTGGCTCAGTGAGAGCATCCGCTTGGCATGCAGAAGGTACCAGGTTCAATTTCCGGCATCTCCAGTTAACAGGTCAGAGGGTGATGTGAAAGACCTCAGCCTGAGACCCTGGAGAACTGCTGCCAGTCTGAGTACACAAGACCGACCATGACGGCGTGAGAGTCTGGTTCAGTCTACGGCAGTGATTTGTGTCTTTCTGCCTTAAAGAGTCCAAGGCAGCTTCTAATCTAAATGAAGTTCATAAAATGAAGTGTGTAAGAATACATCCATCCAAAACATTTAAAATATCAATTTAGGACAGCTTTAATCAATTGCAGCCCCGTAGTCGTGTTCTGTTACCTCTTAAAGGCCGAAGGTGTGGGGTTCAAGCACACCTTTCTGGGGAGCTTGTAGAATTGTGGAGCTGCCACTGAAAAGGCCTTGTACCCCCCCCCCCCATATGTCATATGTACCCCCCAAATGGTCAAGGGAGGAGGGAAAGATGGGAACCACTGCTGGAAACTATTGCTGTGGGATGCTGTTAACCTCTCAAGTTTCCTAGATCTATCAGCGACGAAAGGTGTCTTGGTGCAGAGTTAGAGTCCCGTCTTTTTGAATCTGGGAGACTTGGAGCAGAATGTGCTTTCTCTGGCTGGCAGGCCCTGCTCCCGGCTGCCCTCCTGGTTGTCCTGAACACCTGCCTCTCCATTCAATCGCCTGACTTTTGTAGGGATCGCCCGCCAGGAGGGTCAGGACTCCAAACTTCTCTTCCACGGCCTGCTGCAGCCCAGCCCCTGGTTGCCATGCGGACAGCTTTCTGCCTTGTGCCCCCCTGGGGGAGGAGCCAGTGGCTGGCAGACTGCCCTCCCCTTCCTCCTGGTGCTTCTTTTGCAATAGCATCTCCCAGACGACGGAGGTCAATGTGGCACAGAGAACCACTACCAGGATCCAAAGTTAGAAAGTGGTTATTTAAAAACAAATGTTCACCAGCATACTTTCAGCTCAGCACCAGACTGAGCAAAGAATTGTAAAGAAAAGGGTAAAATGCAAAACCACCTTCTATACGTGCCCTAGCTGGGGTTGCCAATTCCCAAGGGATCCCCTGGTTTGAGCCCCCCCCCTTTCAGGGTTTTCAGAAAGCAGGGGAGGGGGTTGAATGTCCAATCAACACTCCATTATACTCTAGGGAGACTGGTCCCCATAGGATATAATGGCCTTAGACTGTGACAGAAAAGCTATCCAATGCAGGGAGTTTTGACTCTGGGAAGCTAACTTAGAGGGGCTGGAAAAGAAGGAAGGAGTCAGCTTTACCAGGAAAAGGACAGGAATCACACCATGGATGCCATTGAGAATCAAACTAGGCCTAACGGGTGACACAAGCCAGGACTCAGGTGTGTACGAGCCAGGACTCAGGCGTCCAACCAACGGGACTCTTTGCCAGACACATGGAAGGTGGAAAGCACCTAGAAAGGGCTCTGGTCTGTTCCTTTCAACTCCCAATCGCTGAAGGGAGCAGGACGCCTACTGGTTTTGGTGGCCAGTGGAAATGGATGTGGATCCAGAGAAAGGGGCTAAGCGGACCCCTTGACGTTATTGCCAGCGGTGAAAACAGAATGACGAAGACACTCTACCTCATCAGAGTTCTCCAGAGCCAAAGAAAGTGCATTTAGGGTAAGTGCCACCTGTCCCAAGTGTGACAATGAGTCAGATTAGACGCCCGCATCTGATTCTTGCCACCAGAAGGATCCAGCCTGGCTCTTGGAGAGAGTAAGAGGAAGAGGAATCGTTCCCTTCCTAGAAAAGATAAATTCCTCTCCTGGCTGGTTTCCTATCCCTTTTTTGTCTGGTTGCCATGAAGGAGGGGAGGAAGCTGGATTGGTCCAGTCATCCACCCACTGAAATCCAACGGAACTGGGAACTTCCAACTTTGCCCACTGGGATTTCAGGTGGATCTTTACAGCATTGGGGAGGGCAGAAGTGCCCCAGAGATTGGGGAGGGGGTCCTGATGAAATTCAAATGCTTGTTCCGTTTGCCAAATTGCCCTCGAAAGAGATGTGGGGGGATTTAGTTAGGTGGCTAACGACAGCAAATGCACGGGGTCAATAACCTGTGTATGCGAGATATAAGGGCCTTAGACCGTGACAGAAAAGCTATCCAATGCAGGGGGTTTTGACTCTGGGAAGCTCCTACCCCCAACTCCTTGCTGGTCTCTGAGATGCCACCAGACTCGAATCTAGAGAAATATACCAGGTGACTGATAAAAATATAGAAGCACTTGGAGGGGCTTGAAAAGAAGGAAGGAGTCAGCTTTACCAGGAAAAGGACAGGAATTGCTCTGTGGATGCCAGTTAGAGTCAAACTAGCCTCATGGGTGACGCAAGCCAGGACTCGGGCGCCCAACCATGCAACGGTCACCTCGAGGTTGGACTACTGTAATGCCCTCTACATGGGGCTGCCCTTGTGCCAAACCTGGAAGCTGCAGCTAGTGCAGAACGCGGCCGCCCGGCTGTTATTGGGGCTCCCCACGTGGGAGCACATTCAGCCGGGACTGCAGGAACTGCACTGGCTGCCAATAGTATACTACAGGGGTGGCCAATGGTAGCTCTCCAGATTTTTTTTGCCTACAATTCCCATCAGCCCCAGCCAGCATGGCCAATGGCTGCGGCTGATGGAAGTTGTAGGCAAAAAACATCTGGAGAGCTAACGTTGGCCACCCCTTGTTAACAGACAAAGTATACAGGGTTCTACCTCTATATAATAAAAGGGGATCTTTATTCAGATACTCTGGGAAGAACACCCCTCAGGGCCAAAGACACCAGATTCTCAGGCTCTGACAGATATTGAGAATTTATTTAAATCTTAATTACTGCAGTATTCTGACAAGACCAGGGACAAATGTATAATCCCAAGGTTACATGATTACATAGCTACATGGGCTCATTGGTGTTTGGTTACATGACCCATGGGTCCAAGGTTACTTGATTACATAGTTTCTTAGTTACATGGCTATAGTCTTTCGAGTGCTCAGGTTCCTTAGCCTATTACATTTAGTAAAAGCAAAGCCATTGTATAGATAGCAAAAAGCATTTCATCCTCACCTCTCTTATGGCTTCAGGTGGTTGTCTATGCAGAAGTGCGGAGGGGTCTTGCTTCCCAGGAGGCTTCCCTTAAACTCACTGTTAATTAGCTAACCGACCAACCCCTTTGATCTCCTCCTTATACCTTTCTCCACAATGTCTACCGCTTCCTTCTATCCAATCAAAAACCAGAAAGCCAGATTCTGTCATCATATATATAAAAGGGGAAGGCTATGTATGTGTGTATATGCAGAGAGCTATATAAAGCCCACAAAGATTCTGTATGGCCACTATACTTTCCCTGCATGATTTTCTAACCATTAGATCCACTATAGTTCCCTAGCCTATTAGGAAAGTCTAACAAATCCATTTAATAAAAATCTCTTCTCTGAGTCCATGCCTGAATTCCTGACAGGCTCTCCCCTTTTGGCAATCTCTCTCTCATTCCCCCTCCTTTCTCCATTTCACTACGGTATTGGGATAATTGTTATAGGAACCCCCTATAGGAGATCATTTCGGCCACCTATCTATCTCATCTCTTCCCAACAGGGTATAGACAAACATCCATAATATTATTCTATAGAATTCAGGCTGTTTAACAATATTTCTCCACGCCGGACGCATTGGAGCTCCATACAAGGGCATTGTCAAAGTCCTCTTCCGCCGTGAGATTAATAGACTTGTTTTCCCAGATCCTCATTAGTACTCCATGTGTTGAGGACACCGTTCTCAAAGTTTACTTTATCATCTTCAGATGTTTTGGGAACAAACTTGTTTACAGCATTTTTGTGCAACTATGCAGTCACATAAGAAGATATTGACTCCACACATACTTTTACCGATAAGTTTATCCGGCCAGCCGTTAAGTAGTACCAAACGTGTTTTCCCAGATAAGTTCATCTGTCGGCCAACCGTCCCTTTTTATTAGAGAAATACGGGCCCTTCAATAAGAACAGTCATATAGAAACATCATATATATAAAAATCCAACACACCCCTCATCCAGATCACAAGCAATACTCCCTCTAAGCCAGGGGTGTCAAACATGCGGCACGGGGGCCGAATCAGGCCCTAGGAGGGCTCCTATCAGGCCCCCAAGCAACTGGCTGTCTTCTGCCTCCTTCTCCCTCTGTCTTTCTCCCTTCTGCATCACAGCTTGCTTTGCATGGCTTACTCAATCGTACAGGAGCTACAGAGCAAAACCTCTATTTTCTCCATATTTTCCTAGGAGGAAAGGCTGAGGGATTTGGGAAGCTTCGAGGGGGACAGGATAGCTCTCTTGAAGCCTCTGAAGGGCTGTCCCCTAGAGGAGGGCAGGGAGCTGTTTTTCCTGGCAGCGGAGAAGAGGACTCATAATCACGGGTTTAAATTAAGGATGGGAAGGTACAGAGCTGGATATCAGGAACAACTTTTTGTACAGGAAGAGTCATTCAGTGGTGGAATCAGCTCCCAAGGGAGGCGATGCGTTCCCCCTCGCAGGCAATCTTCAAGCAGCGGCTGGACAAACACAGGTCAGGGATGCTCTAGGCCAGGGGTGCCAAACTGGCTTAAGATAAGAGCCACACAGAATAAACGTCAGATGTTTGAGAGCCCCAAGGAAGGAAGGAAGGCCAACAGATAGGGGGAGGGGGAAAGAAAGCAACTTTCATTTTAAAAGCACTGTCCAAGCTACCAACTGGCTTGTCTTGGAGAAGTGATTTCTATAGACAAATGCCTTCTCCGAGCCAGTCAATGATGGGGGCCTCAAGAGCCACACGATGCGTGTGAAAGAGCCTCGTGGGGGCTGCTGAACGCAGTTTGGCCTCCTCTGCTCTAGGCTGACCCTGCATTGAGAAGGGGGTTGGACTAGATGGGCTCTGCGGCCACTTCTAACTCTATGATTCTATAAACTTCAGGAGATCGTGCAAACCTGTTTTTAACAGATAAACAGGAGTAACAAGCAAGGTTACCCTGAATAAAACTCTGTTGATCTTAAAAGTGCCACTGGACTCAGAGTCTGTTCTGCTAGGAAGCGTACAGCAGTTAACAATAGGGCATCTGGGAGGTCTGCAAACTGTAAAGCTGAATTATTCCAGAAGGCTTTTTCTATGCAGGCAACAGAGTCACACTGTAATAAATGATTCACAAGGTAACCTTGGGAAAATTATTAGGGACTGTGGTCTGTCCTACGATGCATAGCAGGGGTGGCCAAACTTGCTTAATGTACGAGCCACATAGTTGAGAACTGCAGGACATGAATATCAGAACTCAGGAAATATCTGGGGACTTTGGGGGAGGAGCCAGGAGCAATTGAACTCCAAAGGAAGCTCCCACAGATTGATTCTCCTTTATACCCTATGGGAATCAGTCTCCATAAAGAATAATGGAGTGCCCCCCCCCCACTTTCTGCTAACCCTGACGGGGGGGAGGGCCTCCAAACCAGGGAATCTCCTGCCCCCAACTGGAGATTTAGACAACCCGAAAGGTGAAAGATTCAGTGAGGCCTACAACCCTCCAGAAGGCCTCTGAGGCCTGGTATAAAGTTTGCAAGAGGCCTGCGTTTCCCAGGCAACCTCTATGCCCTGTGATTGGACTGGGGTGAGAGTGGAGGAAAAGGAAAGCCCAATCACCATCCTGGGGGCGGGGGCCATGTGAGAGAGTATATAAGGCCTTGTTGCGGGGGGGGGGGAAGACTTCAGTCTTCTCTGGGGAGCTGAGTGAGGGGGTGAAGGGCTGCTGCCAGCCGAAGAGGAACACCCTGTCCCATCCAATCCAATCCATCCGAGGACGGTGGTGGGCTGAACTTAGGAGCACCCCCCGGGTTAGGGTTGCCAAACCCCAGGTGGGGGCAGGTGATCAACCAGTTTGGAGCCCAACCCCCCCTTCAGGCTCATCAGAAAGTCTGTGTGTGTGTGGGGGGAATGTCTGCTGGGTGCTCCATTATTCCCTATTGAGATCGATTTATAGAATCCTAGAGTTGGAAGGGACCTCCAGGGTCATCTAGTCCAACCCCCTGAACAATGCAGGAAACTCACAAAGACCTCCCCCTAAGTTCACAGGATCCTCATTGCTGTCAGGTGGCCATCTAGCCTCTGTTGAAAAACCTCCAAGGAAGGAGAGCCCACCACCTCCCACGGAGGAAGCCTGTTCCACTGATGAACCGCTCTTAACAGTCACAGAATCCTAGAGTTGAAGGGACCTCCAGGGTCATCTAGTCCAACCCCCTGCACAATGCAGGAAACTCACAAACACCTCCTCCTAAATTCACAGGATCCTCATTGCTGTCAGATGGCCATCTAGCCTCTGCTTAAAAACCTCCAAGGAAGGAGAGCCCACCACCTCCCGAGGAGGAAGCCTGTGGAAACAGAATCCTAGAGTTGGAAGGGACCTCCAGGGTCATCTAGTCCAGCCCCCTGCACCAGGCAGGAAACTCCCAAATACCTCCCCCTAAATTCACAGGATCTTCATTGCTGTCAGATGGCCATCTAGCCTCTGCTGAAAACCCTCCAAAAAGGAGAGCCCCCCACTTCCCGAGGTAGCTCCGTTGTTCAACCCCCTACACAAGGCAGGGAACGCACAAACACCTCCCCCTAAATTCACAGGATCCTCATTGCTGCCAGGTGGCCATCTAGCCTCTGTTTAGAAACCTCCAAGGAAGGAGAGCCCCCCACCTCCCGAGGAGGAAGCCTGTGGAGTCCTAGGGTTGGAAGCGAAGGGATTCTCTCCCAAGGCCAACGGGAGGGACTGGGAGACAGCCCAGGAGGAGAGGGAGCCGGGCGGATTCCTCCTTGAGGAAACATGCAGCTTCCTGCTCTCCCAATCACCAGCCAGCGGCGCCGTGTGATGACGACACCAGTGGGGGCGCTCCACTCCCAACCAATCACCAGCCAGTGCTGTGAGATGACGACAGCGGGCAGCGCCGAGCACTGTTGGCTGCTGGGAAAGCGAGGCAGGCAGGCGCAGGCAGCGGTGAATGGGAGGTAAGGGCTGCGGGGCGCGGCTGAGCAGAGCTGATGTGTGGGGCTTCCTTCAGGTAGGCGGGCAAGGCTTGGTGTGGCTGCCCTGCGGCCAGGGGGCGCCCCAGGCAGCCGCCTACTTGGAATCATAGAAAACTAGAGCTGGAAGGGACCTCCAGGGTCATCTAGTCCAACCCCCTGCACAATGCAGGAAACCCACAAACACCTCCCCCTAAATTCACAGGATCCTCATTGCCAAATCATTAATGATTTGGAGTTGGGAGTAAGCAGTGAAGTGCCCAAATTTACAGTTGACACTAAATTGTTCAGGGTGGGGAGAACCAGAGAGGATTCTGAGGCACTCCAAAGGGATCTGTTGAGGCTGGGTGAGTGGGCGTCAACGTGGCAGATGAGGTTCAATGTGGCCAAGTGCAAAGTAATGCACATTGGGGCCAAGAATCCCAGCTACAAATACAAGTTGATGGGGTGTGAACTGGCAGTGACTGACCAAGAGAGAGCTCTTGGGGTTGTGGTAGATAACTCACTGAAAATCTCAAGACAGTGTGCGATTGCAATAAAAAAGGCCAACGCCATGCTGGGAATTATTAGGAAGGGAATTGAAAACAAATCAGCCAGTATCATAATGCCTCTGTATAAATCGATAGTGCGGTCTCATTTGGAATCCTGTGTGCAATTCTGGTCACCGCACCTCAAAAGAGATATTATAGCATTGGAAAAAGTGCAGAAAAGGGCAACTAGGATTATTACAAGGTTGGAACACTTTCCCTATGAAGAAAGGTTAAAACGCTTGGGGTTCTTTAGCTTGGAGAAACATCGATTGAGGGGTGATATGATAGTTGTTTACAAGATTACACATGGGATAGAGAGGGTAGAGAAAGAAGTACTTTTCTCCCTTTCTCACAATGTGGGCATTCAATGAAATTGCTGAGCAGTAGGTTTAGAACTGATAAAAGGAAGTACTTCTTCACCAAAGCGTGTCTTACACATGGAATTCATTGCCACAGGAGGTGGTGGCGGCTACAAGCATAGCCAGCTTCGAGATTGGATAAATATGGAGCGAACTGATAAAAGGAAGTACTTCTTCACCAAAGCGTGTCTTACACATGGAATTCATTGCCACAGGAGGTGGTGGCGGCTACAAGCATAGCCAGCTTCGAGATTGGATAAATATGGAGCAGAGGTCCATCAGTGGCTATTAGCCAGAGAGTATTGTTGGAACTCTGTGTCTGGGGCAGTGATGCTCTGTATCCTTGGTGATTGTAGTGGAGGGGGCACAGTGGGAGGGCTTCTAGTGTCCTGGTCCCACTGATGGCTCCTGCTTTTTTTGGCTACTGTGTGACACAGAGTGTTGGACTGGATGGGCCATTGGCCTGATCCAACATGTCTTCTCTTATGTGACACAGAGTGTTGCATTGGAGGGGCCATTGGCCTGATCCAACATGGCTTCTCTTATGTGACACAGAGTGTTGCATTGGAGGAGCCATTGGCCTGATCCAACATGGCTTCTCTTATGTTCTTATGTTGGACTTGATGGGCCACTGGCCTGATACAACATGGCTTCTGTTATGTTGTTATGGACCTCCTGATGGCACCTGGTTTTTTTGGCCACTGTGTGACACAGAGTGTTGGACTGGATGGGCCACTGGCCTGATACAACATGGCTTCTCTTATGTTCTCAAGTGACACAGAGTGTTGGACTGGATGGGCCATCAGCCTGATCCAACATGGCTTCTCTTATGTTCTTCTAGTAGTGACGAAAGCCATGAGGAAAACTCAAGGTTTTCAGGCTCCCCAAAATCCAGGATCTAATCAAGTGAATCCCACAGTTCAGAAAGGGACCTCCATTGTTTTTGGAGGTGTTGTTCTTCTTACCTAACACTTTATGTCTATTGAAGTGATACATACAGTGGTTAAGAGGTCACGAGTCCCTGTGGTCATTTGGGGGTCCAGCTCTCCTTAAGAATTAGCCCCTTGCCAGACTGAACCCATGTAAGGTGGGCTAAGCTTTTAACTTTCTTAGAACCAGAGATGGCCAACTTTCCCAAAGAACCCTGGAGGTATATCTAAAATCTCTTGGTATGTAATATAGCAAAATGATATGAAACCTGGTCTGCAAGCCACAGCAAACCCTCTTGAGCTGACCTGCCAAGGCGATTCTCAGATTCTCTCCTTGTGATAACCTTACAGTCTCTGTCTCTCCTTCCCTCTAGAAAGAAGTCTGTCTTCATAGCCGAGTCACTCAAGGTATCTTTACCCAGCTGGAGGTGACCCAAGAGCAGGCGAAGGAGATGGAAGAGCAGCACCCAGGAGAACTTGGAGGTGGCACGATATCGAGCAGAGGCCCCCATCGCACCCAAGCTGGGAGTGGTGCTGCTGAATTACAGGAAAACACTGTGCCAGCTATGTCTTTCCAGGTCATGCCTATCTCAGACGTGCATTGCCAACGCTTCCGGCAGTTCCTCTACCGAGAGGCGGATGGGCCCCGAGAGGTTTGCAGCCAGCTCCATCGACTCAGCAACCGCTGGTTGAAGCCAGAGAGGCGCTCCAAAAAGGAGATCCTGGACGTGGTGGTCCTGGAGCAGTTCCTCGCCATCCTGCCCCTGGAAGTGCAACGCTGGGTCAGAGAATGTGGGCCAGAGAGCAGCTGCCAGGCGGTGGCCTTGGCTGAAGGCTTCCTGCTGAGTCAGGCCGAGGAGGAGAGGCCGACAGAGCAGGTGAGGGGGTTCCTTCCAGGGATGTCCCATTCAAATCACATTTCCCTGACCTGATCCTAAAGTTCCCCTGAGAGATATTTTTCCGCGTGGTTTCTTCTTTTGAAAGATATAATACTTACTGGACTCAAGCAAGATATAAATTGTTCTATTTCCCCAAGTGTTAATCCTCCGTATGGAAAATGAACAGCCTCCTTCGGCAGCCTCTTCTGCTAGGGAATTTCTTATCCCCCCGGATATCTCACCAGGTGCGGCTGGAAGGGTGCAGAGTCCAGGGACGGCAAACAACAGCAAAAATGGGCTCCTGTGTTAAAACAGTCACAGCTATAGAAAAGACAGGGAAATGCACTCCTCATACAATTCAGTATCATACATCACAGTGAACTTCGTATGTTTTGTGCAGCATTAAATATGTAGCTATATGCAATTACTGTGTTAATACAAAACGTTCAAGAGCAGCTTGGGCTTGTCAGATGCATAAATTTTAGGTCAGAGCGGCCACTTTTGGAACTGTGGAAGACTTTACCGTTCCATACGAGTTCTTGGTGAGGAGCAAATCTTGAAAACGACCTCACTTCTGGTGGAAACGGTCGTTGGGCAAGGGGCCCCAAGAGCAAGAGACTTCAGCGTCTTTCGAAGAGTTTCATTGTCTCCCAGAGTTTTTTGTCTTGTTAAATAATTCCTTGAGCACTCTGAAGGACTTTTGTATTTTAGAGTGGACTCGTTTAATGAGATATGGACTGAGTAACCTACTTCTAGAGACAAAAGACTTGAACGTTTTGTATTGATGGAGTCATTGCATATAGTTTCATATTTGTTGTTGTTGTTCTGTCGCAGTCGAGTCCAACTCTTTGCGACCCCATGGACAAAGTCATGCCAGGCCCTCCTGTCTTCTACCATCCTCCGAAGTCTGCTAGTTTCATACTTACTGTTGTATAAAACATATATAGTCCACTGTGATATAAGGTGTTGAATTGTATGAGGCGTGCATTTTCCTGTGTTCTATATAGCTGAGTACGGGAGTGGGGCGGGAAACGTTGCTCGCTCTCTTTTCCATTCCATCTCTTTCCGTTCTCCCTGGCTGCTGTTCCAGGTGTGGGGACCATCCGTGGAGAGAGACGCAGCATTCCCCGAGGCGGAAGAAGCTTCCCTGGAGCGAAAGCAGAGGGCGCAGACCCTGGAGGGTGCCCAAGATGCCCTCTCCTGTGGTAAGGTCCCATTTTGCCTGCATGCGGTTGGGGGCCCCTGTGAACGGGATGGGTAGAGATTTCAGGACAGGAAAAGAATTAAATACTTCTTCACATAACAAACAGCACTCAATGCCTACGAACTGCGATTCTTCTTGAAGGGGATTGGAGAAAATTATAGAGATGGTACATTCCTCCCATTCATTGAAATTTTCATATCTCACCTTCCTTCCGTAAAAGGAAGTCAGGGTGGCTCAAGAAAGAAAATAAAAGGCAGACAGACCTGGGCAGAGCTATTCCACCTGGTGGGCACAGGGAGCCTCTGCCTCTTAGGGCAGCACTGAGCACTGAAAGCCAGTTCCTAGGGGCCAGTAATCATGGGGAAATGTGGCTTCTGTGCCAGGCTTCTAGGGGCACTGGGAAGGCCCTGCGGGGAATAGGATGCTGAGGTAGGAATGAGAGGCTGTGGTCTGGCACCCCAGGAGATCGGGGGGAGGCCTTAGCTTGACGCTGATATTACCCTGGCTTCTCCAGAAATGCTCAAGTGATGTCTGGTTTTTGGCTGAATGTGATGGTGACATGTCATGTGCTGTCATTTCCAGTCCCTTTTCCCACCACTAAACCTGACCAGAAGCCCCAGCAAGCAGGAGAACGGGATTCCTGGGCTTTTGGTCTGATCCAGCAGGGATTCTGTGACCTTTGAACTCCAGAGTTCATAGGGCATATTTTAAGTCTCACAGAAGCCTGAAATATGTTGGTGGCCTGTGTCACCCCTGAGGCTCATGCGTACTTCTCTTCTGCCTCTCCCAGAATTGAGTAAAAGAATGCGTTGCGTGTCCGCAGGGCAAGGTTTCAGCCTCCTGGGAAGGGAGTGTGTGAAGAGGGGAACAAACCAGCCAATGGAGTAGGAAGTCACAACAAACACCCTTCCTCCTTTCTTCTTTCTTCTTTCTCCTTCCTCCACAGGTAGCGGAGAGATGCTGTTGAGTCCTCATATTTTTGGGGGTGTGGAAACAGTCCAGGTAGGGGAAATAAACGGAATAGCCTTGGGTGGCTTTTGCTCCTGCAGTTTCTACAATGCTCCAGGAGAGAGAGGCTATCCCCAAGACAAGCCTTACATCCTGTACCCTTTAGAGCAGTCCCTTCCAGTGTGCAGTCTCTGAGGACTAAATCTGCTTGTTCTTTCAGCGTCCCTTTTCCTTTGAGGAGGTGTCTGTGCGTTTCACTCCAGCAGAATGGACCCTGCTGGACCCAGGCCAGAGAAGTCTTTACAGGGAAGTCATGCGGGAGAACTATTGGAGCATCATCTCTCTGAGTAAGGAAGATCTTCCACGAGTGCTGAAGTTAGAACTTGAACAGCAGTACATCTTTTTGAGGACTTTCTAGCTCCTTGCTCAGTGTTGTGGCCTTCGCCCAAGCCAGAGAAATTGTCCTGGTCAGAGGCCAGAGGCAAAGGTGGGGATGAGAGACTGGTATGTAGCAGCTGCAGGCCAACAAGCCAGACATGTCCAGGTGCTCACACAAATCCCAGAGCTGGGGGTGGCTCTGGATCGGCTGTTGGTGGTGAGTGTTGGGCAGCCTGCAGCTCACCAGCCTGTTTGCTGGCTTCTGCAGACTCAGAGCCAGCCATATGTGGCTCCCTTTCTCCTGAGAAGTCCTCTCCCCCAGGGGACTTTGTGAAGGGCTCAGGCTGGCCCACACAGAGACGCTGGGAAAGACTCTGGGAGGGGCCAGATCCTCATTTCTCTCTTGCTAAAATTTACAACACCCCCTCTACTCTCAGCGATGGGATTATAAACATCCCCTTGAACTGAGATCTGGAAATGATCCTGTTAAGAACCCAAGCCTAGGTCCCCCTGGGTTACTAGTCTTTGTACCGGAACAGCACCCAGTTCAGTCGGTTCACAAGGAGAGTGGACACAAGTCAAGCAGGGACTTTTAAAACTATATAAAGATTTATACAGAATGTAAAAACAAGTCATCTACAGTTCTAAAGATTTATGAAGGATGTAAAAACAAGTCATCTACAGCTCACTTACCCAGTTCAGCAACAGAAAAATCTTATGTTCATGAAATGTCTGGCATTAAGTGGTACCTCTCCTTACAGCATAAGTATTCCAGCTGTAGCCTAAGTTACTCTACATAAAACAGTTCATCAGAACAAAGGAAGAAACATCCAAGTGCATCAGCATGGCATGAGCATAGAGTCTGCATGGCTTCTCTCTGGTCTATACCGGTATTTTACTTTCCACCCCTCTAGGATCAGGTGGCTCAAATGAGCCAATCAAGGGTCCTCCAAGATGAATCTTCCATAGGCTGGTAGCACCATTCCCCTCCCCCCTCCATCCTGATTACACAGCGGGATTAATCTCACAGTTAACCCATTACCAGAGTCTTGAGTCTGGCCTTGAAAGAGATAAGGATCTTACCTGCAGGGAGAGTCAAATCACGAACACCTGCAAGGCAGACCAGGCCGCTTAAGAATCCCGTTACGCCTTGCAGGGAAGTGGGGTGCTTTGCCTCACAGATCCGTCCCACTTGTACCAGTTGGGGTTATGGGCTATGATCTCGACCACGGTTCCATCCTCCCAGAAGAATTTTTACTCTTGAATTTCTTTCCTTCCCCATATAAGAATGATCTCTCTCTCCCTCTCTCTTTATCTGTGTGTGTGTGTGTGTGCAAAAGAAGACCGAAGTGTAAGAGAGACGTTGGTGGAGAAAGACAAGAGTCTCGCATCTGAAGAAAGGCTGCAGGGTTTCTCGGGAGGATCCCAAGAACATGTTTCCTTCCCAAAGGAGGTGACTGACGGTGAGTACCCTTCAGGGTTATGTCAAGAGAGCAGGCAAGGAATAACCATGGAAATTTCTCATTCACTTCTGAGCAACATTTGACTTGGTACAGTCCTACAGCCTGCTGGGTAAAGAGGCCTTTTGGGAACTGGGATTTGGAGGGTCAGGAGTTCCTTCTGAGCAAGAGCTGCGGCTCTTGAGGGGTTGAGGGATCCTTAAATATAATATATCCTAGGTACGTTGGGGGGGGGGTTATGTCCAGGAAAGCTGGAGGAGGTGAAAGGGCCATCAATCCTTTCTTCCTGAAGTCACGTGGGTGCTTTGAGATCTTACCTGCCCCCTCAGGCATTAATGGGATTTCTTTATTCCAGCAGAGGATGATCAGAAGAATGAAGAGGGTGATGAACTTGATCAGCAGTTGCCAGAAGGAGTTAAGAATGAAGACTTGAGAGAAAACATCAGGAGTCGAGGCAGACCTAAGAGAATGAAAGTCAGGCATATAATTGAGAAAAGAGATGTAAGATGGCGTATTGTACATTTTCCAAATCAGAGAATAATAAAGGCAAGTACATCCATTCAATGTGGAAAGTATTTCAAAAGTAGATCGGAGTTCCTTGTGCACCAAAGAACCCACAGAGGCGAGAAACGCTTTGGCCATCTTCAAGAACATAGAAAAAGCCACACAGGGGAGAAACCTTTTGAATGCTCAGAGTGTAAAAAGAGATTCACTCACAGTAGCATTCTTCAAAGCCATCAGAGAACCCACACAGGGGAGAAACCTTTTGAATGCTCAGAGTGTAAAAAGAGATTCAGTCACAGTAGCCATCTTCAAAGGCATCAGAGAACCCACATAGGGGAGAAACGTTTTGAATGCTCAGAGTGTGGAAAGAGATTCAGTCAGAGTGGCAATCTTCAAACGCATCAGAGAACGCACACAGGGGAGAAACCTTTTGAATGCTCAGAGTGTGGAAAGAGATTCAGTCAAAGTGCCAGTCTTCAAAGCCATCAGAGAACCCACACAGGGGAGAAACCTTTTGAATGCTCAGAGTGTGGAAAGAGATTCAGTCACATTGCCAGTCTTCAAAGCCATCAGAGAACCCACACAGGGGAGAAACCTTTTGAATGCTCAGAGTGTGGAAAGAGATTCAGTGACAGTGGCTATCTTCAAAAGCATCAGAGAACCCACACGGGGGAGAAACCTTTTGAATGCTCAGAGTGTGGAAAGAGATTCAGTCACAGTGGCAGTCTTCAAAGCCATCAGAGAACCCACACAGGGGAGAAACCTTTTGAATGCTCAGAGTGTAAAAGGAGATTCACTCGCAGTAGCATTCTTCAAAGGCATCAGAGAACCCACACAGGGGAGAAACCTTTTGAATGCTCGGAGTGTGGAAAGAGATTCAGTGACAGTGGCTATCTTCGAAAGCATCAGAGAACCCACACGGGGGAAAAACCTTTTGACTGCTCAGAGTGTAAAAAGCGATTCACTCGCAGTAGCATTCTTCAAAGCCATCAGAGAACCCACACAGGGGAGAAACCTTTTGAATGCTCAGAGTGTAAAAAGAGATTCACTCGCAGTAGCATTCTTCAAAGTCATCAGAGAACGCACACAGGGGAGAAACCTTTTGAATGCTCAGAGTGTGGAAAGAGATTCAGTCAAAGTGCCAGTCTTCAAAGTCATCAGAGAACCCACACAGGGGAGAAGCCTTTTGAATGCTCAGAGTGTGGAAAGAGATTCAGTAACAGTGGCCATCTTCAAAGGCATTATAGAACCCACGTGTGGAGAAACGCCATTTTAGTCAATGTAGGTGCTTCATTGGGAGGGAAAACATGAAACTCCTAAGCAGGCTTTGGCCTAGCCTTCCCCTCACTCCCCCCTCCCTTTCAGAGCCAAACCAACAACTCTAGGGGGAAAGTCTCCTAGAGCGGCAGGAAGTTCTTTTGTTCTTGGCATGTGTTAGGCAGGAAGAGAGGTCAGTTCTCAGCTAGTACTCAACGGAGAAGGATGTGAGGCTGGGAGCTCCTGCCTGGGGAAGAGGCCCATTTACGCAGGAAAAGGCCCCCAGGTAGTCAGACCAAGTAAGTCGTCCACAAGACAGGACCAGTTTAGACCAGGGACAATAGGATTAGTTTATAATCAACTTTTCTTTGTCATGCTGTTTGCTGTGCTGTGCTAACCATTTACAAGCAACTGTTTTTGTTTTGTTCTTCTTTTCTTTTCTTTTTCTCTTTTAATTAAATATTTTTACTGTTTTAAATGCTGGCAGTCCATCTCTGTACCACATAGATCCCCGACCGCTCAGACCACGCTACTTTATGAAGGGGGCCCCGGGGAAGGGGGAAGGCATGCAGTTGGATAAGGTGCCAATCCTCCAGGGGTGCCCCAAAGAAGTGCTGAGGTCTCTGTGAAACCCAAGTACAGGGTGGCAGAGGACCTTGAGGCCTGGCCTCATAGCTGGAGAGGGGGATTGGGAGTCCTGTTCCTCTCAATCTGAACCCCTAGACTGAGCAGGTGGTGGCAGCGAGCCCAAGGGGCAGGAGGAGAAATAGCTCCCTCCAGGAGTTGGCGACTCAATAGGGAGCTGACGGGACCGGGTCTGAAGGCAGAATCGGGCCGGTTCCGTCACACCACACAAGGGAGAAACCTTTTGAATGCTCAGAATGTGGAAATAGCCATCAGAGAACCCACACAGGGGAGAAGCCTTTTGAATGCTGAGAGTGTGAAAAGAGATTCTGTCAGAGTGGCAGTCTTAAAAGCCATCAGAGAACCCACACAGGGGAGAAACCTTTTGAATGTTCAGTGTGGAAAGAGATTCAGTCGGAGCAGCCATGTTCAAAGGCATCAGAGAACCCACACAGGGGAGAAAACGTTTGAATGTTCAGAGTGAGGAAAGAGATTCAGTTACAGTGGCCATCTTAAAAGCCATCAGAGAAACCCACACAGGGTAAAAATCTTTTGAATGCTCAGAGTGTACAAAGATTCAGTCAGAGTGGCAGTCTTCAAAAGCATCAGAGAACCCACACAGGAGAAACCTTTTGAATGCTCAGAGTGTGGAAAGAGATTCAGGCAGAGTGGCCATCTTAAAAGCCATCAGAGAGCCCACACAGGGGAGAAACCTTTTGAATGCTCAGAGTGTGGAAAGAGATTCAGTCACATTGGCCATCTTAAAAGCCATCAGAGAGCCCACACAGGCGGGAAAACTTGAATGCTCAGTGTGTGGAAAGAGATTCAGTCACAGTGGCCATCTTAAAAGTCATCAAAGAGCCCACACAGGGGAGAAACCTTTTGAATGCTCAGAGTGTGGAAAGAGATTAAGTCACACTGGCCATCTTAAAAGCCATCAGAGAGCCCACACAGGCGAGAAAACTTTTGAATGCTCAGTGTGTAAAATGAGATTCTGTCAGTGGCCATCTTAAAAACCATCAGAATACCCACACAGGGGAGTAACCTTTTGAATGCTCCGAGTGTGAAATGAGATTCTGTCAGAGTGGCCATCTTAAAAACCATCAGAATACCCACACAGGGGAGTAACCTTTTTTTCCCCCAAGTTTAAATTTTTTTTATTAATTAATAAAAACACAATTCTACAAACATCAACTATAACAATAACAATATCTATAACACAAGCCATCCTGTTTTGTATATGATATATATAAATATCTAGTAAAAAGCAAAATCTAAGTATTTATCCGGTAATTTACAAAGTGCACTTTTGTCAGTTTGTACATAGGCAAAAAAATGAAACCATTTCTCTATAAACATATTCTTCTCGCTTCCTTTGTCAAATGCTTCTGAATTTTGTATACAACCAGCTATTTTATCCATCACTATTAGGTCCCAAATTTTAAGAAACCATTTACGTTTAGAAGGTAGAACTGAAGCTTTCCATTGATGAGCTATTAATAATTTTGCTGCTAAAATAAGCATAGATGCCAATTCTTTCTTATGTTTTGGTATTTCCAAATTATTCCATAGGTTAAGCAATATTGATTCAGGGGAGAAGGGCACCTTATGATTTATAATACGTTCAATCGTGGGTAAGATTTTCTTCCAGAATTCCAAAACAACAGGACATTCCCACCAACAGTGGATAAATGAGCCAATATGGCTGCACCCTCTCCAGCAGTTAGCATCTTTGGATCTTTTAGAATAAAAAATCTTCAGTGGTGTCAAGTACCATCTGGAGTAAATCTTAAAATTTTGTAGCCGCAAATTCAATATAGGGGTGTGGTATAAAGATGATGACCAGATGCTCAACCAATTTTCTATTGTAATTTTAGTCCCACAATCCTTATCCCAAGCTTTTACTATTGAGCTTTCTGTATTTATTTTAAAGTTACTTAGTTCTTTATAGATAATCGCAGTTTTTCCCTTGAGTTTAGGTTCCGGGTCCATCATGGCTTCTTCAAAGATTTTTAAAGGTCTGTTTAACTGGGACAAAATATTTGGGTTGTGTAATAAATGCTGTACCTGGTTGTATTGCATCCAGTTGGCCTTAAGATGGAATTTTCTTTCTAAATTTTTAACCGATCTCATTAAGTTATTTATAATTAAATGTTTGAATCTAAAAATACCTGCCTCTCTCCAGTTCTTAAAGCTTGCTTTTTCCTTTGCAGCTGGAAACCAATCTTGCCCCAAAAATACTGTTGCTGGGGAAGGATGAGGCGCTAGTATATTCCTATATTTGTCCCAAACATTCAAAGTTAATTTCAAAAATGGGTTCAATTGAATACTTGAACTACGTGAGCTAGGCCTATTCCAAATTGTTTCATATATTAAGTTTGGTTCTATAAAAGATTGTTCTATATGAACCCAGTCTTTTTCTGGGTGTGGAGTGGCATATAACAAAACATGTTTTAATTGAGCCGCCAAACAATATTTTTCCAGATCTGGAAGCGCCATTCCGCCTTGAGTTAAGGGTTTCACTAAGGTCGAATAGGCTATCCTATGTTTTTTCCCTGCCCATATAAAATTTAGAAGCAACGATTTCCATTTTTTAAAAATCTCAGGTTTAATAACTATGGGGAGGTTTTGAAATAAAAATAAAAATTTTGGTAGGATAAAGACCTTTAGTTGCTCTATTTTTTCTAATAAACAATGAAAGTTTCTCACAGTCTTTGAAAGTCGTTGTTATAGATTTTACTAGGGGGGTCAAAGTTTTCTCTAAATAAATTCTGTAGATCCAAAGGTATTAAAATTCCTAAATGTCTAAAGTTGGATTTAACCCATTTGAAATTAAATTTGTTTTTTAACTTAGACTCTAGATCAGGACCCAACCAAATAGGGTATATTTCTGATTTTTTGAAATTTATTGTGAAACCTGCGACTTTTCCGAACTCTTCAGTTAATGTCATTAATCTGGTTAAGGAAGGTAGTGGGTTTGTACAGTAGAAGATTGCATCGTCTGCAAATAGACTTACTTTATAGGAAGCATTTTGAGAGCCTTTATAGGAAGCATTTTGAGAGCCTTACGGCTAGGGCTAGGGGTTCTAAGGACAAGGCAAACAAAATTGGTGATAGGGGACATCCCTGTCTAGTTCCTCTTGATAGAGTCCATCTTTGTGAATTGTAGTTGTTAATGGACAAGAATGCTTTGGGCTCTTCATAAATAGCTTCTATAGAACGTAAAAAATTAGGGCCAAATCCCATGTTTCTAAGAACTGTTTTTAAAAAGAGAATTTCCACCTTGTCAAAGGCTTTTTCAGCGTCAAGAGACAGCATAACTGCCTCTAATTTAGTATTCTTACAATAATTGATGATGTTCAGAGTCTTTCTTATGTTATCAGTTATAGATCTTTCCGGAATAAAACCAGCTTGATCTTTATGAATGTAATTAGAAATGATTTTATTTAACCTGGCTGCTAAGGTAGAAGAAAAAATTTTGAAGTCGTGGTTAAGGATAGAGATTGGTCTATAGGAACTTACATTTAATTTATCCTTGTCTGGTTTAGGTAATACTATTACTTTCGCTTCTTTCCATGAATCAGGCATAGAGCCCTTTGAAAGTACCAAATTGCATGTTTCCAGGAGCGGATCCAGTATATCAGGTAGAAATTTTTTGTAAAATTCAGACGTTAAACCATCATTACCTGGCGCTTTATTATTTTTCATATTTTTTATGATTTTTTGCAGTTCAGTACTATCAATAGGTTTTTCAAGAAAAGAGAGGTGTTCTTCTGATATTTTAGTCTTAAAATTAATTTTTTTAAGGAATTCATCAATAGAACTCTGCTGAGGATTATTAGAGTTATATAAATTTCTATAGTAATCTAAAAATTGTGCTGTGATTTCTTTTGTTTTCAGGTGCAGTTCACCTTGTGGGGATCTTATAGCATAAATTAACGAAGAGGTTTTCTTTTGGGCTATTCTATGTTTCAATAATCTCAGATATTTAGGAGATTTAGTAATATATCTCTGTTTTAAATACATTAGTTGTTTTTGGATTTGAGATGTTTCAAGTACTTCTAGTTTCTTGCGTTCAAATTCTAGTTTTTTTAAGGTTCTTTTGCCTCCATATCTCATATGTCTTAGTTCTAGTGTTCTGATATTGTTTTGTAAATCACTTATGGTTTTTTGTTTATCTTTTTTATATTGAGTTGTTAAAGAGAGGAGGTTGCCTCTCATTACTGCTTTGAACGCATCCCAGACAACTTCTTGCTTTACACCACATGAAGAATTAAAACGAAAATATTCTTCAATCTGCTTCATAGCTGCATCACAAAAACTTTGTTCTTGCAGTAATAAAGAGTTTAAAGACCGTGAATGGCTAGTTTCCTCTGTGTTATGTATATCGACTGTAGCTGATATGATTGAGTGGTCTGACAGTGATTGAGAACCAATATCAGATTCAGTAGTGTGTTGTAGTAGGTCATTAGACATGAGTATATAATCAATACGAGAATAAATGTTGTGTACTGGTGAGAAAAAAAGAGTATTGCCTTACACCTGGATTCAGTACTCTCCAAACATCTTTTAGGTTATGTCTTAAGAAAAGGGATTGTAATTTGGACGTGGCAGGCACCCCTTTTGCTTCAAATTTGTTTTTGTATGTTTTATCTATCTTAGGATCATCTATTAGGGTGCGGTCTCCCCCAATCACTACTTCTCCTTGTTTGAACTCATTTAATTTAAAAAAAAAACAATTTCTAGGAACTCTATTTGATTATTGTTTGGGGCATAAATTGATGCTATTGTCAATGGCAATCCATCAAGATCACCCTTGATAAACAGAAATCTACCATGAGGATCCACTAAAGCGTTTTTACATTGGAAGGGGATATTTTTTGAGACCAGAATGGCAACTCCTCTTGCTTTTGATGAGCCTGGAGCTTGGAAGCTTTGTGAGAACCATTTGGAATTTAAAATGGAATCTTGATTTTTTACAATGAGTTTCTTGCAAACATTTACTTTCTCTTTATACATAAGGTTTGAGATTCTTTTGACCTTAATACAATTACCTAAGCCTCTACAATTCCATGAGGCTATTTTTATGTGTTTAGACATTTTGTGCACTGGACTGCTTCAACTTCCTTTTATATAACTCAACAGGACGGCCTATATGTATAGATTCACTAAAAAACAAGATAAGAACTGTAAACTTCAAAAAACTATTTGTATATGTACAAAATCCTCAACTAGTGGGATTCAGTTCTACACCTCTACCTGCAGAGAGGGTTAAGAGAGCTTTTAAGCATATAGCTCTCACAAAAGAACTGAGAGTATATCAACAAAATTACATTTATTCTAACTTGGTTGGAGGGCACTTTAAAAAATGTTAAGATTTAAAAGCGTGAGCTCCTCCTCCCTCCTATACTGTATAAAAGAATCTATGAACAACAATTATACTTATCCAAATTCATTAAATTAAATTAAAATAGAGGGATGGGTATTACATTTAATGGCTTAACTACATTGAATCTGTACTTACAACTCCAGCAGTCATGTAATACCCACTATCCATAAAATAAGAATATGTAATCATTTTATAACCAAAGAAATAAATAACAAGTACAACATATAGAATTCATTAACTGATTTGTCTGGAAGACTACCTTAATATTTATAACTAAAATTTCTTTTCAATGAAGTGCTTGCTTTACCAAAATTAAGTAATTAATTCTAAGTTCAACAACAATGATATATCCTAAGTCTAAATCTTGTTTAACTAAATATCTATTCAACAAATCAGTTTTTATCTCTGTAAATACTAACATAAGAACATAAGAGAAGTCATGTTGGATCAGGCCAACGGCCCATCAAGTCCAACACTCTGTGTCACACAGTGGCAAAAATTTTTATATACACACATACACTGTGGCTAATAGCCACTGATGGACCTGTGCTCCATATTTTTATCTAAACCCCTCTTGAAAGTGGCTATACTTGTGGCTGCCACCACCTCCTGTGGCAGTGAATTCCACATGTTAATCACCCTTTGGGTGAAGAAGTACTTCCTTTTATCCGTTTTAACCTGTCTGCTCAGCAATTTCATCGAATGCCCACGAGTTCTTGTATTGTGAGAAAGGGAGAAAAGTACTTCTTTCTCTACTTTCTCCATCCCATGCATTATCTTGTAAACCTCTATCAAGTCACCCCGCAGTCGACGTTTCTCCAAGCTAAAGAGTCCCAAGCGTTTCAACCTTTCTTCATAGGGAAAGTGCTCCAGCCCTTTAATCATTCTAGTCGCCCTTCTCTGAACTTTCTCCAATGCTATAATATCCTTTTTGAGGTGCGGCGACCAGAACTGCACACAGTACTCCAAATGAGACCGCACCATCGATTTATACAGGGGCATTATGATACTGGCTGATTTGTTTTCAATTCCCTTCCTAATAATTCCCAGCATGGCGTTGGCCTTTTTTATTGCAGACGCACACTGTCTTGACATTTTCAGTGAGTTATCTACCACGACCCCAAGATCTCTCTCTTGGTCAGTCTCTGCCAGTTCACACCCCATCAACTTGTATTTGTAGCTGGGATTCTTGGACCCAATGTGCATTACTTTGCACTTGGCCACATTGAACCGCATCTGCCACGTTGACGCCCACTCACCCAGCCTCAACAGATCCCTTTGGAGTTCCTCACAGTCCTCTCTGGTTCTCACCACCCTGAACAATTTAGTGTCATCCGCAAACTTGGCCACTTCACTGCTCACTCCCAACTCTAAATCATTTATGAACAAGTTAAAGAACATGTTAAAGTTAACATTTCTAATGAGTTAATACTCCCAAACAGTTAAACCCACCCATATATAATCCTATATCCGTTTTAAGTCTAAATCCTATAGTATTATTAATTTCATAATGAAATTTTTAACAATTAACTCATTTATAAAAATATATTAATAGGCTCATTTTTAAAGAAAAGCAGTTGATTTGTATACTTATTGAAAATAGGTTAGACGTTATATACCAGAGCAATTGAAATAAATTGATATAAAACAGTGTTGGATTTCAAGAAGAGGGTCAAGCCAGGCAAAAACCTTTAAGAACGATTTGTAGAACGGGGGCTCCGCCTCTTCCATGTCAGAACCTTATCGGTCCTTGCAAACTTATAGTACTCAAGTTCTGAACATAATTCTCTCCCCTCTAAGACACACACCTTATAAAGGAATGAATTTAGCAGCTTATAAGTCAAAGTGTTTTCTTGTAGTTTGTTCCCCCCTCCCTCCCAAAACAGAAATATATATGATATATATATATACTGTATATTTTAGGTTTTGCTGTATTTTAGAAAAGTAATCACTAGATGGCAGCAGTGTATCTCAGAGCTTCACTAAATTTAAACAGCTACGTTAAGTTAAAAAAAAAACCCATGTAAATCTTTAATAATTAATAAAGGGAGGGGAGGGGGTTGGGTGGGAAAGCAGCATCCACAACACATTACAGCCCGAAATAATTTACACCCTCTATGACTGAAGCATCATTAAATGTATCAGCTATGTCAGTTTTCCTTGCAGGAGAGGCTAAAATAAGGCATGCTTCGTTTGCTCACTCGAAAGAAAAACAGCAGATAGAGCTGGACTTTGGAAAAAAAAACCCCCAAGCAATCCAACTAGTCAGTTTAGTAGGTGATATTGATGTCAGTCTTTCAAATGCCATTATTCACCCAATAGCTGGAACGGAGCGGGCTGGGAAATGAGGTGAGATTGCATTGCAGGACGATGATGGGAGGATTCTGGCGAGGAATGATGAGATCCTTAGTGGCGTTGATCCCGGGCTTGTTCTATGCAGCCGCCGGTATGGGGAAGAGGCTGTGGGCCATGGCCAGGGTGACGGAGAGGACAGCGGGGAGCAGCCCGGAGCACTGCATGGTGGTCTGGAGCCTGCTGAGGGGGAGGAGGGAGAGGGGGGGAAGCGGAGGAGGCGGAAGAGGAGTTGTCTGCCGTCTCTCTCTCTCCCTCCCTCCCCCCCCTCCGACTCCCTTGCAAACTGAAACTTCTTTAAGAAGAAGAAGAAGATATTGGATTTATATCCCGCCCTCCACTCCAAAGAGTCTCAGAGCGGCTCACAATCTCCTTTACCTTCCTTCCCCACAACAGACACTCTGTGAGGTAGATGAAGATACTGGATTTATATCCTGCCCTCCACTCCGAAGAGTCTCAGAGCGGCTCACCATCTCCTTTCCCTTCCTCCCCCACAACAGACACCTTGTGAGGTAGATGAAGATATTGGATTTATATCCCGCCCTCCACTCCAAAGAGTCTCAGAGCGGCTCACAGTCTCCTTTCCCTTCCTCCCCCACAACAGACACCCTGTGAGGTAGATGAAGATATTGGATTTATATTCCGCCCTCCACTCCGAAGAGTCTCAGAGCGGCTCACAGTCTCCTTTCCCTTCCTCCCCCACAACAGACACCCGGTGAGGTAGATGAAGATATTGGATTTATATCCCGCCCTCCACTCCAAAGAGTCTCAGAGGGGCTCACAATCTCCTTTCCCAGAACTGCTTTCCCAGAACTCCTTTCCCAGAACAGACCAGAACTGCACACAGTACTCCAAATGAGACCGCACCATCGATTTATACAGGGGCATTATGATACTGGCTGATTTGTTTTCAATTCCCTTCCTAATAATTCCCAGCATGGCGTTGGCCTTTTTTATTGCAGACGCACACTGTCTTGACATTTTCAGTGAGTTATCTACCACGACCCCAAGACCTCTCTCTGGGTCAGTCTCTGCCAGTTCACACCCCATCAACTTGTATTTGTAGCTGGGATTCTTGGCCCTAATGTGCATTACTTTGCACTTGGCCACATTGAACCGCATCTGCCACGTTGACGCCCACTCACCCAGCCTCAACAGATCCCTTTGGAGTTCCTCACAATCCTCTCTGATTCTCACCACCCTGAACAATTTAGTGTCATCCGCAAACTTGGCCACTTCACAGCTCTCTCCCAACTCTAAATCATTTATGAACAAGTTAAAGAGCATGGGACCCAGTACCGAGCCCTGCGGCACCCCACTGCTTACCGTCCTCCACTGCGAAGACTGCCCATTTATACTCATTCTCTGCTTCCTATTACTCAGCCAGTTTTTGATCCACAAGAAGACCTGTCCTTTTACTCCATGACTCTCAAGCTTTCTAAGGAGCCTTTGATAAGGAACTTTATCAAAAGCTTTCTGGAAGTCAAGGTAAACAATATCTATCGGGTCTCCTTTGTCCACATGTTTGTTCACCCCCTCAAAGAAATGTAACAGGTTAGTGAGACAAGATCTTCCCTTACAGAACCCATGCTGAGTCTTCCTCAATAACCCGTGTTCATCAATGTGCCTACTCATTCTGTCCTTGATAATGGTTTCTACCAACTTTCCCGGTATTGAAGTGAGACTGACTGGCCTGTAATTTCCCGGATCTCCTCTGGAACCCTTTTTAAAGATGGGGGTGACATTTGCTACCTTCCAGTCCTCAGGAACGGAGGCAGATTTCAATGAAAGATTACATATTTTTGTTAGAAGATCCACAAGTTTAACTTTGAGTTCTTTCAGAACTCTCGGATGTATGCCATCCGGACCCGGTGACTTATTAGTTTTTAATTTGTCTATCAGTTGTAGGACCTCCTCTTTTGTCACCTCAATCTGACTCAGGTCTTTCAACACCCCTTCCAAAATTAGTGGTTCTGGGGAGGGCAAAAAGTTCTCATCTTCCACAGTGAAGACGGAGGCAAAAAATTGATTCAGCTTCTCAGCCATTTCCCTATCCTCCTTCAGTAATCCTTTTACCCCATGGTCATCCAAGGGCCCCACTGCCTCCCTGGCTGGTTTCCTACTTCTAATATATTTGAAGAAATTTTTATTGTTGGTCTTTATGTTTTTTGCAATATGCTCCTCACAGTCCCTTTTTGCCTGCCTGATCACAGTCTTGCATTTGATTTGCTACAGCCTGTGTTCCCTTTTACTAATCTGGTTTTGGACTGGTTTTCCACCGCTTAAAGGAGTCCTTCTTACCTTTTACAGCTTCCATTACTTTGTTTGTTAACCATGCAGGCCTATTCTTATGCCTGTTTGTGCCTTTCCTAACTTGTGGTATGTATTTTATCTGAGCTTCTAGGATTATAGTTTTAAATATTCTCCAAGCTTCCCCAAGGGTTTGGACCGTATTTACCTTTCCTTTCAGTTTCCTCCTCACATGCCTCCTCATCTCAGTGTATTTACCCCTTTTAAAGTTAAACGTGGTTGTGGCGGTCTTTTTGGACAACTCCCTATTTATACAAACGGTGAAATCAATAACATTATGGTCACTGCTCCCAAGCGGCGCAATCACTTTTACATCTCTCACCCAGTCTTGGGCATTACTTAGGACCAAATCCAGGATCGCCCCACCCCTGGTAGGTTCTGAGACCATCTGCTCCATACCACAGTCATTGAGAGCATCAAGAAACTCAATCTCTTTCTCTCGACCAGAACATATATTGACCCAATCAATCTGCGGGTAGTTAAGATCACCTATTACAACACAGTTTTTACGTTTAGCCGCTATCTTTAAGCCTTCCATCATATTATAATCGTCCTCTCTCTTTTGATTTGGTGGGCGATAACAAACTTCCATAGTTAAATTTCCTTTTGGGCCCTCTATTTCAACCCAAAACATTTCTAAAAGGGAATCTAATTCTCTGACCTCAGTCTTACTGGACTGTATATCCTCTCTGACATACAGAGCCACCCCACCTCCAACCCTTCCCTCCCTATCCTTCCGATATAACTTATATCCAGGAATCACCGTGCCCGACTGATTCTCCTCATTCCACCAAGTTTCTGAAATTCCCACAATGTCTATGTTTTCTCCCAACACTAAACATTCCAATTCACCAATTTTACTTCGAACACTTCTAGCATTTGCGTACAAACATCTATAATTTCCCAGGCAAGCTAGGCCCACCACCTTCCTCCTGCCGCCTCGAGACTCTGGCAGACAGTCCATACTGTTTGTCACCATCATAGTGGACAACTCTGGTCCGTTACCCGGTAGAAAAATAGCAGCCAACCCTTCATCTCTTTGAGACGAGTCCTCCCGAACCAGAGACATTTCCTCTCCTGTCGGCTTTCCCCCAAGATTTAGTTTAAAAACTGCTCTACCACCTTTTTGATTTTCAGCGCCAGCAGGCTTGTTCCATCTGGGGACAAGTGGAGACCGTCTCTTTTGTACAGCTCCCGCTTGTTCCAGAAAGCATCCCAGTGCCTAACAAACTTAAACCCTTCCTCCTGACACCATCGTCTCATCCACACATTGAGACTTGTAATTTGTGCCTGTCTCTCCTGCCCTGCACGTGGAACAGGTAGCACTTCTGAGAAGGCTACCTTGGAGGTCCTGGCCTTAAGTCTCCCGCTTAGGAGAGCCAGTTTGGTGTAGTGGTTAAGTGTGCGGACTCTTATCTGGGAGAACCGGGTTTGATTCCCCACTCCTCCACTTGCACCTGCTAGCATGGCTTTGGGTCAGCCATAGCTCTGGCAGAGGTTGTCCTTGAAAGGGCAGCTGCTGTGAGAGTCCTCTCCAGCCCCACCCACCTCACAGGGTGTTTGTTGTGGGGGAGGAAGGTAAAGGAGATTGTGAGCCACTCTGAGACTCTTCGGAGTGGAGGGCGGGATATAAATCCAATATCTTCTTCTTCTTCTAAATTTTTCCTCCAGGACCTCACGACTGCATTTCCCCACAAAGTTGGTGCCAACGTGCACCATGACCACAGGCTCCTCCCCAGCACTGTCTATCAGCCTGTCTACTACGTGCGTAATGTCCGCTACCTTCACACCAGGCAGGCAAGTCACCATACGGTCAGTATGCGGTTTCGCCACTCAGCTGTCTACTTGCCTAAGGATCGAATCATCAACTACCAACCCCCCCCTCTCCCCCTGCCCAGGGATGGTTCCTGGCGCGAAAGGATTCCCTCTCACCAACCAAAGAAGAGGTCCCTTCTGAGGGCGCATTCCCCTTATCCTCAGCACGGTGCCCTGTTCCCTCTCGACCCTCACGCTATCTGGCAGCAACTGGGCTGCTACGTTCAGAGCGGGGCTCATCTAATACGCCCCCGAGAGTCTTTCCCAAGTGCCTAACTGACCGTCTCTGCTTCTCCAGGGCAGTCACCTCGGCCTCAAGGGTACAAACTCGTTCCCTGAGGACCAGGAGCTCCTTGCATCGAGCACACACCCAAGACTTCTGTCCTTTGGGCAGATAGTCATACATGTGACACTCAGTGCAAAACACTGGAAAGCCCCCACCCCCCTGCTGGCATTCTATCTTCATAATATATATATATGTATTTTAAAATATACAGTCCTCTTTAAATGCTGTTTGTTTAAGTGGCTCCCCTTCTGGAGGGTCAACTTACCTTATTGGGAGAACAAGGAAATCAGGGATCTGGGTTCCTGGTCCTTAGGGAGCCCCCAGGCGAAAGCCACAGACCAAGAGCCGTTTAGCTCTCGTCCTTCGGCTCGCGCCAAAGGCTCGCGCCTTTGGCAAGGCGCAGCTTAAAATGCAAGGAGGGAGGAGCAGAGGCATTCCTCAGCAATCAGCAGCAATCACTCTCAATCTCTTTCTCCTTTAGCCCACGCAACCAAACAAAGACCAAACAAACAGCAGTTCCCCAGCTGTCACACCTCAGAATTTTAGGCAGCCCCACAAGAGCTCAGAATGAATTCTTCCAAAACTCAGAAATTCCCAGCAACTTCTCCAGCTGTCTCAGCTATGAGAGCTGCTCTGCTCTGTTCTGCTCCTCTCAGACCTCTGTGAGATGAGTTAAGCTTCAACAAATGTGTGAAAGGTTGGTGTGGCATGTCTTTTTTCAGTCCTTTTGCAGGTTGTTGAAAAGAAACCTGTCCTGACCTAGATAGCCCAGGAGGCAAGCCTGATCTTCAGATGTTGGAAGCTAAGCAGGAGTCAACTCTGGCTTGTACTTAGATGGGAGACCTCCAGGAAATATCTGCAGTCGGGAGTATAGGGGCAGGCTTTATTCAGCCACTTCTCTGAATATCCTCTCGGCCCCTAGTAGGGGTCAGTCACTGTAGGTCGCCCTAATCTCCAGGTGCAGACACACACACAACCACATGCATAATAAATAAATAGAAGAAGAAGAGGAAGAATTCTCTTGCAGATGCTTGAAACCCACACTATGGGCATGACTGATATTCGTGAATGAATGAGACCAACCCAGTTCTCCCCTGTTCATGAGGTCGGTCAGTTGGAAGAGTGTTGGGCTTAGACTTGATAGGTCTGGGTTCAAATCCATGGTAAGAACATTAAAAAAGTAAGAGCATAAGAGAAGCCATGTTGGATCAGGCCAATGGCCCATCCGGTGGAACACTGCCAAAAAAACCCAGGTGCCATCAGGAGGTCCGTTAGTGGGGCCAGGACAGTAGAAGCCGTCCCACTCTGCCCCCCCTCACAAGCACCAAAAATACAGTACATCACTGCTGTAGACAGAGAGTTCCAACAATATGCTGTGGCTAATAGCCACTGATGGACCTCTGCTCCAGATGCTTATCCAATCCCCTCGTGAAGTTGGCTATGCTTGCAGCCGCTGCCGCCTCCTGTGGCAGGGGATTCCATATGTTAATCACCCTTTGGGTGAAGAAGGACTTCCTTTTATCAATTCTAACCCAGCTGCTCAACAATTTCATTGAATGTCCACGAGTTCTTGTGAGAAAGGAAGAAAAGTCCTTCTTTCTCTACCTTCTCTATCTCATACATAATATTGTAAACCTCTGTCATGTCACCTCTCAGTCGATGTTTCTTTAAGCTAATGAAGCTCTGTGGATGCCCTTTAGCCAGGCATATTTTCAGCCTAAAAGGTAGTCTTTGACTTTCTTTCTCCCACTCCGCATGCAGCTGGTGGTCTGACCTTGAGTAGGTCTTAGTTCTCTCAGAGCTGTTCTCCCAAGAGCAGTTCTTTGAGAGCTCTCTCAGCCCCACCTACATTTCAGGGTGACGTTTGTGGGGAGGGGGAGGGATGGAGATTGTAAGCTTCTAGGAGACTCCAAGAGAACGGCAGGGTATAAATCTAAAACGTTTTTCCTTATTACCTTTTGGGAGCTCCTGTGATTAGGGAGATCTTGACTAAAAGAAAACCCACATTATCTACTAAAGTAAAATATGTTTGACAGAAATTTGGTGACCGAACACCAAATGTTCAAGGCTGTGCTCAACTTTCGGGGGCTTCTCTTTTATTTGATTTTTTCCCACAGGGATAATTTGTTAACTGCCATTTTGTGGGGCCATTCTGTGGAGCATCTGTTTGGCATGCAGAAGGTCCCAGGTTCCATCCCCAGCATCTCCAGTTGAAAGGACCAGGCATAAGGTGATGGGAAAGGCCTCAGCCTGAGACCCTGGAGAGCCATGGAGAGGGGCCATAGCTCAGTGCAGAGCCTCTGCTTGGCATGCAGAAGGTCCCAGGTTCAATCCCCGGCATCTCCAGTTAAAAGGAGCAGGCAGGAGATGATGGGAAAGACCTCAGCCTGAGACCCTGGAGAGCTTTGGAGAGGGGCCATAGCTCAGTGGCAGAGCCTCTGCTTGGCATGCAGAAGGTCCCAGGTTCAATCCCCAGCATCTCCAGTTAAAAGGACCAGGCAGGAGGTGATGGGAAAGACCTCAGCCTGAGACCCCGGAGAGCCATGGAGAGGGGCCATAGCTCAGTGGCAGAGCCTCTGCTTGGCATGCAGAAGGTCCCACGTTTAATCCCCGGCATCTCCAGTTGAAAGGACCTGGTGGCAGATAATGTAAAAGACCTTCGCCCAAGACCCTGGAGAGCTGCTGCCAATTTGAGCAGATCGTCTGACCTTGATTGACCAAGGGTGTAGTAGTGAGGGGCTGTGGCTCAGTGAGAGCATCCGCTTGGCATGCAGAAGGTACCAGGTTCAATTTCTGGCATCTCCAGTTAACAGGTCGGAGGGTGATGTGAAAGACCTCAGCCTGAGACCCTGGAGAACTGCTGCCAGTCTGAGTACACAAGACCGACCATGACGGCGTGAGAGTCGGGTTCAGTCTATGGCAGTGATTTGTGTCTTTCTGCCTTAAAGAGTCCAAGGCAGCTTCTAATCTAAATGAAGTTCATAAAATGAAGTGTAAGAATACATCCATCCAAAACATTTAAAATATCAGTTTAGGGCAGCTTTAATCAATTGCAGTCCTGTAGTCGTGTTCTGTTACCTCTTAAAGGCCGAAGGTGTGGGGTTCAAGCACACCTTCCTGGGGAGCTTGTAGAATTGTGGAGCTGCCACTGAAAAGGCCGTGTCGTATGTATGCCCCAAACGGGTAAGGAAGAAGGGAAAGATGGGAACCACTGCTGGAAACTATTGCTGTGGGATGCCGTTAACCTCTCAAGTTTCCTAGATCTATCAGCGACGAAAGGTGTCTTGGTGCAGAGTTAGAGTCCCGTCTTTCTGAATCTGGGAGACTTGGAGCAGAATGTGCTTTCTCTGGCTGGCAGGCCCTGCTCCCCCCTGCCCTCCTGGTTCTCCTCAACACCTGCCTCTCCATTCAATCGCAGCTGCCACAGCCTGACTTTTGTAGGGATCGCCCGCCAGGAGGGTCAGGACTCCAAACTTCTCTTCCATGGCCTGAGGCCTTGTCTCTGGCTGCTGCAGCCCAGCCCCTGGTTGCCATGGGGACAGCTTTCTGCCTTGTGCCCCCCTGGGGGAGGAGCCAGTGGCCGGCAGACTGCCCTCCCCTTCCTCCCGGTGCTTCTTTTGCAATAGCATCTCCCAGACGACGGAGGTCCATGTGGCACAGAGAACCACTACCAGGATCCAAAGTTAGAAAGCAGTTATTTTAAAACAAATGTTCACCAGCACCAGGCTGAGCAAAGGATTGTAAAGAAAAGGGTAAAATGCAAATACTCCCTCTATACGTGCCCTAGCTGGGGTTGCCAATTCCCAGGGGATCCCCTAGTTTGAGCCCCCCCCCTTTCAGGGTTTTCAGAAAGCAGGGGAGGGGGGTGAATGTCCACTCAACACTCCATTATACTCTAGGGAGATTGGTCCCGATAGGATATAATGGCCTTAGACTGTGACAGAAAAGCTATCCAATGCAGGGAGTTTTGACTCTGGGAAGCTAACTTAGAGGGGCTGGAAAAGAAGTCGTCAGTTTTACCAGGAAAAGGACAGGAATCACACCGTGGATGCCATTGAGAGTCAAACTAAGCCTCACGGGTGACACAAGCCAGGACTCAGGTATGCACGAGCCAGGACTCCGGCGTCCAACCATCGGGACTCTTTGCCAGACACATGGAAGGTGGAAGGCACCTAGAAAGGGCTCTGGTCTGTTCCGTTCAACTCCTGATTGCTGAAGGGAGCAGGACACCTACTGGTTTTGGTGGCCAGTGGAAATGGACATGGATCCAGAGGAAGGTGCTAAAGGACCCCTTGACGTTATTGCCAGCGGTGAAAACAGAATGACGAAGACACTCTACCTCATCAGAGTTCTCCAGAGCCAAAGAAAGTGCATTTAGGGTAAGTGCCACCTGTCCCAAGTGTGACAATGAGTCAGATTAGACGCACACATCTGATTCTTGCCACCAGAAGGATCCAGCCTGGCTCTTGGGGAGAGTAAGTGGAAGAGGGATCGTTCCCTTCCTAGAAAAGATAAATTCCTCTCCTGGCTGGTCTCCTATCCCCTTTTTGTCCAGTTGCCATGAAGGAGGGGAGGAAGCTGGATTGGTCCAGTCATCCACCCACTGAAATCCAACAGAACTGGGAACTTCCAACTTTGCCCACTGGAATTTCAGGTGGATCTTTATGGCATTGGGGAGGGCAGAAGTGCCCCAGAGATTGGGGAGGGGGTCCTGATGAAATTCAAATGCTTGTTCCATTTGCCAAATTGCCCTCGAAAGAGATGTGGGGGGATTTAGTTAGGTGGCTAAAGACGGCGAATGCACGGGGTCAATAACCTGTGTATGCGAGATATAAGGGCCTTAGATCGTGACAGAAAAGCTATCCAATGCAGGGAGTTTTGACTCTGGGAAGCTCCTACCCCCAACTCCTTGCTGGTCTCTGAGATGCCACCAGACCCGAATCTAGAGAAATATACCAGGTGACTGATAAAAATATAGAAGCACTTGGAGGGGCTTGAAAAGAAGGAAGGAGTCAGCTTTACCAGGAAAAGGACAGGAATTGCTCCGTGGGTGCCAGTTAGAGTCAAACTAGCCTCATGGGTGACACAAGCCAGGACTCGGGCGCCCAACCATGCAACGGTCACCTTGAGGCTGGACTACTGTAATGCCCTCTACATGGGGCTGCCCTTGTGCCGAACCCGGAAGCTGCAGCTAGTGCAGAACGCGGCCGCCTGGCTGTTATTGGGGCTCCCCAGGTGGGAGCACATTCAGCCGGAACTGCGGGAACTGCACTGGCTGCCAATAGTATACCGCAGAGGTGGCGAACGGTAGCTCTCCAGATGTTTTTTGCCTACAACTCCCACCAGTGCCAGCCAGCATGGCCAATGGCTGCGGCTGATGGGAGTTGTAGGCAAAAAACATCTGGAGAGCTAACGTTGGCCACCCCTTGTTAACAGATAAAGTATACAGGGTTCTACCCCTATATAATAAAAGGGGATCTTTATTCAGATACTCTGGGAAGAACACCCCTCAGGGACAAAGACACCAGACTCTCGGGTTCTGACAGATATTGAGAATTTATTTAAATCTTAATTACTGCAGTATTCTGACAAGACCAGGGACAAATGTATAATCCGAAGGTTACATGATTACATAGCTACACGGGCTCATGGGTGTACGGTTACATGACCCATGGTCCAAGGTTACATGATTACATAGTTTCTTAGTTACATGGCTATAGTCTTTCGTGTGCTCAGGTTCCTTAGCCTATTACATTTAGTAAAAGCAAAGCCATTGTATAGATAGCAGAAAGCATTTCATTCTCGCCTCTCCTATGGCTTCAGGTGGTTGTCTATGCAGAAGTGCGGAGGGGTCTTGCTTCCCAGGAGGCTTCCCTTAAACTCACTGTTAATTAGCTAACCGACCAACCCCTTTGATCTCCTCCTTATACCTTTCTCCACAATGTCCACCCCTTCCTTCTATCCAATCAAAAACCAGAAAGCCAGATTCTGTCATCTTTTGGCTGGAAAGCCCCCCCAAAACCCGTTACATAAGAAAACCACCTATTGTTGCCAAATACTTCTGCTAATTACTACCAGATAGGCCACTGAACCCCAAAGGGAAAAATCCCCATCTGGGACCAAAGACTTTCCCATGAAAGCTTGGGAACCCTATCTCACCCATCCTAATCAGTACCTTCTCTCTCTCTCTCTCGGCTTGACTTCGCGAACGAAGATTTAAGAAGGGTGTAGTAGTCCACGTCTGCTGCAGGTTCGCTGGTGGCTGACAAGACCAATGTGGGACAGGCAGATCCGGCCACAGTGGCTGCAGGGAAAAGTCTGATTTGGGGTTGGTGCTGTAGCAGTGCGATTCTTCCTCAATCTCCTTTTGTCCTCAAGACCAGCTATGCGTGCGTTCTCAAAGGAAGAGACAGCCTGGTGGATGGTGTGCCTCCATGCTTTGCGATCTGAGGCTAGGTCAGACCACTGGTGATGGTTGATGCGACAGGTGCCAAGGGATTTCTTCAAGGAGTCTTTGTACCTCTTCTTTGGTGCCCCTCTATTTCGATGGCCGGTAGAAAGTTCGCCATACAGAGCTATCTTGGGAAGGCGGTGATTTTCCATCCTAGAAATATGCCCTGCCCAGTGCAGCTGCGTCTTCAACAGCAGTGCTTCGATGCCTGTAACCTCCGCCCTCTTGAGGACTTCAGTGTTGGTCACAAAGTCACTCCAGTGGATGTTGAGGATGGTGCGAAGGCAGCGCTGATGAAAGCGCTCAAGGAGTCGCAGGTGATGACGGTATAAAACCCACGTACCTTAATGCATATAATAAAGCATACAATCACATTAACAATAAAGCATACAATCACATTAACAATAAAGCATACAATCACATTAACATAATATGAGACCAGAAATATTGCCCATATTTAAATATATATATATATAGAAAAGGGAAAGGCTATGTATGTGTGTATATGTGTATAAAGCCCACAAAGATTCCATGTAGCCACTATACTTGCCCTGCATGATTTTCTAACCATGAGATCCACTATAGTTCCCTAGCCTATTAGGAAAGTCTAACAAATCCATTTAATAAAAATCCCTTCTCAGTGTCCATGCCTGAATTCCTGATAGGCTCTCTTTGGCAATCTCTCTCTCATTCCCCCTCCTTTCTCCATTTCACTACGGTATTGGGATAATTGTTATAGAAACCCCCTATAGGAGATCATTTCGGCCACCTATCAATCTCATCTCTTCCCAACAGGGTATAGACAAACATTAATAATATTATTCTATAGAATTCAGGCTGTTTAACAATATTTCTCCACGCCGGACGCATTGGAGCTCCATACAAGGGCATTGTCAAAGTCCTCTTCCGCAATGAGATTAATAGACTTGTTTTCCCAGATCCTCTTTAGTACTCCATGTGTTGAGGACACCGTTATCAAAGTTTACTTTATCATCTTCAGATGTTTTGGGAACAAACTTGTTTACAGCATTTTTGTGCAACTATGCAGTTACATAACAAGATATTGACGCCACACATACTTTTGCCGCTAAGTTTATCCGGCCAGCCTCTAATTAGTACCAAATATGTTTTCCCAGGTAAGTTCATTCGTTGGCCAACCGTCCCTTTTTATTAGAGAAATACGGGCCCTTCAATAAGAACAGTAATATAGAAACATCATATATATAAAAATCCAACACACCCCTCATCCAGATCACAAGCAATACTCCCTCTAAGCCAGGGGTGTCAAACATGCGGCACGGGGGCCGAATCAGGCCCTAGGAGGGCTCCTATCAGGCCCCCAAGCAACTGGCTGTCTTCTGCTTCCTTCTCCCTCTGTCTTTCTTTCTCCCTTCTGCATCACAGCTTGCTCTGCATGGCTTGCTCAATCGTACAGGAACTACAGAGCAAAACCTCTGTCTTCTCCATATTTTCCTAGGAGGAAAGGCTGAGGGACTTGGGAAGCTTCAGGGGGGGACAGGATGGCTCTCTTGAAGTCTCTGCTGTCCCCTAGAGGAGGGCAGGGAGCTGTTTTTCCTGGCAGCGGAGAAGAGGACTTATGATCATGGGTTTAAATTAAAGATGGGAAGGTACAGAGCTGGATATTAGGAACAACGTTTTTTACAGGGTCGTTCAGTGGTGGAATCAGCTCCCAAGGGAGGCGGTGCGTTCCCCCTCACTGGCAATCTTCAAGCAGCGGCTGGACAAACACAGGTCAGGGATGCTCTAGGCCAGGGGTGGCCAAACTGGCTTAAGATAAGAGCCACACAGAATAAACATCAGATGTTTGAGAGCCCCAAGGAAGGAAGGAAGGCCAACGGATAGGGGGAGGGGGAAAGAAAGCAACTTTCACTTTAAAAGCACTGTCCAAGCTGCCAACTGGCTTGTCTTGGAGAAGTGGTTTCTATAGACAAATGCCTTCTCCAAGCCAGTCAATGATGGGGGCTTCAAGAGCCACTCGATGTGTGTGAAAGAGTCGCATGGGGGCTCCTGAGCCGCAGTTTGGCCTCCCCTGCTCTAGGCTGACCCTGCATTGAGAAGGGGGTTGGACTAGATGGGCTCTGCGGCCACTTCTAACTCTATGATTCCATAAACTTAAGGAGATCGTCCAAACCTGTTTTAACAGATAAACAGGAGTAACAAGCTAGGTTACCCTGAATAAAACTCTGTTGCCACTGGACTCAAAGTCTGTTCTGCTAGGAAGCGTAGAGCAGTTAACAATAGGGCATTTGGGAGGTCTGCAAACTGTAAAGCTGAATTATTCCAGAAGGCTTTTTCTATGCAGGCAATAGAGTCACACTGTAATAAATGATTCACAAGGTAAACTTGGGGAAATTATTAGGGACTGTGGTCTGTCCTACCATGCATAGCAGGGGTGGCCAAACTTGCTTAGTGTAAGAGCCACATAGAATAAATGTAAGATGTTTGAGAGCTGCAGGACATGAATATCAGAACTCAGGAAATATCTGGGGACTTTGGAGGTGGAGCCAGGAGACTTTGGGGGAGGAGCCAGGAGCAAGGGTGTGGCCAGCACAACTGAACTCCAAAGGAATATCTGGCCCTCATCTAGTCATCTAGTCCAACCCCCTCCGCAAGGCAGGAAACTCACAAATACCTCCCCCTAAATTCACAGGATCCTCATTGCTGTCAAGTGGCCATCTAGCCTCTGTTGAAAAACCTACAAGGAAGGAGAGCCCACCAGCTCCCAAGGAGGACTGTGGAAACTTAGAATCATAGAATCCTAGAGTCTGAAGGGTCCAACAGGGTCATCTAGTCCAACCCCCTGCACGGCAGGAAACTCACAAATACCTCCCCCTAAATTCACAGGATCCTCATTGCTGTCAGGTGGCCATCTAGCCTCTGTTTAAAAACCCTCCAAGGAAGGAGAGCCCACCACCTCCCAAGGAAGCCTGTGGAAACTTAGAATCACAGAATCCTAGAGTTGGAAGGGACCTCCAGGGTCATCTAGTCCACCCCCTGCAAGGAAAGAGAGCCCCCCACCTCCCGAGGAGGAAGCCTGTGGAGTCCTAGGGTTGGAAGGGAAGGGAAGGGATTCTCTCCCAAGGCCAACGGGAGGGACTGGGAGGCAGCCCAGGAGGAGAGGGAGCCAGGCGGATTCCTCCTTGAAACACGCTGCTTCCTGCTCTCCCAATCACCAGACAGCGGCGCCATGCGATGACGGCACCAGGGGGGCGCTCCACTCCCAACCAATCACCAGCCAGTGCTATGAGATGACGACGGCGGGCAGCGCCGAGCACTGTGGGCTGCTGGGAAAGCGAGGCAGGCAGGCGCAGGCAGCGGTGAATGGGAGGTAAGGGCTGCGAGGCGCGGCTGGGCAGAGCTGATGTGTGGGGCTTTCTTCAGGTAGGCGGGCAAGGCTTGGTGTGGCTGCCCTGCGGCCAGGGGGCGCCCCAGGCAGCCGCCTACTTGGAATCATAGAAAACTAGAGTTGGAAGGGACCTCCAGGGTCATGTTCATCCAATCTCGAAGCTGGCTATGCTTGCAGCCACCACCACCACCTCCTGTGGCAATGAATTCCATGTGTTAGTCACGCTTTGGTGAAGAAGTACGTACTTCATCATAATAATAAAACTTATTATTATTATTATTATTATTATTATTATTATTATTATTATTATTATTATTATTATTATTATTATTATTATTATTATTATTATTATTATTATGCACTTTCAACCCACTTCCGGTGCACTCTCCAACTGGATTTGACTGTGTGAATTGGCAAAATCCAATTGGAAAGTGCACTGAAAGGAGATTGAAAGTGCAATATTGGTTGTGTGCAGGGGTGGAATTCTAGCAGGAGCTCCTTTCCATATTAGGCCACACATCCCTGATGTAGCCAATCCTCTAAGAGCCAGTTTGGTGTAGTGGTTAAGTGTGCGGACTCTTATCTGGGGGAACTGGGTTTGATTCCCCACTCCTCCACTTGCACCTTCTGGAATGGCCTGGGGTCAGCTGTAGCTCTGGCAGAGCTGTCCTTGAAAGGGCAGCTTCTATCAGAGCTCCCTCAGCCCCACCCACCTCACAGGGTGTCTATTGTGGGGGGAGAAGATATAGGAGATTGTAAGCCGCTCCGAGTCTCTATCCTTGAAAGGGCAGCTGCTGTGAGAGCACTCTCAGCCCCACCCACCTCACAGGGTGTCTGTTGTGGGGGGAGAAGATATAGGAGATTGTAAGCCACTCTGAGTCTCTGTCCTTGAAAGGGCAGCTGCTGTGAGAGCCCTCTCAGCCCCACCCACCTCACAGGGTGTCTATTGTGGGGGGAGAAGATATAGGAGATTGTAAGCCGCTCCGAGTCTCTATCCTTGGCCTGATCCAACATGGCTTCTCTTATTTTCTTATGTTTTGTGTTCCTCTGAGATCTTTTATTAGCCAAGGTTAACCATCTCAAAGTTGCTGTACATATCCTGGACAAATCTCTATCTGAGAAATGTAGGCAGAAAGCCCAAAGAAAGACTTTTTACTACCCTCATCATCATCATTTCATCATCATTTTATTTATATCCTGCCCTCCCCGCTGAAGCAGGCTCAGGGCAGCTACCCTGAAGAGAGAATTAAGTTTCCCCTTATTCAGGGGATGGCAGCTCAGCTGGATTCTCAGACCGGAAGCCCAAAAGCATCTATTCTTCTGCATTCGGCCTTCCTTATAGTCCAGCTCTCACAGCCATTCATTACTACTGGGAATACCTCTGCAAATGTGCTTTCCTTTGCCTCCGCAGGTGATCGAGCCGAGAGAGGTTTTTGAGAAATGCGACCTGGCTTTCCTACACACCCCTCACTGCCTGGGCAGCGGGGAAGTCATGATCAGTTCTCTGGGGGACCCGCGTGGCAACGCAAAAGGTATTTTACAAAATGGATTCCCACGCTGAATCCCATAGCAGGGCGGTCTAGATCAGGGGTCTCCAGTGCAGTGTCTCCAGTGCAGTGCCATGGTGCCCCCTGAGAACTTTTCTGGAGCCCACCAAGTGCTTTTAGGAAATGAAGGCTTTTGGAGGTGTCATGATCTGTGCTGTGAGAGAGAGGCCTAGTGGGCCTGGGGAGCCTGTGAGGCCTGTGTCACAGCAGAAAGAGACAGCCTACAATCCCCAGAATGCTTGACGCTGGTTTCAGCCAATCAGTGTCCAAGTAGGCTCTGAGGAGAATGTAGGGCTGCCAATCCCCAGGTTCGGGTGGGGGTTCTCCTGCCTGGGAGGTTCCCAGCCTGCTGGCCCACATTGGGCCAGCAGGGGGAACCTCCCCCAACGTCTCTGGTGCGATAATGTCACCCGGATGTGACATCATAAAAATGGTGGTGCCCATGCAGGGGTGATCTAGGCGTTTCCAGGAAACTCTATGGTTTTCCCGAACGCTCTAGCTATTTGGGAGGTGAAAACTCTGTGGCGCATAGGTACCATAAAGTTTTTACTTACCAAATGGCTAGAGTGTCCAGGAAAACCATAGAGTTTTCCCGGAAATGCCTAGAGCAGCCCTGCATGGACGCCGCCATTTTGATGAGGTCACTTCCAGGTGACATCATCACGTCTTGCCCACGCTCTGCACGTGAGAGAGAGTCCCCCGCTGTGGGAAGCTGGGGACTTGGCAACCCTAGAAGAATGGCTTAAAACAGGGGTGTTGAACTCCTTTGTTATGAGGGCCGGATCTGACATAATTGAGATCTTGTTGGGCCGGGCCTTGTTGGGTTCGGCCAAGCCATGTTGGGCCGGGCCATATGTGTACCTATTTAGGATTAGGTAGCAGAGATATAAACTTTATAAAGGTCACAAATAAATTAAATATATAGATTTTTAAAATTTAAAACATGCTTAAAATGTTAGCAGTTGTTAGTCTTAAAGGTGCTTTCTTTGTATTTCTCCCATGGGATCCAGGGCACTGGCTCTTTCCTTCCTTCCCCAGGGGACGGGGGGGGGGGAGGAGCCTCAGCCAACAGAAGGAAGAAAGGCTTGGCTCAGTAGCTCTGCTGTGTGATTAAGCAAGCCTGGCAAAGAAAGTTGTGATGCAGAAGGAAGCCAGAGAGAGGGAGAAGGAAGCAGACGACAGCCAGTTGCTGGAGGGCCTGATAGGAGCCTTCCAGGGGCCTGATCCGGCCCCCGGATCGCATGTTTGACACCCCTGGCTTAAAAGCTTTCTCTGGGGGACAAACCCTGTTCTTTTCTTCCTGAGAGACCAAGCAGGAAAAATGGCTGCTGTTCAGGAGGAGGACCCTCACTCTGAGGGAGAGAGTGAGTGTAGCAGAAAAACAATGAGGTCCACACAGAATTTCTTTTTTTTTTTTTTAACATTTTAAACATTTTATTAAGGTATAAAAGTAGCTTACAATCCTTAGCGCAAAAGGTTTGCCGTCGAAATTAACAGAAATAACATCGTAAGCTTGATAAACAGAATACAAAACAAAGCAAAAACAACACTTAAAAAACAAAATACAAACTGGAGGTATTAATAATTATAGTTATTATAGCGCCATAATTGAAAATAAAATAAAATCAGGAAAGGGAGAAAGGAAGATACAATACACTTTGAGAATAACATGAAATTAACTTATTAGGAAAATTTTATAACAAAAGGAAATCCTTATACATTTTATTTTTAGAGTAAGAGTTAGCATAAAATGGATCGGTGTCAAGCTTTTCTAGAATGGGAAGCCAAGTTGCCAGATATTTAGCGTAGGCTTGGTATGGGTCTTTGTGATCTATGGCTGCCTGAATTTTATCCATTACAATATGTTCCCAGACTTTAAGTAGCCAGTTGTCAAGTGTCAAGTTCGATGGGTTTTTCCAGGACTGCGCAATCGTGGTTTTAGCAGCTGTCAGGAGCTTAACTATCAAGGATTTTTTAGAGGGTGAAAGGTGGGTATCGGACCAATGGTTGAGAAGTATCCTTGTTGGGTCATCTGGGATCAAAACCCCGGTTAGGGAGGAGAGATGGGCACAAATTGAAGTCCAGAATGGTCTGATTTGGGGGCAGTCCCACCAGCAGTGAAAATAGGAGGCTTTGAGCCCACAGTTTCTCCAGCAGTCTGAAGAGCCTAACTGGGTCATATGGGAGAACTGGCTAGGAGTAAGGTACCAGCGTGCTATTAACTTAAAGTTTTGTTGAGATATATTTATAATGGTAGATTGTAGGGCATCGCTGGCCCATATAGAGTCCCATTGGTCGGGGGAAAGGGTGATGCCACAGTCTTTATGCCATTGGGTGGTGTAAGAGGGTAAGGCTGCTTCAAGTTTAGACAACAGGATTCGATACAGCCGTGAAATGAGACTTTTAGGTGTTCTCTCTTCGTGAAAATGGAGGACCAGATATTCGTAGTCAGATGAAGGGCGAGAGAATGAAGAGATCACTTTAGGGTCTTGAAGGAGATGCCTAATTTGAAAGTATTCAAACCAAGGTGCTGGCTTGGTCAAAATTTGATCTAAGTCAGTTTTAGGAAGAGGTTGTTTAGAAGATGAAAGAAGATTAAAGAAAAAAACTTTTGAAGAGTCTCTCCAGACCTTAAAAGAAAAGGGTAGTTGGGCGGGGAGGAAGTATTTTTGTCCTATAAAAGATGAAATGATAGAGAGTCCTGGGGCCAGAAAGTGACGCTCCGAATCCCATACTGACAGGAGCGCCCTGAGGAATGGGTTCATGAATTGCCACGGTGGTCGTTCGTTTTTCTTGAGCCATAATAGTTCGTAATATTTCAGTGGGGTAAAGTGAGCTTCCTCTATGGGGGTCCACGGCGGCGGGGGATGTTGGTACAATATTTTGGTCATCTGGGATAAGATAGTAGCTTTATAATATTTTGCAATGTCGGGAACTGCTAGGCCGCCTTTTTGTCTTGATCGACATAAAGTAGAAACTTTGATTCTAGGCTTTTTAAATTTCCAGATAAAGGAGGTCAGGAGTTGTTGCCAGGATTTTAAGGTAGGCTGAGAGATCTCAATAGGAAGAGCCCGAAAAAGATATAAAAACTTGGGAAAAATAAAGGATTTAATTACATGAATTCTTTCCATCCAGGATAGTTGTAACTTATCCCATTGCTTTAGCATAGTAGTAATCTCAGAAGCCGTGGCCGTATAGTTAATTTTTAATAGACCGGCTATATTTAAAGGGATTTTCAGCCCCAAATAGGACCAGGAAGCAGAGACCCAATGAAAGGGGTAATTTGCAACTATGTCCTTTTTAGAAGTATCGGACATTTTAATCGGGTAAAGAATTGATTTCGAGTGGTTAACTGTAAGACCTGAAAGTTTACTGTAATCAGACAAAAGAGAGGAAACGGCTTTAATAGACTGTAGTGGGTTTGTAATATATAAAACAATATCGTCGGCAAATAAACTTATTTTAAAATTAGAATTTTGAACTGAGATACCAGAGATCTCTGGAGAAAGCCGTATCAAATTTGCAAAGGGCTCTATAACAATGGCGAATAGCAGTGGTGATAAGGGGCACCCTTGACGAGTCCCTCTTTCTAGGATAAGTGAAGGGGACTGTTGACCATTGATTTGTATAAACGCGGATGGGCAGGAGTACAAAGAATCTATAACCGTTCTGAACCTAGGTCCGAAACCCATGTGATATAAGACTTTTTTAAGGAAGAGAGGTTCTACACTATCGAAGGCCTTCTCTATATCTAAGGCAAGAATACAGGAGTCGTATGGCTGAAAAGTGCAATATTGAATTAAGTTAATTGTTTGTCTAGTATTGTCCGTGATATCGCGATTCGGAATAAATCCTGATTGGTTGGTGTGGATGTAGAGCCCTATGATTGTGTTCAATCTGGCAGTCAAAATGGAGGTAAATATTTTATAGTCGTTATTTAGTAAAGAAATGGGGCGGTAAGATTTAACATTTAGTGGGTCTTTGTCTATTTTGGGAATCATAACTATTTTCGCCTGGGACCAAGAAGGAGGCATACAGCCGGAGTCCAGGACAAGATTGCAAACAGTGGTAAGGTGAGGTACCAGGGAAAGATTGAATTTTTTATAAAATTCTGAAGGTAGTCCATCTCTACCTGGGGTTTTATTGATTTTGGAGGCCTTAATGGCATCAATGACTTCAAGGGAAGAAATCGGAGAGTCTAAAAAGGCTTGGTGTTCATGGGAGAGTTGGGTAAGGATCTTCTGGTTTTGAAAAAAGTGATCTATTAGGTGTGAAGGAGGATTGGACGAGGTATATAGCTGTTGGAAAAACTGATGTGGAAGGTGTCCAAAATTTTTTTATTTGATGAGTGTATTTTGCCAGAGTTGTCTCTAAGACAATTAATCTGTCTCTCACCTAGCTCTTTCCTAAGTTTCCACGAGAGTAGTTTCAACGAACGGGGGTGGTTATGCCAGTATTTTTGTTTCAGAAATAGTAGATTTTTTCGAATATTAGATGTTTCCAATAAGTCTAGTTTCTGTCTTTCGAGAACGAGCTTTTGGTAAACTTTATTAGAGCAGGTTTGCTTATGTTTTTGTTCCAAGTGTTTAATATTGTCTAAAATAAGTTGTTTCAGTTCTAATTTTCTTTTTTTGTAGGCCGAATGCAGGGAGATACACTTGCCTCGCAGAACAGCTTTCATTGCATCCCACACAATTTCTTTGGAAACCCCACACTCCAAATTGTTTTTGAAATAAAGATTGATCTCTTGCTCTAATTGTGTACAAAATTCTTGGTTCAGGAGGAGTGATTTATTTAATGTCCAATTGAAAGAAGGCCTGTCCTGAGAACCAGCCTGCAGTGTGCACTCCAACCAAGCGTGGTCGGAAAGTGTCCTAAGGCCAATATTAGTATGAGAAATTTGGTTCGATAAGGAGGGAGAAATAAGGAAATAATCGATCCTTGTAAAGGTATTGTGTAATGCCGAAAAGTAGGTGTAGTCCTTAACCCCCGGGTTATGGAGTCTCCAAATGTCACATAGGTTAAAATCTTGAAGGATAGATTGCATAGGTGCTGGGGAAGAAGTCGGGGGAGAGTGTGGCTTAAATGATCTGTCCCATTTGGGGTCTATGATTTGGTTAAAGTCCCCCCCTATAATGACTGCCCCTTCTTGGAAAAGGGCAAGTTTAGAAAGCGTGTCCTTTATAAAAGTAATTTGTGAAGAGTTGGGAGCATATAGAGAAACCAGAGTGAAAGGAGAGTCGTTAAGTGTACCTTTTATGAAGATGTAACGTCCCTGGGGATCGACTTCTTGAGCTGACAAAACAAACTGGATATTTTTTGAAAGTAGGATGGCAACTCCGCGTGATTTAGAGGAGCCAGGAGTTACATACTGAGTATGGAACCACTTAGATCGAAGTATGGTGGAGCTCGCCGACTTAATATGGGTTTCTTGTAGGAAAAGAAGATCGGGTTGTAATTTAGTCAAAGCAGAAGAAAGCCGCTTGGCTTTAATAATGTTGTTAAGACCTCTGCAGTTAAGAGAAATTAACTTTAAGTCAGACATAATTTAAATACATTAAAGTAAGAAAAACATCGTTAAAATCCATATAACACCTGTAGAACCCAGACTGGGGCTCTATATAACAGTAATGAGAAAAAATAGAAGAGACAAATAACAATGGCCAGATTTCTCCTGTTCTCATAGCACAAAATAAACAAAGAGAAAGCATTGGGGTAAAAGTACCAGGATTAATAACCTGACTGCAAAAGTATAGGTTCAAAACAGCAACCATGTTTGTCTGAACCCAATTGAACAAACACAAACCACTTTTTAATATAAATGTAAAAGTTTCCAAAAACCCAAACACCGCTAAAGGGATCCACTGAATTCGTGGAACATGGCCATAGTATACCAAGACATACCAGTGCTGGTCAAAAAGCACCGTCTGAAAAGGGCCATAAATAAACACGAGTATAGAGAGCCTTTTTCCCCTGAAAAAACAAATCAACAATATTAACAACATAAATCTTACTAAACTGTTCATTGTTTCCAACCAGGAAACAATGCAACTTTACTCAGTATATAAGAAATATACAATCTAGTATGGAGGGGGCAAAGAGAAGGAACATCCCGGCTGTTCCCTTAAGAATATGACATAATAAAAGGAAAGAAAACCCCCACTCCCTTGAATCAGAACAAAATGGCATGGGTAGTGCAAATACAACTGTTCAGTAGCAGGAGATGGAAGTAGCAGGAGGTGAACTGAACGTCCATGGAGAAGTCAGCGTCGTCTTCTTGGCTTGAAAGAAAATGGTGGGTTGGTTGAACGAGATGGAGTCGTCCCACATGAGTCAGGAGATGAAGGAGAGTCAATGTTTAATTGTTTAAGAAGGTCACAGCCGGAGGTGAAATCAGAAGCTGTTAGCCGAAGGCCCTGGTGAACAACCAGGATCTGGATAGGAGAAGCCCAGCGAAAGCGTATTTTGTGTTCAAATAGTAAGTTTAGAATGGGCTTCATTTCTTTTCTATGCTGCAAGGTTTCCGGTGAAAGATCAGCTAAAACCAGGATCTTTTTACCCTTGTAGAGTAGACCCTCTTCAGATCGGGCTCTCTGTAGGATCAGGGTTCTAGTCCTGGAGTCTGGGATCGTAACAAGTACGTCTCTTGAAAAGTCTTTTGACTTGGGCTGCAATGCCCCCAAACGGTAAGCGGAATCAATAAGAGGGGCGACGCCATCTTGGAGGTGGAGGGCTGAAGTAAGCCATGAGGCAATGAAAATTTTTACCTCCTGGTTCTCCTCCGCCTGTTCTGGCAGGCCTCTAAATTTCAGGTTGGCAGCCCTTAATCTGTTGTCCAGGTGAAGCACCTTTTCATGGAGCCATAGGTCTGCGCTTTGCAGGGCTTGTACAGCCTCATGGGCCACCGTAGCCATTTCCAGCGCTGAGTCTGCAGTTTGGGTGACTGCTGAAAGCGTTTCATTAATTTTTTTTAGTTCTAGTTGAAGGGGGGTGATAGCTTTGCTGATCTTCTCCCCTATTGTGACCCCTATTGAGTCCTCCAAACGTGAGATCGCCGTTTGAAATGTTTGGGTCGTTAATAAAGAGCCCTCTTCCTGAGCGGGGCCGGGGGAAGGGCTGGACGCCATTTCAGAGAGAGGTAAGGGCCCGGGGCTCGATGGAAGAAAGTTCAATACTTGCTGAGTCGGTGTGGCTTTCGCTGGAGTTTTCTTGGCTGCCTTGGTGTTCCCTGCAGTTCGTTTGCCCATGCCAGGTGAGAGAAATAGCTGAAAACGGGAGCGGGAGAAGCAGGAAGGGACTGCAAGCCGGGAGCCGCCGCTTTAAGCGTCCGCCATCTTCCGCGTTGCCGCGCCGCCCCACACAGAATTTCTGGTATGAAGCGAGGTGTTTTACTATTGGTACCAAAAGTAGGGCTCAGTCGGGCTTGGCTGCCCCGAAGACTGAGTTAAAATCGTTCTGCATACAGACAGTTTTCTTAAGAGACAAGCAAGCCGGCTGGCACCCAGGCTCATCTCATTTCAAGATCCCTCCTTCCCAGAGTCCTCCCTGGTAAAATTCCATGACACCATCCCTTTTCACTTACCTATTACAGGAAGTCGCTGCTAAGAGGCTGCTTCTCTTATTTTAGCTATCCTGCTTGGTGCCTCTACCTCAAAAGACAGCCCCCCCAGAGCCCCCGATACCTCCAGTTCAATTCCCCATTATACCCTATGTCACAGGGGTGGCCAGTGGTAGCTCTCCAGATGTTTTTGCCTACAACTCCCATCAGCCCCAGCCATTGGCCATGCTGGCTGGGGCTGATGGGAGTTGTAGGCAAAAAACATCTGGAGAGCTACCATTGACCACCCTTGCCCTGTGAGAATCGATCTCCACATAGGGAATAATGACGTGTCCAGCAGACATTTCCCTCCCCCCCCTCCCTGTTTCTGGCGACTCTGAAGTGAGGGATTGGTGTCTCTGTTCACTAGTTGCAGCCAGCTTCTTCAAAGTAACACAGACGCCCCATCCCAAAAGAAAGCCTTTCAATCAGAGACTGAAGACTCCGGAGGTGGAAAGTCACATGGTGGCTTTGGGGGCGGGCCTTCCCCCTGCTGGCCAGCTGAGTGGGGGCGGGAAGGAGTCTGGGAAAGTGGAAGAACCCCCACTGGGACCTGGGGATTGGCAAGCCTAGGCCAGCGCCTTAACGGAAGGTTACATCAGATATTTTAATGGAGGGGGGGTGGGCAAAGCATGCTCTTAAGTCATTGTTATAGGGGTATTAATTAATTAATCAGGGGCTCTCCTTCATGAGCAGACCAAGGCCTGGGTCCTAACAGACTAGGACAGTTCCGTTTAGTCACGTTAGCGGCTTTATGTTGATTTTCCTTCACCCACCTTGCTATAGTTTGACGCGCCTGATCTGTTCACTTTCCCTTTATTGATTTCCTGTTTTGAAATAAACCATTTGTTTCTCTGCCTGGTCGACTCGCCTATTTTCTTGGGCCAAAGGAAGGGAAAGGAAGGGCTTGGGAGGGGACTCTGGGCCTTCAGGGGACTGTTAGCCGCCCTGAGCCTGCTCCGGCGGGAAGGGCGGGATACAAATAAAATTTTGTTGTTTGTTGTTGTTGTTGTTGATTCCAGAGTTGTGGCAGCGTGTGTGTGTGTGTCTGCCTGGTAGTTACGGTTGCCTTCTAGCAGCCCCTAGTGGGGCTGGGATGCTTCAGAGAGGTGGTTTGCTACGGCCTGCCTTTGCCTCCTGCCCCACGGGGGCTCAGAGCAGAGTTAAGGTGATTTGAGGTGATTCAATTAACAGATTAATCACCAAGTTGATATTGGATCCCTTTCATTTCATTGGTACCCCGCCATTTGGACGCAGAGTTCAGGATAGGGTGCAGATTTCTGAGCATGGATCTTGTTCTTCTGCCAGGTGGTTTTGCCCTTCTGGACGCGGAGACCTTTGAATTGAAGGGCAACTGGGAGAGACCCACTCAAGCGGCCCCTCAAGGGCATGACTTCTGGTACCAGCCAAGGCACAACGTCATGATGAGCACAGAACTGGGGGGGTCGAAATTCTTCGCCAGCGGGTTCAACCAAGCTGACCTAGGGAAAGGTAAGGCCTCACTACATGGGACTGCATATATTTATATATTTATTTTTTTGTAGATATAGAAATATAGAGCTGGAAGGGAACTCAAGGGTCATCTAGTCAACCCCCTCGCACAACACAGGAAATTCACCTGGGTTTTGGCCACTGTGTGACACAGAGTGTTGGACTGGATGGGCCATTGGCTTGACCCAACGTGGCTTCTCTTATGTTCTTATGTGACACAGAGTGTTGGACTGGATGGGCCATTGGCCTGACCCAATGTGGCTTTTCTTATGTTCTTATGTGACACAGAGTGTTGGACTGGATGGGCCATTGGCTTGACCCAACGTGGCTTCTCTTATGTTCTTATGTGACACAGAGTATTGGACTGGATGGGCCATTGGCCTGACCCAATGTGGCTTTTCTTATGTCTGGGGAAGTGGTGCTCTGTATTCTTGGTGTTGGGGGGCATGAGTGGGAGGGCTTCTGGAGTTCTGGCCCTGCTGGTGGACCTTCTAATGGCACCTGGGTTTTGGCCACTGTGAGACAGAGAGTGTTGGACTGGATGGTCCATTGGCCTGACCCTCCGTGGCTTCTATTATGTTCTTATGTCTGGGGCATTGATGCTCTGTATTCTTGGTGTTGGGGGGCATGAGTGGGAGGGCTTCTGGAGTTCTGGCCCTGCTGGTGGACCTTCTAATGGCACCTGGGTTTTGGCCACGGTGTGACACAGAGTGTTGGACTAGGTGGGCCATTGGTCTGAACCATTATGGACCAGAACCAATGGGTTGAAATTAAATCAGAAGAGTTTCCGGCTCAACATCAGGAAGAACTTCCTGACCGTTAGAGCGGTTCCTCAGTGGAACAGGCTTCCTCCTTGGGAGGTGGTGGGCTCTCCTTCCTTGGAGGTTTTTAAAAAGAGGCTAGATGGCCATCTGACAGCAATGAAGATCCTGTGAATTTAGGGGGAGGATTGGTGAATTTCCTGCATTGTATAGGGTTGGACTAGATGACCCTGGAGGTCCCTTCCAACTCTATGATTCTATGAGTTGGACAAACACTTGTCAGGGATTTTCTAGGCTTATCTTGCATCGAGCTGGGTGTTGGACTAGATGGCCTCTATGTCCCCTCCAAACTCTGTGATTCCATACAGAGACCCGAACCGTACACAGTCTTCCATCAAATCTGTCCACTGTTTTATTTCCAGTCCTTTTCCTAATGATTCCTAAAAGAGTTTGCCTTTTCCCCGCTACAGCATGCTGGGTCAACATTTTCCTGGAGCTAGCCACTATGACCCCAAGACCTTTCCCCCACTCAGCAGCCATCTTTCTTCCATTTTATCCAGATTAAGCTTCAGTTTCTTCAAGCCTGCCTGGTCCTCCATGGCCACTGGTCATAGAGCAAACCCTGGCAAAGGATTGGCTGTTCAGGGTCATCTGTGCCTCAAGAGGATTCTGGACGGTGCAGACACCGTGGCCTGAATTGTTTCTCAGTGACCAGAAGCCTGTTACCTCAGTCATACCTCTCGCAGAGTTGTCCCTGAAAGGGCAGCTTCTGGGAGAGCCAGTTTGGTGTAGTGGTTAAGTGTGCGGACTCTTATCTGGGAGAACCGGGTTTGATTCCCCACTCCTCCACTTGCACCTGCTGGAATGTCCTTGGGTCAGCCATAGCTCTCGCAGAGTTGTCCTTGAAAGGGCATGTAGTGTATTGTGCTTAAGTAAAGCACCGCGCGGCCATGCAGCAGAGGCGACCAGAGGAAATCCCCTGGTCACTCGACGCAGCGCGCGAAAGGACTCCGCCAATCAAGATCTGTGGCGGGAAGTTTGACTGGCCAGGATTGGACTGGGCCAGCTGGGGGGCCGTTCCGGGTAGAGTGTATATAAAGCGGGTCCCGGCCCGCGTTGCCCCGTTCTGTGATGTACCATCCAATAAAGCATGTTGCCTTCAACACGTCTCGTCTCTAAGTATATTACAGGGCAGCTTCTTTGAGAGTTCTCTCAGCCGCATCTACCTCACAGAGTGTCTGTTCTGTACGTGTGTGGGGAGGGGGAGGTAAAGGAGATTGTGAGCTGCTCTGAAACTCTGATTCAGAGAGGAGGGCGGGGTATAAATCATAGTCTTCTTCTGATTCATAGTCACTCACCAGCTGTCTGGCTTTGGTTTTCTTCTCTGTGCACCTTCAGGGCGCTACGGCCGTCGTGTTAGGGCAAATGCTCTCAAAACGAACTTGGGGAATTAGATTGAGAGACAGCCGGCCCAATAGGAATCTTTGTTACCAATGTATACCAGGCTCAACCATCCAGAGAGTAAATGCTCAATAAAAGGACTCTAATTTAATAAAAACCAATTGTAATTTATTTAGAATAATATAGTTCTCTCACACAAGATAAAAATACAATACATTCACACATTCACACAGGTCTAAGAAACATAGATAGATTGATAGGGGTAACATGTAAGGGTAGACAAACAGGGTAATATTTACCAGAGTAGTCTTCAAAGAAGGTTCCAATGGCGACATAAGAGGACAGGGGAAATGGACCCAAAACTGTGGCCAGAATTGGGGATGGATCTATGCAGCGGAATATGGGTTGCTGATAGAAGCACACATGAATGGAGTTGGGTCAGAGGTTAAATAGACTCTCTTGGCCCCCTTAGGGGCTGGGAGGTCTAAGGGAGGAGAGATGGGAGGCTCTGCGATGACCAAGGAGGCTGGACATTAGCAGAGCCAATGGTGAGTTCTTGCTGACACCTAATTGGATGCCAGTTTTGACCAATGAACTTCACCTTAGTCCGGTGAACCTGGAAATTTCCAAGCTGCAATGCTGCCTGGGGCGGCTCCAAGGTATTAGACTGGAGTAAGAATGGGAATGTCTGGGTACTTAAGTTTAAATGGGATTATCTGGGAAGGTGACATAGGGAGTCAAATACTGGCCTAGGTATCACCCGGGTAAGACAAAAGACTTGATGAAGACAGGAGATGTTTTTCTTACTTATCTTCTTCCTGGCAGGATCCATCGTCTAGGGTATTTCCAGACAATCAGGACTAACAGTTGAGCTATTAATCCCTTTATGAGGTGGATGGGTTGCTTGCAGGCTCAGGGTGTGTACGTGTGACTTTCCCACTAAGAAGGAATGAGTTCAGCCTGGCAGGGTATGCTTGGATCAGGAAAGCAAGATGGATTCTGGTGGTGTTAAGCCTTTGATTCATGGAGACAGGCTGGAAACATGGTGGCCTGGCTTCTTCCACTGCAGTGGCCAAGACTGGGCACACAAGGAGCAGCTGGAGCATGTCTGTAGTTCTGGCTAACACCCTTCAGAGATGTAGAATGCTGCTGCAAAGCTGAGGCTTATAGTATCCACATAAGCCTTAGAAACTGTAAGCAAAGTCCACTTCTTAGAGCAGATGTGTGAGAGTCAAATCTCCAGGCACCCTGGCAACCATACTGGTGATCATGATGTCCATGTGTATGAAAAGTAGGGGGCTTTTCCTCACAGTTGCCTGAACGTCTGGGACTGGTCCACCCACTGTCTTCTCCAGTCGATCGGTTTAGGGGAGGATTCTGTTCCCTTCGAAGTTCGGTTCCTGCACGACCCCGACGCTGCACACGGGATGGTAACCTGTGGACTCCAGAGCTCAGTCTTTCACTTCTACAAGACAGAGGTGAACATCGGCAACTGTTTATGCACAGCTGATTAAAAAGGCCAGCTGGGTTTTCTCGCCTGAAGGATCAATTAAGGAAGCCACAAGGGCCATCAGCATGAAAGACCACAGCGAGGCTGTGGAGGAGAGGAGGTTTTGGAGGGTACCAGTTAGGGTTTTGGAGGGTATCAATTAGGGCAGGGGTGGGGAACCTCCATCCCGAGGGCCGTATGTGGCCCTCGAGGTCACTTGGTGTGGCCCTCGGAGATTGCTGGACCGAACCGAGCCATGTGGCAGCCGCCCTGGGGCCTGGCTGGCCAGCAAGGATCGTGGGGCCCAGCCGCTGTGCAGCAGCCTCCCCAGGGCCAGGTAGGGATCACAGGGCCCAGATGTACTGTGCGGCAGCTTCCCTGGGGCCTGGCTGGCCGGCCAGAATTGCTGCAGGGCCTGGAAAAGTTACTGTCACAGTTCAGTTTGCCCTTGATTATCCCAGATGGTGTGTCCTAATATGCTAATATTAGGGGATGTGGTCTAATATGCTACTGAGTCCTTGCTGGGCTTTTTCTACAAAAAAGCCCTGGACCTATGCATTTGCCTAGGGCGGCGCTGCTGGGTGTGTGTGTGTGTGTGCGCCAGATTAGGCTCTCCCCACATGACTTCAAATAGAAAAACAATTATTTGCATTAATTTTGCTGGCCTGAATCGTTCTCCCTCGGTGGAGCACTGTTTTTTAAGTTGATAATTTTTTATGGCCCGCGAATGATGTTATAAATATCCAAATGGCCCTTGGCAGAAAGAAGGTTCGCCACCGCTGGATTAGGGTTACCAGCAGGCCCAGCGCTAGGGGTTCTGCCATTCCCGGCAGACCCCTGCGCCGCTCCCTCCCCCCCACAAGCTCCCTTTTTTTTGCGTGCGCGTACTGCACGCGCAGAGCATCATGCAGGGCAGTGTGTGCGGGAGGAGAGAGAGTAACGGGCAGCGCACAAGAGTGCTGCCGCACTGCTGCTTCCCCCCTGCACTGCCTGGCTGCTTTCAAGTTGAAAGCGGCCGCTGTGCTCTTTGGAGGCTTCCTTGGAAGTCTCCGAATAGCGTGGTGTTTTAATGGCACCCAACCGCTTTCAGCTTGAAAGCAGCCCAGGCGGCGCTAAAACACTGCGCTCTTGGGAGGCTTCTAAGGAAACCTCCGAACAGTTAGGGCTGCCGACCCTCCGGTCCAAGCGGGGAATCTCCTGCCCGAAACGTTCTCAACCTGCCGGCTTGCATCGGGTCGGCAGGGGGAACTTCCCCCTGCGATGATGTCGCCCGGAAGTGATGTCATCAAAATGGCGCCGCCCGTGCAGGGCTGCTCTAGGCGTTTCCAGGGAAACTCTATGGTTTTCTCAGACGCTTTAACCATTTGGGAGGTTAAAAACCCCATGGTACTTTTGCACCATAGAGTTTTAACCTCCCAAATGGCTAGAGCATCCAGGGAAACCATAGAATTTTCCTGGCAACGCCTAGAGCACCACCATTTTGATGAGGTCACTTCCGGGTGACGTCATTCATCTCGCGCACATTGCGTGCACAAATGTCCCCCGCCAGGGGATGAAGAAGACTTGACAACCCTACGAACAGTGCAGCGGCCGAGCGGCGCCTTCCGCCTGGGGAAGGGCCAAGGGAGTAAGGTGGCATCTGGTGGCGCCCCCAGATGTGGTAGTGCCCTTGGGGGCCGCCTACACCACCTACTGCCACGCGCCAGCCCTGGTTGCCAGGACTGGCTCAAGGAGGGTGGATTTCTGACTCAAGAAATATCTGGAGACTTTGCGGGTGGAGCCAGGATCAAGGCTGTGACAAGCATGATTGAATTCTGAAGGGGGTTCTGGCCGTCACATTGAAAGGGAGGGACCTCATGCCTTTTATATGCCTTCCCTCCATTTGGAAATAATGAAGGATAGGGGCACCTTCTTTTAGGGTTCATAGAATTGGACCCCCTGGTCCAATCTTTTTGAAACTTGGGGAGTATTTTCAGGAGAGGTACTAGATGCTATGCCAAAAAGTTGGTGCCTCTACCTCAAAAGACAACCCCCCCCCCGAGCCCCAGATACCCATAGATCTATTCTCCATTATACCCTATGGGAATCAGTCTTCACAGAGTATAATGGAGTGCCCAGAAGACATTTCCCTCCCCACTCCCCACCCTGCTTTCTGGTGACCCTGAAGCGGAGGGAGGGCCTCCAAAGTGGGGGATCCCCTGCCCCCACCTGGGGATTAGCAAAAACAAAAAGGGGAAAAGCCACGGAAAGTAGAAGACCAATGGGCCATTGGTCTGATTCAAAATGGCTTCTCATGTTCTTATGTGACACAGAGTGTTGGACTGGATGGGCCATTGGCCTGATCCAACATGGCTTCTCTTATGTGACAGAGTGTTGGACTGGATGGGCCACTAGCCTGATCCAACATGGCTTCTCTGATGTTCTTATGTGACACAGAGCGTTGGACTGGATGGGCCATTGGCAGAGGTTGTCTTTGAAAGGGCAGCTGCTGTGAGAGTCTTCTCAGCCCCACCCACCTCACAGGGTGTCTGTTGTGGGGGAGGAAGGGAAAGGAGATTGTGAGCCGCTCTGAGACTCTGAAATTCGGAGTGGAGGGTGAAGTATAAATGCAATATCTTCTTCTTCTTCTCCTTTTACCTTCCTCCCCTGCAACAGGCACCCTGTGAGGTAGGTGGATCTGAGAGAGCTCTGACAGAAGCTGCCCTTTCAAGGACAACTCCAGCGAGGGTTATGGCTGATCCAGCAGCCACACACTTAACCACTACACCAAACTGGCTCAGTTGGGATTCTCATATTTCACCCAATGCAAGGGTGAGGCGTCAGTTCACAGTACAGCAGGCCACAGCTCAGCAATATCCACTGACTGAATTTACCTTCCTCATCTCCCATTAAAAGGATCAGGCAGGAGGTGATGTGAAAGACCTCTGCCTGAGACCCCAGAAAGCCTCTTCCAGTCTCAGTAGACAGTACTGAAAAAAATGCTGAGAGCCAGCATGGTGTAGTGGATAAGAGGAGCGGACTCTAATCTGGAGAACAGGGTTTGATTCCCCACCCCTCCTCCACAAGCAGCCAGCTTGGGTTCTCTCCGAGCTCTCTCAGCCCCACTTACCTCACAGGCTGCCTATTGGGAGAGGAATGGTAGGATAGCGTAAGCTATTCTGAGACTCCAAGGGAAGGATGGGATATAAATCCAGTCTCCTCTTCTTCCTCCTCTAGCGCTAGATTTGATATTACATTTCTGTACATACGGCATATTGTTGTTCAGTCGCACAGTCAAGTCCGACTCTTTGCGACCCCCTAGACAAAGTCATGCCAGGCCCTCCTGTCTTTCGCCATCCTCCAAAGTCTGCTCAAATATTACCCTGCAGTTTTAAAGCTTAAGGAAAATGGCGGACACACTGTGATGTAATAGCGAATCAGCCACTAGATGGAGCAAAGCACATATGGAAAAGAGAAAACCCTGAAGAAACAAGGACACATAAGTGGGAAAAAAAAAGAGAATGCAGAAGATTTCAGTCCTTTCAGCTTGAATCAAGGTGCCGGGATAACCATTGTTTTAAAACTTAATTTTTTATTAATATAAAACTTCAGCAACAACACAATACAATACAACACAGTTACAAAGTCTTTTTTTGCTTCTTTGGATCTACAGGTAATCTTATAGGATCAGTACAAAACAAAGTCTAAATATTTTGTAGCCATAATGCATTCTTTTGAAGCGTTGCCATTTACATAATCAAAAAAACACAAACCATCTTCAACAAAATTGTCCACTAATTTGGGATTATCATTGAATAAGAGCTGAATAGTTATTTTATCTTGTATAACCATGTCCCACATTTTATTAAACCAAGTAGTCACAGTTGGACTTTACTAATCTCCAGCTTTTTTGCTATTACTATTTTCCCTGCTAAGAGTAATAATGAACATATAAGAACATAAGAGAAGCCATGTTGGATCAGGCCAACGGCCCATCCAGTCCAACACTCTGTGTCACACAGTGGCAAAAAATTTTATATACACACATACACTGTGGCTAATAGCCACTGATGGACCTCTGCTCCATATTTTTATCTAAACCCCTCTTGAAGGTGGCTATATGAACATATGAAGCTGCCTTATACTGAATCAGACCTTTGGTCCATCTAGGGTTGCCAAGTCCAAGTCAAGAAATATCTGGGGACTTTGGGGGTGGAGCCAGGAGACTTTGGGGGTGGAGCCAGGAGACACTGGGGTGGAGCTAGGAGCAAGGGTGTGACAAGCATCACTGAACCCCAACGGGAGTTTTGGCCATCGCATTTCAAGGGACGGCACACTTTTTTAAATGTCTTCCTTCCCTCCACCCTCCCCTTCTCTGATTTCACCTCAGAGAAGAGGTGTGCAAAACTTTGGTTGGATTTGCCTGCGACGGAACTCGGCTCTGATGCCTCGGGGAGGGGGGGAAATCGTGTGGGACGTTCTCAAGTTTTTTTGTTTGCAGCTTTACTTTCCGAGCCCCCCACCCCCGCCGCATCGGATTTCCATTGCTGCATTCACAAACGTTTCCTAAACTCAGCGCCAGATCCCTAACTTTTTTTACAAATTGCAATCGTGTTTATGGTACCTTTTTTTTTTGAAGGAGTTGTGAAAGGCTCTCCGCCCACTGGATCCAGGCTGCTGGGTCGAATTCTAGGGCTGCAGCATGCGATCCCGAGCAGCCAGGCTTACCCGGAAGTACATTTCAGGGATGCCTGGCAGCAGAACAAGGAGTAACAAACGGAGGCCTGCAAAAAATGCCTGCTTTGCAAAAGAAACATCTGGGTAATCAGGCTGGGTTCCAGCAGGAGACAAAGACCCGTGGCAGCGGCCTGGCGTGGCGTCTTTGCTAAGGTTTTCTCCTGCAATCCCAATTAAGGTCTGTTGATCTCAGTGGGAGTTAGTTCCGCCCAGGGTTGCAGGGGATCGGGTTTCAAAGCCGCAGAAACCTTTGCAGGAGATAGAGCGTACAGAGCTGGGATCTTACGTGCGCTCGCTAGAGAGTAAGCGCCTGAACTCAGACGGTTGCCAAGTCCTGCCTGGCCATCGGTCGGAGATGGGGGGAGGGCGTGTTTCCCCCCCTCCCCCCGCTTCCATTTTTGGGGGGAGCAGGGGAAGAGGCCTCAAATCCTGGGGTCCCCCGCCAGGGTGGGAGGGTTGGGAAGCCTAGGTCCATCAAAGTCAATATTGTCTACTCAGACTGGCAGCGGCTCTCCAGGGTCTCAAGCTGAGGTTTTTTCACACCTATTTGCCTGGACCCTTTTTTGGAGATGCCAGGGATTGAACCTGGGACCTTCTGCTTCCCAAGCAGATGCTCTACCACTGAGCCACCGTCCCTCCCCTTAATTCAGCTTTCAATGGCGTAAAGTTTTGTTGGGGCCAGAAATTCAATAACATAGATTCTGGAGTGCGGGGAATAGAACAATTTACAACATGTTCAATTTTATCTATTACAGAGGACCAGTGCTGAGATACTATTAATATGCTGTTCTGCATCGGATTATCACAACATTTTACAGACAGCCCCTCTGACCCACTGGTTCTTCCATCTGACCGATCTTTTCTCTTTTGGGGTGGTGGGGGATCTTCGTGTGCACACAGGTGTTTGTGGGCGGCAGCATCCAAAAAGACGGGGTGGTCACGGTCCTTGAAGATCCGGAGCTCAACTGCCAACCTGATCCTTTCATGATCCAAGTGAGTAAATCGCAAACGGAGGGGGAGAGTGGAGGCTGGGTGCAGCGTTCCCTCCAAGCTGCAGAGTCCTGTGAGCAAAAATTCTACTTTGTGAGCTCCTGGGATCAAAGCTGCGAGCAACTGCGTAAATTAGTGTGCTCTGGGGGCCATCCTTCCTGAGGGAAGACCAAAATGTGTGAGCTGGAGGGTAAGAAGCTGTGAGCTGGCTCATGGCTAACTCAGCTTAGAGGGAAACACTGGCTGGGTGGTAAGGTTACCGACTCTGGTTTGGGAAATTCCTGGAGATTTGGGGGTGAAGGCTGAGGGGAGTGGGGTGTGGGGAGGGGAGGGACCTCAGCACGATAAGCAGCCGTCTCCAAGAGAACTGGTCTTGTAGAGATCTTTGGGAACACTCCAGGCACCACCTGGAGGCTGGCAACTCGAGATCGGGGAGGCAATACTCCCTTCCCCCCATCGTCATTCTTAACGTGCCAGGCCTCAGCCACCTCAAATGAAGAAGAGGATGGCTTGTCGAAGGCTTTCTGTTTATTTATTGAATGTAGTTGTTAGTCACCTCTCTACTCTACGTAACGTTCCTGGATCTCAAGGTGGTTTACAGTGCAGAAAAACCCCAAACAAACAATGAAACACGAACAAATTACAAACTAAAACCAACTGTTACCAGAATTGCCCTTGGAGTTATGTTGTGGGGGAGGCAGAAGAATTTCAACAAATCCAATGCTATCACGAATAGAACTGTTTTCACCTGCCTCCTAAAGGCTGAAAGGGCCACGAGCCAGGCATACATCCTAGAATATAGTGGGTTCTTAGGCACTGAAGAGGCGAGGTGGAAGTGACAATAAGCTCTTTATTGAGTACAGCATGGGAGGTGGCTGCACTAACTAGAATGGGGCCCGCTGGGCCAACTATATGCAGCACTGGGTTCCCGCACTAGCACGTGATTGGGTCATTCAAACCAGCCGGGGGCCTGTGATTGAAGAAGGGCAGTTTGGATTTGGATCCTACTGACCATTGTTCCCAAGTCCCCAAGTTCAGCCCTTCAGGCTCCAAGGAGCTGGGCAGGAACACCATTGATAACATACTGACTTTCATACATAACGTCCAGAATCGTGGGACTGCCACAAAAAAGGCCCTGTCTCCTTGACCCACCACTAGAGCTACTTTTGTCACTGGGACAGTCAAGATGGCCTCTCTCTGTGATCTTAGATCCTGGGCAAGAACTCTCGCCTCAGAAGTCGCATCTCCTTGTTTTGGTTTTGCCCTTAAGTCAAAGCTGATCTTTGGCGACCGCAGAGGACAAGAGACATTCAGAGGCGGTTTCCCATTGTCTGTGTCTGCGCCATGAGCCTGGCATTCCTTAGAGGCCTCCCATCCAAGTACTAGCCAAAACTGACCCAGTTTAGCTTCCAAGACCTGATAAGATTGGGCCAGTCTAGGCTATCCAGGTCAGGGATTCCTCCTTGATGGGCTGTTTGTATCCTAAACTGGCTTGGGCCCCAGAATCCGCGCTCTTGTTTCCCTGAGAAGCCCCTCCCAACTCAGTTGCTGGTGTTGGCTGCATCACCCGAACGTCACAGTACCAGCAATTCCAACAGGCCTCCTTTGGAGTACTGTGTACAGTTCCAGTCACCACACCCCAAAAAGATAGTATAGCATTGGAAAAAGGGCAACTAGAATGCTTCAAGGGTTGGAACACTTTCCCTAGGAAGAAAGGTTGAAACGCTTGGGGCTCTTTAGCTTGGAGAAACATTGACTGCGGGGTGACATGAGAGAAGTTGACAAGATTATGCATGGGATGGAGAAGGTGGAGAAAGAAGTCCTTTTCTCCCTTTCTCACAATAAAAGAGCTCGTGGGCATTCAATGACATTGCTGAGCAGTCGGGTTAGAACGGATAAAAGGAAGTCCTTCTTCACCCAAAGGGGGATTAACATGTGGAATTCACTGCCACAGGAGGTGGCGGCGGTTGCAAGCATAGCCAGCTTCAAGAGAAGATTGGATCAACATATGGAACAGAGATCCATACGTGGCTATTAGCCGCAGTATATTATTGGAACTGTCTGGGGCAGCTATGCTCTGTATTCTTGGTGCTTGCGGGGAGGTAAATGGGAGGGCTTCTAGACCCACTTGTGAACCTCCTGATGGCACTTGTGCGGGTTTTTTTGACCACTGTGTGACACAGAGTGTTGGACTGGATGGACCATTGGCCTGATCCAACATGGCTTCTCTTATGTTCTTATGTGACACAGAGTGTTGGACTGGATGGGCCATTGGACTTATCCAACATGGCTTCTCTTATGTTCTTATGTGACACAGAGTGTTGGACTGGATGGGCCATTGGACTTATCCAACATGGCTTCTCTTATGCTCTTATGTGACACAGAGTGTTGGACTGGAGGGGCTATTGGCCTGATCCAACATGGCTTCTCTTATGTGGCACAGAGTGTTGGACTGGATGGACCATTGGCCTGATCCAACATGGCTTCTCTTATGTTCTTATGAGACAAAGAGTGTTGGACTGGATGGGCCAGTGGCCTGATCCAACATGGCTTCTCTTATGTTCTTATGTGACACAGAGTGTTGGACTGGAGGGGCCACTGGCCTGATCCAACAGGGCTTCTCTTATGTTCTTATGTGACACAGAGTGTTGGACTGGATGGACCATGGCCTGATCCAACATGGCTTCTCTTATGTTCTTATGTGACACAGAGTGTTGGACTGGATGGGCCATTGGCCTGATCCCACATGGCTTCTCTTATGTTCTTATGTGACACAGAGTGTTGGACTGGAAGGGCCATTGGCCTGATCCCACATGGCTTCTCTTATGTTCTTATGTGACACAGAGTGTTGGACTGGATGGGCCACTGGCCTGATCCAACAGGGCTTCTCTTATGTTCTTATGTGACACAGAGTGTTGGACTGGATGGGCCATTGGCCTGATCCCACATGGCTTCTCTTATGTTCTTATGTGACACAGAGTGTTGGACTGGATGGGCCACTGGCCTGATCCAACATGGCTTCTCTTATTTCTTAGGCCCTAAGAGCCGAACTCGTGCCACACAGCCTTTCCAACTTTTTGCCATCTGCATCTGTTAACCCTCTCTCCTGTCTCCCATGCGTTTTAGGCAAGAAAAGTCTACGGGGGACCTCACACGCTTCAGCTCAGCTTGGACGGCAAGAGGCTTTACTGCACCAATAGTCTGTACACTCCTTGGGATAGGGTGTATTACCCCGATTTGGTTAGGTACGAAACCTTTCCCTGGTTTGGCATAGTGGTTAAGTGTGTGGACTGTTATCTGGGAGAACCAGGTTCGATTCCCCACTCCTCCACTTGCAGCTGCTGGAATTGCCCTGCGTCAGCCATAGCTCTTGCAGGAGTTGTCTTTGAAAGGGCAGCTTCTGTCAGAGCCCTCTCAGCCCCACCCACCTCACAGGGTATCTGTTGTGGGGGGAGAAGATATAGGAGATTGTGAGCCGCTCTATCTGATTCCGAGAGAAGAGCAGGGTATAAATCTGCAGTCATCTTCTCTTCCTGCGGCCAGCCCTCTCCCCTCTTCATTCACCGCTTGTTCACCCGGTCTCTGTTTCTTTCCTTCTTCAGGGAAGGCTCCGTCATGCTCCAGATCGACGTGGACACGGAACATGGAGGTCTGTGCGTGAACGAAGACTTCCTGGTCGATTTCGGGAAGGAACCCTGCGGGCCTGCCCGGGCTCACGAGATGCGTTACCCCGGGGGAGACTGCACCTCGGATATCTGGGAGTAGTTGGGGAGTATGTGGGCCTAGTCCAACGCTAGCTTTGGGAGAGCGCTCCGGAGAAGGCATGCGCACAGCGGCTTGGGGGTTCTTCTCGACTCATCGGTTTGTTTTTTAAAATGTACATTTGTGCTGACTTGTGACCGGGGTTTTTTTGTTGAGCAGGAATGCAGTTCCGGCTGGCTTGGCATCAGGGTGTGTGGCTTAATATGCAGATGAGTTCCTGCTGGGCTAAGCCTGCGTGAAACAATGGTGCTGTCAAGGGGTGTGGCCTAATATGCAGATGAGTTCCTGCTGGGCTAAGCCTGCGTGAAACAATGGTGCTGTCAGGGGGTGTGGCCTAAAATGCAGATGAGTTCCTGCTGGGCTAAGCCTGCGTGAAACAATGGTGCTGTCAGGGGGTGTGGTCTAATATGCAGATGAGTTCCTGCTGGGCTTTTTCTACAAAAAAGGGCCTGCTTGTGACATACAAACTTTATAGGGTTTGCCAACTGTGGGCTGTGAAATTCCTGGAGATTTGGGGGTGGAGCCTAGGGAGTGCGGAGATTGGAGAGGGGAGGAGGCTCAGCAGAGATGTGACGTCGCTCTAGGACTTCTATTCCTCCTAGACTTCATGGTATACCATAGAGTCTGTCCACTCAAGCTGCTGTTTCCTCCAGGGGAACTGATCTCTGTAGCGTGGAGAGAATTTGCAATTCTGGGAGATCTCCGGGCCCCACTTGAAGGGTGTCCATCAACAAAAGCAATAAAGCTCATGACCAAATTACTGAGGTGCAATAAAGATATTTCATTCAGAATTACGAAAATCTGTGGTGTCTTCTTATGTATAAAAGTGTCTAGCAACCGCAGATACTCTTCTTTTGAGGTAAGTCCCTGCCTCTGTTTCGTGAAGATTTCCATTTTTTCCTTTAGCACATCTCAGAGTTCTCTGCTCACCCACGTTGGCTTTATTCGAATCCCCTTCCACGTTTCCTTCTCGTCGGAACAGTGATGGCTTGAGCTTGCAAGAGCTCTCGTTTTAGGAAAGCCCACCCTTCCTTTGATAAAGGAACTATGGCTGTATCCGCACTTTACACAAATGTACTGCGTGAAGGATCGAGAGCAGCAGTAGAGAGGGGTCTTGCAAAGAGGAGAAATATAACCCACCCTCCAAATCATTTTTTGTTGGATATACCAGGTCTGGTTTTTGAGAATAATTATTTCGTGGCGCTGCACACGTCTACCAACGAAAGGGTACAGACAGTGGACTTTGGGGCCATGACAGCAATTGGAAAATAATTTGTATTTTGAGTGGTGCTGTATTCATGGACCTTTGTAAGAATTTTGGCGAAGAACGCGTGAACAGGATATACGAAATATCCGTGGAGCAAGTCTTTGCAATATATAAGCAACCCAGTGGTTTATTTCAGGTGCTACTAATCAGCACACTGGGGCTTCCGGTTTTGCCCACCTGGGGATTGGCAACCCCAATTGTAGACACAATGGAGCAAGCAGAGGAGAGCGACAAGGAGGATCAGGGGCCCGGAGACCAAGAAGCCTTGGGAGGAAAGGCTGAGGGACTTGGGAAGGTTCAGCCTGGAGGGGGTGGAAGGGGGACAGGATGGCTCTCTTGAAGTCTCGGAAGGGCTGTCCCTTAGAGGAGGGCAGGGAGCTGTTTTTGCTGGCAGCGGAGGAGAGGGCTTGCCCAGAAGAGAGCAGCAAGGTTGGTCAGGAGACCAAGAAGCCCTAGAAAGAAAGGCTGAGGGACTTGGGAAGGTTCAGTCTGGAGGGGGCGGAAGGGGGACAAGATGGCTCTCTTGAAGTCTCGGAAGGGCTGTCCCTTACAGCAGAGGTCCCCAACCCCCAGGCCGCAGACCATTTTGGCAAATGCAATTTTGGGCTGTATCAACGGAAGTCGAGTGTCCAGGTCACGTGATGCGATGGTGCCGCTTGACTCTGCTCTGGTAACACCTCACCTGGAGTTAGGCTTGCCAATCCCCAGGTCCCAGCGGGGGTTCTTCTGCTTTTCCAGGCTCCTTCCCGCCCCCAGTCAGCTGACTGACGGGGGAGAAGCCCCGCCCCCAAAGCCACCATGTGACTTTCTACCCCCAGAGGCTTCAGTCTCCGATTGAAAGGCTTCCTCTTGGGATGGGGTGTCTCTGTTACTTGGAAGAAGTTGGCAGCAACTCATGAGTAGAGAGGCCAATCCCTCGCTTCAGAGTTGCCAGAAACAGGGGAGGGGGGGAGGGGAGGGAATGTCTGCTGGGCACTTCATTATTCCCTATGTGGAGATCGATTTTCATAGGGTATAATGGGGAATTGATCTGGAAGTATCGGGGGCTGTGGGAGGGCTGTATTTTGAGGTAGAGGCACCAAATTTTCAGTGTAGCATCTACTGCCTCTCCTCAAAATACCCTACAAGTTTCAAAACGATTGGACCAGGGGGTCCAATTCTATGAGCCCCAAAAGAAGGTGCCCCTATCCATCATTATTTCCTATGGAAGGAAGGCATTTAAAAAGGTGTGCTGTCCCTTTAAATGTGATGGCCAGAACTCTCTTGGAGTTCAATTATGCTTGTCACACCCTGGCTCCGCCCCAATGTCTCCTGGCTCCACCCCCAAAGTCCCCAGATATTTCTTGAATTGGACTTGGCAACCCTACCTGGAGTCTTGTGTTCAGTTTTGGGCACCACATTTTAAAAAGGATATAGACAAGCTGGAACGGGTCCAGAGGAGGGCGACGAAGATGGTGAGCGGTCTGGAGACCAAGTCCTATGAGGAAAGGTTGAAGGAGCTGGGGATGTTTAGCCTGGAGAAGAGGCAGCTGAAAGGTGACAGAATCACCATCTTCAAGTACTTGAAGGGGTGTCATCTAGAGCAGGGGTGGCCAACGGTAGCTTTCTAGAAGTTTTTTGCCTAAACTCCCATCAGACACAGCCATTGACCATGCTGACTGCGGTTGATGGGTGTTGTAGGCAAAAAACATCTGGAGAGCTACCGTTGGCCACACCCTCTCTAGCGGATGGTGTGGAATTGTTTTCTGTGGCCCCAGAAGGTACGACCAGAACCAGTGGGTTGAAATTAAATCAGAAGAGTTTCCGGCTCAACATTAGGAAGAACTTCCTGACCGTTACAGCGGTTCCTCAGTGGAACAGGCTTCCTCGGGAGGTGGTGGGCTCTCTTTCCTTGGAGGGTTTTCAACAGAGGCTAGATGGCCATCTGACAGCAATGAGGATCCTGTGAATTTAGGGGGAGGTGTTTGTGAGTCTTCTGCATTGTGCAGGGGGTTGGACTAGATGACCCTAGAGGTCTCTTCCAATTCTATGACTGTTAAGAGTGGTTCCTCAGTGGAACAGGCTTCCTCCTCAGGAGGTGGTGGGCTCTCTTTCCCTGGAGGTTTTTAAACAGACCCTAGATGGCCATCTGACAGCAATGAAGATTCTGTGAATTTAGGGGGAGGTATTTGTGAGTCTTCTGCATTGTGCAAGGGGTTTGAGTAGATGACCCTAGAGGTCCCTTCCAACTCTATGATTCTATGACAATAATGCTATTCCTTTAGGGGGAGGTGGTTGTGAGTTTCCTGCGTTGTGCAGGGGGTTGGACTAGATGACCCTAGAGGTCCCTTCCAACTCTATGTTTCTATGAAGCACGCCATCTAACACTTTGAAGTACGTGCGATAAAATGCTTCTCCCCACCCCCTTCTTCCTGGAACCAGAAGTGAGGGGGGAGAAGCATTCTCTCGCACGTACTTCAAAGTGTTAGATGGTGCGCTGGCCCCATCGAAACTGGTAAGGCCCAGTTTTGATTCTGTTCTGCTGAGGGAGGGGGGCAGGGCACTGTGGGAGGGGGGCGGGAAGACTGCACAGCACCGCAGGGGATGGGGGGGGGAATTTGGTGCCCCCACCCTGCCGGTCCGGGAGCCGCGGTGGGCGGGCCGGCCCTGGTGCTGGTCCCCGGTACCAAGAAGTTTGGGGACCACTGCCTTAGAGGAGGGCAGGGAGCTGTTTTTGCTGGCAGCGGAGGAGAGGGCTTGCACAGAGGAGAGCAGCAAGGTTGATCAAGGGCCTGGACACCAAGAAGCCCTAGGAGGAAAGGCGGAGGGATTTGGGAAGGTTCTGGGGGTGGGGGGACAGGATGGCTCTCCTGAAGTCTCTGAAGGGCTGTCCCTAAGAGGGGGGGCAGGGAGCTGTTTTTCCTGGCAGCGGAGGAGAGGACTCACAATCATGGGTTTAAATTAAGGATGGGAAGGTACAGAGCTGGATATCAGGAACAACTTTTTTTACAGGAAGAGTCGTTCAGTGGTGGAATCAGCTCCCAAGGGAGGAAGGTGCGTTCCCCCTCGCTGGCAATCTTCAAGCAGCGGCTGGACAAACACAGGTCAGGGATGCTCTAGGCCGGGGGTGGCCAAACTGGCTTAACATAAGAGCCACACAGAATAAACGTCAGATGTTTGAGAGCCCCTAGGAAGGAAGGAAGGCCAATAGATAGGGGGAGGGGGAAAGAAAGCAACTTTCACTTTGAAAGCACTGTCCAAGCTGCCAGCTGGCTTGTCTATAGACAAATGCCTTCTCTAAGCCAGTCAATGATGGGGCCTCAAGAGCCACACGATGGGTGTGAAAGAGCCGCATGGGGGCTCCTGAGCCGCCGTTTGGCCTCCCCTGCTCTAGGCTGACCCTGCATTGAGAAGGGGGTTGGACTAGATGGGCTCTGCAGCCACTTCTATGATTCTGTAAACTTCAGGAGATCGTCCAAACCTGTTTTAACAGATAAACAGGAGTAAGAAGCTAGGTTACCCTGAATAAAACTTTGTTGATCATAAAAGTGCCACTGGACTCAAAGTCTGTTCTGCTAGGAAGCGTAGAGCAGTTAACAATAGGGCATTTGGGAGGTCTGCAGACTGGAAAGCTGAATTATTCCAGAAGGCTTTTTCTATGCAGGCAATAGAGTCACACTGTAATAAATGATTCACAAGGTAAACTTGGGAAAATTATTAGGGACTGTGGTCTGTCCTACCATGCATAGCAGGGGTGGCCAAACTTGCTTAATGTAAGAGCCACATAGTTGAGAACTGCAGGACATGAATATCAGAACTCAGGAAATATCTGGGGACTTTGGGGGTGGAGCCAGGAGACTTTGGGGGAGGAGCCAGGAGCAAGGGTGTGGCCAGCACAATTCAACTCCAAAGGGAGTTCTGGCCACCACATTTAAAGGGACCACACACCTTTTAAATGCCTTCCCTCTATTGAAAATAATGAAGGATAGGGGCACCTTCTTTTGGGGCTCATAGAACTGGACCCCCTGGTCCAATCTTTTTGAAACTTGGGGGGAGGGGGGCTTTTGAGGAAATGCACCTATGCTGAAAATCTGGTGCCTCTACCTCAAAAAATAGGAACCCTCCCCAAACCCCAGATACGCACAGGTTGATTCTCCTTTATACCCTATGGGAACCAGTCTCCATAGGGAATAATGGAGTGCCCCCCCCCCCCGCTTTCTGCTAACCCTGAAGGGGGGGAGAACCTCCAAACCAGAGAATCTCCTGCCCCCAACTGGAGATTTAGACAACCCGAAAGGTGAAAGACTCAGTGAGGCCTACAACCCTCCAGAAGCCCTCTGAGGCCTGGTATAAAGTTTGCAAGAGGCCTGCGTTTCCCAGACAACCTCTGTGATTGGACTGCGGTGAGATTGGAGGGAAAGGAAAGCCCAATCACCATCCAGGGGGGTGGGGCCATGGGAGAGAGCATATAAGGCCCTGTTGCCGGGGTCGGGAATTCAGTCTTCTCTGGGGAGCTGAGTGAGGGGGTGAAGGGCTGCTGCCAGCCGAAGAGGAACACCCTGTCCCATCCAATCCAATCTATCCGAGGATGGTGGTGGGCTGAACTTAGGAGCACCCCCCCCCCCAGGGTTAGGGTTGCCAATCCCCAGGTGGGGACGGGGGATCCCCTGTTTGGAGCCCAACCCCCCCTTCAGGCTCATCAGAAAGTGGGAGGGGGGGAGGGAAATGTCTGCTGGGTGCTCCATTATTCCCTATGGAGACCGATTCATAGAATCCTAGAGTTGGAAGGGACCTCCAGGGTCATCTAGTCCAACCCCCTCCACAATGCAGGAAACTTACAAACACCTCCCCCTAAGTTCACAGGATCCTCATTGCTGTCAGATGGCCATCTAGCCTCAGTTTAAAACCCTCCAAGGAAGGAGACCTCACCACCTCCCGGGAAAGCCTGTGGAAACTTAGAATCATAAAGTTGTAAGGGATCTCCTGGATCATCTAGTCCAACCCCCTGCACAATGCAGAAGACTCACAAAGACCTTCCCTGAATTCACAGGATCATCATCACTCAGTTGGCCATGAAGCCTCTGTTGAAAACCCTCCAAGGAAGGAGAGCCCCCCACCTCCCGAGGAGGAAACCTGTGGAAACTTAGAATCCTAGAGTTGGAAGGGACCTCCAGGGTCATCTAGTCCAACCCCCTGCACAATGCAGGAGACTCATAAATACCTCCCCCTAAGTTCACAGGAACCTCATTGCTGTCAGATGGCCATCCAGCCTCTGATTAAAAACCTCCAAGGAAGGAGAGCCCACCACCTCCCCCTAAATTCACAGGATCCTCATTGCTGTCAGATGGCCATCTAGCCTCAGTTTAAAACCCTCCAAGGAAGGAGACCTCACCACCTCCCGGGAAAGCCTGTGGAAACTTAGAATCATAAAGTTGTAAGGGATCTCCTGGATCATCTAGTCCAACCCCCTGCACAATGCTGAAGACTCACAAAGACCTTCCCTGAATTCACAGGATCGTCATCACTCAGTTGGCCATGAAGCCTCTGTTGAAAACCCTCCAAGGAAGGAGAGCCCCCCACCTCCCGAGGAGGAAACCTGTGGAAACTTAGAATCCTAGAGTTGGAAGGGACCTCCAGGGTCATCTAGTCCAACCCCCTGCACAATGCAGGAAACTCACAAACACCTCCCCCTAAGTTCACAGGATCCTCATTGCTGTCAGGTGGCCATCCAGCCTCTGTTGAAAACCCTCCAAGGAAGGAGAGCCCCCCACCTCCCGAGGAGGAAACCTGTGGAAACTTAGAATCCTAGAGTTGGAAGGGACCTCCAGGGTCATCTAGTCCAACCCCCTGCACAATGCAGGAGACTCACAAATACCTCCCCCTAAGTTCACAGGATCCTCATTGCTGTCAGGTGGCCATCTAGTTTCTGCTTAAAAACCTCCAAGGAAGGAGAGCCCCCCACCTCCCGAGGAGGAAGCCTGTGGAGTCCTAGAGTGGGAAGGGAAGGGAAGGGATTCTATCGCAAGGCCAGTCCCAGGAGGAGAGGGAGCCGGGCGGATTCCTCCTTGAGGAAACACGCTGCTTCCTGCTCTCCCAATCACCAGCCAGCGGCGCCATGGGATGACGACACCAGGGGGGCGCTCCACTCCCAACCAATCACCAGCCAGTGCTGTGAGATGACGACAGCGTGCAGCGCCGAGCACTGTTGGCTGCTGGGAAAGCGAGGCAGGCAGGCGCAGGCAGCGGTGAATGGGAGGTAAGGGCTGCGAGGCGCGGCTGAGCAGAGCTGATGTGTGGGGCTTCCTTCAGGTAGGCGGGCAAGGCTTGGTGTGGCTGCCCTGCGGCCAGGGGGCGCCCCAGGCAGCCGCCTACTCGGAATCACAGAAAACTAGAGCTGGAAGGGACCTCCAGGGTCATCTAGTCGAACCCCCTACACACTGCAGGAAACTCACCAACACCTCCCCCTAAATTCACAGGATCTTCAGTGCTTTCAGATCATAGAATCATAGAGTTGAAGGGACCTCCAGGGTCATCTAAGAACATAAGAACATAAGAGAAGCCATGTTGGATCAGGCCAATGGCCCATCCAGTCCAACACTCTGTGTCACACAGTGGCCAAAATATATATACACTGTGGCTAATAGCCACTGATGGACCTCTGCTCCATATTTTTATCCAATCCCCTCTTGAAACTGGCTATGCTTGCAGTTGCCACCACCTCCTGTGGCAGTGAATTCCACATGTTAATCACCCTTTGGGTGAAGAAGTACTTCCTTTTATCCGTTTTAACCTGTCTGCTCAGCAATTTCATCGAATGCCCACGAGTTCTTGTATTGTGAGAAAGGGAGAAAAGTACTTCTTTCTCTACTTTCTCCATCCCATGCATTATCTTGTAAACCTCTATCATGTCACCCTGCAGTCGACGTTTCTCCAAGCTAAAGAGTCCCAAGCGTTTCAACCTTTCTTCATAGGGAAAGTGCTCCAGCCCTTTAATCATTCTAGTTGCCCTTCTCTGCACCTTCTCTAATGCTATAATATCCTTTTTGAGGTGCGGCGACCAGAACTGCACACAGTACTCCAAATGAGACCGCACCATCGATTTATACAGGGGCATTATGATACTGGCTGATTTGTTTTCAATTCCCTTCCTAATAATTCCCAGCATGGCGTTGGCCTTTTTTATTGCAAACGCACACTGTCTTGACACTTTCAGTGAGTTATCTACCATGACCCCAAGATCTCTCTCTTGGTCAGTCTCTGCCAGTTCACACCCCATCAACTTGTATTTGTAGCTGGGATTCTTAGCCCCAATGTGCATTACTTTGCACTTGGCCACATTGAACCGCATCTGCCACGTTGACGCCCACTCACCCAGCCTCAACAGATCCCTTTGGAGTTCCTCACAATCCTCTCTGGTTCTCACCACCCTGAACAATTTAGTGTCATCCGCAAACTTGGCCACTTCACTGCTCACTCCCAACTCTAAATCATTTATGAACAAGTTAAAGAGCATGGGACCCAGTACCGAGCCCTGCGGCACCCCACTGCTTACCGTCCTCCACTGCGAAGACTGCCCATTTATACTCACTCTCTGCTTCCTATTACTCAGCCAGTTTTTGATCCACAAGAGGACCTGTCCTTTTACTCCATGACTCTCAAGCTTTCTAAGGAGCCTTTGATGAGGAACTTTATCAAAAGCTTTCTGGAAGTCAAGGTAAACAACATCTATCGGGTCTCCTTTGTCCACATGTTTGTTCACCCCCTCAAAGAAATGCAACAGGTTAGTGAGGCAAGATCTTCCCTTGCAGAACCCATGCTGAGTCTTCCTCAACAACCCGTGTTCATCAATGTGCGTTCTCATTCTGTCCTTGATAATGGTTTCTACCAACTTTCCCGGTATTGAAGTCAGACTGACTGGCCTGTAATTTCCCGGATCTCCTCTGGAACCTTTTTTAAAGATGGGGGTGACATTTGCTACCTTCCAGTCCTCAGGAACGGAGGCAGATTTCAATGAAAGATTACAGATTTTTGTTAGAAGATCCACAAGTTCAACTTTGAGTTCTTTCAGAACTCTCGGATGTATGCCATCTGGACCCGGTGACTTATTAGTTTTTAATTTGTCTATCAGTTGTAGGACCTCCTCATTTGTCACCTCAATCTGACTCAGGTCTTTCAACACCCCTTCCAAAATTAGTGGTTCTGGGGCGGGCAAAAAGTTCTCGTCTTCTACAGTGAAGACGGAGGCAAAAATTTCATTTAGCTTCTCAGCCATTTCCCTATCTTCCTTCAATAATCCTTTTACCCCATGGTCATCCAAGGGCCCCACTGCCTCCCTGGCTGGTTTCCTACTTCTAATATATTTGAAGAAAGTTTTATTGTTGGTCTTTATGTTTTTTGCAATATGCTCCTCATAGTCCCTTTTTGCCTGCCTGATCACAGTCTTGCATTTGATTTGCCACAGCCTGTGTTCCCTTTTACTAATCTTACTTGGACTGGTTTTCCACCGCTTAAAGGTGTCCTTCTTACCTTTTACAGCTTCCATTACTTTGTTTGTTAACCACGCAGGCCTTTTCTTATGCCTGTTTGTGCCTTTCCTAACTTGTGGTATGTATTTTATCTGAGCTTCTAGGATTATCGTTTTAAATAGCGTCCAAGCTTCCCCAAGGGTTTTGACCGTATGTTCCTTTCCTTTCAGTTTCCTCCTCACATGCCTCCTCATCTCAGTGTATTTACCCCTTTTAAAGTTAAACGTGGTTGTGGTGGTCTTTTTGGACAACTCCCTATTTATACAAACGGTGAAATCAATAACATTATGGTCACTGCTCCCAAGTGGCGCAATCACTTTTACATCTCTCACCAAGTCTTGGGCATTACTTAGGACCAAATCCAGGATCGCCCCACCCCTGGTAGGTTCTGAGACCATCTGCTCCATAGCACAGTCATTGAGAGCATCAAGAAACTAAATCTCTTTCTCTCGACCAGAACACATATTGACCCAATTAATCTGCGGGTAGTTAAAATCACCTATTACGACACAGTTTTTACGTTTAGCCGCTATCTTTAAGCCTTCCATCATATTATAATCGTCCTCTCTCTTTTGATTTGGTGGGCGATAACAAACTCCCATAGTTAAATTTCCTTTTGGGCCCTCTATTTCAACCCAAAGCATTTCTAAAAGTGAATCTAATTCTCTGATCTCAGTCTTACTGGATCGTATATCCTCTCTGACATACAGAGCCACCCCACTTCCAACCCTTCCCTCCCTATCCTTCCGATATAGCTTATATCCAGGAATCACCGTGTCCCACTGATTCTCCTCATTCCACCAAGTTTCTGAAATTCCCACAATGTCTATGTTTTCTCCCAACACTAAACATTCCAATTCACCAATTTTACTTTGAACACTTCTAGCATTTGCATACAAACATCTATAATTTCCCAGGCGAGCTAGGCCCGCCACCTTCCTCCTGCCGCCTCGAGACTCTGGCAGACAGTCCATATTGTTTGTCACCTTCACAGTGGACAACTCCGGTCCGTTACCCGGTAGAAAAATAGCAGCCAACCCTTCATCTCTTTGAGACGAGTCCTCCCGAACCAGAGACATTTCATCTCCTGTCGGCTTTCCCCCAAGATTTAGTTTAAAAACTGCTCTGCCACCTTTTTGATTTTAAGCGCCAGCAGCCTGGTTCCATCCGGGGACAAGTGGAGACCGTCTCTTTTGTACAGCTCCCGCTTGTTCCAGAAAGCATCCCAGTGCCTAACAAACTTAAACCTTTCCTCCTTACACCATCGTCTCATCCACGCATTGAGACTTCTAATTTGTGCCTGTCTCTCCTGCCCTGCACGTGGAACAGGTAGCACTTCTGAGAAGGCTACCTTGGAGGTCCTGGCCTTAAGTCTCCCGCCTAGCAGCCTAAATTTTTCCTCCAGGACCTCACGACTGCATTTCCCCACATCGTTGGTGCCAACATGCACCACGACCACAGGCTCCTCCCCAGCACTGTCTATCAGTCTATCTACTACACGCGTAATGTCCGCTACCTTCGCACCAGGCAGGCAAGTCACCATACGGTCAGTACGCGGTTTCGCCACCCGGCTGTCTACTTGCCTAAGGATTGAATCACCAACTACCAATACCCCCCCTCTCCCCCTGCTCAGGGATGGTTCCTTGGCGCGAAAGGATTCCCGCTCACCAACCGAAGAAGAGGTCCCTTCTGAGGGCGCATTCCCCTTATCCTCAGCACGGTGCCCTGTTCCCTCTCGACCCTCACGCTCTCTGGCAGCAACAGGGCTGCTACGTTCGGAGCGGGGCTCATCTAATACGCCCCCGAGAGTCTTCCCCAAGTGCCTAACTGACTGTCTCTGCTTCTCCAGGGCAGTCACCTCGGCCTCAAGGGTATGAACTCGTTCCCTGAGGACCAGGAGCTCCTTGCATCGAGCACACACCCAAGACTTCTGTCCTTTGGGCAGATAGTCATACATGTGACACTCAGTGCAAAACACTGGAAAGCCCCCAACCCCCTGCTGGCATTCTATCTTCATTGTATATATATATATTAAAATATACAGTCCTCTTTAAATGCTGTTTAAGTGGCTCCCCTTCTGGCAGGTCAACTTACCTTACCTCAACTTACCTTATTGGGAACTTACCTTATTTGGAGAACAAGGAAGCCAGGGATCTGGGTTCCTGCTCCTTAGGGAGCCCCCAGGCGAACAGCCACAGTCCAAGAGCCCTTTAGCCCTTTGGCAAGGCGCAGCTTAAAATGCAAAGAGGTGGAGCAGAGGCACTCCTCAGCAATCACTCTCAATCAGCAGCAATCACTCTCAATCTCTTTCACCCTTAAGCCAGTCAACCAAAACAAAGAGCAGTTCCCCAGCTATCACACCTTAGAATTTTAGGCAGCCCCACAAACCTTAGAATGAAGTCCTTCCAAACTCAGAAATTCTCAGCAATTTCTCCAGCTGTCTCAGCTATCAGAGCTGCTAGTCCAACCCCCTGCACAAGGCAGGAGACTCACAAACACCTCCCCCTAAATTCACAAGATCTTCAGTGCTTTCAGATCATAGAGTTGAAGGGACCTCCAGGGTCATCTAGTCCAACCTCCTGCACAAGGCAGGAGACTCACAACACCTCCCCCTAAATTCACAGGATCCTCATTGCCAAATCATTAATGATTTGGAGTTGGGAGTGAGCAGTGAAGTGGCCAAGTTTGCGGATGACACTAAATTGTTCAGGGTGGTGAGAACCAGAGAGGATTGTGAGGAACTCCAAAGGGATCTGTTGAGGCTGGGTGAGTGGGCGTCAACGTGGCAGATGAGGTTCAATGTGGCCAAGTGCAAAGTAATGTACATTGGGGCCAAGAATCCCAACTACAAATACAAGTTGATGGAGTGTGAACTGGCAAAGACTGACCAAGAGAGAGATCTTGGGGTCGTGGTAGATAACTCACTGAAAATGTCAAGACAGTGTGCGATTGCAATAAAAAAAGGCCAAGGCCATGCTGGAAATTATTAGGAAGGGAACTGAAAACAAATCAGCCAGTATCATAATGCCTCTGTATAAATCGATGGTGCGGTCTCATTTGGAATACTGTGTGCAATTCTGGTCACAGCATCTCAAAAGAGATATTATAGCATTGGAAAAAGTGCAGAAAAGGGCAACTAGGATTATTACAAGGTTGGAACACTTTCCCTATGAAGAAAGGTTAAAACGCTTGGGGCTCTTTAGCTTGGAGAAACGTCGACTGAGGGGTGATATGATAGATGTTTACAAGATTACACATGGGATAGAGAAGGTAGAGAAAGAAGTACTTTTCTCCCTTTCTCACAATGTGGGCATTCAATGAAATTGCTGAGCAGTCAGTTTAGAACTGATAAAAGAATGACTAACACATGGAATTCATTGCCACAGGAGGTGGTGGCAGCTGCAAGCATTGCCAGCTTCGACATTTGATAAACATGGAGCAGAGGTCCATCAGTGGCTGTTAGCCACAGAGTATTGTTGAAACTCTATGTCTGGAGCAGTGATGCTCTGTATCCTTGGTGATTGGGGGGGAGGGGGCACACTGGGAGGGCTTCTAGTGTCCTGGTCCCACTGATGGACCTCCTGGTGGCTTCTGCTTTTTTTGGCTACTGTGTGACACAGAGTGTTGGACTGGATGGGCCACTGGCCTGATCCAACATGTCTTCTCTTATGTAATGCTGAGTGTTGCATTGGAGGGGCCATTGGCCTGATCCAACATGGCTTTTCTTATGTTGGACTAGATGGGCCATTGGACTGATCCTACATGGCTTCTCTTATGTTCTTATGGACCTCCTGATGGCACCTGGATTTTTTGCCACTGTGTGACACAGAGTATTGGACTGGATGGGCCATTTTTTTTTAGTTTAGTTTATTTGTAATTTGTATCCCGCCCTTCCCACCAGGTGGCTCAGAGCGGCTTATAGCATATAAAATCTAACATAAGAATATAAAAATTTAAACATTTCACACAGTTTACATAGTTAAAACATTAAAAACATATAGCAATCTTATAAAAACTACACTCAGTTTCAAGTGCCGGTTAGTTGTAAGCCAGCCGGAAGAGGACTCTCTTACAGGCCCTGGGGAATTGAGCGAGATCCCGCAGGGCCCTTACCTCTTCCGGCATCTGGTTCCACCAGGAAGGGGCCATTACGGAGAAGGCCCTATCCCTACTAGATTTCAAATGGGCTTCCTTTGGCCCGGGGACAACAAGGAGATTTTGAGTTCCCGATCTCAGTACTCTCTGGGGAACATGTGGGGAGAGACGGTCCCTCAGGAAGGCAGGTCCTAGGCCATATTGGCCTGATCCAACATGGCTTCTCTTATGTTCTTAGGTGACACAGAATGTTGGACTGGATGGGGCCATTGGTCTGATCCAACATGGCTCCTCTTATGTTCTTATGGGACAGAGTGTTGGACTGGATGGCCATTGGCCTGATCCAACATGGCTTCTCTTATGTTCTCATGTGACACAGAATGTTGGACTGGATGGGCCATCGGCCTGATCCAACATGGCTTCTCTTATGTTCTTCTAGTAGTGACGAAAGCCATGAGGAGTTGGTTTTCAGGCTCCCCAAAATCCAGGATCTAATCAAGTGAATCCCACAGTTCAGAAAGGGACCTCCATTGTTTTTGGAGGTGTTGTTCTTCTTACCTAACACTTTACGTCTATTGAAGTGATACATACAGTGGTTAAGAGGTCACCAGTCCCTGTGGTCGTTTTGGGGTCCAGCTCCCCTTAAAAATTAGCCCCTTGCCAGACTGAACCCATGTAAGGAGTGGCTAAGTTTTTAACTTTCTTAGAGCCAAACAGAGATGGCCAACTTTCCCAAAGAACCAGGGAGGTATATCTAAAATCGCTTGGTATGTAATATAGCAAAATGATATGAAACCTGGTCTGCAAGCCACAGCAAACCCTGTTGCGCTGACCTGCCAAGGTGATTCTCAGATGCTCTCCTTGTGATAACCTTACAGTCTCTGTCTCTCCTTCCCTCTAGAAAGAAGTCTGTCTTCATAGCCGAGTCACTCAAGGTATCTTTACCCAGCTGGAGGTGACCCAAGAGCAGGCGAAGGAGATGGAAGAGCAGCACCCAGGAGAACTTGGAGGTGGCACGATATCGAGGAGAGGCCCCCATCGCACCCAAGCTGGGAGTGGTGCTGCCGAATTACAGGAAAACACTGTGCCAGTTATGTCTTTCCAGGTCATGCCTATCTCAGACGTGCATTGCCAACGCTTTCGGCAGTTCCTCTACCGAGAGACGGATGGGCCCCGAGAGGTTTGCAGCCAGCTCCATCGACTCAGCAACTGCTGGCTGAAGCCAGAGAGGCGCTCCAAAAAGGAGATCCTGGACGTGGTGGTCCTGGAGCGGTTCCTCGCCATCCTGCCCCTGGAAGTGCAACGCTGGGTCAGAGAATGTGGGCCAGAGAGCAGCTGCCAGGCGGTGGCCTTGGCTGAAGGCTTCCTGCTGAGTCAGGCCGAGGAGGAGAGGCCGGCAGAGCAGGTGAGGGGGTTCCCTCCAGGTATGTCCCCTTCAAATCACATTCCCTGACCTGATCCTAAAGTTCCCCTGAGAGATATTTGTCCGCGTGGTTTCTTCTTTTGAAAGATATAATACTTACTGGACTCCAGCAAGATATAAATTGTTCTATTTCCCCAAGTGTTAATCCTCCGTATGGGAAATGAACAGCCTCCTTCGGCAGCCTCTTCTACTAGGGAATTTCTTATCCCTCCGGATGTCTCTCCAGGTGCGGATGGAAGGGTGCAGAGTCCAGGGACGGCAAACAAAAATGGGCTCCTGTGTTAAAACAGTGCACAGCTTTAGAAAAGACAGGGAAATGCACTCCTCATACAATTCAGTATCATACATCACAGTGAACTTTGTATGTTTTGTACAACATTAAATATGTAGCTATCTGCAATTACTGTGTTAATACAAAACGTTCAAGAGCAGCTTGGGCTTGTCAGATGCATAAATTGTAGGTCAGAGTGGCCACTTTTGGAACTGTGGAAGACTTTACCGTTCCGTACGAATTCTTGGTGAGGAGGAAATCTTGAAAACGACCTCACTTCTGGTGGAAACGATCGTTGGGCAAAGGACCCCAGGAGCAAGAGACTTCAGGGTCTTTCTAAGAGTTTCATTGTCTCCCAGAGTTTTTTGTCTCGTTAAATATTTCCTTGAGCTCTCTGTTTGAAGGACTTTTGTATTTTAGAGTGGACTCGTTTAATGAGATATGGACTGAGTAACCTACTTCTGGAGACAAAAGACTTGAACATAAGAACATAAGAGAAGCCATGTTGGATCAGGCCAACGGCCCATCCAGTCCAACACTCTGTGTCACACAGTGGCAAAAAATTTTATATATACACACACAATGTGGCTGATAGCCACTGATGGACCTGTGCTCCATATTTTTATCTAAACCCCTCTTGAAGGTGGCTATACTTGTGGCCGCCACCACCTCCTGTGGCAGTGAATTCCACATGGTAATCACCCTTTGGGTGAAGAAGTACTTCCTTTTATCCGTTTTAACCTGTCTGCTCAGCAATTTCATCGAATGCCCACAAGTTCTTGTATTGTGAGAAAGGGAGAAAAGTACTTCTTTCTCTACTTTCTCCATCCCATGCATTATCTTGTAAACCTCTATCATGTCACCCCACAGTCGACGTTTCTCCAAGCTAAAGAGCTCCAAGCGTTTCAACCTTTCTTCATAGGGAAAGTGCTCCAGCCCTTTAATCATTCTAGTTGCCCTTTTCTGGACTTTCTCCAATGCTATAGTATCCTTTTTGAGGTGCGGCGACCAGAACTGCACACAGTACTCCAAATGAGACTGCACCATCGATTTATACAGGGGCATTATGATACTGGCTGATTTGTTTTCAATTCCCTTCCTAATAATTCCCAGCATGGCGTTGGCCTTTTTTATTGCAAACGCACACTGTCTTGACATTTTCAGTGAGTTATCTACCACGACCCCAAGATCTCTCTCTTGGTCAGTCTCTGCCAGTTCACACCCCATCAACTTGTATTTGTAGCTGGGATTCTTGGCCCCAATGTGCATTACTTTGCACTTGGCCACATTGAACCGCATCTGCCACGTTGACGCCCACTCACCCAGCTTTTTGTATTGACGTTTTGTATTTATGGAGTCATTGCATATAGTTTCATATTTGTTGTTGTTGTTCAGTCGCAGTTGAGTCCGACTCTTTGCGACCCCATGGACAAAGTCATGCCAGGCCCTCCTGTCTTTTACCATCCTCCAAAGTCTGCTAGTTTCATATTTACTGCTGTATAAAACATATAAAGTCCACTGTGATATAAGGTGTTGAACTGTATGAGGAGTACATTTTCCTGTATTCCATATAGCTGAGTATGGGAGTGGGGCGGGAAACATTGCTCACTCTCTTCCATTCCATCTCTTTCCATTCTCCCTGGCTGCTGATCCAGGTGTGGGGACCATCCGTGGAGAGAGACGCAGCATTCCCCGAGGCGGAAGAAGCTTCCCTGGAGCGAGAGCAGAGGGCGCACACTCAGGAGGGTGCCCAAGATGCCCTCTCCTGTGGTAAGGACCCATTTTGCCTGCATGCGATTGGGGTGCCCTGTGAATGGGATGGGTAGAGAGTTCAGGACAGGGAAAGAATTAAATACTTCTTCACATAACAAACAGCACTCAATGCCTACGACCTGTGATTCTTCTTGAAGGGGATTGGAGAAAATTATAGAGATGGTACATTCCTCCCATTCATTGAAATTCTCATATCTCACCTTCCTTCCATAAAAGGAAGTCAAGGTGACTCAAGAAAGAAAAGAAAAGGCAGACAGACCTGGGCAGAGCTATTCCACCTGGTGGGCACAGGGAGCCTCTGCCTCTTGGGGCAGCACTGAGCGCTGAAAGCCAGTTCCTAGGGGCCAGGAATCATGGGGAAATGTGGCTTCTGTGCCCAGGCTTATAGGGGCACTGGGCAGGCCCTGCGGGGAATAGGATGCTGAGGTAGGAATGAGAGGCTGTGGTCTGGCACCCCAGGAGATCGGGGGGAGGCCTTAGCTTGACGCTGATATTACCCTGGCTTCTCCAGAAACGCTCAAGTGATGTCTGGTTTTTGGCTGAATGTGATGGTGACATGTCATGTGCTGTCATTTCCAGTCCCTTTTCCCACCACTAAACCTGACCTGAAGGCCCAGCAAGCAGGAGAACGGGATTCCTGGGCTTTTGGTCTGATCCAGCAGGGATTCTGTGACCTTTGAACTCCAGAGTTCATAGGGCATATTTTAAGTCTCACAGAAGCCTGAAATATGTTGGTGGCCTGTGTCACCCCTGAGGCTCATGCGTACTTCTCTTCTGCCTCTCCCAGAATTGAGTAAAAGAATGTGTTGCGTGTACGCAGGGCAAGGTTTCAGCCTCCTGGGAAGGGAGTGTGTGAAGAGGGGAACAAACCAGCCAATGGAGTAGGAAGTCACGACAGACACCCTTCCTTGTTTCTTCTTTCTCCTTCCTCCACAGGTAGCGGAGAGATGCTGTTGAGTCCTCATCTGTTTGGGGGTGTGGAAACAGTTCAGGTAGGGGAGATAAACAGGGAACAGCCTGGGGGGGGGCTTTTGCTCCTGCGGTTTCTACAATGGTCCAGGAGAGAGAGGCTGTCCCCAAGTCAAGCCATACATCCTGTACCCTTTAGACCAGTCCCTTCCAGTGTGCAGTCTCTGAGAACTAAATCTGCTTGTTCTTTCAGCGTCCCTTTTCCTTTGACGAGGTGTCTGTCCGTTTCACTCCAGCAGAATGGGCCCTGCTGGATCCAGGCCAGAGAACTCTCTACAGGGAAGTCATGCGGGAGAACTATTGGAGCGTCATCTCTCTGAGTAAGGAAGATCTTCCACCAGTGCCAAAGTTAGAACTTGAACAGCAGTACATCATTTTGAGGACTTTCCAGCTCCTTGCCAGTGTTGTGGCCTTCACCCAAGCCAGAGAAATTGTCCTGGTCAGAGGCCAGAGACAAAGGTGGGGATGAGAGACTGGTATGTAGCAGCTGCAGGCCAATAAGCTCCCTCCCCCCTCCGATCCCAGCGCTTGCTTTAGACATCACAGCTGAAGGCAGGGACACAGGCAAGTAGGAAGCACCCACCACCTCCGCAAACGCAGCGCTTTGCGAGCGCCGGCTGTGGAGAGGGCAGCGTGCTTCCTACTTCCCTGTGTTCCTGCCTTCAGCTGTGATGTCTAAAGCAAGCGCTGGGATCGCTCCCTCCCCCCTCCGATCCCAGCGCTTGCTTTAGACATCACAGCTGAAGGCAGGAACACAGGGAAGTAGGAAGCACGCTGCCCCCTCCGCGGCCGGCGCTTGCGAAGCGCTGGGGCCACGTGGAGCGATCCCACGCTTGCCTGAAGAAGATGGAGCCAGGCAAGCCTGTGCCGGGGAAGCGCCGGATCGGAAGAAGAGGCAGCAGATCGCCCCCTCGCCCCCCGAAGGTACGTACCTTCGGACCATAAGACGCACACACTTTCCCCCCCACTTTTTTGGGGGGAAAAGTGCGTCTTATGGTCCGAAAAATACGGTATTTAATGTTCATGAAATGTCTGGCATTAGGTGGTACCTCTCCTTACAGCATATGTATTCCAGCTGTAGCCTAAGTTACTCAACATAGTGCAGTTCATCAGAAGAAAGCAAGAAACATCCAAGTGCACCAGCATGGCATGAGCATAAAGTCTGCATTTCTCTGGTCTATACCGGTATTATATTTTCCACCCCTCTAGGATCAGGTGGCTCCAATGAGCCAATCAAGGGTCCTCCAAGACGAATCTTCCAGAGGCTGGCAGCACCATTCCCCTCCCCCCTCCATCCTGATTACACAGCGGGATTAATCTCACAGTTAACCCATTACCAGAGTCTTGAGTCTGGCCTTGAAAGAGATAAGGATGTTAGCTGCAGGGAGAGTCAAATCATGAACACCTGCAAGGCAGACCAGGCCGCTTAAGAATCCCGTTACGCCTTGCGGCGAAGTGGGGTGCTTTGCCTCACAGATCCATCCCACTTGTACCAGTTGAAATTATGGGCTATGATCTCGACCACGGTTCCATCCTCCCAGAAGAATTTTTACTCTTGAATTTCTTTCCTTCCCCATATAAAAATGATGTCTCTCTCCCTCTCTCTTTTTTTGTGTGCGTGTGCCAAAGACCGAAGTGTAAGAGAGACGTTGGTGGAGAAAGACAAGAGTCTTGCATCTGAAGAAAGGCTGGAGGGTTTCTCAGGAGGATCCCAAAAACATGTTTCCTTTCCAAAGGAGGTTACTGACAGTGAGTACCTTTCACAGTTATGTCAAGAGAACAGGCAAGGAATAACCATGGAAATTTTTGATTAACTTCTGAGCAATATTTGGCTTCGTACAGTCCTATAGCCTGCTGGGTAAGGAGGCCTTTTGGGAACTGGGATTTGGAGGGTCAGGAGTTCCTTCTGAGCCAGAGCTGTGGCTCTTGAGGGGATGAGGGATCCTTAAATATAATATATCCTAGGTACGTTGGGGGGGGGGGGGGTTATGTCTGGAGGAGGTGAAAGGGCCATCAATCCTTTCTTCCTGAAGTCACATTGGTGCTTTGGGATCTTACCTGCCCCCTCAGGCATTAATGGGATCTCTTTATTCCAGCAGAGGATGATCAGAAGAATGAAGAGGGTGATGAACTTGATCAGCAGTTGCCAGAAGGAGTTAAGAATGAAGACTTGAGAGAAAACATGAGGAGTCGAGGCAGACCTAAGAGAATGAAAGTCAGGCTTATAATTGAGAAAAGAGATGTAAGAGGGCGTATTGTACATTTTCACAATCAGAGAATAATGAAGGCAAATACATCCATTCAATGTGGAAAGTATTTCAAAAGTAGATCGGAGTTCTTTGTGCACCAAAGAACCCACAGAGGCGAGAAACGCTTTGGCCATCTTCAAGAACATAGAAAAAGCCATCATAGAACCCACACAGGAGAGAAGCCTTTTGAATGCTCAGTGTGTGGAAAGAGATTCAGTCACAGTGCCAGTCTTCAAAGGCATCAGAGAACCCACACAGGGGAGAAACCTTTTGAATGCTCAGAGTGTGGAAAGAGATTCAGTCACAGTGCCAGTCTTCAAAGTCATCAGAGAACCCACACAGGGGAGAAGCCTTTTGAATGCTCAGAGTGTGGAAATAGATTCAGTCAAAGTGCCAGTCTTCAAAGGCATCAGAGAACCCACACAGGGGAGAAGCCTTTTGAATGCTCAGAGTGTGGAAAGAGATTCAGTCAGAGTGACAATCTTCAAAAGCATCAGAGAACCCACACAGGAGAGAAAACTTTTGAATGCTCAGCGTGTGGAAAGAGATTCAGTCGGAGTGGCAATCTTCAAAGCCATCAGAGAACCCACACAGGGGAGAAACTTTTTGAATGCTCAGAGTGTGGAAAGAGATTCAGTCAAAGTGCCAGTCTTCAAAGGCATCAGAGAACCCACACAGGGGAGAAACCTTTTGAATGCTCAGCGTGTGGAAAGAGATTCAGTCGGAGTGGCAATCTTCAAAGCCATCAGAGAACCCACACAGGGGAGAAACTTTTTGAATGCTCAGAGTGTGGAAAGAGATTCAGTTGGAGTGGCGATCTTCAAAGGCATCAGAGAACCCACACAGGGGAGAAACCTTTTGAATGCTCAGAGTGTGCAAAGAGATTCAGTGACAGTGGCTATCTTCAAAAGCATCAGAGAACCCACACAGGGGAGAAACCTTTTGAATGCTCAGCGTGTGGAAAGAGATTCAGTCGGAGTGGCAATCTTCAAAGCCATCAGAGAACCCACACAGGGGAGAAACTTTTTGAATGCTCAGAGTGTGGAAAGAGATTCAGTCAAAGTGGCAGTCTTCAAAGGCATCAGAGAACCCACACAGGGGAGAAACCTTTTGAATGCTCAGCATGTGGAAAGAGATTCAGTCGGAGTGGCAATCTTCAAAGCCATCAGAGAACCCACACAGGGGAGAAACTTTTTGAATGCTCAGAGTGTGGAAAGAGATTCATTCACAGTGGCAGTCTTCAAAGGCATCAGAGAACCCACACAGGGGAGAAACCTTTTGAACGCTCAGAGTGTAAAAAGAGATTCACTCACAGTGGCCATCTTCAAAGGCATCAGAGAACCCACATAGAGGAGAAGCCTTTTGAATGCTCAGAGTGTGCAAAGAGATTCAGTTGGAGTGGCGATCTTCAAAGGCATCAGAGAACCCACACAGGGGAGAAACCTTTTGAATGCTCAGAGTGTGCAAAGAGATTCAGTGACAGTGGCTATCTTCAAAAGCATCAGAGAACCCACACAGGGGAGAAACCTTTTGAATGCTCAGAGTGTAGAAAGAGATTCAGCCAGAGTGGCGGTCTTCAAAGGCATCAGAGAACCCACACAGGGGAGAAACCTTTTGAATGCTCAGAGTGTGGAAAGAGATTCAGTGACACTGGCTATCTTCAAAAGCATCAGAGAACCCACACAGGGGAGAAACGTTTTGAATGCTCAGAGTGTGGAAAGAGATTCAGTCAGAGTGGCAGTCTTAAAAGCCATCAGAGAACCCACACAGGGGAGAAACCTTTTGAATGCTCAGAGTGTGGAAAGAGATTCAGTTACAGTGCCAGTTTTCAAAGCCATCAGAGAACCCACACAGGGGAGAAACCTTTTGAATGCTCAGAGTGTGGAAAGAGATTCAGTCAAAGTTGCCATCTTCAAAGCCATCAGAGAACCCACATAGGGGAGAAGCCTTTTGAATGCTCAGAGTGTGGAAAGAGATTCAGTAACAGTGGCCATCTTCAAAGACATCATAGAACCCACACAGGGGAGAAGCCTTTTGAATGCTCAGAGTGTGGAAAGAGATTCAGTCACAGTACCAGTCTTCAAAGGCATCAGAGAAACCCACACAGGGGAGAAACCTTTTGAATGCTCAGAGTGTGGAAAGAGATTCAGTCACAGTACCAGTCTTCAAAGTCATCAGAGAACCCACACAGGGGAGAAGCCTTTTGAATGCTCAGAGTGTGGAAATAGATTCAGTGAAAGTGCCAGTCTCCAAAGGCATCAGAGAACCCACACAGGGCAGAAGCCTTTTGAATGCTCAGAGTGTGGAAAGAGATTCAGTCACAGTGACAATCTACAAAAGCATCAGAGAACCCACACAGGGGAGAAACCTTTTGAATGCTCAGCATGTGGAAAGAGATTCAGTCGGAGTGGCAATCTTCAAAGCCATCAGAGAACCCATACAGGGGAGAAACTTTTTGGATGCTCAGAGTGTGGAAAGAGATTCAGTCAAAGTGGCAGTCTTCAAAGGCATCAGAGAACCCACATAGGGGAGAAACCTTTTGAATGCTCAGAGTGTGGAAAGAGATTCAGTCAAAGTGGCCGTCTTCAAAGGCATCAGAGAACCCACACAGGGGAGAAACCTTTTGAACGCTCAGAGTGTAAAAAGAGATTCACTCACAGTGGCCATCTTCAAAGGCATCGGAGAACCCACATAGGGGAGAAGCCTTTTGAATACTCAGAGTGTGGAAAGAGATTCAGTCGGAGTGGCGATCGTCAAAAGCATCAGAGAACCCACACAGGGGAGAAGCCTTTTGAATGTTCAGAGTGTGGAAAGAGATTCAGTCGGAGTGGCAATCTTCAAAGCCATCAGAGAACCCACATAGGGGAGAAGCCTTTTGAATGCTCAGAGTGTGGAAAGAGATTCAGTCAAAGTGGCCGTCTTCAAAGGCATCAGAGAACCCACACAGGGGAGAAGCCTTTTGAACGCTCAGAGTGTAAAAAGAGATTCACTCACAGTGGCCATCTTCAAAGGCATCGGAGAACCCACATAGGGGAGAAGCCTTTTGAATACTCAGAGTGTGGAAAGAGATTCAGTCGGAGTGGCGATAGTCAAAAGCATCAGAGAACCCACACAGGGGAGAAGCCTTTTGAATGTTCAGAGTGTGGAAAGAGATTCAGTCGGAGTGGCAATCTTCAAAGCCATCAGAGAACCCACACAGGGGAGAAATCTTTTGAATGCTCAGAGTGTGGAAAGAGATTCAGTCACAGTGGCCATCGTCAAAAGCTTCAGAGAACCCACACAGGGGAGAAACCTTTTGAATGCTCAGAGTGTGAAAAGATATTCAGTCACAGTGCCAGTCTTCAAAGCCATCAGAGAATCCACACAGGGGAGAAGCCTTTTGAATGCTCAGAGTGTGGAAAGAGATTCAGTCGGAGTGGCGGTCTTAAAAGGCGTCAGAGAACCCACACAGGAGAAACCTTTTGAATGCTCAGTGTGTGGAAAGAGATTCAGTCACATTGACCATCTTAAAAGCCACCAGAGAGCCCACACAGGCAGGAAAACTTGAATGCTCAGAGTGTGGAAAGAAATTCAGTAACAGTGGCCATCTTCAAAGCCATCATAGAACCCACACAAGGGAGAAACCTTTTGAATGCTCAAAGTGTGGAAAGAGATTCAGTCAAAGTGGCCATCTTCAAAGGCATCAGAGAATCCACACAGGGGAGAAAACGTTTGAATGCTCAGAGTGTGGAAAGAGATTCAGTTACAGTGGCCATCTTAAAAGCCATCAGAGAGCCCACACAGGCGGGAAAACTTAAATGCTCAGTGTGTGGAAAGAAATTCAGTCAGAGTGGCCATCTTAAAAGTCATCAGAGAGCCCACACAGGGGAGAAACCTTTTGAATGCTCAGAGTGTGGAAAGAGATTAAGTCACATTGGCCATCTTAAAAGCCATCAGAGAGCCCACACAGGCGAGAAAACTTTTGAGTGCTCAGAGTATGGAAAGGGATTCAGCATGGCGGTCTTTGACATCTAAGACTCCAGAGAATTAGAAATCATGGAAAATCTTAGTTCATTGAAAGACTTCTTGAAAACATGAATCTACACAGAATTTTGGCCCTCAGCAGGCAGACATGTTAAAAATAGGCTATTGAAGGAGCTTGAGCCATATTTGAAGCCCTCAAGTACATCCCACTATCCACATGGTGTTAACGAAATGTCTACCCTTTCCAGGCAGCTGGCAACTCATGATTAAGTGTTACGTTATGAGCAGGAGAAAACAAAACTCATTTACGGGAGGGTCATAGCTCCTTAAAGAGATGATTATTTGTTTCATGTAAATGTGACGTTTTGTTTGCAGTGGTTTCTGGAAGTTTTTATGCGTTAAGCTCCAATAAATGTGTGAAAGGTTGGTGTGGTATGTCTTTTTTCAGTCCTTTTGCAGGTTGTTGAAAGTAAACCTGTCCTGACCTGGATAGCCCAGGAGGCAAGCCTGATCTTCAGATGTCGGAAGCTAAGCAGCAGTCAACTCTGGCAAGTACGTGGATGGGAGACCTCCAGGAAATATCTGCAGTCGGGAGTATAGGGGCAGGCTTTATTCAGCCACTTCTCTGAATATCCTCTATGCCCCTAGTAGGGGTCAGTCACTGTAGGTCACCCTAATCTCCAGGTGCAGAAACGCACACAACCACATGCATAATAAATAAATAGAAGAAGAAGAAAAATTCTCTTGCAGATGCTTGAAACCCACACTATGGGCATGACATGATATTCGTGAATGAATGAGACCAACCCAATTCTCCCGTGTTCATGAGGTCGGTCAGTTGAAGAGTGTTGGGTTTAGACTTGGAGGGTCTGGGTTCAAATCCAAGGTAAGAACATTAAAAAAGTAAGAGCATAAGAGAAGTCATGTTGGATCACTGTGCGAAAAAAAAAAACCCAGGCTCCATCAGGAGGTCCATTAGTGGGGCCAGGACAGTAGAAGCCCTCCCACTCTGCCCCCCCTCCCAAGCACCAAGAATACAGTGCATCACTGCTCTAGACAGAGAGTTTCAACAATATGCTGTGGCTAATAGCCACTGACGGACCTCTGCTCCATATGCTTATCCAATCCCCTCTTGAAGCTGGCTATGCTTGAAGAAGTACTTTTATAAGTTCTAGCCCAACTGCTCAGCAATTTTATTGAATGTCCACGAGTTCTCATATTGTGAGAAAGGAAGAAAAGTCCTTCTTTCTCTACCTTCTCTATCTCATACATAATATTGTAAACCTCTGTCAGGTCCCCCCTCAGTCAATGTTTCTTTAAGCTAATGAAGCTCTGTGGATGCCCTTTAGCCAGTCATATTTTCAGCCTAAAAGATCGTCTTTGACTTTCTTTCTCTCACTCCTCCGCAAGCAGCTGGTGGTCTGCCCTTGAGTCGGTCTTAGTTCTCTCAGAGCTGTTCTCCCAAGAGCAGTTCTCTGAGAGCTCTCTCAGCCCCAGGGTGACATTTGTGGGGAGGGGGAGGGATGGAAATTGTAAGCTTCTAGGAGACTCCAAGAGAACGGCAGGGTATAAATCTAAAACTTTCTTCCTTATTACCTTTTGGGAGCTCCTGTGATTAGGGGGGTCTTGACTAAAAGAAAACCCACATTATTTACTAAAGGAAAATATGTTTGACAGAAATTTGGCGACTGCATACCAAATGTTCAAGGCTGTGCTCAACTTTCGGGGCTTCTCTTTTGTTTGATTTTTACCCATAGGGATAATTTATTAGCTGCCATTCTGTGAAGCATCTGTTTGGCATGCAGAAGGTCCCAGATTCCATCCCCGGCATCTCCAGTTGAAAGGACCAGGCAGGAAGTGATGGGAAAGACCTCAGCCTGAGACCCTGGAGAGCCATGGAGAGGGTCCATAGCTCAGTGGCAGAGCATCTGCTCGGCATGCAGAAGGTCCCAGGTTCAGTCCCCAGCATCTCCCAGTTAAAAGGACCAGGCAGGAGGTGATGGGAAAGACCTCAGCGTGAGACCCCGCAGAGCCATGGAGAGGGGCCATAGCTCAGTGGCAGAGCATCTCCTCGGCATGCAGAAGGTCCCAGGTTCTGTCCCCAGCATCTCCCAGTTAAAAGGACCAGGCAGGAGGTGATGGGAAAGACCTCAGCCTGAGACCGTGGAGAGCCATGGAGAGGGGCCATAGCTCAGTGGCAGAGCCTCTGCTTGGCATGCAGAAGGTCCCAGGTTCAGTCCCCAGCATCTCCCAGTTAAAAGGACCCGGCAGGAGGTGATGGGAAAGACCTCAGCGTGAGACCCCGGAGAGCCATGGAGAGGGGCCATAGCTCAGTGGCAGAGCATCTGCTCGGCATGCAGAAGGTCCCAGGTTCAGTCCCCAGCATCTCCCAGTTAAAAGGACCAGGCAGGAGGTGATGAGAAAGACCTCAGCCTGAGATCATGGAGAGCCATGGAGAGGGGCCATAGCTCAGTGGCAGAGCCTCTGCTTGGCATGCAGAAGGTCCCAGGTTCAGTCCCCAGCATCTCCCAGTTAAAAGGACCAGGCAGGAGGTGATGGGAAAGACCTCAGCGTGAGACCCCGGAGAGCCATGGAGAGGGGACATAGCTCAGTGGCAGAGCCTCTGCTTGGTGTGCAGAAGGTCCCAGGTTCAATCCTCGGCATCTCCAGTCAAAAGGACTGTGATGGAACCGGCCCGATTCTGCCTTCAGACCCGGTCCCGTCAACTCCCTATTGAGTCGCCAACTCCTGGAGGGAGTTATTTCTCCTCCTGCCACTTGGGCTCGCTGCCACCACCTGCTCAGTCTAGGGGTTCAGATTGAGAGGAACAGGACTCCCAATCCCCCTCTCCAGCTATGAGGCCAGGCCTCAAGGCCCTCTGCCACCCAGTACTTGGGTATCACAGAGGCCACAGCACGTCTTCGGGGAACCCCTGGAGGATTGGCACCTTATCCAACTGCATGCCTTCCCCCTTTCCCGGGGCCCCTTTCTTAAAGCAGCGTGGTCTAAGGCGGTTGGGGATCTATGTGGTACAGAGTTTGACTGCCAGCATTCAAAACAGCAAAAATATTTTATTAAAAGAGAAAAAGAAAAGAAAAACAGAACAAAAACAGTTGCATATAAAAAGTTGCCACAGCACAGAACCCGCACAGCAAACAGCATGACAAAGCAAAGGTGGTTATAAATGCATCCTACTGTCCCTGGTCTAAACTTGCCCTGCCTTGGGGATGACTTACTTGGTCTGACTGCCTGGGGGCCTCCTTTTCCTGAGCAGGCCTATCCCACAGGCAGGAGCCCCCATGCTCACAACCTCCTCCTTCGAGCACTAGCTGAGAACTGAACGTTTCTTCCTGGTTAACTCAAATGCAAAGAACAAAAGAACTTCCTGCCGCTCTAGGAGGCTTTCCCCCTAGAGTTTCTGGTTTGGCTCTGGAAGGGAGGGGGGGGGTTGGAGGGAGGCTAGGCCAAAGCCTGCTTAGCAGTTTCATGTTCCCTCCCAACTAAGATGGCGTTTCTCCACACATCCCCCTCCTTAAATTCTCAGCCGGAGGGGTTGCCTCCTACAGAGGTGACCCCGTAGCAGAATCCAACCAAACAAGGAGAAACCCATTAACCAAAATATTACACATTCAGGTATTTCTCCAATACATGAAGGCTGACATCTTCAGCAGCACCATCCCTTCTGGACAGAAAGTTGCATTGCTGCAATCGGAAGGAATGTCCAATCTTTAAGATGTACTCCTCCATCTCCCAGGACCACCTCTGGAGTTTGGTGCTCTCCCTCAGTTGCTGCTGTTGCTGGGATGAGTGGTCCATCAAAGGAGGAAATTCCTGGCCCCACATATGAGGTTGGAAACTGCCCAGTTCCCACACAGTTGCTTCTTCTTTATCCTTCATTGGTGGAATGTTCCCTCTGTCCACTCTGACCTCCCAGAAAACCACCTCGGGGGCTCCAAATAATTGCTGTCCCAGCTTCTTTTTGTCTCCTTCCTTCCTACCTATATGCAACACCATGGACCTTGCAGAGAATGGCTGTGGTATATTCACCTGCACCACTTTAACTGCCTTTCCCGTCTTCTCCATAGCCACCACATAAGTAGCATCGTCTAGGTCATCCACAATCATATGGGGTCCCTCCCATTCCACTTTCCGTTCACCAGTATGAAGTGGCAGGAAAATCATCACCCTATCCCCTGTCTCAGCTTCTGAGAACTCCACTTTCTGGTCCCTTGCCACCTCACACCGTGGTTCCAGCTTAGGGTCACTTTGAACCTCAGACAGGAACATTCCTGGCTCCCCCAGACTTTCTATCATCTGTGCCTTCAAGCTACCCCGAGTCCCACTGTTTCCAGAATCCTCAGAAAGGGTTTGGCTTGGGTTCTCAGTCCCCTCGGTTGGTTTTTCAGCACTACCCAACTGACCCCCCTCCTGCCTGGAAGGTCCCACAGCTTCCCAGGACTCCTGTCTGCCCTGCTTCAAGACAACCTGTTCTGAGAGAGTCTCGGAAGATCCCACTTCCTGATCCACAGCTACTTGGTGAACCGGTTCCAACCTAAGGTCACTCAGGACCCCCTTCTGGAACCGCTCCCGTTCCCCCAAGCCTTCAGCTATGTGCTCCTCTGAGCCCACATTAGCCTTGCTGCTCTCAGAACCTCCTGTGAAATCTCCACTCTCCTCCTCTGTCTCTTCAGGATGCACATCCTTTACGCTAGACAGGTTCCCTTCCTCGCTAGGAACATCTACAGCCTCTTGCTGCACTTGGGGAAAGCTACACCCCTCTTCCCCTTGGGAACACCCTCCTCCAGGGCTCGAGACAGGCTGGTCCTCCCCCTCCTGGGTGACTGCCCTCTCTTCGTCCTCAGTAACCTCGGCTATTTCCCCCTCCCTGGTTGGTGGTGAGGTGGCTTCCCTAAAGTTGCCTTCCTCCTCCCACTTTCCTCTGTCAGAGTCCTCTTCCGCAATGAGATTAATAGACTTGTTTTCCCAGAGCCTCCTTAGTACTCCATGTGTTGAGGACACCGTTATCAAAGTTTACTTTATCATCTTCAGATGTTTTGGGAACAAACTTGTTTACAGCATTTTTGTGCAACTATGCAGTCACATAACAAGATATTGACTCCACACATACTTTTGCTGCTAAGTTTATCCGGCCAGCCTCTAATTAGTACCAAATATGTTTTCCCAGATAAGTTCATTCGTCGGCCAACCGTCCCTTTTTATTAGAGAAATACGGGCCCTTCAATAAGAACAGTCATATAGAAACATCATATATATAAAAATCCAACACACCCCTCATCCAGATCACAAGCAATACTCCCTCTAAGCCAGGGGTGTCAAACATGCGGCACGGGGGCCGAATCAGGCCCTAGGAGGCCTCCTATCAGGCCCCCAAGCAACTGGCTGTCTTCTGCTTCCTTCTCCCTCTGTCTTTCTCCCTTCTGCATCACAGCTTGCTCTGCATGGCTTGCTCAATTGTACAGGAGCTTCAGAGCAAAACCTCTGTTTTCTCCATATTTTCCTAGGAGGAAAGGCTGAGGGATTGGGAAGCTTCAGGGGGGGGGGGGGACAGGATGGCTCTCTTGAAGTCTCTGAAGGGCTGTCCCCTAGAGGAGGGCAGGGAGCTGTTTTTCCTGGCAGCGGAGGAGAGGACTTATGATCATGGGTTTAAATTAAGGATGGGAAGGTACAGAGCTGGATATTAGGAACAACTTTTTTTACAGGGCCGTTCAGTGGTGGAATCAGCTCCCAAGGGAGTGGTGTGTTCCCCCTCGCAGGCAATCTTCAAGCAGCGGCTGGACAAACACAGGTCAGGGATGCTCTAGGCCAGGGGTGGCCAAACTGGCTTAAGATAAGAGCCACACAGAATAAACATCAGATGTTTGAGAGCCCCAAGGAAGGAAGGAAGGCCAACAGATAGGGGGAGGGGGAAAGAAAGCAACATTCATTTTAAAAGCACTGTCCAAGCTGCCAACTGGCTTGTCTTGGAGAAGTGGTTTCTATAGACAAATGCCTTCTCCGAGCCAGTCGATGATGGGGGCTTCAAGAGCCACACGATGGGTGTGAAAGAGCCGCGTGGGGGCTCCTGAGCTGCAGTTTGGCCTCCCCTGCTCTAGGCTGACCCTGCATTGAATAGGGGGTTGGACTAGATGGGCTCTGCGGCCACTTCTAACTCTATGATTCTATAAACTTCAGGAGATCGTCCAAACCTGTTTTAACAGATAAACAGGAGTGACAAGCTAGGTTACCCTGAATAAAACTCTGTTGCCACTGGACTCAAAGTCTGTTCTGCTAGGAAGCGTAGAGCAGTTAACAATAGGGCCTTTGGGAGGTCTGCAAACTGTAAAGCTGAATTATTCCAGAAGGCTTTTTCTATGCAGGCAATAGAGTCACACTGTAATAAATGATTCACAAGGTAAACTTGGGGAAATTATTAGGGACTGCGGTCTGTCCTACCATGCATAGCAGGGGTGGCCAAACTTGCTTAATGTAAGAGCCACAAAGAATAAATGTAAGATGTTTGAGAGCTGCAAGACATGAATATCAGAACTCAGGAAATATCTGGGGACTTTGGGGGTGGAGCCAGGAGACTTTGGGGATGGAGCCAGGAGCAAGGGTGTGGCCAGCACAACTGAACTCCAAAGGAAGTTCTGGCCCTCACGTTTCAAGGGACCGTGTTCCTTTTAAATGCCTCCCCTCCGTTTAGAATTATGAAGGAGAGGGGCACCTTCTTTGGAAGCTCACAGAATTGGACCCCCTGGTCCAATCTTTTTGAAACTTGGAGGGAGGGGGGCTTTTGAGGAAATGCACCTATGCTGAAAATCTGGTGCCTCTACCTCAAAAAACAGGCCCCCTCCCCAAACCCCAGATACCCACAGATTGATTCTCCTCTATACCCTATGGGAACCAGTCTCCATAGGGAACAATGGAGTGCTCCCCTCGCTTTCTGCTAACCCTGAAGGGGGAGAGGGCCTCCAAACCAGGGAATCTCCTGCCCCCAACTGGAGATTTAGACAACCCAAAAGGTGAAAGACTCAGTGAGGCCTACAACCCTCCAGAAGGCCTCTGAGGCCTGCTATAAAGTTTGCAAGAGGCCTCCGTTTCCCAGGCAACCTCTGAGCCCTGTGATTGGACTGGGGTGAGATTGGAGGGTAAGGAAAGCCCAATCACCATCCTGGGGGGCGGAGCCATCCCACCCCTGTTGCCGGGGGTGGGAATTCAGTCTTCTCCAGGGAGTGAGGGGGTGAAGGGCTGCTGCCAGCTGAAGGGGAACACCCTTTCCCATCCCATCCAATCTATCCGAGGACGGTGGTGGGCTGAATTTAGGAGCACCACCCCCCGGATTACGGTTGCCAATCCCCAGATGGGGGCAGGGGATCTCCCAGTTTGGAGCCCAACCCCCCCTTCAGGCTCATCAGAAAGTGGGAGGGGGGGAGGGAAATGTCTGCTGGGTGCTCCATTATTCCCTATGGAGACCGATTCATAGAATCCTAGAGTTGGAAGGGACCTCCAGGGTCATCTAGTCCAGCCCCCTGCACAAGGCAGGAGACTCACAAAGACCTCCCCCTAAGTTCACAGGATCTTCATCACTGTCAGGTGGCCATCAAGCCTCTGTTGAAAACCCTCCCAAGGAAGGAGAGCTCACCACCTCCTGAGGAAGCCTGTGGAAAAATCATAGAATCCTAGAGTTGGAAGGGACCTCCAGGGTCATCTAGTCCAACCCCCTGCACAATGCAGGAAACTCACAAAGACCTCCCCCTAAGTTCACAGGATCCTCAGTGCTGTCAGATGGCCATCCAGCCTCTGATTAAAACCCTCCAAGGAAGGAGAGCCCACGACCTCCCGAGAAAGCCTGTGGAAGCTTAGAATCATAGAATCCTAGAGTTGGAAGGGACCTCCAGAGTCATCTAGTCCAGCCCCCTGCACGGCAAGAACTCACAAAGACCTCCCCCTAAATTCACAGGATCCTCAGTGCTGTCAAACGGCCATCTAGCCTCTGTTGAAAAACCTGCAAGGAAGGAGAGCCCAGCAGCTCCCGAGGAGGAAGCCTGTTCCATTGAGGAACGGCTCTTAACAGTCATAGAATCCTAGAGTTGGAAGGGACCTCCAGAGTCATCTAGTCCAACCCCCTGCACAATGCAGGAAATTCACAAAGACCTCCACCTAAATTCACAGGATCTTCATTGCTGTCAGATGGCCATCTAGCCTGTTTAAAAACCTCCAAGGAAGGAGAACCCACCACCTCCCGAGGAAGCCTGTTCCACTGAGGAACCGCTCTTAACAGTCATAGAATCCTAGAGCTGGAAGGGACCTCCAGAGTCATCTAGTCCAACCCCCTGCACAATGCAGGAAACTCACAAAGACCTCCCCCTAAATTCAGTGCATCCTCAGTGCTGTCAAACGGCCATCGAGCCTCTGATTAAAACCCTCCAAGGAAGGAGAGCCCCCCACCTCCCGAGGAGGAAGCCTGTTCCAGTGAAGAACCGCTCTTCAGACATAGAATCATAGAGATGGAAGGGAAGGGATTCTATCGCAAGGCCAACGGGAGGGACTGGGAGGCAGCCCAGGAGGAGAGGGAGCCAGGCGGATTCCTTGAGGAAACATGCAGCTTCCTGCTCTCCCAATCACCAGACAGCGGCGCCATGGGATGACGACACCAGGGGGGGCGCTCCACTCCCAACCAATCACCAGCCAGTGCTATGAGATGACGACGGCGGGCAGCGCCGAGCACTGTGGGCTGCTGGGAAAGCGAGGCAGGCAGGCGCAGGCAGCGGTGAATGGGAGGTAAGGGCTGCGGGGCGCGGCTGAGCAGAGCTGATGTGTGGGGCTTCCTTCAGGTAGGCGGGCAAGGCTTGGTGTGGCTGCCCTGCGGCCAGGTGGCGCCCCAGGCAGCCGCCTACTCGGAATCACAGAAAACTAGAGCTGGAAGGGACCTCCAAGGTCATCTAGTCCAACCCCCTGCACAATGCAGGAAACTCACCAATACCTCCCCCTAAATTCCCAGGATCTTCATTGCTGTCAGGTGGCCATCTAGCCTGTTTAAAACCCTCCAAGGAAGGAGACCACCACCTCCCGAGGAAGCCTGTGGAAACTTAGAATTATAGAATCCTAGTGTGGGATGGGACCTCCAGAGTCATCTAGTCCAACCCCCTGCACAAGGCAGTAGACTCAGAAAGACCTCCTCCTAAATTCACAGGATCCTCATTGCCAAATCATTAATGATTTGGAGTTGGGAGTAAGCAGTGAAGTGGCCAAGTTTACAGATGACACTAAATTGCTCAGGGTGGGGAGAACCAGAGAGGATTGTGAGGAACTCCAAAGGGATCTGTTGAGGCTGGGTGAGTGGGCGTCAACGTGGCAGATGAGGTTCATTGTGGCCAAGTGCAAAGTAATGCACATTGGGGCCAAGAATCCCAGCTACAAATACAAGTTGATGGGGTGTGAACTGGCAGAGACTGACCAAGAGAAAGATCTTGGGGTCGTAATAATAGGTAGATAACTCACTGAAAATGTCAAAACAGTGTACGATTGCAATAAAAAAGGCCAGCGCCATGCTGGGAATTATTAGGAAGGGAATTGAAAACAAATCAGCCAGTATCATAATGCCTCTGTATAAATCAATAGTGTGGTCTCATTTGGAATACTGTGTGCAATTCTGGTCACCGCACCTCAAAAGAGATATTATAGCATTGGAAAACGTGCCAAAAAGGGCAACTAGGATTATTACAAGGTTGGAACACTTTCTCTATGAAAGGTTAAAACGCTTGGGATTCTTTAGCTTGGAGAAACGTTGACTGAAGGGTAACATGATAGATGTTTACAAGATTACACATAGGATAGAGAAGGTAGAGAAAGAAGTATGTGGCGGAACCGGCCCGATTCTGCCTTCAGGCCTGGTCCCGTCAGCTCCCTATTGAGTCGCCAACTCCTGGAGGGAGCTATTTCTCCTCCTGCCCCTTGGGCTCGCTGCCACCACCTGCTCAGTCTCAGGGTTCCGATTGAGAGGAACAGGACTCCCAATCCCCCTCTCCGTCTATGAGGCTAGGCCTCCAGGTCCTCTGCCACCCTGCACTTGGGTTTCACAGAGACCTCAGCGCTTCTTTGGGGCACCCCTGGAGGATTGGCACCTTATCCAACTGCATGCCTTCCTCCTTCCCAAAAACAGCGTGGCCTAAAGCGGTCTGGGGATCTAGGTGGTACAGAGATTGACTGCCAGTCTCTCTCTCTCTCGGCTTGGCTTCGCGAACGAAGATTTAAGAAGGGTGCAATAGTCCACGTTTGCTGCAGGCTCGCTGGTGGCTGACAAGACCAATGTGGGACAGGCAGGTCCGGCCACAGCGGCTGCAGGGAAAAGTCTGATTTGGGGTTGGTGCTGTAGCAGTGCGATTCTTCCTCAATCTCCTTTTGTCCTCAAGATCAGCTATGCGTGCGTTCTCAAAGGAAGAGACAGCCTGGTGGATGGTGTGCCTCCATGCTTTGCGATCTGAGGTGCCATCTAGCCTCTGTTTAAAACCCTCCAAGGAAGGAGACCACCACCTCCCGAGGAAGCCTGTGGAAACTTAGAATTATAGAATCCTATAGTTGGAAGGGACCTCCAGAGTCATCTAGTCCAACCCCCTGCACAAGGCAGTAGACTCAGAAAGACCTCCTCCTAAATTCACAGGATCCTCATTGCCAAATCATTAATGATTTGGAGTTGGGAGTAAGCAGTGAAGTGGCCAAGTTTACAGATGACACTAAATTGTTCAGGGTGGGGAGAACCAGAGAGGATTGTGAGGAACTCCAAAGGGATCTGTTGAGGCTGGGTGAGTGGGCGTCAACGTGGCAGATGAGGTTCATTGTGGCCAAGTGCAAAGTAATGCACATTGGGGCCAAGAATCCCAGCTACAAATACAAGTTGATGGGGTGTGAACTGGCAGAGACTGACCAAGAGAAAGATCTTGGGGTCGTAATAATAGGTAGATAATTCACTGAAAATGTCAAAACAGTGTACGATTGCAATAAAAAAGGCCAGCGCCATGCTGGGAATTATTAGGAAGGGAATTGAAAACAAATCAGCCAGTATCATAATGCCTCTGTATAAATCAATAGTGTGGTCTCATTTGGAATACTGTGTGCAATTCTGGTCACCGCACCTCAAAAGAGATATTATAGCATTGGAAAACGTGCCAAAAAGGGCAACTAGGATTATTACAAGGTTGGAACACTTTCTCTATGAAAGGTTAAAACGCTTGGGATTCTTTAGCTTGGAGAAACGTTGACTGAAGGGTAACATGATAGATGTTTACAAGATTACACATAGGATAGAGAAGGTAGAGAAAGAAGTATGTGGCGGAACCGGCCCGATTCTGCCTTCAGGCCCGGTCCCGTCAGCTCCCTATTGAGTCGCCAACTCCTGGAGGGAGCTATTTCTCCTCCTGCCCCTTGGGCTCGCTGCCACCACCTGCTCAGTCTCAGGGTTCTGATTGAGAGGAACAGGACTCCCAATCCCCCTCTCCGTCTATGAGGCTAGGCCTCCAGGTCCTCTGCCACCCTGCACTTGGGTTTCACAGAGACCTCAGCGCTTCTTTGGGGCACCCCTGGAGGATTGGCACCTTATCCAACTGCATGTCTTCCTCCTTCCCAAAAACAGCGTGGCCTAAAGCGGTCTGGGGATCTAGGTGGTACAGAGATTGACTGCCAGTCTCTCTCTCTCTCGGCTTGGCTTCGCGAACGAAGATTTAAGAAGGGTGCAATAGTCCACGTTTGCTGCAGGCTCGCTGGTGGCTGACAAGACCAATGTGGGACAGGCAGGTCCGGCCACAGCGGCTGCAGGGAAAAGTCTGATTTAGGGTTGGTCCTGTAGCAGCGCGATTCTTCCTCAATCTCCTTTTGTCCTCAAGACCAGCTATTCGTGTGTTCTCAAAGGAAGAGACAGCCTGGTGGATGGTGTGCCTCCATGCTTTGCGATCTGAGGCTAGGTCAGACCACTGGTGATGGTTGATGTGACAGGTGCTAAGGGATTTCTTCAAGGAGTCCTTGTACCTCTTCTTTGGTGCCCCTCTATTTCGATGGCCGGTGGAGAGTTCGCCATACAGGGCAATCTTGGGAAGGCGGTGGTTTTCCATCCTAGAAATATGCCCTGCCCAGCGCAGCTGCGTCTTCAACAGCAGTGCCTCGATGCTGGTAACCTCTGCCCGCTTGAGGACTTCAGTGTTGGTCACAAAGTCGCTCCAGTGGATGTTGAGGATGGTGCGAAGGCAGCGCTGATGAAAGCGCTCAAGGAGTCGCAGGTGATGACGGTATAAAACCCACGATTCGGAGCCATAGATGAGGGTTGTCATCACAACCGCTTTGTAAACATTGATCTTTGTGCCTTTTTTCAGATGCTTGTTGCTCCACACTCTTTTGTGCAGTCGGCCAAATACACGGTTTGCCTTTGCCAGCCTGTTGTCAATCTCCTTGTCGATCTTGGCATCTGAGGAGATGATGCACCCCAGATAGCTGAACTGCTGGACTGTCTTCAGAACTGATTCACCCACAGTGATGCAGGGAGGGTGATAATCTTCCTGGGGTGCAGGCTGGTGGAGAACTTCTGTCTTCTTCAGACTAACTTCTAGGCCGAATAGCTTGGCAGCCTCTGCAAAGCAGGACGTCATATGCTGCAGAGCTGATACCGAGTGGGAGACGAGACATCATCAGCAAACAGTAGCTCTCGGATGAGTTTTTCCATTGTCTTGGAGTGTGCCTTTAGTCGCCTCAGGTTGAACAGGCTGCCATCGGTGCGATAGCGGATGTAGACACCATCGTCCTCATCTAGATCTACTGCGGCTCTTTGAAGCATCATGCTAAAGAAGATTGTAAAGAGAGTTGGCGCGAGAACGCAGCCTTGCTTTACACCTGTGCCTATTGGGAAGGGCTCCGAGAGGTCGTTGCAGTGTCTGACTTGGCCTCGCTGGTCTTCGTGTAGCTGGATGATCATGCTGAGGAACCTTGGGGGACATCCTAAATGTTCCAAGATTTGCCACAGGCCTTTCCTGCTAACGGTATCGAAAGCTTTGGTAAGGTCGACAAAAGTCACATACAGACCCTTGTTCTGCTCCCTGCATTTCTCTTGGAGCTGCCTGAGAACAAATACCATGTCGGTGGTGCTCCTGTTAGCTCTGAAGCCGCACTGGCTCTCTGGGAGGAGTTCTTCTGCAATGGTGGGCACCAGTCTGTTCAGGAGTATTCTGGCAAGGATTTTGCCTGCGATGGAGAGCAGGGTTATCCCCCGGTAGTTGGAGCAGTCTGACTTTTCCCCTTTGTTCTTGTATAGGGTGATGATGATTGCATCGCGAAAGTCCTGTGGTAATTTGCCTTGTTCCCAGCAGGTGACAAGTACTTTGTGAAGTGAGCTATGTAGTACTGTGCCCCCATGCTTCCAGATCTCTGGTGGAATTCCATCAACTCCTGCTGCCTTGCCACTTTTCAGTTGCTTGATGGCTTGACTGCCAGTATTTAGAACAGAAAAAACATTTATTTAAAAGAGAAAAATATAGGGGAAGAAAAGCAAAACAAAAACAGTTGCGTTTAAAAGGTTAGCACAGCACAGCACAGCTCAGCAAACAGCATAACAAAGAAAAGTTGATTATAAACGCATCCGGTTGGCCCTGATCTAAACATGCCCTGCCCTTTTTGAATTACTTACTTAGTCTGCCTGCCTGGGGGGCCTCCCCGGCAGGAGCCTCCATTGCTCACCACATGCTCGCTCGAGCGCTGGCTTCCAACTGAGACTCCCTTCCTGCCTAGCACATGGCAAGAACCACAGCACTTCCTGCCTCTCTAGGAGACTTTCCCCCTAGCGTTGTTGGTTTGGCTCTGGAAGGGAGGGGGGGGAGTGAGGGGAAGGCTACAAAGCCGGCTGAATGGATTTACTGATCCCTGCCTTTTTGGGATGAAGCACCAACACTCTCAGATGGCGTTTCTCCACAAAGTACTTTTCTCCCTTTCTCACAATACAAGAACTTGTGGGCATTCAATGAAATTGCTGAAGTACTTCTTCACCAAAGGGTGACTAACACATGGAATTCATTGGCGGCTGCAAGTATAGCTAGCTTCGAGATTGGATAAACATGGAGCAGAGGTCCATCAGTGGCAATTAGCCACAGCGTATTGTTGGAACTCTGTGTCTGGGACAGTTATGCTCTGTATCCTTGGTGATTTTGCGGGAGGGGGCACAGTGGGAGGGCTTCTAGTGTCCTGGTCCCACTGATGGACCTCCTGATGGTGCCTGCTTTTTTTGGTTACTGTGTGACACAGAGTGTTGGACTGGATGGTTCATTGGCCTGATCCAACATGTCTTCTCTTATGTGACACAGAGCGTTGCATTGGAGGGGCCATTGGCCTGATCCAACATGGCTTCTCTTATGTTCTTATGTTGGACTAGATGGGCAATTAGCCTGATCCTACATGGCTTCTCTTATATTCTTATGTGACACAGAGTGTTGGACTGGATGGCCATTGGTCTGATCCAACATGGTTTCTCTTATGTTCTTATGTGACACTGAGTGTTGGACTGGATGGCTATTGGCCTGATCCAACATGTCTTCTCTTATGTTCTTATGTTGGACTAGATGGGCCATTGGACTGATTCTACATGGCGGTTCTTATGTTCTTATGGAACTCCTGATGGCACCTGCTTTTTTTGCCACTGTGTGACACAGAGTGTTGGACTGGATGGGCCATTGGCCAGATCCAACATGGCTTCTCTTATGTTCTTATGTGACACAGAGTGTTGGACTGGATGGGCCATTGGCCTGATCCAACATGGCTTCTCTTATGTGACACAGAGCGTTGCATTGGAGGGGCCATTGGCCTGATCCAACATGGCTTCTCTTATGTTCTTATGTTGGACTAGATGGGCAATTAGCCTGTTCTTATGTTCTTATGGAACTCCTGATGGCACCTGTTTTTTTTTGCCACTGTGTGACACAGAGTGTAGGACTGGATGGGCCATTGGCCTGATCCAACATGGCTTCTCTTATGTTCTTATGAGAGACAGAGTGTTTGACTGGATGGCCATTGGCCTGATCCAACAGGGCTTCTCTTACGTTCTTATGTGACACAGAGTGTTGGACTGGATGGGCCATTGGCCTGATTCAGCAGGGCTTCTCTTATGTTCTTATGTGACACAGAGTGTTGGACTGGATGGGCCATCGGCCTGATCCAACATGGCTTCTCTTATGTTCTCATGTGACACAGAGTGTTGGACTGGAGGGGCCACTGGCCTGATCCAACATGGCTTCTCTTATGTTCTTATGTTGGACTAGATGGGCAATTAGCCTGATCCTACATGGCTTCTCTTATATTCTTATGTGACACAGAATGTTGGACTGGATGGCCATTGGTCTGATCCAACATGGCTTCTCTTATGTTCTTATGTGACACTGAGTGTTGGACTGAATGGCCATTGGCCTGATCCAACATGGTTTCTCTTATGTTCTTATGAGACACAGAGTGTTGGATTGGATGGGCTATTGGCCTGATCCAACATGTCTTCTCTTATGTTCTTATGTTGGACTAGATGGGCCATTGGACTGATTCTACATGGCTGTTCTTATGTTCTTATGGAACTCCTGATGGCACCTGTTTTTTTTGCCACTGTGTGACACAGAGCGTTGGACTGGATGGGCCATTGGCCTGATTCAGCAGGGCTTCTCTTATGTTCTTATGTGACACAGAGTGTTGGACTGGATGGGCCATTGGCCTGATCCAACAGGGCTTCTCTTATGTTCTTATGTGACACAGAGTGTTGGACTGGATGGGCCATCGGCCTGATCCAACATGGCTTCTCTTGTGTTCTCATGTGACACAGAGTGTTGGACTGGATGGGCCATTGGCCTGATCCAACATGGCTTCTCATATGTTCTTATGTGGCACAGAGTGTTGGACTGGATGGGCCATCGGCCTGATCCAACATGACTTCTCTTATGTTCTTCTAGTAGTGACGAAAGCCATGAGGAGTTGGTTTTCAGGCTCCCCAAAATCCAGGATCTAATCAAGTGAACCCCACAATTGAGAAAGGGACCTCCATTGTTTTTGGACGTGTTGTTCTTTTTACCTAACACTTTATATCTATTGAAGTGATACATACAGTGGTTAAGAGGTCACCAGTCCCTGTGGTCGTTTTGGGGTCCAGCTGCCCTTAAGAATTAGCCCCTTGCCAGACTGAACCCATGTAAGGAGTGACTAAGCTTTTATCTTTCTTAGAGCCAAACAGAGATGGCCAACTTCCCCAACGAACCCTGGAGGTATATCTAAAATCGCTTGGTATGTAATATAGCAATATGATATGAAACCTGGTCTGCAAGCCACAGCAAACCCTCTTGAGCTGACCTGCCAAGGCGATTCTCAGGTGCCTTCCTCGTGATAACCTTACAGTCTCTGTCTCTCCTTCCCTCTAGAAAGAAGTCTGTCTTCATAGCCGAGTCACTCAAGGTACCTTTACCTAGTTGGAGGTGACCCAAGAGCAGGCGAAGGAGATGGAAGAGCAGCACCCAGGAGAACATGGAGGTGGCACGATATCGAGCAGAGGCCCCCGTTGCACCCAAGCTGGGAGTGGTGCTGCTGACTTACAGGAAAACACTGTGCCAGTTATGTCTTTCCAGGTCATGCCTATCTCAGACGTGCATTGCCAACGCTTTCGGCAGTTCCTCTACCGTGAGGCGGATGGGCCCCGAGAGGTTTGCAGCCAGCTCCATCGACTCAGGAACCGCTGGCTGAAGCCAGAGAGGCGCTCCAAAAAGGAGATCCTGGACGTGGTGGTCCTGGAGCAGTTCCTCGCCATCCTGCCCCTGGAAGTGCAACGCTGGGTCAGAGAATGTGGGCCAGAGAGCAGCTGCCAGGCGGTGGCCTTGGCTGAAGGCTTCCTGCTGAGTCAGGCCGAGGAGGAGAGGCCGGCAGAGCAGGTGAGGGGTTCCCTCCAGGTATGTCCCCTTCAAATCACATTCCCTGACCTGATCCTGACGTTCCCCTGAGAGATATTTGTCCGCATGGTTTCTTCTTTTGAAAGATATAATACTTGAAAGATATAATATAATAAAGCCCATTTTGGTATCTTACTTTGCCCAAAATGGGCGTTTGAGAGAGAACTTGGCTGGAGGTTTCAGTTGACTTACGAGGAAGCTGCAGGAGCAGCGGAACGCAATCAAAGCCGGGGTTTGCGTGAAGGCTAGAATTTTTCCTTCAGAAGTCAACAAGCAACGGAGGGACTCCTGTGGAACTTTATTATTGAGTCTTAGTACTCAGTTTGGAAAACTCAGAGACTGTGTGGGGTCCTCCTTGGAATATTGTTTTGAGACTTTTGTTTGTTGTCTATTTATACTGTATGAATGTATGTCCACTGTTGTAGGCTGTTCATTTCATGATAATAGAATTTTGTATACACCAGTCAAGAGTGTTTGTTTTTGCACAATATTTTGTATTTTTGTATTTTACATATTGTGCTGCCACTATTCTTTTGTTGTGTCATTATCTCCCAGCAGACCTTTTTCCAACTCAGTTTGATCTTTGCTTATTCCTTCATTTTTAACATCATTTTCCACCAAGCTCTTAATTTGTTGCATTTGAAACCAGTCAAACTTGTTATTCAGCTCTTCGGACGTTTTTAATTCCGTCTTATCACCTTGTATTTTTAACAGTTGGCTATCGCGAAGCCAAGCCGAGAGAGAGATATGATAGCCACTTTTCTTCACCCGTCTCCGCAGATATTTTTATTACTTCTGTTGGCACAATCCATAACGGCTTCCTCTCATCTCCATATTTTTTGTATTTCATCCACGTATTTAACAGATTTCTTCTTATATAGTGATGAAAGAAAAAGCCATCCATTTTATTCTTTCCATAGTACATATATGCATGCCAACCAAATAAGTTTCCATGACCTTCCAATATTAAAAGTTTCCTATTCAATAACGTCACCCATTCTTTTATCCGCACTAGACATACTGCTTCGTGGGATAGCTTTAAGTCTGGTAGTTGGAATCCTCCTCTTTCTTTTGCATCTGTTAAAATTTTCATTTTGATTCTTGGTTTCTTCCCAGCCCAAACAAAATCTGAAATCTTCTTTTGCCACTTTCTAAATTGTTTATTGTCCTTCACTATCGGAATTGTTTGAAATAAATACATAATTCTTGGTAGTACATTTATTTTAATTGCAGCTATTCTACCCAACAATGATAGATTGAGCTTGTTCCATTTTAGCATATCTTCGTCTATTTTGCGCCATAACTTTTCATAATTATCTTTGTAGAGATCAGTGTTTTTCATTGTAGTGTCCACACCCAGATATTTTACTTTAGAAGTGACTTCACACTCTTAGTCTTTGCAGTTCATTTTGTTTCTTCACTTGCATATTTTTACATAAAATTTTCAATTTTTCTTTATTAATGTAAAAACCCGCCAGTTCTCCATATTCTTGTATCTTACATAATAACAATGGTGTTACTTGTATAGGGTTTTCATTTATAAACATTACATCATCTGCAAATGCTCTGTGTTTATAAGTAAAGCCCTTCATCCTCAGTCCTTTCTATTTGTTTATCTTCCTGAATTTGCATCAGCAAAATTTCCAAAGTCATTATAAACAATAATGGAGATAGGGGGCAACCTTGTCTTGTGCCTTTACTAATTACCATAGTCTCTGTTAAATCCACATTTATACAAAGTCTTGCACACTGTTCAGTATACACTGCTTTCACCATTTTTATTAAACTTTCCCCCAATCTCAATTTTTCCATTACCGCAAACATAAAGTCCCAATTCAAGTTGTCAAAGGCTTTCTTTGCGTCCGCAAAGAACAATGCAACTTCTTTTTCTGGATGTCTCTCATAATATTCTACAATGTTTACAACAGTTCTGATATTGTCTCTAATTTGTCTCCTGGGAAGAAATCCTGCTTGTTCTTCTTTGATAAAGTTCATCAGATATTTTTTTTAGTCGTTCTGCTAGTATTCTTGTATATATTTTGTAATCATTATTTAATAATGAAATTGTTCTATAGTTTTTAACATTTGTGACATCTCTATCTTCTTTTGGAATCAGTGAAATTACTGCTTCCTTCCATGTATTTGGTATTGTTCCCTCCATTCTTATAGTATTCATCAGTTTTTGAAGTTTCGGTATCAACACTTCCTTGAAGACTTTATAGAACTTAGCAGTATATCCATCTGGGCCGGGAGATTTTCCCAGCTTCATTGAATTAATAGCTGCTTCAATTTCTATTTTTTCTGTTGGTTCATTCAAGACTTTTTCCATATTCTATAATAATAATAATAATAAAATTTTAATTATATCCCGCCCTCCCCTGCAGGGCAGGCTCAGGGCGGCTAACAACAATTCATAGGCACACAGTACAATAGATATAAAACTTTAAATTAAACATTAATTAAAAACCAGTCGATACTTAATTAAAACTTAACTTAATCTGACAGTAACAATGATGTTCCTGACGCTATTACTGTCAGTTTACATAATAAACAGAACCCTAAAGAGAACCATATTGGCGGTTTCCTTTATTAAACAACCATGCATCAGCAGTCCGTGATCGCCAGCTTGAAAAGGGTGGTCTTGCAGGCCCTGCGGAACTGATCAAGGCTCCGCAGGGCCCGCACCTCCTCTGGGAGCTGATTCCATAGGCATGGGGCCGCGATGGAAAAGGCCTGTGCACGGGTGTTCTGAAGTTTAACCTCTTTTGGCCCAGGGATGGTCAGTTTGTTTTTCCCTGCTGACCTCAGCGCTCTCTGGGGCTCATACGGGGAGAGACGGTCCCTCAGGTAGGCCGGTCCTCGGCCATATAGGGCTTTAAAGGTGATGACCAGCACTTTGTACTGGACCCGGTACATAATTGGCAGCCAGTGCAGTCCGCGTAGCCCCGGCTGTATATGCTCCCACTTCGGGAGACCTAGCAACAGCCTGGCCGCCGCGTTCTGCACTAGCTGCAACCTCCGGGTTCGGCACAAAGGCAGCCCCATGTAGAGGGCATTACAGTAGTCCAATCTTGAGGTGACCGTCACATGGATCACTGTTGCTAGGTCCCGACACTCTAGGAAAGGGGCCAACTGCCTCGCCCGCCTCAGTTGGAAGAATGCTGACTTGGCAGTGGCTGCTATCTGGGCCTCCATTGATAATGAAGGCTCCAGTAAAACACCCAAGCTCTTTACCTGGTGCGCTGGTCTCAATGGCGCACCGTCGAAGGCCGGGAGAGATATTTCCTTCCCCAGAGCGCTGCGACCCACACAAAGGGCCTCTGTCTTCGTCGGGTTCAGCTTCAGCCCACTCAGCCTAAGCCACGTTGCACCAGCCTGTAAAGCCTGATCCAGATTCCCTGGGACGGAGTCGGGGCGGCCGTCCATTAGCAGATAGAGCTGGGTGCCATCTGCATATTGATGGCAACCCAGCCCAAACCTCCGGGCAATCTGGGCAAGGGGGCGCATATAGATGTTAAATAACATCGGGGAGAGAACTGTTCCCTGAGGCACCCCAATCGCCACCCTTTGTCCCCGACCCATGAGGAAGGAGGAAAGCCATTGTAAGGCCAACCCCCTAACCCCTATGTCGGCGAGGCGGCGGGTCAGTAGCTGATGGTCAACTGTATAAAATGCCGCCGACAGGTCTAGTAGCATCAGCACTGCAACGCCACCTCGATCCAGTTGCTGGTGGAGGTCATCTACCAAGGCGACCAGGGCCATCTCCGTCCCATGGCCCGGCCGGAAACCAGACTGGCACGGGTCTAGGACGGAAGCGTCATCCAGAAACCTCTGTAGCTGCAACGCCACTGCCCTCTCAATAATTTTACCTAAAAATGGTAAATTAGACACCGGTCGGTAATTTGCCAATTTGGCCGGGTCTGCTGTACATTTTTTCAGGAGGGGGCGGACCAAGGCCTCTTTCAGAGGTGTTGGAAAACGCCCCTCTAAGAGGGATCTATTTATGATGTCCCGTAGAGGACATCTAAGCTCCCTCTGGCAAGATTTAATCAGCCAAGAGGGGCAGGGGTCCAAATCGCATGTTGTTGGGCGAGCAGCAGAGAGGATTCCGTCGACTTCCTCCAGGTTGAGTGGGTCGAAGTGACCCAGCACTAAATCCGAAGACAGGCGCGGAGCCTCAATTTCACTTACTGTATCTAATGTGATAGGCGGGTCTTGGCGGAGTGACGAGATTTTATCTGCAAAATATTTCGCAAATGCCTCGCAGCCTATCTCTAATTCTCTAACATTTGGTTTGTGGCAATGTTGTAAGATCTCCAATTATTCTAAACAATTGTGCTGGGTACGAGTTTGCAGATGCAATCTTGGTTGCAAAGTAATTCTCTGTTAGGGGAGTTATTTTTAGCCTTTGTAGATATATTACCATCTTTTCTTTGTTTACTTTAAATCCAGAAATTTAGCAATGATATTTGTTACATATTCCTTTAAGTCATTTTGTTCATTTTCAGGTACTCCTCTCAGACGTATCTGGTTTTCCATCAGTTTGCAGTCATGCATAATTACTTTTTCTTGTACTTCTTTTAAGGTGGAATCTTGTTCTTTCATTTTCCCTTCCACTTCTTGCATTTTCTTTGATGTTGCCACAGTCTCATTTCTAAGATCCTCAATTTCTTTCTTCAAAGCTCTTGTACATGTTTCAATATCTTTCTTTATTTCCTTCTTGGAGGCAGCTATTAGTTCTTTCATACATTTTTTCCAATTAGGCAGCCCTAGTACGTGCTGGTTTTGAGTCTGGAGGACGCTTCCACCTTGGACCCATGCCAGTCCGGCTTTCGCCCGGGCCATGGGACGGAAACAGTCTTGGTCGCCCTCATAGATGACCTCCGGCGGCAACTGGATCGGGGTGGCTCGGCAGTATTGCTGCTGCTCGACCTGTCGGCGGCGTTCGACATCGTCGACCACCGGCTGCTGGCCTGCCGCCTCGCCGACGCAGGAATTCGGGGGCTAGCCTTACAGTGGCTCTCCTCCTTCCTCGAAAATCGGGGACAAAGGGTGGCAGTTGGAGGGAAGCTGTCTCAGAGACACCCTCTGCACTGTGGGGTGCCTCAGGGAGCAGTTCTCTCCCCGATATTGTTTAACATCTTTATGCGCCCCCTTGCCCAGATTGCGCGGAGGTATGGGCTCGGTTGTCATCAGTACGCTGATGACACCCAGCTCTATCTATTGATGGAAGGCCGGACTGGCGATGTCCCTATAAATTTGGACCGGGCGTTACAGGCCGTGGCTGACTGGCTCAGGCTGAGTGGGCTGAAGCTGAATCCAACGAAGACTGAGGTCCTTTGCGTGGGCCGGGACGGACCGGAAGGGGAGATCATTCTGCCGGCTTTTGACGGTGCGCCACTGATACCAGTGCGCAGGGTCAAGAGCTTGGGGGTGCTACTGGAATCCTCGCTATCAATGGAGGCCCAGATAGCCGCCACCGCAAGATCCGCCTTCTTTCATCTTAAAAGGGCGAGGCAGTTGGCTCCCTTCTTGGAACGCGACGACCTAGCAACTGTGATCCACGCAACGGTCACCTCAAGATTAGACTACTGCAATGCCCTCTACATGGGGCTGCCCTTGTGTCGAACGCGGAGACTCCAGGTAGTGCAGAATGCGGCGGCCAGGCTGCTAGCGGGACTACCTAGATGGGAACACGTGCAGCCTGTGCTGCGGGATCTGCATTGGCTGCCGGTTGTCTACCGTGTTCGCTATAAGGTGCTGGTTATCACCTTTAAAGCCCTATATGGCCGAGGACCTGCCTACCTACGGGACCGCCTCTCCCCATATATTCCCCAGAGAGCACTAAGATCCAGCTCCCAAAACCTTCTACAAATCCCTGGGCCAAAAGAGGCCAGACTTAAGATAACCCGGGAGCAAGCCTTTTCACTAATGGCCCCTCGTTGGTGGAACCAACTCCCAGAGATGGTGCGAGCCCTGCGGGATCTGAATCAGTTCCGCAGGGCTTGCAAAACCCATCTTTTTCAGCTCTCATTTGGAACAGGACCTGACCAAACTGACTAACTATCGTAATTTTAGCCACTTTATGTTGAAATTGGAACTGATGTATGACAATATGTAAACTATGACCGACAGAAATATAGCACCTATTTCTACCTACTTTATATTTTTATATCTTTTAATCTCCTATTCTCTTATTTTTATATTTTTAAACTTTATTAATTCATGTAATTGTATTATTTAAACCATTGCTGTCTATTTTAACCGAATCATGCTTGTCATGTCTGTGAGCCGCCCTGAGCCCGCCTTCTGGTGGGGGAGGGCGGGATATAAAAATAAAATTTGCTTTGCTTTGCATTTGCTATACCAAAAAAGTTGATCTAGGTATCAGGTTTTGAAGAGCAAGGCTTGCTCTCTTCAGTGAGCCCTAAATCGCCAGTTCTGGAGCTTCCTACATTGAGATATTAATTTTAAACATTTTTATTCTGTCCAAGATGGCGCCCACGGTTTTTCTGCCCCCCTTTTAAAAAAATCTTCTACTTTCTTCTAGGGGCTACTAAGATTATTTTCATCAATATTGATCAATAATGTCCACCTTGCAATGACCAATTTTGCTGGCTCCACAAATTTTTAACGTCCCAAATATTTTTAATTAATTCTTAAACTTTGACCTTCTTCTAATGGCCACCGATGTTTTAATATGATTTTCCAGTCCTAGAGTAGGCTGGCTGACTCCACTTTTCCCTTCTTTCGATGGTTACTTCCTGTTTTGCTAGCCGCCAAGTCCCATTCTCTATGGTTAGGAAGTCTCGTGATACTTTATAACGTCATTTCCTGTTGTGTCTGCTTCAATAACAACTCTGTGACAATGGTATTTCTCCTCCAAAACCGCAAGTATTCAAAACATTAATTACTTTTTTCCCATTTCTAGCACTGTCCTTTAACATTTAAAGTTCTCAATTTCACCCCTCCTCTTCTTTATATAAACTTAATATACTCCGCTTGCCACCTTCTATTTTTTCTCATATAATTCTTATTTTAGTCCCAGAATGATAGACAGCAATCTGTACCTTCTACTGTAGTTATCTAAATAGGCACTGTCCTTGTAACGATTCAGATGTTGAGTAAAACAAATAAGGTTTGGATTCCGGAGAGTTTAAATTGAATGACTCTGAAGACCCTCTGTAGATGTTGAAATGCAACCCGTTACCGGAGATCCTTCAAAGCTTCAAAGAAGCCCCCTTAGGAACTTCTTTTCAGCCAAACTAAATCTCCTCAGAGTTTCCTGAGCATGTCTTGGACTATTCTCTGACTGAGAAAAGTAGGCAGTAGGCATTGATTTGCCTTTTCTACCCCAAACAGAGGTCTCAGGCTGCTCCCCTTGTGAGAAGCAGTTCAGCTCTCCATTTTCCAACCCCTGGAAGTCCTAGTTTTTTGTCTCGTTAAATAATTCCTTGAGCACTCTCTTTGAAGGACTTTTGTTTTTTAGAGTGGACTTGTTTAACGAGATGTGGATTGAGTAACCTGCTTCTGGAAACAAAGGACCTGAACGTTTTGTATTGATGGAGTCATTGCATATAGTTTCATATTTGTTGTTCTTTAGTCGCAGTCGAGTCCGACTCTTTGCGACCCCATGGACAAAGTCATGCCAGGCCCTCCTGTCTTCTACCATCCTCCAAAGTCTGCTACTTTCATATTTACTGTTGTATAAAACATATAAAGTCCACTGTGATATAAGGTATTGAATTGTATGAGGAGTACATTTTCCTTTGTTCTATATAGCTGAGTACGGGAGTGGGGTGGGAAACGTTGCTCACTCTCTTTTCCATTCCATCTCTTTCCGTTCTTCCTGGCTGCTGCTCCAGGTGCGGGGACCATCCGTGGAGAGAGACGCAGCATTCTCCGAGGCGGAAGAAGCTTCCCTGGAGCGAGAGCAGAGGGCGCAGACTCAGCAGGGTGCCCAAGATGCCCTCTCCTGTGGTAAGGTCCCATTTTGCCTGCATGCGGTTGGGGGGCCCTGTGAATGGGATGGGTAGAGAGTTCAGGACAGGAAAAGAATTAAATACTTCTTCACATAACAAACAGCACTCAATGCCTACGACCTGCAATTCTTATTTAATTATATTTCCAATCTTGTAATTAATACATACAAAAAAGAGCAATTTAGATACAAAAAGAAAGGAAAACAAAGGATCCTATACCACACAATTACTTACAAGAAGAGATGAATTGTGGTTTAAAACCCGCCACCCAAATTTAATATCCATCATTATCTACATACATTTAACAAAGAACTATAAATCATAATAAATAACGTTCAGTTTTTATCCAACCACTTATATACTTTCTCCCATTTCTCTTTCGCTTCGCAACGTGGCACCCCTTTAACCAAATTGGCTAAAATGTCCATTTCAGCAACTTGAAGAATTTTCTGAACTACATCTTCCTTTTGTGGGACTACCGTTAACCTCCAAAATTTAGCAAATAAAATTCTTGCCGCAGTCAAAATATATACAGTGATATATTCATCTTCGCGCGGGACAACCCCTCTAACAAACGAGAGTAACATAGTTTTTGGCTTAAAAACAATATTTACCTTAAGTATTTCTTTTAACATTCTATGAATTACTACCCAATATCTCTTTATTATATGACACGTCCACCATATATGATAAAAGGATCCTATCATCATTTCACATTTCCAGCATTTGGGGGATATAGACTGATTAATCTTATTTAGATGAACCGGGGTAAAATACCATCTGTGAAAAAGCTTTAAAAAGTTTTCTCTGAAGATAACAGGCTTTATAATCTTATAGTTATTTTTCCACAATGATTCCCATTGTTCCAACGTTATATTTATCTTCAAATTTTTAGACCATTTTAACATAGTTTCTTTAACCACTTCCTCCTCAAGCTTAATTTGCATCATATAATTATAAACCTTCTTAATAGCTTTTTTCCTGTCTTGTGGCTATTATTATGTCAAAATCAAAATTCTCTTTAGTAAAGCCTGACACTTTATCTTTATTATACTTTGATAATATTTGCGTCATTACCCACCAGTACATTATAACTCCCCTCGCTTCCAAATCTTCCTTCTTTCTAATTTTGCTATTTTCATCCAATAACTCTACATATCTGATCACCCTTCTGGAAAGCCATAATTGAGGCAAGATTGATGCTTCTGCTGGAGATAGCCACCTAGGCGTTTTGTCATATATTTTTCTCTTACATAAGAGAACATAAGAGAAGCCATGTTGGATCAGGCCAACGGCCCATCAAGTCCAACACTCTGTGTCACACAGTGGCAAAAAATGTTATATACACACATACACTGTGGCTAATAGCCACTGATGGACCTGTGCTCCATACACTGTGGCTAATAGCCACTGATGGACCTGTGCTCCATATTTTTATCTAAACCCCTCTTGAAGGTGGCTATACTTGTGGCCGCCACCACCTCCTGTGGCAGTGAATTCCACATGTTAATCACCCTTTGGGTGAAGAAGTACTTCCTTTTATCCGTCTTAACCTGTCTGCTCAGCAATTTCATCGAATGCCCACGAGTTCTTGTATTGTGAGAAAGGGAGAAAAGTACTTCTTTCTCTACTTTCTCCATTCCATGCATTATCTTGTAAACCTCTATCATGTCACCCCGCAGTCGACGTTTCTCCAAGCTAAAGAGTCCCAAGCGTTTCAACCTTTCTTCATAGGGAAAGTGCTCCAGCCCTTTAATCATTCTAGTTGCCCTTCTCTGCACCTTCTCTAAAGCTATAATATCCTTTTTGAGGTGCGGCGACCAGAACTGCACACAGTACTCCAAATGAGACCGCACCATCGATTTATACAGGGGCATTATGATACTGGCTGATTTGTTTTCAATTCCCTTCCTAATAATTCCCAGCATGGCATTGGCCTTTTTTATTGCAAACGCACACTGTCTTGACACTTTCAGTGAGTTATCTATCATGACCCCAAGATCTCTCTCTTGATCAGTCTCTGCCAGTTCACACCCCATCAACTTGTATTTGTAGCTGGGATTCTTAGCCCCAATGTGCATTACTTTGCACTTGGCCACATTGAACCGCATCTGCCACGTTGACGCCCACTCACGCAGCCTCAACAGATCCCTTTGGAGTTCCTCACAATCCTCTCTGGTTCTCACCACCCTGAACAATTTAGTGTCATCCGCAAACTTGGCCACTTCACTGCTCACTCCGAACTCTAAATCATTTATGAACAAGTTAAAAAGCATGGGACCCAGTACCGAGCCCTGCGGCACCCCACTGCTTACCGTCCTCCACTGCGAAGACTGCCCATTTATACTCACTCTCTGCTTCCTATTACTCAGCCAGTTTTTGATCCACAAGAGGACCTGTCCTTTTACTCCATGATTCTCAAGCTTTCTAAGGAGCCTTTGATGAGGAACTTTATCAAAAGCTTTCTGGAAGTCAAGGTAAACAACATCTATCGGGTCTCCTTTGTCCACATGTTTGTTCACCCCCTCAAAGAAATGCAACAGGTTAGTGAGGCAAGATCTTCCCTTGCAGAACCCATGCTGAGTCTTCCTCAATAACCCGTGTTCATCAATGTGCCTACTCATTCTGTCCTTGATAATGGTTTCTACCAACTTTCCCGGTATTGAAGTCAGACTGACTGGCCTGTAGTTTCCCGGATCTCCTCTGGAACCTTTTTTAAAGATGGGGGTGACATTTGCTACCTTCCAGTCCTCAGGAATGGAGGCAGATTTCAATGAAAGATTACAGATTTTTGTTAGAAGATCCACAAGTTCAACTTTGAGTTCCTTCAGAACTCTCGGAGTTCCTTCCTGTTTGGCTGGAAGACAGTCTGCAGCTCCCTAACAGAGGGGGATTTTATTGTCACTGTTCAGGGTATTAAAGACCCCTGATAAGGTCTATGCTCATTAACCCTAGGCAAGGGTTAACCCAAGACGACTTATCTTCCTTTAATGCTGTTGATATCGAACTGGAGCAGTCAGGGAGCTGACTCCTTCATTTCTTGATGTCCGGCAATGGAATGTCAACCATCGTCTGCAGTGACTCTAAAGTGACTTCGGTCACTTAAGGCTGTCGGAATCCAAGCACGCTAGAAGGACTGATTTTAATTGCAAGAAAATAGCAGCCGGGGGAGTTGAGAACATCTAAAAGGTAGACTCATCATTCTTATCTTCACTCTGAGAGACTTTGAATATAGTTTAAACACTGAGTGGATTAATAACAGACGAAGGCAAAGCATAATTGAATGGAAAAAAAACTTTTACCTTGTTAAGCTGAGCTCTGTGGCTTTGGATGTGAACAACAGCAAAAAAAAAAAAAAAAACCTTTCAAGATAAGAGTGAAAGTTGGCAATGGGAGGCTGGTGACGCAGAAGAAAGAAAAGAGAGTTGCCGTGTATATATGCCCATAAACTGCAGAACCTAGAATGAACTGAGCTGAGTGGGGGCACAGCAGGAAAAGAATTCAGCTTGGGAAAACTGAACGCCGTAAAAACAATTGCCTTCAAAGATATTTTGGAGAAAGGACATATTGTTGTGAATTTTTGTGGTTGCGGTTTCTTCATGCAGCTCAAAAAACTGCGAGATTAGACACGAGATCAGTCTAAGCTGTGACAGGAAGTGAAACTAAAAGGGGCTGGACAATAAATCAGAGCCTATAAGGACAACAAGAGCTGTGACATCCGACCTTTGAACTAGGAAGGAATTGAGTCCAAGACTCAGATCAAGAAAGACGAAGAGAGACCTCTCTAGGCTGGAACTGTACCATAGAGAAATAACGATTGCCATTTTAAAAGGGAGAAAAACTGTCAAAATTGTTAAAATTCAATATCTTTGCTCAGGAAGAAGGGAGAAAAACGAAACTAGTCTCATCTGAAAGAACTGGCTCTAAGCTATTGGATTGGATGCTAAATTTTATGTGGGGATTTTTTTAAGGTTTGGTGATTTTTTATATGTCAGTAGAAAGAACAACACGTGCAAGAGCCCAATCATTTGACAAGATGCAGGCTCAATTTGACGCTCTGGAGGCAAAAATGTTAAAAGCTATGGACAAATTGCATTTGGCAATAAAAAAAGATATTAAAAAAGAAGTTGGAGACCTTAAGAAGAAGATAGAGAATTTTAAGGAAGAGACTCAAAATAAAGTGAAAGAGGTAGAGATGAAAGTGGATACACAGGCCTCTGCCTTGCTAAAAATTCAAGAAAAGGTCATAATACACGACTGTAAGTTGCTGGAGTCACAAGTGCGTCTAAGAGGGGTACCTGAAAAAGAAGACACAGACTTAAAAGGCTATATGGTGGATATCATCACTGAGTACATAGAAGAAGACCCTGACAGATTTAAGAGTAGGTTGGAGGGTGCCTACAGAGTCAACTCAGTTTATGCGAAAAATAAAGGTCTGCCAAGAGACATCGTCATAAGATTAAGATCAAAAGAAGTGGCAGAGAAAATTTTGAGGAAAGGGTACCAAAAAGCCTGGGCAATAGAAGGGAGCAGAGTTAAAATAATGAAAGAGCTACCAAGAGAAGTGATCAGCGATAGGAAAAAGTACAAGAAGTTAACCGATCAGTTGCATGCAGAGGGCACAAGATATAGATGGATAATACCAGAGGGTCTTGGATTTGAACAAAATGGCAAAAGGATTACAATAAGAAGCGAACAAGAGATGCATAGCTTTTTTGAAGAAAATAAAGAACCAACATCATAATGGAGTACAAATTACTATCTTGGAATATAAATGGACTAAATTCACCACAGAAAAGAAGGAGAACATTTCATTGGATTAAAAAGCAAAAATGTAATATAATTTGTTTACAGGAAGTTCATATACAACGCAAGGACAGTAAATTTTTGTGGAATAGAAATTTGGGGTTGGAATTTTTTTCACTAGCAGAGCAAAAGAAAAGAGGGGTGGTTTTTTACATTAAAGAACAACTTGACCCAAAATTAATCTTTAAAGACAAAGAAGGAAGATACATTGCTGTTGAGGTGACGATAGAGGCGAAAAAAACGTTACTACTAGGACTCTATGCACCCAATGGAGCGAAAGACAAATTCTTTAAAGACATAAATAGACAAATGGACGAAGAGACTTATGACCAGGTATTGATGATGGGTGATTTTAATGGGACAATACAAAATAACCTTGACAGATCAAGTCCAAAGAAGAATGATAAAGAAAGGAAGCTGCCCAATTCTTTCTTTGAGTTGATTAAACAGGAAAATCTAGAAGACATTTGGAGAAAGTTCAACCCTGAGGTAAGAGACTATACATTTTTCTCAGCAAGGCATAATTCTTTTTCCAGAATTGACATGTTGTGGGGTTCCCAAGGCTTGGGCCTCATAACAAAAAAAATTGAGATTCTTCCAAAGGTTTGGGCGGACCATAATCCAATATGCTGGTCAACAAAATTGCAAAGAAAATCAAGAAGATGGAGAATTAATGAGGATTTACTACAAAATAAAGACACTGTATCATTCTTAGAAAAGGAGACTGCAGCATTCTTCCAAATAAATGAAACGGATGATATGGAATATCCAACAGTATGGGACACTTATAAAGCAGTAATGAGGGGTATATTAATTACATTGAATAATAAAGACAAAAGAGCAAGAGAAGAAAGGCTGTCAGCACTGCAAAATGAAATAGATAAAAAAGAAAAGGACTTAAAAAAAAGACCAGGGAAGAAAAAATTAATAAAAGAAATTACGATATTACAATCCCAAGTTAAACATTTGCTGAATAAAGAATTAGAATGGAATTTAAAAAATTTGAAACAGAAATCGTTTGAAAGTGCAAACAAACCTGGTAAATACCTGGCCTGGCAATTAAAAAAAAGGAAAGAAAATAAGACTATAAATAAAATCATGGCAAATGGGAAAACAGTAGTGGATCAAGAAGGAATTAAAAGAGAATTCTTTAAATACTATGCAAATTTATTCAAGGGTGTGAATGTAAGTAAAGAAAAAGTGGAAGAGTATCTACGAAACATTCAGGTGGCACCTTTGACGGAACATATGAAAAAGATATTAAATGACCCAATAGAGAAAATTGAAATAGAAGCAGCAATAAAAGCAATGTAAGAGGGTAAAGCTCCAGGGCCAGATGGATTCACGTCAAAATTTTACAAATCTCTCAAGGATGAATTAACACCCAAACTGTTGAAGTTGTTAAACACGATAAGAGAAGAAGGGAAAATCCCAAAGACCTGGAGGGAAGCTGTAATCTCTCTGATTCCTAAGGAAGATAAAGATAGCACAAACGTAAAAAATTATAGACCAATCTCATTGTTGAATAATGACTATAAGATCTATACAAGAATTTTAGCAGAGCGACTGAAACAATACCTGACCAACTTTATAAACAAAGACCAAGCGGGATTTCTTCCTAAAAGACAAATAAGGGACAATGTAAGAGCTGTTATTAATGTTGTGGAATACTATGAAAAGCATCCGGAAAAAGAAGTGGCCTTATTTTTTGTTGACGCAGAGAAAGCCTTCGACAACTTAAATTGGGACTTTATGTTTGCGGTAATGGAAAAAATTAATTTAGGGGAACAATTTATAAAAATGACAAGAGCAATATATACAGATCAGCATGCAAAATTGTGTATAAATGCAGACCTTACCAAAGAATTGAAAGTGAGTAAAGGAACAAGGCAAGGATGCCCGCTATCACCATTGTTGTTTATAATGACTCTTGAAATTTTGTTACAACAAATTCAAAAAGATGAAAAAATAGAAGGTCTAAAAATTAGAAGATTCTCTTATAAATATAAAGCTTTTGCAGATGATATAGTGTTCATAATGGAGAATCCGGTTCAAGTGTCACCACTGCTGATAGCTAAGATAAAAGAATACGGAGAACTAGAAGGATTATACATAAATAAGGAGAAATCGAAATTCCTCTGTAAAAACATGCAACCAAATAAAACAAACGAACTACAAAAGGTGACAGGTTGTGAAGTCACAACCAAAGTTAGGTACCTTGGAATAGAGATAACAATGAAGAACATTGATTTATACAAAAACAATTATGAAAAACTGTGGTGTAAGATGGACAAAGATTTGATGAAATGGAATAAACTCAACTTGTCCTTACTGGGCAGGATAGCTGCAATCAAAATGAATATTTTGCCAAGGATAATGTATTTGTTTCAAACCATCCCGATTGTAAAAGAAGCAAAACAATTCAACAAATGGCAAAGGAAAATCTCTGATTTCATTTGGGCCGGAAAGAAACCAAGGATAAAGATGAAGATCTTAACGGATGCCAAAGAGAGAGGAGGTTTTCAACTTCCCGATCTAAGACTATACCACGATGCAGTTTGTTTGACATGGATAAAAGATTGGATAATGCTGTTAGATAAAAAACCTTTGTGGTTAGAAGCTCACGGAAATAGATTCGGCTGGCATGCATACATGTACTATGGGAAGAATAAAATGGATGGTTTTTTCTCTCACCACTATGTCAGAAATACATTACTAAATACTTGGATAAAATACAAGAAATACGGGGACGAGAGAAAACCATTATGGATAGTGCCAGCAGAAGTAATAAAAATAACAGCTGATTCTGAAGAAAAAAGAGAAATGTCATATAACCAACTGCTTAAGATTCAAGGAGACAAAATTGAATTAAAAACCTCAGAAGAGCTAAATAACAATTATGATTGGTTTCAAATGCAACAAATTAAAAGTTTGATGGAAAATGACATAAAATCAGAGGGGATTAGACGAGAACAAACAGAACTGGAAAGAGTCCTGTTAGGTGACAATGAAAAATTGATATCAAAAGTATATAAGTTATTATTGAAATGGTCTACAGAAGAAGAAGTAGTAAAGTCTCAAATGGTCAAATGGGCAATTAATGTGAATAGAGAAATACAAATGGAAACATGGGAGCACCTCTGGAAGAACTCAATGAAGATATCAACTTGTCAAAGCATTAAGGAGAACTGTTTTAAAATGATGTATAGGTGGTATATGACTCCGAAAAAATTGGCTAAGATAAGTAAGAAAATGTCGGATAGATGTTGGAAATGTAAAAAACATGAAGGTTCTTTCTTCCATATGTGGTGGACATGTGAAAGAGCGAAAGAATTCTGGAAGATGATACAACAAGAAATCACCAAAATTTTGGGCTATGATTTTAAGAAAATTGCAGAGACGTTTTTACTTGGATTACAATTAGAAAAATACCCAAAAGAAGACAGGACTTTAATTTGGTACCTGTTATCAGCTGCTAGGACTTTGTACGCGCAGCTTTGGAAGCAAGAAAAAATACCAGAGAAATGGGAATGGACCATGAAAGTTTTATCGTGGTGTGAAATGGACAAATTAACCAGAACACTAAGAGACTATGATTTAGAGATATTCAAAAGGGAGTGGAGAAAATTTAAAGGATATATGGAGAAAACTTGGAAAGTAAAGAAATATTGGACATTTTTTTAGTTGTAAGAATATATATACGGAACTTTGAGCAATCAGAAGTGCCTTTAGTATGGATTTGAACTTATAACCTCGGGGAAGTCAACATTGGAGGGAGGGGGGATGGAAATGTCATATGGGTTAATGTGAAAAAAAAAGAAAAAATTAAGAAATAGATAAGCTTTGTAACCATATGCTACCAATAAATTGTTTAAAACAAGAACTCTTAATTTTGGTCCAAACTTCAAAAAGAGACTTACGTATTAAGTGATTTTTAAAATAGTTTTGTGGTTTTTCAATGTACCATAAATTTGCATGCCAACCTGCCTGCAAATCAAATCCTTCTAGGGCTAGTAAACGACTGTCATCCAAGATTACCCACTCCTTTAACCACACGGTTGTGCATGCTAAATGATAAATCTCATAATCGGGAAGGCCCAGACCTCCGTTCTCTTTTTTATCTGTTAGAATCTTCCATCTAACCCTGGGTTTCTTTCCCTGCCATATAAAGATTCTTGTCATTTGATTTAACTTAGTAAAAAAAACCTTCCTGACTGCAAAATTTGCCATTTGAAATAAAAATAAAACTTTGGGCAATATATTCATTTTAAGTAACGCAGCTCTACCCATTAGTGAAAGTCTCAAGTTACTCCATTTTTTTAACAATAAATCTATTTCTTCCTTATTACCTCATTTAGGACTTCCAAGGATAAAATAAATAATAGCGGAGAGAGAGGACAGCCTTGCCTTGTGCCCTTAGTGAGAATTATCTCTTCAGTCAGATCTCCATTTACTATTATTTTAGCGAATTGTTTATCATAGATTGCTCGAATGTTATTTATAAAAATATCTCCAAAATTCGACTTCTTTAAAAGTTTGATCATGAAATTCCAATCCAAATTATCGAACGCTTTTTCTGCGTCGAGAAATAGAAGCGCTAATTGTTTGTCCCTGTTAAACTCAAAATATTCTAAAACATTTAAGAGCATCCGAATATTTGTTCTCATATACCTTCTTGGTAGAAACCCAGTTTGGTCAGGATGAATGACTACTCTCAAAATCTTCTTTAGTCTGTTGGCCAATACCGCTGTAAATAATTTGTAGTCTATATTAAGCAGGGATATTGGACGATAGTTCCTAATATCATCCGTTTCTTTTTCGGGTTTACTTCCAGGATTCTGGAATTTTGGCCGAAAACCACACCTCATCCGTTAGATTTTTAAAGACATCTATAAGATTTTCTTTAAAAGTTATATAATATTCTGGAGGAATACCATCAGGACCTGCAGCCTTGTTTCTTTTTAGTTTGGTCCAAACTTCTTCAATTTCGCACATCGTTATCGGATCACTTAAAGATCACTTAAAGAACTCCTCTGATCCTCCGTTAACTTTATCTTTGCTTTATTCAACAAATATTCTTGTTTTGCCTTATTTTTCTCACTCTTAGTATACAAATTCTCATAATAGTCTCGAATTATTGTTTTCATTTCTTCCAAAACAGATGTGTGTTTTCCATTTTTATCTCTCAAAACTTTTATCACTTTCTTTTCTCTTTTTTTCCTAACTCTATATGAAAGCCATTTACCAGGTTTATTTGCATTCTCAAAAAATTGTGTTCTGGAATAAGCTATCTTTCTTTCCTTCTCCTCTAAAAAAAATCAAATGAATCTTATGTTGGAGATTTTTTATTTCAGTCCTAATTTTCTGTAGTGACGGATTTATCTTTAATTGTTTTTCTTTTGTTTTGACTAAATCTGTCCATTTTGTCAAAATTCTACTCTCCTCTCGCCGTTTATCTGCACTATAACTGATAACTAAGGGGATTGGACACAATTATAGAGATGGTACATTCCTCCCATTCATTGAAATTCTCATATCTCACCTTCCTTCCATAAAAGGAAGCCAAGGTGGCTCAAGAAAGAAAAGAAAAGGCAGACAGACCTGGGCAGAGCTATTCCACTTGGTGGGCACAGGGAGCCTCTGCCTCTTGGGGCAGCACTGAGCGCTGAAAGCCAGTTCCTAGGGGCCAGTAATCATGGTGAAATGTGGCTTCTGTGCCCAGGCTTATAGGGGCACTGGGCAGGCCCTGCGGGGAATAGGATGCTGAGGTAGGAATGAGAGGCTGTGGTCTGGCACCCCAGGAGATCGGGGGGAGGCCTTAGCTTGACGCTGATATTACCCTGGCTTCTCCAGAAACGCTCAAGTGATGTCTGGTTTTTGGTTGAATGTGATGGTGACATGTCATGTGATGTCATTTCCAGTCCCTTTTCCCACCACTAGACCTGACCTAAAGGCCCAACCAGCAGGAGAATGGGATTCCTGGGCTTTTGGTCTGATCCAGCAGGGATGCTGTGACCTTTGAACTCCAGAGTTCATAGGGCACATTCAAGTCTCACAGAAGCCTGAAATATGTTGGTGGCCTTTGTCACCCCTGAGGCTCATGCGTACTTCTCTTCTGCCTCTCCCAGAATTGAGTAAAAGAATGTGTTGCGTGTATGCAGGGCAAGGTTTCAGCCTCCTGGGAAGGGAGTGTGTGAAGAGGGGAACAAACCAGCCAATGGAATAGGAAGTCACGACTGACACCCTTCCTTGTTTCATCTTTCTCCTTCCTTCTTTCTCCTTCCTCCACAGGTAGCGGAGAGATGCTGTTGAGTCCTCATGCGTTTGGGGGTGTGGAAACAGTCCAGGTAGGGGAGATAAACAGGGAACAGCCTGGGGGGTGGCTTTTGCTCCTGCGGTTTCTACAATGGTCCAGGAGAGAGAGGCTATCCCCAAGTCAAGCCATACATCCTGTACCCTTTAGAGCAGTCCCTTCCAGTGTGCAGTCTCTGAGAACTAAATCTGCTTGTTCTTTCAGCGTCCCTTTTCCTTTGAGGAGGTGTCTGTCCATTTCACTCCAGCAGAATGGGCCCTGCTGGATCCGGGCCAGAGAATTCTCTACAGGGAAGTCATGCAGGAGAACTATTGGAGCATCATCTCTCTGAGTAAGGAAGATTTTCCAGAAGTGCCAAAGTTAGAACTTGGACAGCAGTACATCATTTTGAGGACTTTCCAGCTCCTTGCCCAGTGTTGTGGCCTTCCCCCAAGCCAGATAAGTTGTCCTGGTCAGAGACCAGAGGCAAAGGTGGGGATGAGAGACTGGTATGTAGCAGCTGCATGCCAACAAGCCAGACATGTCCAGGTGCTCACACAAATCCCAGAGCTGCGGGGTGGCTCTGGAACAGCTGTTGGTAGTGAGTGTTGGGCAGCCTGCAGCTCACCAGCCTGTTTGCTGGCTTCTGCAGACTCAGAGCCAGCCATGTGTGGCTCCCTTTCTCCTGAGGAGTCCTCTTCCCTAGGGGACTTTGTGGAGAGCTCAGGCTGGCCCACGACAGAACGCTGGGAAAGACTCTGGGAGGGGCCAGATCCTCATTTCTCTCTCACTAAAATTTACAACACCCCCTCTACTCCCCGCGATGGGATTATAAACATCCCCTTGAACTGAGATCAGGAAATGATCCCGTTAAGAACCCAAGCCTGGTCCCCCTGGGTTACTAGTCTTTGTACCGGAACAGCACCCAGTTCAGTCGGTTCACAAGGAGAGTGGACACAAGTCAAGCAGGGACTTTTAAAACTATATAAAGGTTTATACAGAATGTAAAAACAAGTCATCCACAGTTCTAAAGATTTATGAAGGATGTAAAAACAAGACGTCTGCAGCTCAGAAGAATAAGAAGATATCGGATTTATACCCTGCCCTTCTCTCTGAATCAGAGTCTCAGAACGTCTCACAATATACTTTATATTCTTCCTCCACAACACACACTCTGTAGCTAGGGATGAGAGAGCTCTCACAGAAGCTGCCCTTTCAAAGACAACTCTGCAAGAACTATGGCTAACCCAAGGCCGTTCCAGTAGCTTCAAGTGGAGGAGTGGGGAATCAAACTCGGTTCTCACAGATAAGAGTCCACACACTTAATAATAATAATAATAATAATAATAATAAATTTTATTTGTACCCCGCCCTCCCCTGCCGAAGCAGGCTCAGGGCGGCTAACAATACGGTGACCAATGGTGCACCAACAATAAAACAGTTACATTAGAAACATTAAATTAAACATTAATTAACCTTAAAAACCACTACACCTATGTTAGCCATTACACCAAACACTTAACCAGTTCAGCAACAGATAAACTATCTTATGTTCATGAAATGTCTGGCATTAGGTGGTACCTCTCCTTACAGCATATGTATTCCAGCTGTAGCCTAAGTTACTCTACATAGTGCAGTTCATCAGAAGAAAGCAAGAAACATCCAAGTGCACCAGCATGGCATGAGCATAAAGTCTGCATGGCCTCTCTCTGGTCTATACCGGTATTATACTTTCCACCCCTCTAGGATCAGGTGGCTCAAATGAGCCAATCAAGGATCCTCCAAGACGGAATCTTCCTGAGGCTGGTAGCACCATTCCCCTCCCCCTCCATCCTGATTACACAGCGGGATTAATCTCACAGTTAACCCATTACCAAAGTCTTGAGTCTGGCCTTGAAAGAGATAAGGACGTTACCTGCAGGGAGAGTCAAATCACGAACACCTGCAAGGCAGACCAGGCCTCTTAAGAATCCCGTTACGCCTTGCGGGGAAGTGGGGAGCTTTGCCTCACAGATCTTCCCCACTTGTACCAGTTGGAATTATGGGCTATGATCTCGACCACGGTTCCATCCTCCCAGAAGAATTTTTACTCTTGAATTTCTTTCCTTCCCCATATAAGAATGATCTCTCTCTCCCTCTCTATCTGTGTGTGTGTGTGCCAAAGAAGACCGAAGTGTAAGAGAGACGTTGGTGGAGAAAGACAAGAGTCTCGCATCTGAAGAAAGGCTGGAGAGTTTCTCGGGAGGATCCCAAGAACATGTTTCCTTCCCAAAGGAGGTGACTGACAGTGAGTACCCTTCACGGTTATGTCAAGAGAACAGGCAAGGAATAGCCATGGAAATTTCTGATTCACTTCTGAGCAACATTTGGCTTGTTACAGTCCTACAGCCTGCTGGGTAAAGAGGCCTTTTGGGAACTGGGATTTGGAGGGTCAGGAGTTCCTTCTGAGCAAGAGCTGTGGCTCTTGAGGGAATGAGGGATCCTTAAATATAATATATCCTAGGTATGTTGGGGGGGGGGGGGTTATGTCCAGGAAAGCTGGAGGAGGTGAAAGGGCCATCAATCCTTTCTTCCTAAAGTCACGTGGGTGCTTTGGGATCTTACCTGCCCCCTCAGGCATTAATGGGATCTCTTTATTTCAGCAGAGGATGATCAGAAGAATGAAGAGGGTGATGAACTTGATCAGCAGTTGCCAGAAGGAGTTAAGAATGAGGACTTGAGAGAAAACATCAGGAGTCGAGGCAGACCTAAGAAAATGAAAGTCAGGCATATAGTTGAAAAAAGAGATGTAAGATGGCGTATTGTACATTTTCCAAATCAGAGAATAATGAAGGCAAGTACATCCATTCAATGTGGAAAGTATTTCAAAAGTAGATCGGAGTTCTTTGTGCACCAAAGAACCCACAGAGGCGAGAAACGCTTTAGCCATCTTCAAGAACATAGAAAAAGCCACACAGGGGAGAAACCTTCTGAATGCTCAGAGTGTAAAAAGAGATTCACTCACAGTGGCCATCTTCAAAGGCATCAGAGAACCCACATAGGGGAGAAGCCTTTTGAATGCTCAGAGTGTGGAAAGAGATTCAGTCGGAGCAGCCAACTTCAAATCCATCAGAGAACCCACACAGGGGAGAAGCCTTTTGAATGCTCAGAGTGTGGAAAGAGATTCAGTCAGAGTAGCAGTCTTCAAAGTCATCAGAGAACCCACACAGGGGAGAAACCTTTTGAATGCTCAGAGTGTGGAAAGAGATTCAGTCGGAGCAGCCAACTTCAAAGCCATCAGAGAACCCACACAGGGGAGAAGCCTTTTGAATGCTCAGAGTGTGGAAGGAGATTCAGTTGGAATGGCAGTCTTCAAAGGCATCAGAGAACCCACACAGAGGAGAAACCTTTTGAATGCTCAGAGTGTGGAAAGAGATTCAGTCGGAGTGGCAGTCTTCAAAGGCATCAGAGAACCCACACAGAGGAGAAACCTTTTGAATGCTCAGAGTGTGCAAAAAGATTCAGTCAAAGTGCCAGTCTTCAAAGCCATCAGAGAATCCACACAGGGGAGAAGCCTTTTGAATGCTCAGAGTGTGGAAAGAGATTCGGTTGGAATGGCAGTCTTCAAAGGCATCAGAGAACCCACACAGAGGAGAAACCTTTTGAATGCTCAGAGTGTGGAAAGAGATTCAGTCGGAGTGGCACTCTTCAAAGGCATCAGAGAACCCACACAGAGGAGAAACCTTTTGAATGCTCAGAGTGTGCAAAAAGATTCAGTGACAGTGGCTATCTTCAAAGCCATCAGAGAATCCAAACAGGGGAGAAGCCTTTTGAATGCTCAGAGTGTGGAAGGAGATTCAGTCAAAGTTACCATATTAAAAGCCATCAGAGAACCCACACAGGGGAGAAGCCTTTTGAATGCTCAGAGTGTGGAAAGAGATTCAGTCAGAGTGGTTATCTTCAAAAGCATCAGAGAACCCACACAGGGGAGAAGCCTTTTGAATGCTCAGAGTGTGGAAAGAGATTCAGTCAGAGTGGTGATCTTCAAAAGCATCAGAGAACCCACACAGGGGAGAAACCTTTTGAATGCTCAGAGTGTGGAAAGAGATTCAGTTGGAGTGGCGATCTTCAAAGGCATCAGAGAACCCACACAGGGGAGAAACCTTTTGAATGCTCAGAGTGTGGAAAGAGATTCAGTCAGAGTGGCAGTCTTCAAAGCCATCAGAGAACCCACACAGGGGAGAAGCCATTTGAATGCTCAGAGTGTGGAAAGAGATTCAGTCGCAGTGCCAGTCTTCAAAGCCATCAGAGAACCCACAGAGGGGAGAAGCCATTTGAATGCTCCGAGTGTGGAAAGAGATTCATTCGGAGTGGCAGTCTTCATAGGCATCAGAGAACCCACACGGGAGAAACCTTTTGAACGCTCAGAGTGTAAGAAGAGATTCACTCACAGTGGCGATCTTCAAAGGTATCAGAGAACCCACATAGGGGAGCAGCCTTTTGAATGCTCAGAGTGTGGAAAGAGATTCAGTCGGAGTGGCGCTCTTCAAAGGCATCAGAGAACCCACACAGGGGAGAAGCCTTTTGAATGCTCAGAGTGTGGAAAGAGATTCAGTCACAGTGCCAGTCTTCAAAGCCATCAGAGAACCCACACGGGATAAACCTTTTGAATGCTCAGAGTGTGGAAAGAGATTCAGTCGAAGTGCCTGTCTTCAAAGCCATCAGAGAACCCACACAGGGGAGAAACCTTTTGAATGCTCAGAGTGTGGAAAGAGATTCAGTCTTAGTGCCAGTCTTCAAAGCCGTCAGAGAACCCACACAGGGGAGAAGCCTTTTGAATGCTCAGAGTGTGGAAAGAGATTCAGTCACAGTGCCAGTCTTCAAAGCCATCAGAGAACCCACACAGGGGAGAAGCCTTTTGAATGCTCAGTGTGTGGAAAGAGATTCAGTCAGAGCGGCCATATTAAAAGTCATCAGAGAGCCCACACAGGGGAGAAACCTTTTGAATGCTCAGAGTGTGGAAAGAGATTAAGTCACATTGAGCATCTTTAAAGCCATCAGAGATCCCACACAGGCGGGAAAACTTGAATGCTCAGAGTGTGGAAAGAGATTCACTCACAGTGGCCATCTTCAAAGCCATCATATAACACACACAAGGGAGAAACCTTTTGAATGCTCAAAGTGTGGAAAGAGATTCAATCAAAGTGGCTATCTTCAAAGGCATCAGAGAACCCACACAGGGGAGAAAACGTTTGAATGCTCAGAGTGTGGAAAGAGATTCAGTTACCGTGGCCATCTTAAAAGCCATCAGAGAACCCACACAGGGTAGAAATCTTTTGAATACTCAGAGTGTACAAAGATTCAGTCAGAGTGGCCATCTTCAAAAGCATCAGAGAACCCACACAGGGGAGACACCTTTTGAATGCTCAGAGTGCGGAAAGAGATAAAGTCACATTGGCCATCTTAAAAGCCATCAGAGAGCCCACACAGGCGAGAAAACTTTTGAATTCTCAGTGTCTAAAATGAGATTCCATCAGAGTGGCCATCTTAAAAACCATCAGAATACCCACACAGGGGAGTGACCTTTTGAATGCTCAGAGTATGGAAAGGGATTCAGCATGGCGGTCTTTGAAATCTAAGAATCCAGAGAATTAGAAATCATGGAACATCTTAGTTCATTGAAAGACTTCTTGAAAACATGAATCTACACAGAATTTTGGCCCTCAGCAGACAGACATGTTAAAAATAGGCTATTGAAGGAGCTTGAGCCATATTTGAAGCCCTCAAGTACATCCCACTATCCCACATGGTGTTAACGAAATGTCTAACCTTTCCAGGCAACTGGAAACTCGCAACTCATGATTAAGTGTTACGTTATGAGGAGAAAATAAAACTCATTTACGGGAGGGTCATAGCTCCTTAAAGAGATGATTTTTTGTTTCATGTAAATGGACGTTTTGTTTGCGGTGGTTTCTGGAAGTTTTTATGAGTTAAGCTTCAATAAATGTGTGAAAGGTTGGTGTGGCATGTCTTTTTTCAGTCGTTTTGCAGGTTGTTGAAAGTAAACCTGTCCTGACCTGGATAGCCCAGGAGGCAAGCCGGATCTTCAGATCTCGGAAGCTAAGCAGCAGTCAACTCTGGCAAGTATGTGGATGGGAGACCTCCAGGAAATATCTGCAGTCGGAAGTATAGGGGCAGGCTTTATTCAGCCACTTCTCTGAATATCCTCTAGGCCCCTAGTAGGGGTCAGTCACTGTAGGTCGCCCTAATCTCCAGGTGCAGAAACGCACACAACCACATGCATAATAAATAAATAGAAGAAGAAGAAAAATTCTCTTGCAGATGCTTGAAACCCACTCTATGGGCATGACTGATATTCGTGAATGAATGAAACCAACCCAGTTCTCCCCTATTCATGAGGTCGGTCAGTTGAAGAGTGTTGGGTTTAGACTTGGTGGGTCTGGGTTCAAATCCATGGTAAGAACATTAAAAAAGTAAGAGCATAAGAGAAGCCATGTTGGATCAGGCCAATGGCCCATCCAGTGGAACACTGTGCCAAAAAAAACCCCCCAGGCTCCTTCAGGAGGTCCATTAGTGGGACCAGGACAGTGGAAGCCATCCCACTCTGCCCCCACTCCCAAGCACCAAGAATATTGTGCATCATTGCTCTAGACAGAGAGTTCCAACAATATGCTGTGGCTAATAACCACTGCTGGACCTCTGCTCCATATGCTTATCCAATCCCCTCTTGAAGCTGGCTATGCTTGCAGCCGCTGCCACCTCCTGTGGCAGCGAATTCCATATGTTAATCACCCTTTGGGTGAAGAAGTACTTTTATAAGTTCTAGCCCAACTGCTCAGCAATTTTATTGAATGTCCATGAGTTCTCATATTGTGAGAAAGGAAGAAAAGTCCTTCTTTCTCTACCTTCTCTATCTCATACATAATATTGTAAACCTCTGTCAGGTCCCCCCTCAGTCAATGTTTCCTTAAGCTAATGAAGCTCTGGATGCCCTTTAGCCAGTCATATTTTCAGCCTAAAAGATCGTCTTTGACTTTCTTTCTCTCACTCCTCCGCATGCAGCTGGTGGTCTGCCCTTGAGTCGGTCTTAGTTCTCTCAGAGCTGTTCTCCCAAGACCAGTTCTCTGAGAGCTCTCTCAGCCCCACCTACCTCTCAGGGTGACATTTGTGGGGAGGGGAAGGGATGGAGATTGTAAGCTTCTAGGAGACTCCAAGAGAACGGCAGGGTATAAATCTAAAACTTTCTTCCTTATTACCTTTTCGGAGCTCCTGTGATTAGGGGGGTCTTGACTAAAAGAAAACCCACATTATTTACTAAAGGAAAATATGTTTGACAGAAATGTGGCGACCGAATACCAAATGTTCAAGGCTGTGCTCAACTTTTGGGGCTTCTCTTTTGTTTGATTTTTACCCATAGGGATAATTTGTTAACTGCCATTCTATGAAGCATCTGTTTGGCATTCAGAAGGTCCCAGATTCCATCCCCGGCATCTCCAGTTGAAAGGACCAGGCAGGAAGTGATGGGAAAGACCTCAGCCTGAGACCCTGGAGAGCCATGGAGAAGGGCCATAGCTCAGTGGCAGAGCATCTGCTCGGCATGCAGAAGGTCCCAGGTTCAGTCCCCAGCATCTCCCAGTTAAAAGGACCAGGCGGGAGGTGATGGGAAAGACCTCAGTGTGAGACCGTGGAGAGCCATGGAGAGGTGACATAGCTCAGTGGCAGAGCATCTGCTTGGCATGCAGAAGATACCAGCTTCTATTTCTGGCATCTCCAGTTAACAGGTCAGAGGGTGATGTGAAAGACCTCAGCCTGAGACCCTGCAGAACTGCTGCCAGTCTGAGTACACAAGACCGACCATGACGGCGTGAGAGTCTGGTTCAGTATAAGGCAGTGTTTTGTGTCTTTCTGCCTTAAAGAGTCCAAGGCAACCTCTAATGTATATGAAGTTCATAAAATGAAGTGTGTAAGAATACATCAATCCAACACATTTAAAATATCAGTTTAGGGCAGCTTTAATCAATTGCAGTCCTGTAGTCGTGTTCTGTTACCTCTTAAAGGCCGAAGGTGTGGGGTTCAAACACCTTCCTGGGGAGCTTGTAGAATTGTGGAGCTGCCACTGAAAAGGCCGTGTCGTATGTACCCCCAAACGGGCAAGGGAGGAGGGAAAGATGGGAACCACTGCTGGAAACTATTGCTGTGGGATGCCGTTAACCTCTCAAGTTTCCTAGATCTATCAGCGACGAAAGGTGTCTTGGTGCAGAGTTAGAGTCCCGTCTTTTTGAATCTGGGAGACTTGGAGCAGAATGGGCTTTCTCTGGCTGGCAGGCCCTGTTTCTTGCTGCCCTGGTTGTCCTCAACACCTGCCTCTCCATTCAATCACAGCTGCCACAGCCTGACTTCTGTAGGGATCGCCCGCCAGGAGGGTCAGGACTCCAAACTTCTCTTCCACAGCCTGCTGCAGCCCAGCCCCTGGTTGCCATGGGGACAGCTTTCTGCCTTGTACCCCCCCTGGGGGAGGAGCCAGTGGCCGGCAGACTGCCCTCCCCTTCCTCCTGGTGCTTCTTTTGCAATAGCATCTCCCAGACGACGGAGGTCAATGTGGCACAGAGAACCACTACCAGGATCCAAAGTAAGAAAGTGGTTATTTTAAAACAAATGTTCAACAGCATACTTTCAGCTCAGCACCAGACTGAGCAAAGATTGTAAAGAAAGGGGTAAAATGCAAACCCTCCTTCTGTACGTGCCCTAGCTGGGGTTGCCAATTCCCAGGGGATCCCCTGGTTTGAGCCCCCCCCCTTTCAGGGTTTTCAGAAAGCAGGGGAGGGGGTTGAATGTCCAATCAACACTCCATTATACTCTAGGGAGGCTGGTCCCCATAGGATATAATGGCCTTAGACTGTGACAGAAAAGCTATCCAATGCAGGGAGTTTTGACTCTGGGAAGCTAACTTAGAGGGGCTGGAAAAGAAGGAAGGAGTCAGCTTTACCAGGAAAAGGACAGGAATCACACCATGGATGCCATTGAGAGTCAAACTAGGCCTCACGGGTGACACAAGCCAGGACTCCAGTATGCACGAGCCAGGACTCAGGCGTCCAACCAACGGGACTCTTTGCCAGACACATGGAAGGTGGAAGGCACCTACAAAGGGCTCTGGTCTGTTCCGTTCAACTCCCGACCGCTGAAGGAAGCAGGACGCCTACTGGTTTTGGTGGCCAGTGGAAATGGACATGGATCCAGAGGAAGGTGCTAAGCGGACCCCTTGACATTGCCAGCGGTGAAAACAGAATGACGAAGACACTCTACCTCATCAGAGTTCTCCAGAGCCAAAGAAAGTGCGTTTAGGGTAAGTGCCACCTGTCCCAAGTGTGACAATGAGTCAGATTAGATGTCTGCATCTGATTCTTGCCACCAGAAGGATCCAGCCTGGCTCTTGGAGAGAGTAAGAGGAAGAGGGATCGTTCCCTTCCTAGAAAAGATAAATTCCTCTCCTGGCTGGTCTATCCCTTTTTTGTCCGGTTGCCATGAAGGAGGGGAGGAAGCTGGATTGGTCCAGTCATCCACCCACTGAAATCCAACGGAACTGGGAACTTCCAACTTTGCCCATTGGAATTTCAGGTGGATCTTTACGGCATTGGGGAGGGCAGAAGTGCCCCAGAGATTGGGGAGGGGGTCCTGATGAAATTCAAATGCTTGTTCCGTTTGCCAAATTGCCCTCGAAAGAGATGTGGGGGGATTTAGTTACGTGGCTAAAGATGGTGAATGCACGGGGTCAATACCCTGTGTATGCGAGATATAAGGGCCTTAGACCGTGACAGAAAAGCTATCCAATGCAGGGAGTTTTGACTCTGGGAAGCTAACAGGGAGTTTTGACTCTGGGAAGGTTTTCTGCTTTTGGCAATCTCTCTCATTCTCTCTGCTTTTTCCATTTCACTACGGTATTGGGATAATTGTTATAGAAACCCCGTATAGGAGATCACTTAGAGGGGCTGGAAAAGAAGGAAGGAGTCAGCTTTACCGGGAAAAGGACAGGAATCACACCGTGGATGCCATTGAGAGTCAAACTAGGCCTCACGGATGACACAAGTCAGGGCTCAGGTGTGCACGAGCCAAGACTTGGGCGTCCAACCAACGGGACTCTTTGCCAGACATATGGAAGGTGGAAGGCACCTAGAAAGGGCTCTGTTCTGCTCTGCTAAACTCCCGATCGCTGAAGGGAGCAGGATGCCTACTGGTTTTGGTGGCCAGTGGAAATGGATGTGGATCCAGAGAAAGGGGCTAAACAGATCCCTTGACATTATTGCCAGCGGTGAAAACAGAATGACGAAGACACTCTACCTCATCAGAGTTCTCCAGAGCCAAAGAAATTGCATTTAGGGTAAGTGCCACCTGTCCCAAGTGTGACAATGAGTCAGATTAGACGCCCGCATCTGATTCTTGCCACTAAAAGGATCCAGCCTGGCTCTTGGAGAGAGTAAGAGGAAGAGGGATCGTTCCCTTCCTAGAAAAGATAAATTCTTCTCCTGGCTGGTCTCCTATCCCCTTTTCGTCCAGTTGCCATGAAGGAGGGGAGGAAGCTGGATTGGTCCAGTCATCCACCCACTGAAATCCAACGGAACTGGGAACTTCCAACTTTGCCCACTGGAATTTCAGGTGGATCTTTACGGCATTGGGGAGGGCAGAAGTGCCCCAGAGATTGGAGAGGGGGTCTTGATGAAATTCAAATGCTTGTTCCGTTTGCCAAATTGCCCTCGAAAGAGATGTGGGGGGATTTAGTTAGGTGGCTAAAGACGGCAAATGCACGGGGTCAATAATCTGTGTATGCGAGATATAAGGGCCTTAGACCGTGACAGAAAAGCTATCCAATGCAGGGAGTTTCGACTCTGGGAAGCTCCTACCCCCAACTCCTTGCTGGTCTCTGAGATGCCACCAGACTCGAATCTAGAGAAATATACCAGGTGACTGATAAAAATATAGAAGCACTTGGAGGGGTTTGAAAAGAAGGAAGGAGTCAGCTTTACCAGGAAAAGGACAGGAATTGCTCCGTGGATGCCAGTTAGAGTCAAACTAGCCTCATGGGTGACACAAGCCAGGACTCGGGCGCCCAACCATGCAACGGTCACCTCGAGGTTAAGACTACTGTAATGCCCTCTACATGGGGCTGCCCTTGTGCCAAACCTGGAAGCTGCAGCTAGTGCAGAACGCGGCCGCCCGGCTGTTATTGGGGCTCCCCACGTGGGAGCACATTCAGCCGGGACTGCGGGACCTGCAAGGGCTGCCAATAGTATACCGCAGGGGTGGCCAACGGTAGCTCTCCAGATTTTTTTGCCTACAACTCCCATCAGCCTCAGCCAGCATGACCAGTGGCTGGGGCTGTTGGGAGTTGTAGGCAAAAAAACATCTGGAGAGCTAACGTTGGCCACCCCTTGTTAACAGACAAAGTATACAGGGTTCTACCTCTATATAATAAAAGGGGATCTTTATTCAGATACTCTGGGAAGAACACCCCTCAGGGACAAAGACACCAGACTCTCAGGTTCTGACAGATATTGAGAACTTATTTAAATCTTAATTACTGCGGTATTCTGACAAGACCAGGGACAAATGTATAATCCCAAGGTTTCATGATTACATAGCTACATGGGCTCATGGGTGTATGGTTACATGACCCATGGTCCAAGGTTACATGATTACATAGTTTCTTAGTTACATGGCTATAGTCTTTCGAGTGCTCAGGTTCCTTAGCCTATTACATTTAGTAAAAGCAAAGCCATTGTATAGATAGCAAAAAGCATTTCACCCTCACCTCTCTTATGGCTTCAGGTGGTTGTCTATGCAGAAGTGTGGAGGGGTCTTGCTTCCCAGGAGGCTTCCCTTAAACTCACTGTTAATTAGCTAACTGACCAACCCCTTTGATCTCCTCTAAGTTATACCTTTCTCCACAATGTCCACCCTTTCCTTCTATCCAATCAAAAACCAGAAAGCCAGATTCTGTCATCTTTTGGCTGGAAAGCCCCCCCAAAACCCGTTACATAAGAAAACCACCTATTGTTGCCAAATACTTCTGCTAATTACTACCAGATAGGCCACTGAACCCTAAAGGGAAAAATCCCCATCTGGGACCAAAGACTTTCCCACGAAAGCTTGGGAACCCTATCTCACCCATCCTAATCAGTACCTTAATGCATATAATAAAGCATACAATCACATTAACATATATGAGACCAGAAATATTGCCCATATATATATATATATATATATATATATATATATATATATATATATATATATATAAGGGAAAGGCTATGTATGTGTGTATATGGAGAGAGCTATATAAAGCCCACAAAGATTCCATATAAGCCACTATACTTGCCCTGCATGATTTTCTAACGATTAGATCCACTATAGTTCCCTAGCCTATTAGGAAAGTCTACCAAATCCATTTAATAAAAATCCCTTCTCAGTGTCCATGCCTGAATTCCTGACAGGCTCTCTTTGGCAATCTCTCTCTCATTCCCCCTCCTTTCTCCATTTCACTACGGTATTGGGATAATTGTTATAGAAACCCCCTATAGGAGATCATTTCGGCCACCTATCAATCTCATCTCTTCCCAACAGGGTATAGACAAACATTAATAATATTATTCTGTTGAATTCAGGCTGTTTAACAATATTTCTCCACGCCAGACGCATTGGAGCTCCATACAAGGGCATTGTCAAAGTCCTCTTCCGCAATGAGATTAATAGACTTGTTTTCCCAGATCCTCTTTAGTACTCCATGTGTTGAGGACACCGTTATCAAAGTTTACTTTATCATCTTCAGATGTTTTGGGAACAAACTTGTTTACAGCATTTTTGTGCAACTATGCAGTTACATAACAAGATATTGACGCCACACATACTTTTGCCGCTAAGTTTATCCGGCCAGCCTCTAATTAGTACCCAATATGTTTTCCCAAATAAGTTCATTCGTTGGCCAACCGTCCCTTTTTATTAGAGAAATACGAGCCCTTCAATAAGAACAGTCATATAGAAACATCATATATATAAAAATCCAACACACCCCTCATCCAGTTCACAAGCAATACTCCCTCTAAGCCAGGGGTGTCAAACATGCGGCACGGGGGCCGAATCAGGCCCTAGGAGGGCTCCTATCAGGCCCCCAAGGAACTGGCTGTCTTCTGCTTCCTTCTCCCTCTGTCTTTCTCCCTTCTGCATCACAGCTTGCTCTGCATGGCTTGCTCAATCGTACAGGAACTACAGAGCAAAACCTCTGTTTTCTCCATATTTTCCTAGGAGGAAAGGCTGAGGGACTTGGGAAGCTTCAGGGGGGGACAGGATGGCTCTCTTGAAGTCTCTGATGGGCTGTCCCCTAGAGGAGGGCAGGGAACTGTTTTTCCTGGCAGCAGAGAAGAGGACTTACGATCATGGGTTTAAATTAAGGATGGGAAGGTACAGAGCTGGATATTAGGAACAACTTTTTTTACAGGGCCGTTCAGTGGTGGAATCAGCTCCCAAGGGAGTGGTGTGTTCCCCCTCGCAGGCAATCTTCAAGCAGCGGCTGGACAAACACAGGTCAGGGATGCTCTAGGCCAGGGGTGGCCAAAGTGGCTTAAGATAAGAGCCACACAGAATAAACATCAGATGTTTGAGAGCCCCAAGGAAGGAAGGAAGGCCAACGGATAGGGGGAGGGGAAAAGAAAGCAACTTTCACTTTAAAAGCACTGCCCAAGCTGCCAACTGGCTTGTCTTGGAGAAGTGGTTTCTATAGACAAATGCCTTCTCCGAGCCAGTCGATGATGGGGGCCTCAAGAACCACACGATGGGCGTGAAAGAGCCGCATGGGGGCTCCTGAGCCGCAGTTTGGCCTCCCCTGCTCTAGGCTGACCCTGCATTGAGAAGGGGGTTGGACTAGATGGGCTCTGCAGCCACTTCTAACTCTATGATTCTATAAACTTCAGGAGATCGTCCAAACCTGTTTTAACAGATAAACAGGAGTAACAAGCTAGGTTACCCTGAATAAAACTCTGTTGATCGTAAAAGTGCCACTGGACTCAAAGTTTGTTCTGCTAGGAAGCGTATAGCAGTTAACAATAGGGCATTTGGGAGGTCTGCAAACTGTAAAGCTGAATTATTCCAGAAGGCTTTTTCTATGCAGGCAATAGAGTCACACTGTAATAAATGATTCACAAGATAAACTTGGGAAAATTATTAGGGACTGTGGTCTGTCCTACCATGCATAGCAGGGGTGGCCAAACTTGCTTAATGTAAGAGCCACATAGAATAAATGTAAGATGTTTGAAAGCTGCAGGACATGAATATCAGAACTCAGGAAATATCTGGGGACTTTGGGGGTGGAGCCAGGAGACATTGGGAGTGGAGCCAAGAGCAAGGGTGTGGCCAGCACAATTGAACTCCAAAGGAAGTTCTGGCCATCATGTTTCAAGGGACCGTGTGCCTTTTAAATGCCTCCCCTTCTTTGGGAGGGGCACCTTCTTTGGGAGCTCATAGAACTGGACCCCCTGGTCCAATCTTTTTGAAACTTGGAGGGAGGGGGGCTTTTGAGGAAATGCAGCTATGCTGAAAATCTGGTGCCTCTACCTCAAAAAACAGGACCCCTCCCCAAACCCCAGATACCCACAGATTGATTCTCCTTTATACCCTATGGGAACCAGTCTCCATAGGGAATAATGGAGTGCCCCCCCTCCCACTTTCTGCTAAACCTGAAGGGGGAGAGGGCCTCCAAACCAGGGAATCTCCTGCCCCCAACTGGAGATTTAGACAACCCGAAAGGTGAAAGACTCAGTGAGGCCTACAACCCTCCAGAAGGCCTCTGAGGCCTGGTATAAAGTTTGCAAGAGGCCTGCGTTTCCCAGGCAACCTCTGAGCCCTGTGATTGGACTGGGGTGAGATTGGAGGAAAAGGAAAGCCCAATCACCATGGGGGGGCGGGGCCATGGGAGAGAGCATATAAGGCCCTGTTGCCGGGGGCGGGAATTCAGTCTTCTCCAGGGAGCTGAGTGAGGGGGTGAAGGGCTGCTGCCAGCTGAAGAGGAACACCCTTTCCCATCCCATCCAATCCGTCCGAGGACGGTGGTGGGCTGAATTTAGGAGCACTCCCCCCCGGGTTACGGTTGCCAATCCCCAGATGGGGGCAGGGGATCCCCCAGTTTGGAGCCCAACCTCCCCTTCAGGCTCATCAGAAAGTGAGTGTGGGGGGGAATGTCTGCTGGGTGCTCCATTATTCCCTATGGAGACCGATTCATAGAATCCTAGAGTTGGAAGGGACCTCCAGGGTCATCTAGTCCAACCCCCTGCACAAGGCAGCAGACTCACAAAAGACCTTCCCATAAATTCACAGGATCCTCAGTGCTGTCAGATGGCCATCTAGCCTCTGTTGAAAAACCTCCAAGGAAGGAAAGCTCACCACCTCCTGAGAAAGCCTGTGGAAGCTTAGAATCATAGAATCCTAGAGTTGGAAGGGACTTCCAGGGTCATCTCCACAAGACAGGAAACTCATGAAGACCTCCCTCTAAATTCACAGGATCCTCATTGGTGGCCGTCTATCCTCTGTTTAAAACCCTCCAAGGAAGGATAGCCCACCAGCTTCCAAGGAGGCCTGTGGAAACTTAGAATCATAGAATCCTAGAGTTGGAAGGGACCTCCAGAGTCATCTAGTCCAGCCCCCTGCATGGCAGGAACTCACAAATACCACCCCTAAATTCACAGGATCCTCATTGCTGTCAGGTGGCCATCTAGCCTCTGTTGAAAACCCTCCAAGGAAGGAGAGCCCCCCACCTCCCCCTAAATTCACAGCATCCTCAGTGCTGTCAGGTGGCCATCTAGCCTCCAAGGAAGGAGAGCCCCCCACCTCCCGAGGAGGAGGCCTGTGGAGTCCTAGGGTTGGAAGGGAAGGGAAGGGATTCTCTCCCAAGGCCAACGGGAGGGACTGGGAGGCAGCCCAGGAGGAGAGGGAGCCGGGCGGATTCCTCCTTGAGGAAACATGCAGCTTCCTGCTCTCCCAATCACCAGGCAGCGGCGCCATGGGATGACGACAGCAGGGGGCACTCCACTCCCAACCAATCACCAGCCAGTGCTGCGGGCTGACGACAGCAGGGGATGCCAAGCACTGTTGGCTGCTGGGAAAGCGAGGCAGGCAGGCGCAGACGGAGGTGAATGGGAGGTAAGGGCTGCGGGGCGCGGCTGGGCAGAGCTGATGTGTGGGGCTTCCTTCAGGTAGGCGGGCAAGGCTTGGTGTGGCTGCCCTGCGGCCAGGGGGCGCCCCAGGCAGCCGCCTACTTGGAATCTTAGAAAACTAGAGTTGGAAGGGACCTCCAGGGTCATCTAGTCCAACCCCCTACACAAGGCAGGAGACTCACAAAGACCTCCCCCTAAATTCACAGGATCCTCATTGCTGTGGAAACAGAATCCTAGAGTTGGAAGGGACCCCAGGATAATCTAGTCCAACCCCCTGCACAAGGCAGGAAACTCACAAAGACCCCCTAAATTCACAGGATCCGCATTGCTGTGGAAACAGAATCTTAGAGTTGGAGGGGACCTCCAGGGTCATCTAGTCCAACCCCCTACACAAGGCAGGAGACTCACAAAGACCTCCCCCTAAATTCACAGGATCCTCATTGCTGTGGAAACAGAATCCTAGAGTTGGAAGGGACCCCAGGATAATCTAGTCCAACCCCCTGCACAAGGCAGGAAACTCACAAAGACCCCCTAAATTCACAGGATCCGCATTGCTGTGGAAACAGAATCTTAGAGTTGGAGGGGACCTCCAGGGTCATCTAGTCCAACCCCCTACACAAGGAAGAAACTCACAAAGACCTCCCCCTAAATTCACAGGATCCTCATTGCTGTGGAAACAGAATCCTAGAGTTGGAAGAGACCCCCAGGGTCATCTAGTCCAACCCCCTACACAAGGCAGGAAACTCACAAAGACCCCCTAAATTCACAGGATCCGCATTGCTGTCAGGTGGTCATCTAGCCTCTGCTTAAAACCCTCCAAGGAAAGAGAGCCCACCACCTCCCGAGGAAGCCTGTGGAAACAGAATCTTAGAGTTAGAAGGGACCTCCAGGGTCATCTAGTCAACCCCCTGCATAATGCAGGAAATTCACCAATACCTCCCTCTAAATTCACAGGATTTTCAGTGCTTTCAGATCATAGAATCATAGAGTTGGAAGGTACCTCCAGGGTCATCTAGTCCAACCCCCTGCACAATGCATGAAACTCAGATACCTCCCCCTAAATTCCCGGGATTCTCATTGCTGTCAGGTGGCCATCTCTCTCTCTCGGCTTGACTTCGCGAACGAAGATTTAAGAAAGGTGCAGTAGTCCACGTCTGCTGCAGGCTCGCTGGTGGCTGACAAGACCAATGCGGGACAGGCAGGTCCGGCCACAGTGGCTGCAGGGAAAAGTCTGATTTGGGGTTGGTGCTGTAGCAGTGCGATTCTTCCTCAATCTCCTTTTGTCCTCAAGATCAGCTATGCGTGCGTTCTCAAAGGAAGAGACAGCCTGGTGGATGGTGTGCCTCCATGCTTTGCGATCTGAGGTGCCATCTAGCCTCTGTTTAAAACCCTCCAAGGAAGGAGACCACCATCTCCTGAGGAAGCCTGTGGAAACTTAGAATTATAGAATCCTATAGTTGGAAGGGACCTCCAGAGTCATCTAGTCCAACCCCCTGCACAAGGCAGTAGACTCAGAAAGACCTCCTCCTAAATTCACAGGATCCTCATTGCCAAATCATTAATGATTTGGAGTTGGGAGTAAGCAGTGAAGTGGCCAAGTTTACAGATGACACTAAATTGTTCAGGGTGGGGAGAACCAGAGAGGATTGTGAGGAACTCCAAAGGGATCTGTTGAGGCTGGGTGAGTGGGCATCAACGTGGCAGATGCGGTTCAATGTGGCCAAGTGCAAAGTAATGTACATTGGGGCCAAGAATCCCAGCTACAAATACAAGTTGATGGGGTGTGAACTGGCAGAGACTGACCATGAGAGAGATCTTGGGGTCGTGGTAGATAATTCACTGAAAATGTCAAGACAGTGTGCGTTTGCAATAAAAAAGGCCAGCGCCATGCTGGGAATTATTAGGAAGGGAATTGAAAACAAATCAGCCAGTATCATAATGCCCTGTATAAATCAATAGTGCGGTCTCATTTGGAATACTGTGTGCAATTCTGGTCACCGCACCTCAAAAGAGATATTCTAGCATTGGAAAACGTGCCGAAAAGGGCAACTAGGATTATTACAAGGTTGGAACACTTTCTCTATGAAAGGTTAAAACGCTTGGGATTCTTTAGCTTGGAGAAACGTTGACTGAGGGGTGATATGATATATGTTTATAAGATTACACATAGGATAGAGAAGGTAGAGAAAGAAGTACTTTTCTCCCTTTTCACAATAAAAGAACTTGTGGGCATTCAATGAAATTGCTGAAGTACTTCTTCACCAAAGGGTGACTAACACATGGAATTCATTGCCACAGGAGGTGGTGGCGGCTGCAAGCATAGCTAGCTTCGAGATTGGATAAACATGGAGCAGAGGTCCATCAGTGGCAATTAGCCACAGCGTATTGTTGGAACTCTATGTTTGGGGCAGTTATGCTCTGTATCCTTGGTGATTGTGGGGGAGGGGGCACAGTGGGAGGGCTTCTAGTGTCCTGGTCCCACTGATGGACCTCCTGATGGTGCCTGATTTTTTTGGTTACTGTGTGACACAGAGTGTTGGACAGGATGGTTCATTGGCCTGATCCAACATGGCTTCTCTTATGTTCTTATATTGGACTAGATGAGCAATTAGCCTGATCCTACATGGCTTCTCTTATGTTCTTATGTGACACAGAGTGTTGGACTGGATGGGCCATTGCTCTGATCCAACATGGCTTCTCTTATGTGACACTGAGTGTTGGACTGGATGGCCATTGGCCTGATCCAACATGGCTTCTCTTATGTTCTTATGAGACACAGAGTGTTGGACTGGATGGGGTATTGGCCTGATCCAACATGTCTTCTCTTACGTTCTTATGTTGGACTAGATGGGCCATTGGGCTGATTCTACATGGCTTTTCTTATGTTCTTATGGACCTCCTGATGGCACCTGGTTTTTTTGCCACTGTGTGACACAGAGTGTTGGACTGGATGGGCCATTGACCTGATCCAACATGGCTTCTCTTATGTTCTTATGAGAGACAGAGTGTTGAACTGGATGGCCATTGGCCTGATCCAACAGGGCTTCTCTTACGTTCTTATGTGACACAGAGTGTTGGACTGGATGGGCCATTGGCCTGATCCAACAGGGCTTCTCTTATGTTCTTATGTGACACAGAGTGTTGGACTGGATGGGCCATTGGCCTGATCCAACAGGGCTTCTCTTACGTTCTTATGTGACACAGAGTGTTGGACTTGATGGCCATTGGCCTGATCCAACATGGCTTCTCTTATGTTCGCATGTGACACAGAGTGTTGGACTGGATGGGCCATCGGCCTGATCCAACATGGCTTCTCTTGTGTTCTCATGTGACACAAAGTGTTGGACTGGATGGGCCATCGGCCTGATCCAACATGACTTCTCTTATGTTCTTCTAGTAGTGACGAAAGCCATGAAGAGTTGGTTTTCAGGCTCCCCAAAATCCAGGATCTAATCAAGTGAATCCCACAGTTCAGAAAGGGACCTCCATTGTTTTTGGAGGTGTTGTTCTTCTTACCCAACACTTTATGTCTATTGAAGTGATACATACAGTAGTTAAGAGGTCACCAGTCCCTGCGGTCGTTTGGGGGTCCAGCTCCCCTTAAGAATTAGCCCCTTGCCAGACTGAACCCATGTAAGGAGTGACTAAGCTTTTAACGTTCTTTGAGCCAAACAGAGATGGCCAACTTTCCCAAAGAACCAGGGAGGTATATCTAAAATCGCTTGGTATGTAATATAGCAAAATTATATGAAACCTGGTCTGCAAGCCACAGCAAACCCTGTTGAGCTGACCTGCCAAGGTGATTCTCAGATGCTTTCCTTGTGATAACCTTACAGTCTCTGTCTCTCCTTCCCTCTAGAAAGAAGTCTGTCTTCATATCCGAGTCACTCAAGGTACCTTTACCCAGTTGGAGGTGACCCAAGAGCAGGCGAAGGAGATGGAAGAGCAGCACCCAGGAGAACTTGGCGGTGGCACGATATCGAGCAGAGGCCCCCATCGCACCCAAGCCGGGAGTGGTGCTGCTGAATTACAGGAAAACACTGTGCCAGCTATGTCTTTCCAGGTCATGCCTATCTCAGACGTGCATTGCCAACGCTTCCGGCAGTTCCTCTACCGAGAGGCGGATGGGCCCCGAGAGGTTTGCAGCCAGCTCCATCGACTCAGCAACCGCTGGCTGAAGCCAGAGAGGTGCTCCACAAAGGAGATCCTGGACGTGGTGGTCCTGGAGCAGTTCCTCGCCATCCTGCCCCTGGAAGTGCAACGCTGGGTCAGAGAATGTGGGCCAGAGAGCAGCTGCCAGGCGGTGGCCTTGGCTGAAGGCTTCCTGCTGAGTCAGGCCGAGGAGGAGAGGCCGGCAGAGCAGGTGAGGGGGTTCCCTCCAGGTATGTCCCATTCAAATCACATTCCCTGACCTTATCCTAAAGTTCCCCTGAGAGATATTTGTCCGCGTGGTTTCTTCTTTTGAAAGATATAATACTTACTGGACTCGAGCAAGATATAAATTGTTCTATTTCCCCAAGTGTTAATCCTCTGTATGGGAAATGAACAGCCTCCTTCGGCAGCCTCTTCTACTAGGAAATTTCTTATCCCCCCGGATATCTCACTAGGTGCGGCTGGAAGGGTGCAGAGTCCAGGGATGGCAAACAACATAAAAAATGGGCTCCTGAGTTAAAACAGTCACAGCTATAGAAAAGACAGGGGGACGCACTCCTCATCCAATTCAGTATCATACATCACAGTGAACTTTATATGTTTTGTACTACAGTAAATCTGTGGCTATATGCAATTACTTGAAGCCACCTTCAAGAAGGGTTTAGATAAAAATATGGAGCACAGGTCCATCAGTGGCTATTAGCCACAGTGTATGTGTGTATATAAAAATTTTTTGCCACTGTGTGACACAGAGTGTTGGACTTGATGGGCCGTTGGCCTGATCCAACATGGCTTCTCTTATGTTCTTATGTTCTGTGTTAATACAAAACGTTCAAGAGCAGCTTGGGCTTGTCAGACGCATAAATTGTAGGTCAGAGTGGCCACTTTTGGAACTGTGGAAGACTTTACCGTTCCGTACGAATTCTTGGTGAGGAGGAGATCTTGAAAAAAGACCTCACTTCTGGTGGAAACGGTCGTTGGCAAGGGACCCCAAGAGCAAGAGACTTCAGCGTCTTTCGAAGAGTTTCATTGTCTCCCAGAGTTTTTTGTCTTGCTAAATAATTCTTTGAGCACTCTATTTGAAGGACTTTTGTTTGTTGTAGTGGTTAAATGTGCAGACTCTTGGGAGAACCAGGTTTGATTCCCCACTCCTCCATTTGCAGCTGCTGGAATGGCAGCATAGCTCTGGCAGCCATAGCTCTGGCAGAGGTTGTCCTTGAAAGGGCAGCTTCTGGGGAGAGCTCTCTCAGCCCCACCCACCTCACAGGGTGTCTGTTGTGGGGGAGGAAGGGAAAGGAGATTGTGAGCCGCTCTGAGACTCTTGAGTGGAGGGCGGAATATAAATCCAATATCGTCATCTTCTTTTTTAGAGTGGACTTGTTTAATGAGATACTACTTCTGGAGACAAAGGACTTGAACGTTTTATATTGATGGAGTCATTGCATATAGTTTCATATTTGTTGTTGTTATTCAGTCGCCGTCGAGTCCGACTCTTTGCGACCCCATGGACAAAGTCATGCCAGGCCCTCCTGTCTTATACCATCCTCCGAAGTCTCCTAGTTTCGTATTTACTGTTGTATAAAACATATAAAGTCCACTGTGATATAAGGTGTTGAATTGTATGAGGCGTGCATTTTCCTGTGTTCTATATAGCTGAGTACGGGAGTGGGGCGGGAAACGTTGCTCAGTCTCTTTTCCATTCCATCTCTTTCCGTTCTCCCTGGCTGCTGTTCCAGGTGTGGGGATTATCCATGGAGAGAGACGCAGCATTCCCCGAGGTGGAAGAAGCTTCCCTGGAGCGAGAGCAGAGGGGGCACACCCAGGAGTGTGCCCAAGATGCCCTCTCCTGTGGTAAGGACCCATTTTTCCTGCATGCGGTTGGGGGCCCTGTGAACGGGATGGGTAGAGAGTTCAGGACAGGAAAAGAATTAAATACTTCTTCACATAACAAACAGCACTCAATATCTACGACCTGCGATTCTTATTGAAGGGGATTGGACACAATTATAGAGATGGTACATTCCTCCCATTCATTGAAATTCTCATCTCTCACCTTCCTTCCATAAAAGGAAGTCAGGGTGGCTCAAGAAAGAAAAGAAAAGGCAGACAGACCTGGGCAGAGCTATTCCACCTGGTGGGCACAGGGAGCTTCTGCCTCTTAGGGCAGCACTGAGTGCTGAAAGCCAGTTCCTAGGGGCCAGTAATCATGGGGAAATGTGGCTTCTGTGCCCAGGCTTCTAGGGGCACTGGGCAGGCCCTGCGGGGAATAGGATGCTGAGGTAGGAATGAGAGGCTGTGGTCTGGCACCCCAGGAGATTGGGGGGAGGCCTTAGCTTGACGCTGATATTACCCTGGCTTCTCTAGAAACGCTCAAGTGATGTCTGGTTTTTGGCTGGATGTGATGGTGACATGTCATGTGCTGTCATTTCCATTCCCTTTTCCCACCACTAGACCTGACCTGAAGGCCCAGCCAGCAGGAGAACGGGATTCCTGGGCTTTTAGTCTGATCCAGCAGGGATGCTGTGACCTTTGAACTCCAGAGTTCATAGGGCACATTCAAGTCTCTCAGGAGCCTGAAATATGTTGGTGGCCTTTGTCACCCCTGAGGCTCATGCGTACTTCTCTTCTGCCTCTCCCAGAATTGAGTAAAAGAATGTGTTGCATGTACGCAGGGCAAGGTTTCAGCCTCCTGGGAAGGGAGTGTGTGAAGAGGGGAACAAACCAGCCAATGGAATAGGAAGTCACGACAGACACCCTTCCTTGTTTCTTCTTTCTCCTTCCTCCACAGGTAGCGGAGAGATGCTGTTGAGTCCTCATCTGTTTGGGGGTGTGGAAACAGTCCAGGTAGGGGAAATAAACAGGAAACAGCCTTGGGGTGGCTTTTGCTCCTGCAGTTTCTACAATGGTCCAGGAAAGAGAGGCTATCCCCAAGACAAGCCATACATCCTGTACCCTTTAGACCAGTCCCTTCCAGTATGCAGTCTCTGAGAACTAAATCTGCTTTTTCTTTCAGCGTCCCTTTTCCTTTGAGGAGGTGTCTGTCCGTTTCACTCCAGCAGAATGGGCCCTGTTGGATCTGGGCCAGAGAACTCTCTACAGGGAAGTCATGCAGGAGAACTATTGGAGCGTCATCTCTCTGAGTAAGGAAGATCTTCCACCAGTGCCAAAGTTAGAACTTGAACAGCAGTACATCATTTTGAGGACTTTCCAGCTCCTTGCCCAGTGTTGTGGCCTTCGCCCAAGCCAGAGAAATTGTCCTGGTCAGAGGCCAGAGGCAAAGGTGGGGATGAGAGACTGGTATGTAGCAGCTGCAGGTCGGCAAGCCAGACATGTCCAGGTGCTCACACAAATCCCAGAGCTGGGGGGTGGCTCTGGATCAGCTGTTGGTGGTGAGTGTTGGGCAGCCTGCAGCTCACCAGACCATTTGCTGGCTTCTGCAGGCACAGAGCCAGCCATGTGTGGCTCCCTTTCTCCTGAGGAATCCTCTTCCCCAGGGGAATTTGTGGAGAGCTCAGGCTGGCTCATGACAGAGACGCTCAGAAACACTCTGGGAGGGGCCAGATCCTCATTTCTCACTAAAATTTACAACACCCCCTCTACTCCCCATGATGGGATTACAAAAAAACCCTTGAACTGAGATCTGGAAATGATCCTGTTAAGAACCCAAGCCTGGGTCCCCCTGGGTTACTAGTCTTTGTACCGGAACAGCACCCAGTTCAGTCGGTTGACAAGGAGAGTGGACACAAGTCAAGCAGGGACTATATAAAGATTTATAAAGAATGTAAAAACAAGTCATCTACAGTTCTAAAGATTTATGAAGGATGTAAAAACAAGACATCTATAGCTCAGAAGAAAAAGAAGATATTGGATTTATACCCTGCCCTTCTCTCTGAATCAGAGTCTCCGAACAGCTCACAATATACTTTATAGTCTTCCTCCACAACATACACTCTGTGAGGTAGCTAGGGCTGAGAGCTCTCACAGAAGCTGCCCTTTCAAAGACAACTCTGCAAGAACTATGGCTAACCCAAGTCCATTCCAGTAGCTTCAAGTGGAGGAGTGGGGAATCAAACCCGGTTCTCACAGATCAGAGTCCACACAATTAACCACTACACCTATGTTAGCCACTACACCAAACACTTAACCAGTTCAGCAACAGAAAAACTATCCTATGTTCATGAAATGTCTGGCATTAGGTGGTACCTCTCCTTACAGCATAAGTATTCCAGCTGTAGCTTAAGTTACTCTACATAGTACAGTTCATCAGAAGAAAGCAAGAAACATCCAAGTGCACCAGCATGGCATGAGCATAAAGTCCGCATGGCTTCTCTCTGGTCTATATCGGTATTATACTTTCCACCCCTCTAGGATCAGATGGCTCAAATGAGCCAATCAAGGATCCTCCAAGACGGAATCTTCCAGAGGCTGGTAGCACCATTCACCTCCCCGCTCAATCCTGATTACACAGCGGGATTAATCTCACAGTTAACCAATTACTAAGGTCTTGAGTCTGGCCTTAAAAGAGATAAGGATGTTACCTGCAGGGAGAGTCAAATCATGAACACCTGCAAGGCAGACCAGGCCGCTTAAGAATCCCGTTACGCCTTGCGGAGAAGTGGGGTGCTTTGCCTCATAGATCCGTCCCACTTGTACCAGTTGGGATTATGGGCTATGATCTCGACCACGGTTCCATCCTCCCAGAAGAATTTTTACTCTTGAATTTCTTTCCTTCACCATATAAGAATGATGTCTCTCTCCCTTTCTCTTTATCTGTGTGTGTGTGTGTGTGCCAAAGAAGACCAAAGTGTAAGAGAGAGGTTGGTGGAGATAGACAAGAGTCTCACATCTGAAGAAAGGCTGGAGGGTTTCTCAGGAGGATCCCAAGAACATGTTTCCTTCCCAAAGGAGGTTACTGACAGTGAGTACCTTTCACGGTTATGTCAAGAGAACAGGCAAGGAATAGCCATGGAAATTTCTGATTCACTTCTGAGGAACATTTGACTCGGTACAGTCCTACAGCCTGCTGGGTAAGGAGACATTTTGGGAACTGGGATGTGGAGGGTCAGGAGTTCCTTCTGAGCAAGAGCTGTGGCTCTTGAGGGGGATGAGGGTCCTTAAATATAATATATCCTAGGTACGTGGGGGGGGGGGTTATGTCCAGGAAAGCTGGAGGAGGTGAAAGGGCCATCAATCCTTTCTTCCTGAAGTCACATGGGTGCTTTGGGATCTTACCTGCCCCCTCAGGTATTAATGGGATCTCTTTATTCCAGCAGAGGATGATCAGAAGAATGAAGAGGGTGATGAACTTGATCAGCAGTTGCCAGAAGGAGTTAAGAATGAGGACTTGAGAGAAAACATCAGGAGTCGAGGCAGACCTAAGAAAATGAAAGTCAGGCATATAGTTGAAAAAAGAGATGTAAGATGGCGTATTTTACATTTTCCAAATCAGAGAATAATGGAGGCAAGTACATCCATTCAATGTGGAAAGTATTTCAAAAGTAGATCAGAGCTCCTTGTGCACCAAAGAACCCACAGAGGCGAGAAACGCTTTGGCCATCTTCAAGAACATAGAAAAAGCCACACAGGGGAGAAACCTTTTGAATGCTCAGAGTGTAAAAAGAGATTCACTCGCCGTAGCATTCTTCAAAGCCATCAGAGAACCCACACAGGGGAGAAACCTTTTGAATGCTCAGAGTGTAAAAAGAGATTCACTCACCGTAGCATCCTTCAAAGCCATCAGAGAACCCACACAGGGGAGAAACCTTTTGAATGCTCAGAGTGTGGAAAGAGATTCAGTCGGAGTAGTCATCTTCAAAGCCATCAGAGAACCCACACAGGGGAGAAGCCTTTTGAATGCTCAGAGTGCGGAAACAGATTCAGTCACAGTACCAGTCTTCAAAGGCATCATAGAACCCACACCGGGGATAAACCTTTTGAATGCTCAGAGTGTGCAAAGAGATTCAGTCACAGTGGCGATCTTCAGAAGCATCATAGAACCCACACAGGGGAGAAACCTTTTGAATGCTCAGAGTGCGGAAAGAGATTCAGTCACAGTGCCAGTCTTCAAAGCCATCAGAGAACCCACACAGGGGAGAAGCCTTTTGAATGCTCAGAGTGTGGAAAGAGATTTAGTTGCAGTGGCAGTCTTCAAAGCCATCAGAGAACCCACACAGGGGAGAAACCTTTTGAATGCTCAGAGTGCGGAAAGAGATTCAGTCACAGTGCCAGTCTTCAAAGGCATCATAGAACCCACACCGGGGATAAACCTTTTGAATGCTCAGAGTGTGCAAAGAGATTCAGTCACAGTGGCGATCTTCAAAAGCATCAGAGAACCCACACAGGGCAGAAGCCTTTTGAATGCTCAGAGTGTGGAAAGACATTCAGTCAAATTTGCAATCTTCAAAACCATCAGAGAACCCACACAGGGGAGAAGCCTTTTGAATGCTCAGAGTGTGGAAAGAGATTCAGTCAGAGTGGCCATCTTCAAAGCCATCAAAGAACCCACACAAGGGAGAAACCTTTTGAATGCTCAGAGTGTGGAAAGAGATTCCGTCACAGTGGCCATCATAAAAGCCATCAGAGAACCCACACAGGGGAGAAACCTTTTGCATGCTGAGAGATTCAGTCACAGTGGCCATCTTCAAAGCCCTCACAGGGGAGAAGCCTTTTGAACACTCAGAGTGTGGAAAGAGATTCAGACTGAGTGTCCATCTTCAAAGGCATCAGAGAACCCATACAGGGGAGAAACCTTTTGAATGCCCAGAGTGTGGAAAGAGAGTCAGTCACAGTAGCATTCTTTAAAGCCATCAGAGAACCCACACAAGGGAGAAACTTTTTGAATGCTCAGAGTGTGAAAAGAGATTCCGTCAGAGTGGCCATCTTAAAAACCATAAGAATGCTCAGAGTGTGGAAAGAGAATCAGCATGGCGGAACATCTTAGTTCATTAAAAGACTTCTCGGAAACATGAATCTACACAGAATTTTTGCCCTTAGCAGGCAGAAATGTTAAAAATAGGGTATTGAAGGAGCTTGTGTCATATTTGAAGCCCTCAAGTACATCCCACTATCCCACATGGTGTTAAAGAAATGTCTCCCCCCTCCAGATAGCTGGCAACTCACGATTAAGTGTTACGTTATGAGCAGGAGAAAACAAAACTCATTTACGGGAGGGTCATAGCTTCTTAACGAGATGATTATTTGTTTCAAGTAAATGAGACATTTTGTTTGCGGTGCTTTCTGGAAGTTTTTATGAGTTAAGCTTCAATAAATGTGTGAAAGGTTGGTGGGGCATGTCTTTTTTCAGTCCTTTTGCAGGTTGTTGAAAAGAAACCTGTCCTGACCTGGATAGCCCAGGAGGCAAGCCTGATCTTCAGATGTCGGAAGCTAAGCAGCAGTCAACTCTGGCAAGTACTTAGATGGGAGACCTCCAGGAAATATCTGCAGTCGGGAGTATAGGGGCAAGTTTTATTCAGCCACTTCTCTGAATATCCTCTAGTCCCCTAGCAGGGGTCAGTCACTGTAGGTCGCCCTAATCTCCATGTGCAGACATGCACACAACCACATGCATAATAAATAAATAAATAAATAGAAGAAGAAGAAAAATTATCTTGCAGATGCTTGAAACCCACACTATGGGCATGACTGATATTCATGAATGAATGAAACCAACCCAGTTCTCCCCCATTCATGAGGTCGGTCAGTTGAAGAGTGTTGGGTTTAGACTTGGTAGGTCTGGGTTCAAATCCATGGTAAGAACATTAAAAAAGTAAGAGCATAAGAGAAGCCATGTTGGATCAGGCCAATGGCCCATCCAGTGGAACAAAAAACAGGTGCCATCAGGAGGTCCATTAGTGGGGCCAGGACACTAGAAGCCCTCCCACTCTGCCCCCCCTCCCAAGCACCAAGAATACAGAGCATCACGGCCCTAGACAGAGAGTTCCAACAATATGCTGTGGCTAATAGCCACTGATGGACCTCTGCTCCATACGTTTATCCAATCCCCTCTTGAAGCTGGCTATGCTTGCAGCCGCTGCCACCTCCTGTGAAAGTGAATTCCATATGTTAATCACCCTTTGGGTAAAGAAGTACTTTTATAAGTTCTAACCCAACTGCTCAGCAATTTCATTGAATGTCCACGAGTTCTCGTATTGTGAGAAAGGAAGAAAAGTCCTTCTTTCTCTATCTTCCCTATCTCATACATAATATTGTAAACCTCTGTCAGATCCCCCCTCAGTCAATGTTGCTTTAAGCTAATAAAGCTCTGTGGATGCCCTTTAGCCAGTCATATTTTCAGCCTAAAAGATCGTCTTTGACTTTCTTTCTCCCACTCCTCCGCATGCAGCTGGTGGTCTGACCTTGTGTCAGTTGTAGTTCTCTCAGAGCTGTTCTCCCAAGAGCAGTTCTCTGAGAGCTCTGTCAGCCCCACCTACCTCTCAGGATGACATTTGTGGGGAGGGGGAGGGATGGAGATTGTAAGCTTCTAGGAGACTCCAAGAGAACGGCAGGGTATAAATTTAAAACTTTCTTCCTTATTACCTTTTGGGAGCTCCTGTGATTAGGGGGATCTTGACTAAAAGAAAACCCACATTATTTACTAAAGGAAAATATGTTTGACAGAAATTTGGCAACCGAATACCAAATGTTCAAGGTTGTGCTCAACTTTCGGGGCTTCTCTGTTGTTTGATTTTTACCCATAGGGATAATTTATTAGCTGCCATTCTGTGAAGCATCTGTTTGGCATTCACAAGGTCCCAGATTCCATCCCCGGCATCTCCAGTTGAAAGGACCAGGCAGGAAGTGATGGGAAAGACCTCAGTCTGAGACCCTGGAGAGCCATGGAGAGGGGCCGTAGCTCAGTGGTAGAGCCTCTGCTTGGCATGCAGAAGATCCCAGGTTCAATCCCCGGCATCTCCAGTTGAAAGGACCAGGCAGGAAGTGATGGGAAAGACCTCAGCCTGAGACCCTGGAGAGCCATGGAGAGGGGCCATAGCTCAGTGGCAGAGCCTCTGCTTGGCATGCAGAAGGTCCCAGGTTCAATCCCTGGCATCTCCCAGTTAAAAGGACCATGCAGGAGGTGATGGGAAAGACCTCAGCGTGAGACCCCGGAGAGCCATGGAGAGGGGACATAGCTCAGTGGCAAAGCCTCTGCTTGGCATGCAGAAGGTCCCAGGTTCCATCCCTGGCATCTCCAGTTAAAAGGAGCAGGCAGGAGGTGGTGGGAAAGACCTCAGCCTGAGACCCTGGAGAGCCATAGAGAGGGGCCATAGCTCAGTGGCAGAGCATCTGCTCAGCATGCAGAAGGTCCCAGGTTCTATCCCCGGCATCTCCAGTTGAAAGGACCAGGCAGGAGGTGATGGGAAAGACCTCAGCCTGAGACTCTGGAGAGCCATAGAGAGGGGCCATAGCTCAGTGGCAGAGCTTCTGCTTGGCATGCAGAAGGTCCCAGGTTCAATCCCCAGCATCTCCAGTTAAAAGGACCAGGCAGGAGGTGATGGGAAAGACCTCAGCCTGAGACCCTGGAGAGCCATAGAGAGGGGCCATAGCTCAGTGGCAGAGCCTCTGCTTGGCATGCAGAAGGTCCCAGGTTCAATCCCCAGCATCTTCAGTTAAAAGGACCAGGCAGAAGGTGATGGGAAAGACCTCAGCCTGAGACCCTGGAGAGCCATGGAGAAGGGCCATAGCTCAGTGGCAGAGCATCAGCTCGGCATGCAGAAGGTCCCAGGTTCAGTCCCCAGCATCTCCCAGTTAAAAGGACCAGGCAGGAGGTGATGAGAAAGACCTCAGCCTGAGACTCTGGAGAGCCATGGAGAGGGGCCATAGCTCAGTGGCAGAGCCTCTGCTTGGCATCCAGAAGGTCCCAGGTTCAATCATCAGCATCTCCAGGTGAAAGGACCAGGCAGGAGGTGATGGGAAAGACCTCAGCCTGAGACACTGGAGAGCCGTGGAGAGGGGCCCTAGCTCAGTGGCAGAGCCTCTGCTTGGCATGCGGAAGGTCCCAGGTTCAATCCCTGGCATCTCCCAGTTAAAAGGACCATGCAGGAGGTGATGGGAAAGACCTCAGCGTGAGACCCCGGAGAGCCATGGAGAGGGGACATAGCTCAGTGGCAGAGCCTCTGCTTGGCATGCAGAAGGTCCCAGGTTCCATCCCTGGCATCTCCAGTTAAAAGGAGCAGGCAGGAGGTGGTGGGAAAGACCTCAGCCTAAGACCCTGGAGAGGCATAGAGGGGCCATAGCTCAGTGGCAGAGCATCTGCTTGGCATGCAGAAGGTCCCAGGTTCCATCCCTGGCATCTCTCAGTTAAAAGGACCAGGCAGGAGGTGATGAGAAAGACCTCAGCCTGAGAATCTGGAGAGCCATGGAGAAGAGCCCGAGCTCAGTGGCAGAGCATCTGCTCAGCATGCAGAAAGTCCCAGGTTCAGTCCCCAGCATCTCCCAGTTAAAAGGACCAAGCAGGAGGTGATGAGAAGGACCTCAGCCTGAGACTCTGGAGAGCCATGGAGAAGGGCCATAGCTCAGTGGCAGAGCATCTGCTTGGCATGCAGAAGGTCCCAGGTTCCATCCCTGGTATCTCCCAGTTAAAAGGACCAGGCAGGAGGTAATGAGAAAGACCTCAGCCTGAGACTCTGGAGCGCCATGGAGAAGGGCCCTAGCTCAGTGGCAGAGCATCTGCTCAGCATGCAGAAGGTCCCAGGTTCAGTCCCCAGCATCTCCCAGTTAAAAGGACCAGGCAGGAGGTGATGAGAAAGACCTCAGCCTGAGACTCTGGAGAGCCATGGAGAAGAGCCCGAGCTCAGTGGCAGAGCATCTGCTCAGCATGCAGAAGGTCCCAGGTTCAGTCCCCAGCATCTCCCAGTTAAAAGGACCAGGCAGGAGGTGATGAGAAAGACCTCAACCTGAGACTCTGGAGAGCCATGGAGAAGGGCCATAGCTCAGTGGCAGAGCATCTGCTTGGCATGCAGAAAGTCCCAGGTTCCATCCCTGGCATCTCCAGTTAAAAGGAGCAGGCAGGAGGTGGTGGGAAAGACCTCAGCCTAAGACCCTGGAGAGCCATGGTGGCAGATAATGTAAAAGACCTTCGCCTAAGACCCTGAAGAGCTGCTGCCAATTTCAGCAGATCGTCTGACCTTGATTGACCTAGGGTGTATTAGTGAGGGGCTGTGGCTCAGTGAGAGCCTCTGCTTGGCATGCAGAAGGTACCAGGTTCAATTTCTGGCATCTCCAGTTAACAGGTCAGAGGGTGATGTGAAAGACCTCAGCCTGAGACTCTGGAGAACTGCTGCCAGTCTGAGTACACAAGACCGACCATGACGGCGTGAGAGTCTGGTTCAGTATAAGGCAGTGTTTTGTGTCTTTCTGCCTTAAAGAGTCCAAGGCAACCTCTAATGTATATGAAGTTCATAAAATGAAGTGTGTAAGAATACATCAATCCAACACATTTAAAATATCAGTTTAGGGCAGCTTTAATCAATTGCAGTCCTGTAGTCGTGTTCTGTTACCTCTTAAAGGCCGAAGGTGTGGGGTTCAAGCACACCTTCCAGGGGAGCTTGTAGAATTGTGGAGCTGCCACTGAAAAGGCCGTGTCATATGTACCCCCCAAATGGTCAAGGGAGGAGGGAAAGATGGGAACCACTGCTGGAAACTATTGCTGTGGGATGCTGTTAACCTCTCAAGTTTACTAGATCTATCAGCGACGAAAGGTGTCTTGGTGCAGAGTTAGAGTCCAGTCTTTTTGAATCTGGGAGACTTGGAGCAGAATGGGCTTTCTCTGGCTGGCAGGCCCTGTTCCCCCCTGCCCTCTTGGTTCTCCTCAACACCTGCCTCTCCATTCAATCGCAGCTGCCACAGCCTGACTTTTGTAGGGATCGCCCGCCAGGAGGGTCAGGACTCCAAACTTCTCTTCCACGGCCTGCTGCAGCCCAGCCCCTGGTTGCCATGGGGACAGCTTTCTGCCTTGTGCCCCCGCTGGGGGAGGAGCCAGTGGCTGGCAGACTGCCTCCCCTTCCTTCCGGTGCTTCTTTTGGAATAGCATCTCCCAGACGACGGAGGTCAATGTGGCACAGAGAACCACTACCAGGATCCAAAATTAGAAAGTGGTTATTTTAAAACAAATGTTCACCAGCATACTTTCAGCTCAGCACCAGACTGAGCAAAGAATTGTAAAGAAAAGGGTAAAATGCAAACCCTCCTTCTATACATGCCCTAGCTGGGGTTGCCAATTCCCAAGGGATCCCCTGGTTTGAGCCCCCCCCCCTTTCAGGGTTTTCAGAAAACAGGGGAGGGGGTTGAATGTCCAATCAACACTCCATTATACTCTAGGGAGACTGGTCCCCATAGGATATTATGGCCTTAGACTGTGACAGAAAAGCTATCCAATGCAGGGAGTTTTGACTGGGAAGCTAACTTAGAGGGGCTGGGAAAGAAGGAAGGAGCCAGCTTTACCAGGAAAAGGACAGGAATCACACCGTGGATGCCATTGAGAGTCAAACTAGGCATAACGGATGACACAAGTCAGGACTTAGGTGTGCGCGAGCCAAGACTCGGGCGTCCAACCAACGGGACTCTTTGCCAGACACATAGAAGGTGGAAAGCACCTAGAAAGGGCTCTGGTCTGTTCCGTTCAACTCCCGATCGCTGAAGGGAGCAGGACGCCTACTGGTTTTGGTGGCCAGTGGAAATGGACATGGATCCAGAGGAAGGTGCTAAGCGGACCCCTTGACATTGCCAGCGGTGAAAACAGAATGACGAAGACACTCTACCTCATCAGAGTTCTCCAGAGCCAAAGAAAGTGCATTTAGGGTAAGTGCCACCTGTCCCAAGTGTGACAATGAGTCAGATTAGACGCCCGCATCTGATTCTTGCCACTAGAAGGATCCAGCCTGGCTCTTGGAGAGAGTAAGAGGAAGAGGGATCGTTCCCTTCCTAGAAAAGATAAATTCCTCTCCTGGCTGGTCTCCTATCCCTTTTTTGTCCGGTTGCCATGAAGGAGGGGAGGAAGCTGGATTGGTCCAGTCATCCACCCACTGAAATCCAACGGAACTGGGAACTTCCAACTTTGCCCACTGGGATTTCAGGTGGATCTTTACGGCATTGGGGAGGGCAGAAGTGCCCCAGAGATTGGGGAGGGGGTCCTGATGAAATTCATATGCTTGTTCTGTTTGCCAAATTGCCCTCGAAAGAGATGTGGGGGGATTTCGTTAGGTGGCTAAAGACGGCGAATGCACGGGGTCAATACCCTGTGTATGCGAGATATAAGGGCCTTAGACCGTGACAGAAAAGCTATCCAATGCAGGGAGTTTTGACTCTGGGAAGCTCCTACCCCCAACTCCTTGCTGGTCTCTGAGATGCCACCAGACTCGAATCTAGAGAAATATACCAGGTGACTGATAAAAATATAGAAGCACTTGGAGGGGCTTCAAAAGAAGGAAGGAGTCAGCTTTACCAGGAAAAGGACAGGAACTGCTCCGTGGATGCCAGTTAGTCAAACTAGCCTCATGGGTGACGCAAGCCAGGACTCGGGCGCCCAACCATGCAACGGTCACCTCGAGGTTAGACTACTGTAATGCCCTCTACATGGGGCTGCCCTTGTGCCAAACCTGGAAGCTGCAGCTAGTGCAGAACGCGGCCGCCCGGCTGTTATTGGGGCTCCCCACGTGGGAGCACATTCAGCCGGGACTGCGGGAACTGCACTGGCTGCCAATAGTATACCGCAGGGGTGGCCAACGGTAGCTCTCCAGATGTTGTTTGCCTACAACTCCCACCAGTGCCAGCCAGCATGGCCAATGGCTGCAGCTGATGAGAGTTGTAGGCAAAAAACATCTGGAGAGCTAACGTTGGCCACCCCTTGTTAACAGATAAAGTATACAGGGTTCAACCCCATATAATAAAAGGGGATCTTTATTCCGATACTCTGGGAAGAACACCCCTCAGGGACAAAGACACCAGACTATCAGGTTCTGACAGATATTGAGAATTTATTTAAATCTTAATTACTGCAGTATTCTGACAAGACCAGGGACAAATGTATAATCCCAAGGTTTCATGATTACATAGCTACATGGGCTCATGGGTGTATGGTTACATGACCCATGGGTCCAAGGTTACATGATTACATAGTTTCTTAGTTACATGGCTATACTCTTTCGACTGCTCAGGTTCCTTAGCCTATTACATTTAGTAAAAGCAAAGCCATTGTATAGATAGCAAAAAGCATTTCATCCTCACCTCTCTTATGGCTTCAGGTGGTTGTCTATGCAGAAGTGCGGAGGGGTCTTGCTTCCCAGGAGGCTTCCCTTAAACTCACTGTTAATGAGCTAACTGACCAACCCCTTTGATCTCCTCCTAAGTTATACTTTTCTCCACAATGTCTACCCCTTCCTTCTATCCAATCAAAAACCAGAAAGCCAGATTCTGGCATCTTTTGGCTGGAAAGCCCCCGAAAACCCGTTACATAAGAAAACCACCTATTGTTGCCAAATACTTCTGCTAATTAGTACCAGATAGGCCACTGAACCCTAAAGGGAAAAATCCCCATCTGGGACCAAAGACTTTCCCACGAAAGCTTGGGGACCCTATCTCACCCATCCTAATCAATACCTTAATACCTATAATAAAGCATGCAATATATATATATAGAAAAGGGAAAGACTATGTATGTGTGTATATGCAGAGAGCTATATAAAGCCCACAAAGATTCTGTATAGCCACTATACTTGCCCTGCATGATTTTCTAACCATTCGATCCACTGTAGTTCCCTAGCCTGAATTCCTGACAGGTTTTCCCCTTTTGGCAATCTCTCTCTCATTCTCCCTCCTTTTTCCATTTCACTACGGTATTGGGATAATTGTTATAGAAACCCCCTATAGGAGATCATTTCGGCCTCCTAGCGATCTCATCTCTTCCCAACAGGGTATAGACAAACATCCATAATATTATTCTATAGAATTCAGGCTGTTTAACAATATTTCTCCACGCCGGACGCATTGGAGCTCCATACGAGGCCATCGTCAAAGTCCACGTGCTCCTAAAAACTGGGATATGAATTCCAGCAGACATGGGGGCTCGGCAAGGGAGTGGAGCGTACTCTCCGTGTTGGTTTATTGCAGCCAAGTGTTGATCATTTAAGGTGACATACAACTAGAAAGTGGTGGTGGTGGAGGAAAGTGCTGTCAAGTTGCAGCCGTGGCAACCCTGTAGGGTTTCCAAGGCATTTCCTGCGTCTGCACCATGACCCTGGAATTCCTTGGTGGTCTCCCATCCAATACTAACCAGGGCCAACCCTGCTTAGCTTCTGGGATCCGAAGAGACTGGGCTAGTCTGGGCCATCCAGGTGACGGCCAACTAGAAAGACGCTCCCCATATAGCTGGTGATAGTTCATGGGTATTCCAAGCTATTCCATTTGTTTTTCCCCCAAGGAATTGTTAAAAGTGTTTTTTAGAGCCAGTTTGGTGTAGTTGGAGCCAGTTTGGTGTCGTGGTTAAGTGTGCAGACTCTTATCTGGGAGAACCGGGTTTGATTCCCCACTCCTCCACTTGCACCTGCTGGCATGGCCTTGGGTCAGCCATAGCTTTCGTAGCAGTTGTCCTTGAAAGGGCAGCTGCTGTAAGAGCTCTCTTAGCCCCACTTACCTCACAGGGTGTCTGTTGGGGGGGGGGAAGGTAAAAGAGATTGTAAGCTGCTTTAAGACTCTGAGATTCAGAATATAGGGCAGGATATAAAGCCAATATCTTCTTTTTAAAAAAATGTGTTCACTGCCTGATCCATGCTAGCGAGTCTATGTGAACAGATGAAACCAGGTTTGGACCAAGGACAGCGGATTTTAAAGTAGTGTAGGTTGGTTTACATTCAGCATTACTATTTACCCTACAACAGGAATGCTTGCTGGCTTTTCTGGAAAGTAAAGCTGTGTGTGTAGAGGCTTTATTATGAAAATGTGGGTGTTACATGGAGTTTTTCTCTAGGGCAGACTGGCAGACACTTAGCAGAAACAGTGGTGATATCTTCTGCAATTGCAATGCCATTATTTCATAAAACACAGAAGTTTAAAAATGTAAGTTGGAGGAGGGACAGTACATTGCTTTCTGGAGGGTGCCTTGCAACCTGTCCACAAGTAGATTGTACCAGATGGGGCCACAACCATCTTTTGATGAGAGAGAAAAAGAGATGGATTAACAGTAAAAGGAGAAAGTCTAACAGAGAAAAGGCGAAAGACACAAACGTCTTGATCTAGCTTTGTATACTTAAGCCAGTTCCCCACATTCCACCACAGTGTGCTCTAGTGTATCCAAGAAATAGAACCTTGGCTGCTATTGTTGCAGAGGGAAAGTGGCTTGATTCTTGCTGGCCAGAATTGTGAGACTGGGAACAGGTTTGATCCCTTCTGTGATGGTATCTCCAAGACCACTTTTTATTTCTGCCATATAAGTGAATGATTGCCATTCTCTCCTATGGGAGAAATGCAAACACTGCATCCAGGACGCTGTTAGAGAGTGAAGATATAATCTGCCATCCACCTATGGGAGGCCTAGTGCTCACTGATATGGATCTCCCCCCCCCTGCCCCCCAGGGACTGCCACACTCTCTAACAGTGTCCTGGATGCAGTGCTTGCATTGGGTAGGAACGGTGGCTCAGTGGTAGAGCATCTGCTTGGGAAGCAGAAGGTCCCAGGTTCAATCCCTGGCATCTCCAAAAAAGGGTCCAGGCAAATAGGTGTGAAAAACCTCAGCTTGAGACCCTGGAGAGCCGCTACCAGTCTGAGAAGACAATACTGACTTTGATGGACCCAGGGTCTGATTCAGTAGAAGGCAGCTTCATATGTTCATATGCTCTTCCGCAATGAGATTAATAGACTTGTTTTCCCAGATCCTCATTAGTACTCCATGTGTTGAGGACACCGTTATCAAAGTTTACTTTATCATCTTCAGATGTTTTGGGAACAAACTTGTTTACAGCATTTTTGTGCAACTATGCAGTCACATAACAAGATATTGACTCCACACATACTTTTGCCGCTAAGTTTATCCGGCCAGCCACTAAGTAGTACCAAATGTGTTTTCCCAGATAAGTTCATTCGTCGGCCAACCGTCCCTTTTTATTAGAGAAATACGGGCCCTTCAATAAGAACAGTCATATAGAAACATCATATATATAAAAATCCAACACACCCCTCATCCAGATCACAAGCAATACTCCTTCTAAGCCAGGGGTGTCAAACATGCAGCACGGGGGCCGAATCAGGCCCTAGGAGGGCTCCTATCAGGCGCCCAAGCAACTGGCTGTCTTCTGCTTCCTTCTCCCTCTGTCTTTCTCCCTTCTGCATCACAGCTTGCTCTGCATGGCTTGCTCAATCGTACAGGAACTACAGAGCAAAACCTCTATTTTCTCCATTGGCTGAGGTTTCTCCAGGAGGAAGGGGAGGAGGGAGGCAGAGCTTGTTTTTCCAGGCTCTCTCAATCACACAGCAGAGCTACTGAGCCAAGCCACTCTTCCTTCAGTTGGCTGAGGCTCCTCCCCCATCAGTCTCCTGGGGAAGGAAGGAAAAAGCCAGTTCTCTGGATCCCATGGGAGAAATACAAAGAAAGCACCTTTAAAACCAACAAGCGCTAACATTTTAAGAATGTTTTGTTTTTTTTCTAAATAGTTAATTGTGTTTGTCTGTGTCCTTTATAAAGTTTATATCTCTGCTATCTAATCTTAAAAAGGTACACACATGGCTTAGCTCAACATGGCCCGTCCCCACCCAATATGGCTCAGCCCAACAAGGTCTAATTTATGTCAGATCCGTCCCTCATAATAATTGAGTTTAACACCCCTGCTCTAAACTGCGTTGTGAGCAAAAATTCTACTTTGTGTTCTACTGGCATTAAAGGTGTGAGCTACTGCAGCAATAGTTTGTTCTGGGGCCATTTTTCCTGAACTGAGACAAAAAATGTGTCAGCCAGAGGCTAAAAAGCGGTGAGCTAGCTCACACTCACTCAGCTTAGAGGGGACACCGAATTCACAAGACGTCCTAGTCCCAATGTGCACAGCGCTGTTCAGGCCACACCTGGAGTGTCGTGTGCAGTTCTGGAGGCTTCACTTCAAGAAGGAGGTGGACTAGGGTTGCCAAGTCCAATTGAAGAAATATCTGGGGACTTTGGGGGTGGAGCCAGAAGACATTGGGGGTGGAGCCAGGAGCAAGGGTGTGACAAGCATAATTGAACTCCAAAGGGAGTTCTGGCCACCACATTTAAAGGGACCACACACCTTTTACATGCCTTCCCTCCATTGAAAATAATGAAGGAGAGGGGCACCTTCTTTGGGGGCTCATAGAATTGGACCCCCTGGTCCAATCTTTTTTGAAATTTGGAGGGAGGGGGGCTTTTGAGGAAATGCACCTATGCTGAAAATCTGGTGCCTCTACCTCAAAAAAAAGGACCCCTCCCCAAACCCCAGATACCCACAGATGGATTCTTCTTTATACCCTATGGGAACCAGTCTCCATAGGGAATAATGGAGTGTCCCCCCTGCTTTCTGCTAACCCTGAAGGGGGGAGGGCCTCCAAACCAGGGAATCTCCTGCCCCCAAATGGAGATTTAGACAACCCGAAAGGTGAACGATTCAGTGAGGCCTACAGCCCTCCAGAAGGCCTCTGAGGCCTGGTATAAAGTTTGCAAGAGGCCTGTGTTTCCCAGGCAACCTCTAAGCCCTGTGATTGGACTGGGGTGAGAGTGGAGGAAAAGGAAAGCCCAATCACCATCCAGGGGGGCTGGTCCATGGGAGAGAGCATATAAGGCCCTGTTGCCGGGGGCGGGAATTCAGTCTTCTCCAGGGAGCTGAGTGAGTGGAAGAAGGGCTGCTGCCAGCTGAAGGGGAACACCCTCTCCAATCCATCCGAGGACAGTGGTGGGCTGAGCTTAGGAGCACCCCCCCCCCGGGTTAGGGTTGCCAATCCCCAGGTGGCGGCAGGGGATCCCTCAGTTTTGAGCCCAACCCCCCGTTCAGGCTCATCAGAAATTGAGTGTGGGGGGGGGGGGAATGTCTGCTGGGTGCTCCATTATTCCCTATGGAGACCGATTCATAGAATCCTAGAGTTGGAAGGGACCTCCAGGGTCATCTAGTCCAGCCCCCTGCACGGCAGGAACTCACAAAGACCTCTCCCTAAATTCACAGGGTCCTCAGTGCTGTCAAATGGCCATCTAGCCTCTGTTGAAAAACCTCCAAGGTAGGAGAGCCCACCACCTCCCAAAGAATCTTAGAGTTGGAAGGGACCTCCAGGATCATCTAGTCCAACCCCCTGCACAAGGCAGGAGACTCCCAAACACCTCTCCTTAAATTCACAGGATCTTCATCACTGTCAGGTGGCCATCCAGCCTCTGTTGAAAACCCTCCAAGAAAGGAGAGCCCACCAGCTCCCAAGGAGGACTGTGGAAACTTAGAATCATAGAGTTGGAAGGGACCTTCAGAGTCATCTAGTCCAGCCCCCTGCACGGCAGGAACTCCCAAACACCTCCCCCTAAATTCACAGGATCTTCATCACTGTCAGGTGGCCATCCAGCCTCTGCTGAAAACCCTCCAAGGAAGGAGAGCCCCAAACCTCCCGAGGAGGAAGCCTGTGGAGTCCCAGGGTTGGAAGGGAAGCGAAGGGATTCTCTCCCAAGGCCAACGGGAGGGACTGGGAGGCAGCCCAGGGGGAGAAGGAGCCTGGCGGATTCCTCCTTGAAACATGCTGCTTCCTGCTCTCCCAATCACCAGACAGCGGCGCCATGGGATGACGACACCAGTGGGGGCGCTCCACTCCCAACCAATCACCAGCCAGTGCTGTGAGATGACGACAGCGGGCAGCGCCGAGCACCGTTGGCTGCTGGGAAAGCGAGGCAGGCAGGCGCAGGCAGCGGTGAATGGGAGGTAAGGGCTGCGGGGCGCGGCTGGGCAGAGCTGATGTGTGGGGCTTCCTTCAGGTAGGCGGGCAAGGCTTGGTGTGGCTGCCCTGCGGCCAGGGGGCGCCCCAGGCAGCCGCCTACTTGGAATCAGAATCCTGGGCGGCGGCAGCGGAGCGCGAGCGGCGGGTGCAGCGCAATGCACTGGCCAGCTTATCTTCATCCCTCAGGACTGGGCTTGCAAGCCTTGAGGGGGGTCTGAAAAGCGCGCGCGGCAACCATTTTGTCTGCCGCACGAGGCCGCTTGTGTGGCTAATTTTGGTGGCAATAAGTGGCACGGGGGGGGGGGGGTCCTTTGTGGGCATTTGACATCTCCCCCACCCCCCTACCCTTTAGGCCAGGGTGGGTAGGAGCTCGCCTTGTCAAAGGGAATACAGGGCAGTGCTTGGGGCTTGGTTTTCCTGCACTTTTCTGCCGCCAGGCACCCCCCCCCCCCCGCCAAGTTGCTCAGGCCTGGACTGGGTTTCCGTCCCCTTGGGGCTAGAGGTTTAATTGTATTTCATCTTTATGTGGGGGATTCCGTGGGTTAGTGGGGCAGAGGAGCTCAAGTTCAATCCCCGGCATTTCCAGTTACAAGTTAGGACAGTGGAGGCGATCAGGCAGCAGGCAAGGGGTAAGATCTCTGCCTGGGACCCTGGAGAGCCACAGCTGGGGCTTCGTGGAGAGGGACGGTGGCTCAGTGGAAGAGCATCTGCTTGGTAAGCAGAAGGTCCCAGGTTCATTCCCCGGCATCTCCCAAAAAGGGTTCAGGCAAAGAGGTGTGGAAAACATCAGCTTGAGACCCTGGATCACAGGATCCTCATTGCTGTCAGGTGGCCATCTAGCCTCTGTTGAAAAACCTCCAAGGAAGGAGAGCCCACCACCTCCCACGGAGGAAGCCTGTTCCACTGAGGAACCGCTCTTAACAGTCATAGAATCCTAGAGTTGGAAGGGACCTCCAGAGTCATCTAGTCCAACCCCCTGCACAAGGCAGGAGACTCACAAACGCCTCCCCCTAAATTCACAGGATCCTCATTGCCAAATCATTAATGATTTGGAGTTGGGAATAAGCAGTGAAGTGCCCAAGTTTACAGATGACACTAAATTATTCAGGGTGGTGAGAACCAGAGAAGATTGTAAGAGTTGGGAGTGAGCAGTGAAGTGGCCAAGTTTATAGATGACACTAAATTGTTCAGGGTGGTGAGAACCAGAGAGGATTCTGAGGAACTTCAAAGGGATCTGTTGAGGCTGGGTGAGTGGGCGTCAACGTGGCAGATGCGGTTCAATGTGGCCAAGTGCAAAGTAATGCACATTGGGGCCAAGAATCCCAGCTACAAATACAAGTTGATGGGGTGTGAACTGGCAGAGACTGACCAAGAGAGAGCTCTTGGGGTTGTGGTAGATAACTCACTGAAAATGTCAAGACAGTGTGCGTTTGCAATAAAAAAGGCCAACGCCATGCTGGGAATTATTAGGAAGCGAATTGAAAACAAATCAGCCAGTATCATAATGCCTCTGTATAAATCGATAGTGCGGTCTCATTTGGAATCCTGTGTGCAGTTCTGGTCACCGCACCTCAAAAGAGATATTATAGCATTGGAAAAAGTGCAGAAAAGGGCAGCTAGGATTATTACAAGGTTGGAACACTTTTCCTATGAAGAAAGGTTAAAACGCTTGGGGTTCTTTAGCTTGGAGAAACATCGATTGAGGGGTGATATGATAGTTGTTTACAAGATTACACATGGGATAGAGAGGGTAGAGAAAGAAGTACTTTTCTCCCTCTCTCACAATGTGGGCATTCAATGAAATTGCTGAGCAGTAGGTTTAGAACTGATAAAAGGAAGTACTTCTTCACCAAAGCGTGTCTTACACATGGAATTCATTGCCACAGGAGGTGGTGGCGGCTACAAGCATAGCCAGCTTCGAGATTGGATAAATATGGAGCAGAGGTCCATCAGTGGCTATTAGCCAGAGAGTATTGTTGGAACTCTGTGTCTGGGGCAGTGATGCTCTGTATCCTTGGTGATTGGGGGGGAGGGGGCACAGTGGGAGGGCTTCTAGTGTCCTGGTCCCACTGATGGCTCCTGCTTTTTTTGGCTACTGTGTGACACAGAGTGTTGCATTGGAGGAGCCATTGGCCTGATCCAACATGGCTTCTCTTATGTGACACAGAGTGTTGCATTGGAGGGGCCATTGGCCTGATCCAACATGGCTTCTCTTATGTGACACAGAGTGTTGCATTGGAGGAGCCATTGGCCTGATCCAACATGGCTTCTCTTATGTTCTTATGTTGGACTTGATGGGCCACTGGCCTGATCCAACATGGCTTCTGTTATGTTGTTATGGACCTCCTGATGGCACCTGGTTTTTTTGGCCACTGTGTGACGCAGAGCGTTGGACTGGATGGGCCACTGGCCTGATCCAACATGGCTTCTCTTACGTTCTCAAGTGACACAGAGTGTTGGACTGGATGGGCCATCAGCCTGATCCAACATGGCTTCTCTTATGTTCTTCTAGTAGTGACGAAACCATGAGGAGTTGGTTTTCAGGCTCCCCAAAATCCAGGATCTAATCAAGTGAATCCCACAGTTCAGAAAGGGACCTCCATTGTTTTTGGAGGTGTTGTTCTTCTTACCTAACGCTTTATGTCTATTGAAGAGGTCACCAGTCCCTGTGGTCGTTTGGGGGTCCAGCTCCCCTGAAGAATTAGCCCCTTGCCAGACTGAACCCATGTAAGGTGGGCTAAGCTTTTAACTTTCTTAGAACCAGAGATGGCCAACTTTCCCAAAGAACCCTGGAGGTATATCTAAAATCTCTTGGTATGTAATATAGCAAAATGATATGAAACCTGGTCTGCAAGCCACAGCAAACCCTCTTGAGCTGACCTGCCAAGGCGATTCTCAGATTCTCTCCTTGTGATAACCTTACAGTCTCTGTCTCTCCTTCCCTCTAGAAAGAAGTCTGTCTTCATAGCCGAGTCATTCAAGGTACCTTTACCCAGCTGGAGGTGACCCAAGAGCAGGTGAAGGAGATGGAAGAGGAGGACCCAGGAGAACCTGGAGGTGGCACGATATCGAACAGAGGCCCCCGTCGCACCCAAGCTGGGAGTGGTGCTGCTGAATTACAGGAAAACACTGTGCCAGCTATGTCTTTCCAGGTCATGCCTATCTCAGACGTGCATTGCCAACGCTTCCGGCAGTTCCTCTACCGAGAGGCGGATGGGCCCCGAGAGGTTTGCAGCCAGCTCCATCGACTCAGCAACCGCTGGCTGAAGCCAGAGAGGCGCTCCAAAAAGGAGATCCTGGACGTGGTGGTCCTGGAGCAGTTCCTCGCCATCCTGCCCCTGGAAGTGCAACGCTGGGTCAGAGAATGTGGGCCAGAGAGCAGCTGCCAGGCGGTGGCCTTGGCTGAAGGCTTCCTGCTGAGTCAGGCCGAGGAGGAGAGGCCGGCAGAGCAGGTGAGGGGGTTCCCTCCAGGTATGTCCCCTTCAAATCACATTCCCTGACCTGATCCTGAAGTTCCCCTGAGAGATATTTGTCCACGTGGTTTCTTCTTTTGAAAGATATAATACTTACTGGACTCCAGCAAGATATAAATTGTTCTATTTCCCCAAGTGTTAATCCTCCGTATGGGAAATGAACAGCCTCCTTCGGCAGCCTCTTCTGCTAGGAAATTTCTTATCCCCCCGGATATCTCACCAGGTGCGGCTGGAAGGGTGCAGACTCCAGGAGCGGCGAACAACATCAAAAATGGGCTCCTGTGTTAAAACAGTGCACAGCTATAGAAAAGAAAGGGAAATGCACTCCTCATACAATTCAGTATCATACATCACAGTGAACTTTATATGTTTTGTACTACAGTATATCTGTAGCTATATGCAATTACTGTGTTAATACAAAACGTTCAAGAGCAGCTTGGGCTTGTCAGACGCATAAATTGTAGGTCAGAGTGGCCACTTTTGGAACTGTGGAAGACTTTACCGTTCCGTACGAATTCTTGGTGAGGAGGAAATCTTGAAAAAGACCTCACTTCTGGGGGAAACGGTCGTTGGGCAAGGGGCCCCAGGTGCAAGAGACTTCAGCGTCTTTCGAAGAGTTTCATTTTCTCCCAGAGTTTTTTGTATTGTTAAATAATTCTTTGAGCACTCTGTTTGAAGGACTTTTGCTTGGTGTAGTGATTAAATGTGCGGACTCTTATCTAGGAGAACCGAGTTTGATTCCCCCCTCCTCCACTTGCAGCTGCTGGAATGGCCTTGGGTCAGCCATAGCCCTTGCAGAGGTTGTCCTTGAAAGGGCAGCTGCTGGGAGAGTACTCTAAACCCCACCCACCTCACAGGGTGTCTGTTGTGGGGGAGGGAGATAAAGGAGATTGTGAGCCGCTATGAAACTCTTGAGTGGAGGGAGGGATATAAATCCAATGTCATCGTCTTCTTTTTTAGAGTGCACTTGTTTAATGAGATATGGACTGAGTAACCTACTTCTGGAGACAAAGGACCTGAACGTTTTGTATTGATGAAGTCATTGCATATAGTTTCATATTAGTCGTTGTTGTTCGGTCGCAGTCGAGTCCGACTCTTTGCGACCCCATGGACAAAGTCATGCCAGGCCCTCCTGTCTTCTACCATCCTCCAAAGTCTGCTAGTTTCATATTTCCTGTTGTATAAAACATATAAAGTCCACTGTGATATAAGGTGTTGAATTGTATGAGGCGTGCATTTTCCTGTATTCCATATAGCTGAGTATGGGAGTGGGGCGGGAAACATTGCTCACTCTCTTCCATTCCATCTCTTTCCGTTCTCCCTGGCTGCTGTTCCAGGTGTGGGGACCATCCGTGGAGAGAGACGCAGCATTCCCCGAGGCGGAAGAAGCTTCCCTGGAGCGAGAGCAGAGGGCGCACACCCAGGAGGGTGCCCAAGATGCCCTCTCCTGTGGTAAGGACCCATTTTGCTTGCATGCGGTTGGGGTGCCCTGTGAACCGGATGGGTAGAGAGTTCAGGACAGGAAAAGAATTAAATACTTCTTCACATAACAAACAGCACTCAACGCCAACGAACTGCGATTCTTCTTGAAGGGGATTGGAGAAAATTATAGAGATGGTACATTCCTCCCATTCATTGAAATTCTCATATCTCACCTTCCTTCCATAAAAGGAAGTCAGGGTGGCTCAAGAAAGAAAAGAAAAGGCAGACAGACCGGGGCAGAGCTATTCCACCTGGAGGGCACAGGGAGCCTCTGTCTCTTGGGGCAGCATTGAGCGCTGAAAGCCAGTTCCTAGGGGCCAGTAATCATGCGGAAATGTGGCTTCTGTGCCCAGGCTTATAGGGGCACTGGGGGGAATAGGATGCTGAGGTAGGAATGAGAGGCTGTGGTCTGGCACCCCAGGAGATTGGGGGGAGGCCTTAGCTTGACACTGATATTACCCTGGCTTCTCCAGAACGCTCAAGTGATGTCTGGTTTTTGGCTGAATGCGATGGTGACATGTCATGTGATGTCATTTCCATTCCCTTTTCCCACCACTAGACCTGACCTGAAGGCCCAGACAGCAGGAGAACGGGATTCCTGGGCTTTTGGTCTGATCCAGCAGGGATGCTGTGACCTTTGAACTCCAGAGTTCATAGGGCACATTTCAGGTCTCAAAGAAGCCTGAAATACGTTGGTGGCCTTTGTCACCCCTGAGGCTCATGCGTACTTCTCTTCTGCCTCTCCCAGAATTGAGTAAAAGAATGTGTTGCGTGTACGCAGGGCAAGGTTTCAGCCTCCTGGGAAGGGAGTGTGTGAAGAGGGGAACAAACCTGCTAATGGAATAGGAAGTCACGACAAACACCCTTCTTTGTTTCAACTTTCTCCTTCCTTCTTTCTCCTTCCTCCCCAGGTAGCGGAGAGATGCTGTTGAGTCCTCATGTGTTTGGGGGTGTGGAAACAGTCCAGGTAGGAGAAATAAACAGGGAACAGCCTGGGTTCCCCCCTCCTTTCTTGGGGGGAGGGCTTTTGCTCCTGCGGTTTCTACAATGGTCCAGGAGAGAGAGGCTGTCCCCAAGTCAAGCCATACATCCTGTGCCCTTTAGACCAGTGTGCAGTCTCTGAGGACTAAATCTGCTTGTTCTTTCAGTGTCCCTTTTCCTTTGAGGAGGTGTCTGTCCGTTTCACTCCAGCAGAATGGGCCCTGCTGGACCCAGGCCAGAGAACTCTTTACAGGGAAGTCATGCGGGAGAACTATTGGAGCGTCATCTCTCTGAGTAAGGAAGATCTTCCACGAGTGCCGAAGTTAGAACTTGAACAGCAGTACATCATTTTGAGGACTTTCCAGCTCCTTGCCCAGTGTTGTGGCCTTCGCCCAAGCCAGAGAAATTGTCCTGGTCAGAGGCCAGAGGCAAAGGTGGGGATGAGAGACTGGTATGTAGCAGCTGCAGGCCAACAAGCCAGACATGTCCAGGTGCTCACAAGCTGGGGGGTGGCTCTGGATCAGCTGTTGGTAGTGAGTGTTGGTCAGCCTGCAGCTCACCAGCCTGTTTGCTGGCTTCTGCAGACTCAGAGCCAGCCATATGTGGCTCCCTATCTCCTGAGGAGTCCTCTCCCCCAGGGGACTTTGTGGAGAGCTCAGGCTGGCGCACGACAGAGACGCTCGGAAAGACTCTGGGAGGGGCCAGATCCTCATTTCTCTCTTGCTAAAATTTACAACACCCCCTCTACTCCCCGCGATGGGATTACAGACATCCCCTTGAACTGAGATCTGGAAATGATCCCGTTAAGAACCCAAGCCTGGGTCCCCCTGGGTTACTAGTCTTTGTACCGGAACAGCACCCAGTTCAGTCGGTTCACAAGGAGAGTGGACACAAGTCAAGCAGGGACTTTTAAAACTATATAAAGATTTATACAGAATGTAAAAACAAGTCATCTACAGTTCTAAAGATTTATGAAGGATGTAAAAACAAGTCATATATAGCTCAGAAGGACAAGAAGATATCGGATATATATACCCTGCCCTTCTCTCTGAATCATAGTCTCAGAACGGCTCACAATATACTTTATATTCTTCCTCCACAACACACACTCTATGAGGTAGCTAGGGCTGAGAGAGCTCTCACCGAAGCTGCCCTTTCAAAAACAACTCTGCAAGAACTATGGCTAACGCTGCATCTGGATCGGGGTGGTGTGGCGGTGCTGATGTTGCTAGACCTGTCGGCCGTGTTCGAAACGTTCGACCATCGGCTACTGACCCACCGCCTCGCCGATATAGGGGTTAGGGGGTCAGCCTTACAATGGCTTTCCTCCTTCCTCGAGGATCGGGGACAAAGGGTGGCAATCGGAGGCGAACTGTCCCAGAGGCGCACACTGGAGTGTGGGGTGCCTCAGGGAGCAGTTCTCTCACCGATGTTATTTAATATCTACATGCGCCCCCTTGCCCAGATTGCCAGGAGATATGGGCTTGGGTGCCACCAATATGCCGATGACACCCAGCTCTATCTACTAATGGACAGCTGGCCTGACTGCGTCCCAGAGAACTTGGACCGGGCTCTGCAGGCTGTGGCAACATGGTTAAGGCAGAGTGGGCTGAAACTGAATCCAGCGAAGACAGAAGTCCTTTGCCAAGGTCGGGGCGCCCGGGGAAGGGAAATACCTCTCCCGGTCTTCGACGGGGCGCCGCTGAAAGTGGCATGCCGGGTCAGGAGCCTGGGAGTTTTACTGGAGCCTTCATTAACAATGGAGGCCCAGATTGCAGCCACTGCCGAGTCAGCCTTCTTCCACCTGAGGCGGGCAAGGCAGCTGGCTCCCTTCCTAGAGCGTCAAGATCTGGCAACGGTGATTCATGCAACGGTCACCTCGAGACTGGACTATTGTAATGCCCTCTACATGGGGCTGCCTCTGTACCGAACCCGGAAGCTGCAGCTGGTGCAGAACGCGACGGCCAGATTGCTGTTGGGGCTCCCAAAGTGGGAGCATATACAGCCTGGGCTGCGTGAACTGCACTGGCTGCCAGTTGTATACCGGATTCGTTACAAAGTGCTGGTTATCACCTTTAAAGCCCTATATGGCCGAGGACCTGCCTACCTTAGGGACCGTCTCTCCCCATATGAACCCCAGAGAGCACTGAGGTCAGCTGAGAAAAACCTGTTGACTATTCCCGGGCCGAAAGAGGTGAAGCTGCAAAGCACCCGCGATCGGGCCTTCTCTACTAAGGCTCCACGCCTATGCAACCAACTTCCAGAGGAAACGCGGGCCCTGTGGGACCTTGAACAGTTTCGCAGGGCCTGCAAGACTATCCTCTTCCGACTGGCCTTCACTGACTAAGAGGGAAGCTGCTAGGAAATTCGCCATCGTAAAATAGCACTAGCATATTATTTTCTTAATTTTAGAATTTTAACCGGAATTTTAATTAAATTGTTAATGTAATTGTTTAAATATTTTGTATAACTAATGTTAGCCGCCCTGAGCTTGCTGCGGCGGGGAAGGCGGGATATAAATAAAAATTGTTGTTGTTGTTGTCGTAACCCAAGGCCCTTCCAGTAGCTGCAAGTGAAGGAGTGGGGAATCAAACTCGGTTCTCACAGATAAGAGTCCACACACTTAACCAGTACACTTATGTTAGCCACTACACCAAACACTTAACCAGTTCGGCAACAGAAAAACTATCTTATGTTCATGAAATGTCTGGCATTAGGTGGTACCTCTCCTTACAGCATAAGTATTCCAGCTGTAGCTTAAGTTACTCTACATAAAAACAGTTCGTCAGAACAAAGGAAGAAACATCCAAGTGCACCAGCATGGCATGAGCATAGAGTCTGCATGGCTTCTCTCTGGTCTATATCGGTATTATACTTTCCACCCCTCTAGGATCAGGTGGCTCAAATGAGCCAATCAAGGGTCCTCCAAGACGGAATCTTCCAGAGGCTGGTAGCACCATTCCCCTCCCCCCTCCATCCTGATTACACAGCGGGATTAATCTCACAGTTAACCAATTACCAGAGTCTTGAGTCTGGCCTTGAAAGAGATAAGGATGTTACCTGCAGGGAGAGTCAAATCATGAACACCTGCAAGGCAGACCAGGCCGCTTAAGAATCCTGTTACACCTTGCAGGGAAATGGGGTGCTTTGCCTCACAGATCCGTACCAGTTGGGGTTATGGGCTATGATCTCGACCACGGTTCCATCCTCCCAGAAGAATTTTTACTCTTGAATTTCTTTCCTTCCCCATATAAGAATGATCTCTCTCTCCCTCTCTATCTCTGTGTGTGTGTGCAAAAGAAGACCGAAGTGTAAGAGAGACGTTGGTGGAGAAAGACAAGAGTCTCGCATCTGAAGAAAGGCTGCAGAGTTTCTCGGGAGGATCCCAAAAACATGTATCCTTCCCAAAGGAGGTGACTGACAGTGAGTACCCTTCACGGTTATGTCAAGAGAACAGGCAAGGAATAGCCATGGAAATTTCTGATTCACTTCTGAGCAACATTTGGCTTGGTACAGTCCTACAGCCTGCTGGGTAAAGAGGCCTTTTGGGAACTGGGATTTGGAGGGTCAGGAGTTCCTTCTGAGCAAGAGCTGTGGCTCTTGAGGGGATGAGGGATCCTTAAATATAATATATCCTAGGTATGTTGTGGGGGGGGGGGGTTATGTCCAGGAAAGCTGGAGGAGGTGAAAGGGCCATCAATCCTTTCTTCCTGAAGTCATGTTGGTGCTTTGGGATCTTACCTGCTCCCTCAGGTATAAATGGAATTTCTTTATTCCAGCAGAGGATGATCAGAAGAATGAAGAGGGTGATGAACTTGATCAGCAGTTGCCAGAAGGAGTTAAGATCGAAGACTTGAGAGAAAACATCAGGAGTCGAGGCAGACCTAAGAGAATGAAAGTCAGGCATATAATTGAGAAAAGAGATATAAGATGGCGTATTGTACATTTTCCAAATCAGAGAATAATAAAGGCAAGTACATCCATTCAATGTGGAAAGTATTTCAAAAGTAGATCGGAGCTCCTTGTGCACCAAAGAACCCACAGAGGCGAGAAACGCTTTGGCCATCTTCAAGAACATAGAAAAAGCCACACAGGGGAGAAACCTTTTGAATGCTCAGACTGTGGAAAGAGATTCAGTCAGAGTGGCCATCTTCAAAGCCATCAGAGAACCCACACAGGGGAGAAACCTTTTGAATGCTCAGAGTGTGGAGAGAGATTCAGTCAGAGTGGCCATCTTCAAAGCCATCAGAGAACCCACACAGGGGAGAAACCTTTTGAATGCTCAGAGTGTGCAAAGAGATTCCGTCACAGTGGCCATCTTCAAAGGCATCAGAGAACCCACACAGGGGAGAAACCTTTTGAATGCTCAGAGTGTGGAAAGAGATTCAGTCGGAGTAGTCATCTTCAAAGCCATCAGAGAACCCACACAGGGGAGAAGCCTTTTGAATGCTCAGAGTGTGGAAAGGGATTCAGTCGGAGTGGCCATCTTCAAAGCCATCAGAGAACCCACACAGGGGAGAAACCTTTTGAATGCTCAGAGTGTGGAGAGAGATTCAGTCAGAGTGGCCATCTTCAAAGCCATCAGAGAACCCACACAGGGGAGAAACCTTTTGAATGCTCAGAGTGTGCAAAGAGATTCCGTCACAGTGGCCATCTTCAAAGGCATCAGAGAACCCACACAGGGGAGAAACCTTTTGAATGCTCAGAGTGTGGAAAGAGATTCAGTCGGAGTAGTCATCTTCAAAGCCATCAGAGAACCCACACAGGGGAGAAGCCTTTTGAATGCTCAGAGTGTGGAAAGGGATTCAGTTGGAGTGGTGATCTTCAAAATCATCATAGAACCCACACAGGGGAGAAGCCTTTTGAATGCTCAGAGTGTAAAAAGAGATTCAGTCACAGTGCCAGTCTTCAAAAGCATCAGAGAACCCACACAGGGGAGAAACCTTTTGAATGCTCAGAGTGTGGAAAGAGATTCAGTTGGAGTAGTCATCTTCAAAGCCATCATAGAACCCACACCGGGGATAAACCTTTTGAATGCTCAGAGTGCGGAAAGAGATTCAGTCAAATTTACAATCTTCAAAACCATCAGAGAACCCACACAGGGGAGAAGCCTTTTGAATGCTCAGAGTGTGGAAAGAGATTCAGTCAAAGTAGCCATCGTCAAAAGCATCAGAGAACCCACACAGGGGAGAAGTCTTTTGAATGCTCAGAGTGTGGAAAGAGATTCAGTCACAGTGGCCATCTTAAAAGCCATCAGAGAACCCACACAGGAGAGAAACCTTTTGCATGCTAAGAGATTCAGTCACAGTGGCCATCTTCAAAGCCCTCACAGGGGAGAAGCCTTTTGAATGCTCAGAGTGTGGAAAGAGATTCAGTCTGAGCGTCCATCTTCAGAGGCATCAGAGAACCCATACAGGAGAGAAACCTTTTGAATGCTCAGAGTGTGGAAAGAGAGTCAGTCACAGTAGTATTCTTTAAAGCCATCAGAGAACCCACACAAGGGAGAAACTTTTTGAATGCTCAGAGTGTGAAAAGAGATTCCGTCAGAGTCGCCATCTTAAAAACCATAAGAATACTCACACAGGGGAGTAACCTTTTGAATTCTCAGAGTGTGGAAAGAGATTCAGCATGGCGGTCTTTGACAGTATCTAAGAATCCAGAGAATTAGAAATCACGGAACATCTTAGTTCATTAAAAGACTTCTCGAAAACATGAATCTACATAGAATTTTTGCCGTCAACAGGCAGAAATGTTAAAAATAGGCTATTGAAGGAGCTTAGCCATATTTGAAGTCCTCAAGTACATCCCACTATCCCACATGGTATTAACGAAATGTTTACCCCCTCCAGATAGTTGGCAACTCATGATTAAGTGTTACGTTATGAGCAGGAGAAAACAAAACTCATTTACGGGAGGGTCATAGCTCCTTAAAGAGATGATTATTTGTTTCAAGTAAATGAGACATTTTGTTTGCGGTGCTTTCTGGAAGTTTTTATGAGTCCTGTCCTGGAGTCCAGGAGGCAAGCCTGATCTTCAGATCTGGGAAGCTAAGCAGGAGTCAACTCCGGCTTGTACTTAGATGGGAGACCTCCAGGAAATATCTGCAGTTGGGAGTATAGGGGCAGGCTTTATTCAGCCACTTCTCTGAATATCCTCTAGTCCCCTAGTAGGGGTCAGTCGCTGTAGGTCGCCCTAATCTCCAGGTGCAGACACGCACACAACCATGCATAATAAATAAATAGAAGTAGAAGGAAAATTCTCTTGCAGATGCTTGAAACCCACACTATGGGCATGACTGATATTCGTGAATGAATGAAACCAACCCAGTTCTCCCCCATTCATGAGGTTGGTCAGTTGAAGAGTGTTGGGTTTAGACTTGGTGGGTCTGGGTTCAAATCCATTGTAAGAATATTAAAAAAGTAAGAGCATAAGAGAAGCCATGTTGGATCAGGCCAATGGCCCATCCAGTGGAACAAAAAACAGGCGCCATCAGGAGGTCCATTAGTGGGGCCAGGACACTAGAAGCCCTCCCACTCTGCCCCCCTCCCAAGCACCAAGAATACAGAGCATCACTGCCCTAGACAGCGAGTTCCAACAATATGCTGTGGCTAATAGCCACTGATGGACCTCTGCTCCTCACGCTTATCCAATCCCCTCTTGAAGCTGGCTATGCTTGTAGCCGCCGCCACCTCCTGTGGCAGTGAATTCCACATGTTAATCACCCTTTGACTTCCTTTTATCCGTTTTAACCCGACTGCTCAGCAATTTCATTGAATGCCCACGAGTTCTCGTATTGTGAGAAAGGAAGAAAAGTCCTTCTTCCTCTACCTTCTCTATCTCATACATAATATTGTAAACCTCTGTCATGTCACCCCTCAGTCAATGTTTCTTTAAGCTAATAAAGCTCTGTGGATGCCCTTTAGCCAGGCATATTTTCAGCCTAAAAGATCGTCTTTGACTTTCTTTCTCCCACTCCTCCGCATGCAGCTGGTGGTTTGACCTTGAGCCGGTCGTAGTTCTCTCAGAGCTGTTGTCCCAAGAGCAGTTCTCTTGAGAGTTCTCTCAGCCCCACCTACCTCTCAGGATGACATTTGTGGGGAGGGGGAGAGATGGAGATTGTAAGCTTCTAGGAGACTCCAAGAGAACGGCAGGGTATAAATTAAAACTTTCTTCCTTATTACCTTTTGGAGCGCCTGTGATTAGGGGGATCTTGACTAAAAGAAAACCCACATTGTTTACTAAAGGAAAATATGTTTGACAGACATTTGGTGACCAAATACCAAATGTTGAAGGCTGTGCTCAACTTTCGGGGCTTCTCTTTTGTTTGATTTTTACCCACAGGGATAATTTGTTAACTGTCATTCTGTGGGGCCATGGCTCAGTGGCAGAGCATCTGTTTGGCATGCAGAAGGTCCCAGGTTCCATCCCCGGCATCTCCAGTTAAAAGGACCTGGCAGGAGGTGATGGGAAAGACCTCAGCCTGAGAGCCATGGAGAGGGGCCATAGCTCAGTGGCAGAGCCTCTGCTTGGCATGCAGAAGGTCCCAGGTTCCATCCCCGGCATCTCCAGTTGAAAGGACCAGGCAGGAGGTGATGGGAAAGACCTCAGCCGGAGATGCTGGAGAGCCATGGAGAGGGGCCATAGCTCAGTGGCAGAGCATCTGCTTGGGATGCAGAAGGTCCCAGGTTCCATCCCCGGCATCTCCAGTTGAATGAACCAGGCAGGAGGTGATGGGAAAGACCTCAGCTGGAGAGCCATGGAGAGGGGCCATAGCTCAGTGGCAGAGCCTCTGCTTGGCATGCAGAAGGTCCCAGGTTCCATCCCCGGCATCTCCAGTTGAAAGGACCAGGCAGGAGGTGATGGGAAAGACCTCAGCCGGAGATGCTGGAGAGCCATGGAGAGGCGCCATAGCTCAGTGGCAGAGCATCTGCTTGGGATGCAGAAGGTCCCAGGTTCCATCCCCGGCATCTCCAGTTGAAAGGACCAGGCAGGAGGTGATGGGAAAGACCTCAGCCGGAGATGCTGGAGAGCCATGGAGAGGCGCCATAGCTCAGTGGCAGAGCATCTGCTTGGGATGCAGAAGGTCCCAGGTTCCATCCCCGGCATCTCCAGTTGAATGAACCAGGCAGGAGGTGATGGGAAAGACCTCAGCTGGAGAGCCATGGAGAAGGGCCAGAGCTCAGTGGCCATAGCTCAGTGGCTTGGCATGCAGAAGGTCCCAGGTTCAATCCCCAGCATCTCCCAGTTAAAAGGACCAGGCAGGAGGTGATGTGAAAGACCTCAGCCTGAGACCCTGGAGAACTGCTGCCAGTCTGAGTACACAAGACCGACCATGACGGCATGAGAGTCTGGTTCAGCATAAGGCAGTGTTTTGTGTCTTTCTGCCTTAAAGAGTCCAAGGCAACCTCTAATCTAAATGAAGTTCATAAAATGAAGTGTATAAGAATACATCAATCCAAAACATTTAAAATATCAGTTTAGGGCAGCTTTAATCAATTGCAGTCCTGTAGTCGTGTTCTGTTACCTCTCAAAGGCCGAAGGTGTGGGGTTCAAGCACACCTTCCTGGGGAGCTTGTAGAATTGTGGAGCTGCCACTGAAAAGGCCGTGTCGTATGTACCCCCCCAATGGGCAAGGGAGGAGGGAAGGATGAGAACCACTGCTGGAAACTATTGCTGTGGGATGCCGTTAACCTCTCAAGTTTCCTAGATCTATCAGCAACAAAAGGCGTCTTGGTGAAGCGTTAAGAGTCAAGTCCAATTGGACCCTGGATCCCGTCCTGCACTCTGAATCACAGAGTCTCAGAGAAGCTTACAATCTCTTATACCTTCCTCTCCCACAACAGACATCACACAACAGAGAGCCAATTTGGTGTAGCACTTAAGTGTGCGGACTCTTACCTGGGAGAACTGGGTTTGATTCCCCACTCCTCCCCTTGCACCTGCTGGAATGGCCCTTGGGTCAGCCATAGCTCTTGTAGGAGTTGTCCTTGAAAGGGTAGCTGCTGGGAGAGCCCTCTCAGCCCCCCCCCCCCACCTCACAGGGTGTCTGTTGTGGGGGAGGTAGATTTAAGAGATAGTAAGCTGCTCTGATTCAGAGATTTGGGTGGGGTATAAATCTGCAATTCTTCTTCTTCTGTGAGGTGGGTGGGGCTGAGAGAGCTCTCCCAGAAGTTGACCTTTCAAGGATAGCTCTGCCATAGCTGACCCAAGGCCATTCCAGCAGCTGCAAGTGGAGGACTGGGGAATCAAACCCGGTTCTCCCAGATCAGAGTCTGCGCACTTAACCACTACACCAAACTGGCTCTCCCTGCCCCTTCAGGGTAATCAGAAAGTGGGTGTGGGGTTGAATGTCCACTGGACACTCCACTATACCAGGGGGTCCAATTCTATGAGCCTCCAAAGAAAGTGCCCCTATCAATTATTTCGAATAGAGGGAAGGCCTTTAAAAGTTGTGCAGTCCCTTTAAGTGCATTGGCCAGAACTCCCTTTGGAATTCTATTACGGTTGTCACACCCTTTCTCCTGGCTCCACTCTCAAAAGTCCCCAGATATTTCTTGGACTTGGCAACCCTATCACTCGGAGAGCTGCTGCAGACCACAAAGGTTAGTTAGGATCCTTAAATTAGGATGCGGTTGTAGGGAGCAGCCAAAAATCCTGTTAAAACAGAAGAATACTTTGTGTAGAATTCAGCTGGGAATACTTGGGTGGGTGATCACCCGTGTCTGTGCTGCAGCAATCTTGCATATGCTGTTCAGGTGTGTGTGTGTGTAAGTTGCAAACCTACGTTTGATTTATTAGCATTCATTACAGAAATCTCATGGTCAGTAGTTCGAGCCTGAGACCCTGGGGAAACATGAGATGGCGCAGCAACTGAAAGGCATGGGATGTGAAAACTTCTTGAGAGCGGTGGAAGCAATATATTCTTCATAAAATGCAAGGGTGACAGTGAACAGCGAACTAACATGTAATTGAACATATGAAGCTGCCTTCTACTGAATCAGACTCTCGGTCCATCAAAGTCAGTCTTGTCTACTCAGACTGGCAGCGGCTCTCCAGGGTCTCACGCTGAGGATTTTCGCGCCTACTTGCCTGGACCCTTTTGAGTTGGAAATGCCATGGATTGAACCTGGAACCTTCTGCTTACCAAGCAGGTGCTCTACTACTGAGCCACTGTCCCTCCCCTAACTGGCAGCTGCTCTCCAGGGTCTCAAGCTGAGGTTTTTCACGCCTGCTTGCCTGGACCCTTTTTGGTGGAGATGCCGGGGATTGAACCTGGAACCTTCTGCTTACCAAGAAGATGCTCTACCACTGAGCCACCGTCCCTCCTCTAACTGGCAGCTGCTCTCCAGGGTCTCAAGCTGAGGTTTTTCACGCCTGCTTGCCTGGACCCTTTTTGGTGGAGATGCCGGGGATTGAACCTGGAACCTTCTGCTTACCAAGAAGATGCTCTACCACTGAGCCACCATCCCTCCCCATTAATTTTGAATTAACATTCAAACAGGTACAAGACAAGGCTGTCCATTGTCTCCTCTACTTTTTATTTTATCTCTGGAGGTATTGAATAATCAAATAAGGGAAGATACAAGTATAAAGGGAGCTGTGATAAAAGATGAACAATACAAAATGAGAGCTTTCGCAGATGACCTAGTTTTTATACTAGAACAACCGATGGACTCAATAGACTATCTTATAAATAAGATTAAACAATTTGGTCACTGGGCAGGATTAAAGATTAACTATCATAAAACGAAATTTCTGACAATATGACGATGGAACAAATTCAATCCTTCCAGCAAAAATCAGGGTTTTTGTATGAAAAAAATAATCCAATATCTAGGTGGTGTTATTTCAGATAAGTGTAGTAATTTGACAACAGATAATTATGACAAATTGTGTAAAGAAATTAAAAAAGATTTGGAAAAATGGCACGACTTGAAACTATCCTTAATGGGAAGAATAGCTTTAATAAAGGCACACCATCCATCAGGCTGTCTCTTCCTTTGAGAACGCACACATAGCTGGTCTTGAGGACAAAAGGAGATTGAGGAAGAATCGCACTGCTACAGCACCAACCCCAAATCAGACTTTTCCCTGCAGCCACTGTGGCCGGACCTGCCTGTCCCGCATTGGTCTTGTCAGCCACCAGCGAGCCTGCAGCAGACGTGGACTACTGCACCCTTCTTAAATCTTCGTTCGCGAAGTCAAGCCGAGAGAGAGAGCTTTAATAAAGATGAATATCCTTTCAAGGTTGCTATTCATCTTTCAAACAATTCCAATATTTTTAAATAGTGGATTCTTCCAAGAACTGAACAAGATGGTTGCTAAATATGTTTGGCAAGGCAAAAAACCTAGAATTAAAGACATTACAAGGCTCTAAATTAAGAGCAGGTATGAGTCTTCTAGACTGGCAATTGTATTATAAAGCTTCTGCGCTTCTATGGGTAAGAGACTGGATACTGCTGAACGACAAGACAATTGTTGTTAGAAGTACATGATCTCACTATGGGGTGGCATGCATTTTTATGGTATCAAAGACTTGAAGGCCATTCCTATTTTAAGAATCACTGGTTTCGAAAATCCTTATACCATACGTGGTCATGGCTAAAGACTAGAATTTATCAAAAAAATTCCGAGATGAGTTTCTCCAGTAGAAGCATTTACTCATCCAAATCTCCTAAAATTAAATCAGAACTATAGGTATGAAGATCTGTTGGGAAAAGATAATCAATTGAAAACCAGAGAAGAGCTGGAAAATATGGATGTTAAAATGAATTGGTGGTTAAGAATGCAAGTTGAATCCAGATATGCCAAAGACAAGGTGACAAGGTTTCAACACAGAACAATATCTATTTGATAAAATCCTTTTGGATCCACAGGAAAAACTAATCTCCAAATTATATGTGTCAGACAATGTTTCATTGAAGTCTTTTTTGCTTTATGAATGTATTTAATCCCTGCTTACTAATATCACTACTGAATAAAATGCCATGCTACTAACACATGTGTCCTGCAAGAAAAAGAAGGAGGGGTGGGAATGGAGGCTGCCAAAACTCCAAAGGCCAGTAGGGCCTTTGAAGTGCAAAACACTCGGCTAGCCTCCTTGCGCCTCCTGAGCAAAGCAAGGACATCACAAAGGGGGGGAATGTAAACATCACCGGTAAGAGATAAGCGGGAGTGTGAAAGTGTTACTTGCAGGAACTGTTGGAACTCAGTCCTAAAATGGCTGGCTGACTCCATCTTAGTAATAGTAAATGTTGTTTCTGCAATGTCATGCTGAGTCATGCTGCATCATGGCCCAGCTGTTACCTGTTACTGAGGTAAGGTGGAATGACCTCACCTGTAATTAGGCTTTGTGCTGACTCACAGAGCTGATGCAACCTCTGGTGAGGTTGCATGATTGGTGTGTGTATTTAGGGAAGCTCAGTGAGCTTGCTCTGCCTGCCTGTAAGGATTGTGGGTACTGTGAGACTCACTGTCTGGGTGGCAGCAAACACTGCTGGTGTTGGATCCTATGCTACCATGCTTGGATCGTGCTGTGTATACTTACTGGTGTATACTGTTATCTCCTGAAGTGTGTACTGATTACTGTGTATGACCTTGGCCTGGCAACGACTCTGAATATTGGATACTATCCTGGTAATATATTCTACCATTGAATACAGTTATCTCTCTTGTCTATTAATTCCTGTGTTTGCCTGTCCCTCTCCTTCAGTATTTTTCTGCTGCCCTGCAAAATTCTCTAACAACTGTAGGTTTTATTATGAGAAGGAATTTAAAGCCCAAAGCCTTTGACGTGTATACATAAATGCCAATGGTTCAAGCTATCTGTTATCAGTTTCAATGAATCCATGTAGAGAGTAACATTGTTGTAATCAATAAATGAAACTTAGTTTTCAACAAAGCCAAGTCTGATCATTTTGAAACTTCAATGAACCCTTTGCTGACATTATGCATATTTACTTCAAATGAAGACACAAGACGAAGTTGTAAAAGATTGTATGGTCCAATGGGCAAAAAAATTTGGTCATAATATTACATTAGAAGAATGTGAAAGCTTAACGTTAAATTAACTAGATCAGCAATGTTTAAAGAAAATTTGTATAAGATGTTTTCTAGATGCTACCTGACTCCACATAAATTGTGTAAGATTTATACTAATATGTCGAACAAATGTTGGAAATGCACTAAACAGGTTGGTTCTTATTACCATAAGTGGTGGACATGCGAGATGGTGAAGGGTTATTGGAAAATGAAATATTACAGAAGATTATGAAGACACAGATTCATTTCAAACCAGAACTATTTTTATTGAACATATTTCCTGAGGACTATTCCAAAGAAATGAGACATTTGTTGGCACACTTTAACACAGCAGCTAGAATTCTTCCGGCACAGAGATGGAAATCTCAGGAAATTCCCATGAGAATGGACTTGGTGGGAAAAATTCTAGAAACAGCAGAGCTAGACTTTCTATCCCAGCTGTTGGCTGGGAAATCTAAAGAAGAAGCAAGAAAATATTAGATGAAATTTTATGCCTGGTTGACATTCAAGACTCTTAAGATTCTCTGGTGTGAACTTATTTCTCCTTCCCCCCTCCCCTGTGTTTTATATTACAAAATTGCCTTTACTAGAATTGTCAAAACTAATAGATAATTGTAACAATAGTTTTATGCTATAAAATTTTAAAATGTGGATGATGTTTAGTTTAGACATAATAATATGGGACACTTCATGTAAAGAAAATATTGTAGAACTAAGCTTGTACTTTTTGAAAATATTCTATGCAGAACAAAGTCAAAATGAATTGTGTTTTCTACTCCCTCTATTCCCTACCCCCAATCTTTCTGAAATCAATAAAACTTTTGAAAACTGGAAACATGAGATGGCTGGGCATAAGAACATAAGAGAAGCCATGTTGGATCAGACCAATGGCCCATCCAGTCCAACACTCTGTGTCACACAGTGGCCAAAAAAATTATATATCTATACACACACACTGTGGCTAATAGCCAGTGATGGACCTCTGCTCCATATTTTTATCTAACCCCCACTTGAAGCTGGCTATGCTTGTAGCCACCACCAGCCCCTGTGGCAGTGAATTCCACACGTTAATCACCCTTTTTTAAAAGTTTTATTAAGAAAAAATAATACAAATAAAAGAAAAGACAAAGAAATAAAATAAAAATAAACAGAGAATACATAAACAATCATCTCTCACAAACCACAAACAAGATAGATACAAACAATCAACTACAAACTAACATCTAACAACTGACATCTACCCAACCATACACACTGGGAGATGGAGAGAGTTAAACATCAAAAAAGGCAAAGGGGGAAAAACCCCATGGTTACTCCGATCCCACACCTTTGCTTTTAACCCATTTATAAATAGGGTCCCATTCCTCTTGACATTTTTGCACATTGCCATTTCTTAATCTTGTGGACATTAGGTCAGATTCTGCGGCTGCCAACAATTTGTTGATAAATTCCTCTCTATTGGGAGTTTTCCCATTTTTCCAATATTTAGCATACAAAATTCTAGCTGTGGTAACTATATACAATAACAGTTTCAATTTAGAAAGAGGCAAGCTTTATCTACAGATATTTAACAAATACAATTCCGGCACATGGTTAATTTGCATTTTTAAAATTTTTTGGATCCAAATATTAACCTGTGACCAATATTTTTTAGCATATTTACATTTCCACCATATATGAAACAGGGAGCCTTTGACTTCTAGACATTTCCAACATTTGTCAGAGTATGTAGGATAGATTTTTGCCAACCTATCAGGCGTAAGGTACCATCTATAGACCATTTTATATAAATTCTCTTTCAGTTCTGCTGGTTTGATCAATTTTATGTTACGCTTCCATAATTGTTCCCATTCCTCCAAATCTATATTGTAACCAAAGTCCTTCAACCAACGTATCCATGTTTCTTTCACAACCTCGTCCTGCATCTTAATTTGAAGTAGCCAGTCATAAACTTTAGAAATTATCTTCTGTTTAAATTCTAGTATGAGATCTAGATCAAGTGGAGTGTTCGTAAAGCCCTTTTCTTTATCTTTGCGAAATCTTGACTTAAGTTGGCACTGGAGCCACCAACTTAACTTAGAAAGTTCCTCCTCAATCAGCTCATTCTGGCTGTTTAACAGGAAGGCATAGTCTTGTAAAATGTCCCAGTTGTACAAGTTTGGATGGGTCAGAGCTTCTACCGGAGATAGCCATCTTGGAGTATAAGTATAATGTACTTTAATTTCTTCCCAGATCTTGTACAGAGATCTTCTTATTTCATGTCTAAGAAATCGGCCAGTTTTGCTAGGAGGATGATACCAGATATAACTGTGCCAGCCTTCCCCCAGGCCAGCACCCTCAATAGTCAATAATTTTTTATTGTCTAACTTACACCAGGCTCTCAGCCAAGCAATACAACAAGCTTTATAATACAAGTTCCAGTCAGGTAAGGCTAGACCACCTCTTAGTTTACTATCTTGTAAAACTTTCAATTTAATTCTAGCTTTCTTGCCTTGCCAAATGAAGGTCTTGGTGATAGAGTTGAGTTGCTGGAAGAATGATTTAGGTAAGGTAATTGGGATTGTTTGAAACAAAAACAAAATTCTTGGGAGGATGTTCATTTTTATTGTGGCAATCCTGCCTAGTAGTGAAATTTGTAAGTCTTTCCAGTTGGTTAAGTCATTGCGGATTTCTTTCAATATTTTTTCATAATTGTCTCTATATAAAGACTTTAAGTCACTTGTAAGCTGAATCCCCAAATATTTTATCTTTTTTTCATGCTTAAAGCCTGAAAGCTGCTCTAAGATTTCGATTTGGTCTTTTCCCATATTTTTCGTTAGAATTTTGGTCTTAGCGACATTCAATTTGAATCCGGATACTTCTCCAAACTCTCTTAATCTTTGCTTTAAAGGAACTATCGAGGAAGAGGGTTGTTCCAAGGAAAACACAAGATCATCCGCAAACGCCATAGTCTTAAACTCTATGTTATTTATTCTAGTTCCTCGTATTTGAGAGTCTTCCCTGATCTTCTTAATCAACGGTTCTAGAGTGAGAATGAAAAGCAAAGGGGATAACGGACATCCCTGTCTGGTACCTTGTTCTATCTCAATTGAGTCAGTCATTACTCCATTAAAGCTCACTTTTGCAGCCTGCTTCGAGTAAACCGCTTCAACCATTCTGGAATATCTCTCACCACAGCCGACTGCAGACAATGTCGCTTTAATAAAGTTCCAGTTAACATTATCAAAGGCCTTCTCAGCGTCCACAAATATGGCAGCAAATTCTTTGTCAGGATGTTCTCTATAATATTCAAACGCGTTCAACAATAGCCTCACGTTCTGGTTCATTAAACGACCTGGAACAAAACCAGTCTGATCTTCATGAATTAAGCCAGCAATTACTTTCTTCAACCTATTTGCCAATATGGCTGCGTATATCTTGTAATCACTGTTCAAAAGCGAAATTGGTCTATAATTTTTGATTTCTGAAGGATCTGTACCTTCCTTATGAATAAGCGTAATTAAAGCTTCTTTCCAAGAGTCTGGAATCTCAGCTGTGTTATAGGCATTCTCAACTACTTTTTTGAAGGGTAGCAATAATAAATCTTCAAAGGCTCTAAAAAACTCAATCGGAAGTCCATCCGGGCCTGGAGTCTTGTTACTTTTTTGAATTCTGATTACGTCCACAATCTCCTGTATTGAGATGGGATTCTCCAAACTTGTTTGCTGTTCCCTTGTTAATTGCTTCATTTCTACCCCCTTTATGTAATCTTCTTGTTTTGGCAAATCAATCCTCTGCTTTTTATAAAGATTCCGGTAGAAATCAATTTCCTCCGCCAAGAGAGCATTTATTTGATGTTGAAAAAACATGATTCTGGTCTTCCTTTGGCTGGAGTTTCCGGTTTTCCGGGAAGATGGCCGGGTGACGCGGAGCTCCTTTCCTTGTCTGAGGAGGGAACTCTGTTTGGGGGGTAAATTGAAGGGGTTTCCCGGTTGGGAGGCACCTCTTAAGGAGCTGTCAGGAGACGCTCCGAAGCCTGGAGGGCTTCTGGACGTGAGTAACGGAGGTTCCTCATTCAGAGCCAGTTTCCTCCTGGCCATTACCCCACCAACACTTCGGTGCCTAACTGGGCCGCCGGAGAGGGAGATTGGAGAGACACCGTTAATCTCCTTTAACTATACTATACCCACTAGCCTTCTTTCTAGTAGGGTTGCCTTACCTTTCAAGTGTACTTGGAGAAGCGTGCAGCTTTGTTTGGGAACGGTCTGTCGGGTATGCAGTGGCGGCATGTTGAGCGTCGCCGGAGGAGCGAGCGGCTGAGAGACGGTCGGGCGAGCGATCGAGGGGAAGCAAGCAGAGGCTGAGACTGAGTGGATCGACCTGGCTGAGGTGAAGCAAGGGCGTGAAGTGGCGAGAGAGCGAGGGGGGAAGAGGCGCTTCATGCTTTTGAAGGACTGGCCTTTGCTGTTGTTGCAATCGTCGTCCCTACGGTGTGGGGGCTAGACTGGAGTGGGTGACCTGTAATGGCGGACACGGCAGCGGCTTGAAGTAGTGGAAGACACCGGGAGCGTCTGAATTCTAAGGCTGTGTGAGACCCCTACGCTTTATTTCTGATCTGCTTCGTTTTTCTTTTTTCGGCTTCTGTGCTGTTTTGACTCTGTACTTGTTTATTCCTTATATTTTGTTGTGGAAGGGGTTTTGTTACTGAAGGGGATTGTTTTGTCTTTTGATTGGAGCACTTCCGGGATGATTACAACTTAAAGGGTAAAGTAGCAGTTCTGAGCGGCTTTGCTGCGGCTGCACTTTACTGAAGACTCTGGGTCCTAGTGCTATAACTATTACCAATAGAGAACAGAGACATAGACTGGCAGTGTAATTGGTACTCAAATAGGAGTTAGACTTGTGGATTGTGGATTGTACTTGGACATTAAGACTGGGAACTGGAAGAAGAAAGAACTGGAGAAGGGAAGAGAGAAGAAGGAAGAGGAAGAGAGAAGAGGAAGTAAGATAAGACTGTCCACATAATTTTATTGGTAGTTTCTTGGGCTCAGCAATTTGTCTTTTGTGATCTACCATACACTCTGATTTCTTGGGCTCAACAATTTGTCTCTTGTGATCTACCATACACTCAGATTGTTGCTAATTAATTGAAGTTGTTTGATCCCAATTAATTTTTGATGCCTTAAATTTAAGCGCTTAGTCTTACTGCTCTATGTTTATGTGGGGTGGGGAGTTTGAATTTTGGAATTGTTGATCTGATTTGTAGATTCACTGTCTTGATTCTGTATATTATTGTAGTACATACTGCCTAGGGTTGGCTACGATAATTTTGAAATTGAGTTAAAGGTACTGGGACGTGGCAGTATACTAGCATGACAGAAACTAAGGTAAAAAAGTATTTGCAGGGTACTCCCCCGGCAGGAGGAGGTAAAGTAGTCCCTGGCGCCACCGATCATGATGCTTTGGAAAAATTACAGAATACTGTTACAGCTGGCTTTAAAAAGAACCAAGAAGCTCTTAACGAGATGAAAATAGACTTGATGTTCCAGATTAAGAAAACTAATGACCAGCTGGCAGACTTTCAGAAACAAGTATTGGCTAACACGCAACAAGTCCATGACTTAACTGCCAAGGTTGAGAGAATGGAAGATCGAGATAAGAGAACTTTTAATATAGTTAGAGAAAACCAAACAGAATTGATGGAGCTGGAGGATCGTGTGATGAGGCTTGAAATGGAAAAAGCTGCAACTATTCTTTGATTTCAAAATTTACCAGAAGAGAAGGAGGAAGATTTGATTAGTAAGATTATAGATATCCTGATAGTGGATGACGAAGACTTACTGGAAGAAGGACCCAAGGACATCCTTTGGGCCAAAAGAGTGTCCTCAAGATATATAAGGAAATTTAAACTTCCCAGGGAAGTCCAAGTAAAGTTCATCCGCCCTGAAACCACGGAGAGAATTCTGCGGAAAGCAAGAGAGTGTGACATGAATTGGAAGGGAACCAAGATCAAAATTTTGAAAGAGATACCCTGGAGTGTGCGACAACGGAGATTTAAATTTAAGAAACTGTCCACTTGGCTGATTAAACATGAAGTCCAATTTAGATGGCTTATTCCTCAGGGCCTTTTTTTTACATACCAAGCTAAGAGATACAACATCACCACTGAGGCAAAGATGGAAGAATTTTGGGAAGAATGGGTGGAGCGATCTGATTCAGGAGAAGAACAAGAAGGTGCTAAGAAACCTCTTGACGAGGAGTCCCCCAAAAAACAACGTGAGAAAGTTAAAACCAGACTTCAGAGTAAGAAAGACTTAGCTAAGATACCTGATAGTATTGACCAAGAAAAATGAATTCTAAGGTGGGAACTAAGATACTTTCCCTGAACGTTAATGGCTTAAATGAACCTGGAAAAAGAAAGAGGACTTTCCAACAATTAATTAAATCTGGTGCGCAAATTATTTGTTTACAAGAAACCCATATTAGGACAGATGACGTGAAGTATTTGAAAAACAAGAAGTTGGGTACTTTATACTCATCATGTGATCCTCTTAAAAAGAAGAAGGGGGTAGCTATATATATATCTCATCATATTAAGTCAAACTGTTTATATTCGGATGAACAAGGAAGAACTATCATTGTTGAATTGGAATTAAATGGCCTCAAAACAATTGTTGGGAACATTTACGCTCCTAATGAAAACCAGGACAAATTTTACCAAGATCTGTATTTAAAATTTAGAGAATTTAATTCGGACAGGTACTGCATTGTTGGGGACTTTAATGCAATATTTGACATCAAAATGGACAAAAAATATGATGATCCCCGAAAAAAGAAGAAGAATCGGAATTTACTACCTGGTTCTTTCTTGAAAATGGTAGAAGAACTAAATTTAGTAGATGCCTGGAGAACAAAAAATCCGACTACAATGGACTTTACCTTCTATTCCCATGCACACAAATCTTGGTCAAGAATAGATATGTTCTGGATATCTATGAGTATGATATTGTCAGTTAATCAAGCTGATATTCTTCCTCAGTCTTATGCAGATCATAACCCAATTGTCTTGACATTACAGGAACAGCAAAGAAGTCCTAGGTGGTCCTTAAATTTACAAATTTTAAAAGAGACTAAATTCTTGGAGGTGGCTAAAAAAGAGATACAGGAATTTTTTAAACTCAATGTTGAAAAAGATACGAAAATCCCAATTATCTGGGACGCATTTAAGGCCTTTTTCAGAGGAGTTGCGATTAGATATTCATCAGAGAGAAAGAGAGAACAAAGGAAAACCTACAATGAACTTATAACAAAACTGAAGCATTGCGAGAAGTACCTCCTTTTATCCGTTTTAACCTGACTGCTCAGCAATTTCATCGAATGCCCACGAGTTCTTGTATTGTGAGAAAGGGAGAAAAGGACTTCTTTCTCCACTTTCTCCATCCCATGCATTATCTTGTAAACCTCTATCATGTCACCCCGCAGTCGACGTTTCTCCAAGCTAAAGAGCCCCAAGTGTTTTAACCTTTCTTCATAGGGAAAGTGCTCCAACCCTTTAATCATTCTAGTTGCTCTTTTCTGCACTTTTTCCAATGCTATAATATCCTTTTAGAGGTGCGGTGACCAGAATTGTACACAGTATTCCAAATGAGACCGCACCATCGATTTATACAGGGGCATTATGATACTGGCTGGTTTGTTTTCAATTCCCTTCCTAATAATACCCAGCATGGTGTTGGCCTTTTTTATTGCAATCACACACTGTCTTGACATTTTCAGTGAGTTATCTACCACAACCCCAAGATCTCTCTCTTGGTCAGTCTCTGCCAGTTCACACCCCATCAACTTGTATTTGCAGCTGGGATTCTTGGCCCCAATGTGCATTACTTTGCACTTGGCCACATTGATCCTCATCTGCCACGTTGACGCCCACTCACCCAGCCTCAACAGATCCCTTTTGCGTTCCTCACAATCCTCTCTGGTTCTCACCACCCTGAACAATTTAGTGTCATCTGCAAACTTGGCCACTTCATTGCTTACTCTCAACTCCAAATCATTTATGAACAAGTTAAAGAGCATGGGACCCAGTACCGAGCCCTGCGGCACTCCACTGCTTTCCGTCCCCCACTACGAAGACTGTCCATTTATACTCACTCTCTGCTTCCTATTATATCGCCAGTTTTTGATCCACAAGAGGACCTGTCCTTTTACTCCATGACTCTCGAGCTTACTAAGGAGCCTTTGATGAGGAACTTTATCAAAAGCTTTCTGGAAGTCATGGTAAACAATATCTATCGGGTCTCCTTTGTCCACATGTTTGTTCACCCCCTCAAAGAAATGTAACAGATTAGTGAGGCAAGTTCTTCCCTTACAGAACCCATGCTGAGTCTTCCTCAATAACTCGTGTCCATCAATAATGCTTTCTACCAACTTTCCCGGTATTGAAGTCAGACTGATTGGCCTGTAGTTTCCCATATCTCCTCTGGAACCCTTTTTAAAGATGGGGTGACATTTGCTATTTTCCAATACTCAGGAATGGAGGCAGATGTCAATGAAAGATTACATATTTTTGTCAGAAGATCCACAAGTTCAACTTTCAAACCTATTGGATATATGCCATCTGGACCTGGTGACTTATTAGTTTTTAATTCGTCTATCAGCTGTAGGACCTTCTCTCTTGTCCCCTCAATCTGACTCAGGTCTTTCAACACCCCTTCCAATATAAGTGGTTCTGGAGCAGGCAAACACTTCTCATCTTCCACAGTGAAGACAGAGGCAAAAAATGCATTCAGCTTCTCAGCCATTTCCCTATCCTCCTTCAGTAATCCTTTGACCCCTTGATCATCCAAGGGCCCCACTGCCTCCCTGGCTGGTTTCTTGCTTCTAATATATTTGAAGAATTTTTTATTGTTGGTCTTTATGTTTTTTGCAATATGCTCCTCATAGTCCCTTTTTGCCTGCCTGATCACAGTCTTGCATTTGATTTGCCACTGCCTGTGTTCCCTTTTATTAATTTCACTTGGACTAGCTTTCCACCGCTTAAAGGAGTCTTTCTTACCTTTTACAGCTTCCATTACTTTGTTTGTTAACCATGCAGGCCTTTTCTTATGCCTGTTTGTGCCTTTCCTAACTTGTGGTATATATTTTATCTGAGCTTCTAGGATTGTAGATTTAAATAGCCTCCAACCTTCCCCAAGGGTTTTGACCGTATTTACCTTTCCTTTCAGTTTCCTCTTCACATGCCTCTTCATCTCAGAGAATTTACCCCTTTTAAAGTTAAACGTGGTTGAACTGGTCTTTTGGGGCAACTCTCTGTTTATACAGATGGTGAAATCAATAATGTTATGGTCACTGCTCCCAAGCGGTGCAATCACTTTTGCATCTCTCACCAAGTCTTGGGCATTACTTAGGACCAAATCCAGGATCGCCCCACCCCTGGTAGGTTCAGAGACCATCTGTTCCATAGCACAGTCATTGAGAGCATCAAGAAACTCAATCTCTTTCTCTCGACCAGAACACATATTGACTCAATCAATCTGCGGGTAGTTAAAATCACCTGTTACGACACAGTTTTTACGTCTAGCCACTATCTTTAAGGCTTCCATCATATTATAGTCATCCTCTATCTTTTGATTTGGTGGGTGATAACAAACTCCCATAGTTAAATTTCCTTTTGGACCCTCTATTTCAACCCAAAGCATTTCTAGAAGGGAATCTAATTCTCTGACCTCAGTCTTACTGGACCGTATGCCCTCTCTGACATACAGAGCCACCCCACCTCCAACCCATCCCTCCCTATCCTTACGATATAACTTATATACAGGAATCACCGTGTCTCACTGATTCTCCTTATTCCACCATGTTTCTGAAATTCCCACAATGTCTATGTTTTCTCCCAACACTAAACATTCCAACTCACCAATTTTACTTTGAACACTTCTAGCATTTGTGTACAAACATCTATAATTTCCCAGGCAAGCTAGGCCCGCCACTTTCCTCCTGCCGCCTCAAGACTCTGGCAGGCAGTCCATTCTGTTTGTCACCATCTCAGTGGACAACTCTGATCCATTACCCGGTAGAAAAGTAACAGCTAACTCTTCATCTCTTTGAGATGAGTTCTCCCGAACCAGAGATATTTCATCTCCTGTCTGCTTTCCTCCAAGATTTAGTTTAAAAACTGCTCTGCCACATTTTTGATTTTAAGCGCCAGCAGCCTGGTTCCATCTGGGGACAAGTGGAGACCGTCTTTTTTGTACAGCTCCCACTTGTTCCAGAAAGCATCCCAGTGCCTAACAAACTTAAACCCTTCCTCCTTACACCATCGTCTCATCCACACATTGAGACTTCTAATTTGTGCCTGTCTCTCCAGCCCTGCACGTGAAACAGGTAGCACTTCTAAGAAGGCTTCCTTTGAGGTCCTGGCCTTAAGTCTCCCGCCTAGCAGCCTAAATTTTTCCTCCAGGACCTCACGACTGCATTTCCCCACATTGTTGGTGCCAACATGCACCACAACCACTGGCTCCTCCCCAGCACTGTCTATCAGCCTATCTACTACACGCGTAATGTCCGCTATCTTCGCACCAGGCAGGCAAGTCACCATACGGTCAGTACGTGGTTTTGCCACCCAGCTGTCTACTTGCCTAAGGATCGAATCACCAGCTACCAAGACCCCCCCTCTCTCCCTGCCCAGGGATGGTTCCTTAACGTGAAAGGATTCCCGCTCACCAACTGAAGAAGAGGTCCCTTCTGAGGGCGCATTCCCCTTATCCTCAGCCCGGTGCCCTGTTCCATCTCGACCCTCATGCTCCGTGGCAGCAACGGGGCTGCCACATTCAGAGCGGGGCTCATTTAACACGTCCCCGAGAGTCTTCTCCGAGTGCCTAACTGACTGTCTCTGCTTTGCCAGGCCAGTCACTTCAGCCTTAAGGGTACAAACTCGTTCCCTGAGGACCAGGAGCTCCTTGCATCTAGCACACACCCAAGACTTCTGTCCTGTGGGAAGATAGTCATACATATGACACTCAGTGCAAAACACTGGAAAGCCCCCACCCCTGTGCTGGAATTCTACCTTCATGATAGCTTTTTAAAAATATACAGTCTCCTTTTAAACCCTGTTTGTTTATGTGGCTCCCCGCCTGGAGAGTCTACTTACCTTATTGGGAACGCAAGGAATCTGGGTTCCTGGTCCTTACACAGCCCCCTGGCTAAGAGTAACAGGCCAAGAGCCCTTTAGCTTAATAATGCAAAGAGGGTGGGGAACACAGCCACTCCTAATCAATCAGCAACAATCACCTTCAATCACCTTCACCTTCAGCCCTTCACACGAACTCAGAAGTTTTCAGAAACTTCTCAGCTTGACTTCACGAACGAAGATTTAAGAAAGGTGCAGTAGTCCACGTCTGTTGCAGGCTCGCTGGTGGCTGACAAGACCAATGCGGGACAGGCAGGTCCGGCCACAGTGGCTGCAGGGAAAAGTCTGATTTGGGGTTGGTGCTGTAGCAGTACGATTTTTCCTCGATCTCCTTTTGTCCTCAAGACCAGCTATGCGTGCGTTCTCAAAGGAAGAGACAGCCTGTTGGATGGTATGCCTCCATGCTTTGCGATCTGAGGCTAGGTCAGACCACTGGTGATGGTTAATGCAACAGGTACCAAAAGAATTATTTTAGGAGTCCTTGTACCTCTTCTTTGGTGCCCCTCTATTTCGATGGCCGGTGGAAAGTTCGCCATAAAGGGCAATCTTGGGAAGGCGGTGGTTTTCCATCCTGGAGATATGCCCTGCCCAGCGCAGCTGCGTCTTCAACAGCAATGCCTCGATGCTTGTAACCTCCGCCCGCTTGAGGACTTCAGTGTTGGTCACAAAGTCACTCCAGTGAATGTTGAGGATGGTGCGAAGGCAGCGCTGATGAAAGTGCTCAAGGAGTCGCAGGTGATGATGGTATAAAACCCATGATTCGGAGCCGTAGATGAAGGTTGTCATCACAACCGCTGAAGAAATCCTCGGGTTCTCCACGAGGAAGAACAAGGACTGGTTTGACGAGAACAATCAAGCGATCCAAGAATTACTGGCGAAAAAGAGATCTGCCTACCAAGCACATCTTGCTCAGCCCTCCTGTCCCGGGAAAAAAGCAACCTTTCGCGCTGTATGTAGCAACCTCCAGCGCAAGCTTTGAGACATTCAGAACGAGTGGTGGACCAAGCTTGCAGAGAGAACCCAGCTGTGTGCAGACACTGGTGATTTAAGATGGTTCTACGAAGCCCTGAAGGCAGTATATGGTCCATCATATCAGGCTCAGAGTCCCTTGTGTAGTGCAGACGGCCAAGTGCTCCTCACAGACAGGGCATCCATATTGAACCGGTGGTCGAAGTATTTTCAGGTTCTCTTCAGTGCCAGTCGCGTAGTTCAAGATTCAGCAATCCACCTCACCCCACTTCAACCAGTGAAAACAGAGATGGATGTGATCCCCACGCTAGAAGAGACTGTTAAAGCCACCAAGCAACTGAAAAGTGGAAGGCAGCGGGAGTTGATGGAATTCCACCAGAGATCTGGAAGCATGGGGGCATAGTACTACATAGTACACTTCACAAACTACTTGTCACCTGCTGGGAACAAGGCAAACTACCACGGGACTTTCGCGATGCAATCATCATTACTCTTCATAAGAACAAAGGGGAAAAGTCAGACTGCTCCAACTACCGGGGGATAACCCTGCTCTCCATCGCAGGCAAAATCCTTGCCAGAATACTCCTGAACAGACTGGTGCCCACCATTGCAGAAGAACTCCTCCCAGAGAGCCAGTGTGGCTTCAGAGCTAACAGGAGCACCACCGACATGGTATTTGTTCTCAGGCAGCTCCAAGAGAAATGCAGGGAACAGAACAAGGGTCTATATGTGACTTTTGTCAACCTTACCAAAGCTTTTGATACCGTTAGCAGGAACGGCCTGTGGCAAATCTTGGAACATTTAGGATGTCCCCCAAGGTTCCTCAGTATGGTCATCCAGCTACATGAAGACCAGCGAGGCCAAATCAGACATTGCAACGACTTCTCGGAGCCCTTCCCAATAGGCACAGGTGTAAAGCAAGGCTGTGTTCTCGCGCCAACTCTCTTTACGATCTTTTTTAGCATGATGCTTCAAAGAGCCGCAGTAGATTTAGATGATGGCGATGGTGTCTACATCCGCTATCGCACCAATGGCAGCCTGTTCAACCTGAGGTGACTAAAGGCCCACTCCAAGACAATGGAAAAACTTATCCGAGAGCTACTGTTTGCTGATGCTGCTGCACTTGTCTCCCACTCGGTATCAGCTCTGCAGCATATGACGTCCTGCTTTGCAGAGGCTACCAAGCTATTCGGCCTAGAAGTATAAGAATACATCAATCCAAAACATTTAAAATACCAATTTAAGGCAGCTTTAAAAAATTGCAGTCCCATAGTCATGTTTTGTTACCTCTTAAAGGCCGAAGGTGTGGGGTTCAAGCACACCTTCCTGGGGAGCTTGTAGAATTGTGGAGCTGCCACTGAAAAGGCCGTGTCATATGTACCCCCCAAATGGGCAAGGGAGGAGAACTTGCATTTTACCCTTTTCTTTACAATCCTTTACTCAGTCTGGTGCTGGAAACTATTGCTGTTGGATGCTGTTAACCTCTCAAGTTTACTAGATCTATCAGCGACGAAAGCTGTCTTGGTGTAGAGTTAGAATCCAGTTTTTTTTAATCTGGGAGACTTGGAGCAGAATGTGCTTTCTCTGACTGTTCCCAGCTGCCCTCTTGGTTGTCCTCAACACCGGCCTCTCCATTCAATCGCAGCTGCCACAGCCTGAGTTTTGTAGGGATTGCCCGTGAGGAGGGTCAGGACTCCAAACTTCTCTTCCACGGCCTGAGGCCTTGTCTCTGTAGCTGCTGCAGCCTAGCCCCTGGTTGCCATGGGGACAGCTTTCTGCCTTGTGCCCCCCTGGGGGAGGAGCCAGTGGCCGGCAGACTGCCCTCCCCTTCCTCCTGGTGCTTCTTTTGGAATAGCATCTCCCAGACGATGGAGGTCCATGTGGCACAGAGAACCACTACCAGGATCTAAAGTTAGAAAGCGTTTATTTTAAAACAAATGTTCACCAGCACCAGACTGAGCAAAGGATTGTAAAGAAAAGGGTAAAATGCAAATCCTCCCTCTATACATGCCCTACCTGGGGTTGCCAGGGGATCCCCTAGTTTGAGCACCCCCCCCCCCTTTCAGGGTTTTCAGAAAATAGGGGAGGGGGTTGAATGTCCACTCAACACTCCATTATACTCTAGGGAGACTGGTCCCCATAGGATATAATGGCCTTAGACTGTGACAGAAAAGCTATCCAATGCAGGGAGTTTTGACTCTGGGAAGCTAACTTGGAGGGGCTGGAAAAGAAGGAAGGTGTCAGCTTTACCAGGAAAAGGACAGGAATCACACCGTGGATGCCACTGAGAGTCAAACTAGGTCTCATGGATGACACAAGCCAGGACTCAGGAATGCACGAGCCAAGACTCGGGCGTCCAATCAACGGGACTCTTTGCCAGACACTTAGAAGGTGGAAGGCACCTAGAAAGGGCTCTGGTCTGTTCCGTTCAACTCCCGCTCGCTGAAGGGAGCAGGACGCCTACTGGCTTTGGTGGCCAGTGGAAATGGATGTGGATCCAGAGAAAGGGGCTAAGCGGACCCCTTGACGTTATTGCCAGCGGTGAAAACAGAATGACGAAGACACTCTACCTCATTCAAGTTCTCCAGAGTCAAAGAAAGTGCATTTGGGGTAAGTGCCACCTGTTCCAAGTGTGACAATGAGTCAGATTAGACACCTACATCTGATTCGTGTCACTAGAAAGATCCAGCCTGGCTCTTGGAGAGAGTAAGAGGAAGAGGGAACGTTCAATTACTAGAAATGATAAATTCCTCTCCTGGCTGGTCTCCTATCCCCTTTTTGTCCACTTGCCATGAAGGAGGGGAGGAAGCTGGATTGGTCCACCCACTGAAATCCAACAAAACTGGGAACTTCCAACTTTGCCCTCTGGAATTTCAGGTGAATCTTTACGGCATTGGGGAGGGCAGAAGTGCCCCAGAGATTGGGGAGGGGGTTCTGATGAAATTCAAATGCTTGTTCCGTTCGCCAAATTGCCCTCGAAAGAGATGTGGGGGGATTTAGTTAGGTGGCTAAAGACGGTGAATGCATGGGGTCAATACCCTGTATATGCAGGATATAAGGGCCTTAGACCATGACAGAAAAGCTATCCAATACAAGGAGTTTTGACTCTGGGAAGCTCCTACCCCCAACTCCTTGCTGGTCTCTGAGGTGCCAGCAGTCTCGAATCTAGAGAAATATACCAGGTGACTGATAAAAATATAGAAGCACTTGGAGGGGCTTGAAAAGAAGGAAGGAGTCAGCTTTACCAGGAAAAGGACAGGAATTGCTCCGTGGATGCCAGTTAGAGTCAAACTAGCCTCATGGGTGACACAAGCCAGGACTCGGGTGCCCAACCATGCAACGATCACCTCGAGGCTGGACTACTGTAATGCCCTCTACATGGGGCTGCCCTTGTGCCGAACCCGGAAGCTGTAGCTAGTGCAGAACACGGCCGCCTGGCTGTTATTGGGGCTCCCCAGGTGGGAGCACATTCAGCCGGGACTGCGGGAACTGCACTGGCTGCCAATAGTATCCCGCAGGGGTGGCCAACGGTAGCTCTCCAGATGTTTTTTGCCTACAACTCCCACCAGTGCCAGCCAGCATGGCCAATGGCTGCGGCTGATGGGAGTTGTAGGCAAAAAACATCTGGAGAGCTAACGTTGGCCACCTCTTGTTAACAGATAAAGTATACACGGTTCTACCCCTATATAATAAAAGGCGATCTTTATTCAGATACTCTGGGAAGAACACCCCTCAGGGACAAAGACACCAGACTCTCAGGTTCTGACAGATATTGAGAATTTATTTAAATCTTAATTACTGCAGTATTCTGACAAGACCAGGGACAAATGTATAATCCCAAGGTTTCATGATTACATAGCTACATGGGCTCATGGGTGTATGGTTACATGACCCATGGGTCCAAGGTTACATGATTACATAGTTTCTTAGTTACATGGCTATAGCCTTTCGTGTGCTCAGGTTCCTTCGCCTATTACATTTAGTAAAAGCAAAGCCATTGTATAGATAGCAAAAAGCATTTCATTCTCGCCTCTCCTATGGCTTCAGGTGGTTGTCTATGCAGAAGTGCGGAGGGGTCTTGCTTCCCAGGAAGCTTCCCTTAAACTCACTGTTAATTAGCTAACTGACCAACCCCTTTGATCTCCTCCTAAGTTATACCTTTCTCCACAATGTCCACCCCTTCCTTCTATCCAATCAAAAACCAGAAAGCCAGATTCTGTCATCTTTTGGCTGGAAAGCCCCCCAAAACCCTGTTACATAAGAAAACCACCTTTTGTTGCCAAATACTTCTGCTAATTAGTACCAGATAGGCCACTGAACCCTAAAGGGAAAAATCCCCATCTGGGACCAAAGACTTTCCCACGAAAGCTTGGGAACCCTATCTCACCCATCCTAATCAATACTTTAATACATATAATAAAGCATACAATCACAGTAACATATATGAGACCAGAAATATTACCCATATGTAAATATAGAAAAGGGAAAGGCTATGTATGTGTGTATATGGAGAGAGCTATATAAAGCCCACAAAGATTCTATATAGCCACTATACTTGCCCTGCATGATTTTCTAAAAGGGACTATGAGGAGCATATTGCAAAAAACATAAAGACCAACAATAAAAATTTCTTCAACTATATTAGAAGTAGGAAACCAGCCAGGGAGGCAGTGGGGCCCTTGGATGACCATGGGGTAATAGGATTACTGAAGGAGGATAGAAGAAGAAGAAGAAGATATTGGATTTATATCCCGCTCTCCACTCCGAAGAGTCTCAGAGCGGCTCACAATCTCCTTTACCTTCCTCCCCCACAACAGACACCCTGTGAGGTGGGTGGGGCTGGAGAGGGCTCTCACAGCAGCTGCCCTTTCAAGGACAACCTCTGACAGAGCTATGGCTGACCCAAGGCCATTCCAGCAGGTGCAAGTGGAGGAGTGGGGAATCAAACCTGGTTCTCCCAGATAAGAGTCCGCACACTTAACCACTACACCAAACTGGCTGAGGGAAATGGCTGAGAAGCTGAATGAATTTTTTGCCTTCATCTTCACTGTGGAAGATGAAAACTTTTTGCCCGCCCCAGAACCACTAATTTTGGAAGGGGTGTTGAAAGATCTGAGTCACATTGAGGTGACAAAAGAGGAGGTCCTACAACTGATGGACAAATTAAAAACTAATAAGTCACCGGGTCCGGATGGCATACATCCGAGAGTTCTGAAAGAACTCAAAGTTGAACTTGTGGATCTTCTAACAAAAATCTGTAATCTTTCATTGAAATCTGCCTCCATTCCTGAGGCCTGGAAGGTAGCAAATGTCACCCCCATCTTTAAAAAGGGTTCCAGAGGAGATCCAGGAAATTACAGGCCAGTCAGTCTGACTTCAATACCGGGAAAGTTGGTAGAAAGCATTATCAAGGACAGAATGAGTAGGCACATTGATGGGCACGGGTTATTGAGGAAGACTCAGCATGGGTTCTGTAAGGGAAGATCTTGCCTCACTAACCTGTTACATTTCTTTGAGGGGGTGAACAAACATGTGGACAAAGGAGACCCGATAGATGTTGTTTACCTTGACTTCCAGAAAGCTTTTGATAAAGTTCCTCATCAAAGGCTCCTTAGAAAGCTTGAGAGTCATGGAGTAAAAGGACAGGTCCTCTTGTGGATCAAAAACTGGCTGAGTAATAGGAAGCAGAGAGTGAGTATAAATGGGCAGTCTTCGCAGTGGAGGACGGTAAGCAGTGGGGTGTTGCAGGGCTCGGTACTGGGTCCCATGCTCTTTAACTTGTTCATAAATGATTTAGATTTGGGAGTGAGCAGTGAAGTGGCCAAGTTTGCGGATGACACTAAATTGTTCAGGGTGGTGAGAACCAGAGAGGATTGTGAGGAACTCCAAAGGAATCTGTTGAGGCTGGGTGAGTGGGCGTCAACGTGGCAGATGCGGTTCAGTGTGGCCAAGTGCAAAGTAATGCACATTGGGGCCAAAAATCCCAGCTACAAATACAAGTTGATGGGGTGTGAACTGGCAGAGACTGACCAAGAGAGAGATCTTGGGGTCGTGGTAGATAACTCACTGAAAATGTCAAGACAGAGTGCGTTTGCAATAAAAAAGGCCAACACCATGCTGGGAATTATTAGGAAGGGAATTGAAAACAAATCAGCCAGTATCATAATGCCCCTGTATAAATCGATGGTGCGGTCTCATTTGGAGTACTGTGTGTAGTTCTGGTCGCCGCACCTCAAAAAGGATATTATAGCATTGGAGAAAGTCCAGAAAAGGGCAACTAGAATGATTAAAGGGCTGGAACACTTTCCCTATGAAGAAAGGATGAAACACTTGGGACTCTTTAGCTTGGAGAAACGTCGACTGCGGGGTGACATGATAGAGGTTTACAAGATAATGCATGGGATGGAGAAAGTAGAGAAAGAAGTACTTTTCTCCCTTTCTCACAATACAAAAACTCGTGGGCATTCGATGAAATTGCTGAGCAGACAGGTTAAAACGGATAAAAGGAAGTACTTCTTCACCCAAAGGGTGATTAACGTGTGGAATTCACTGCCACAGGAGGTGGTGGCGGCCACAAGCATAGCCACCTTCAAGAGGGGTTTAGATAAAAATATGGAGCACAGGTCCATCAGTGGCTATTAGCCACAGTGTGTGTGTGTGTGTGTATAAATTTTTTGCCACTGTGTGAAAAAGAGTGTTGGATGGGCCATTGGCCTGATCTATCATGGCTTCTCTTATGTTCTTATGTTATAGTTCCCTAGTCTATTAGGAAAGTCTAACAAATCCATTTAATAAAAATCTCTTCTCTGTGTCCATGCCTGAATTCTTGACAGGCTCTCCCCTTTTGGCAATCTTTCTCTCATTCCCCCTCCTTTCTCCATTTCACTACGGTATTGGGATAATTGTTATAGAAACCCCCTATAGGAGATCATTTCGGCCACCTATCTATCTCATCTCTTCCCAACAGGGTATAGACAAACATCCATAATATTATTCTATAGAATTCCTCCACGCCGGACTCATTGGAGCTCCATACAAAGGCATTGTCAAAGTCCTCTTCCGCAATGAGATTAATAGACTTGTTTTCCTAGAGCCTCATTAGTACTCCATGTGTTGAGGACATGGTTATCAAAGTTTACTTTATCATCTTCAGATGTTTTGGGAACAAACTTGTTTACAGCATTTTTGTGCAACTATGCAGTCACATAACAAGATATTGACTCCACACATACTTTTGCCACTAAGTTTATCCGGCCGGCCGCTAATTAGTACCAAATGTGTTTTCCCAGATAAGTTCATCCGTGGCCATCCATCCCTTTTGATTAGAGAAATACAGGCCATTCAATATGAACAGTCATATGGACACATCATATATATAAAAATCCAACACACCCCTCATCCAGATCACAAGCAATACTCCCTCTAAGCCAGGGGTGTCAAACATGCGGCACGGGGGCCGAATCAGGCCCTAGGAGGGCTCCTATCAGGTGCCCAAGCAACTGGCTGTCTTCTGCTTCCTTCTCCCTCTGTCTTTCTCCCTTCTGCATCACAGCTTGCTTTGCATGGCTTGCTCAATCGTACAGGAGCTTCAGAGCAAAACCTCTGTTTTCTCCATATTTTCCTAGGAGGAAAGGCTGAGGGACTTGGGAAGCTTCGGGGGGGGGGGGGGGGACAGGATGGATCTCTTGAAGTCTCTGAAGGGCTGTCCCCTAGAGGAGGGCAGGGAGCTGTTTTTCCTGGCAGCGGAGAAGAGGACTCATAATCATGGGTTTAAATTAAGGATGGGAAGGTGCAGAGCTGGATATTAGGAACAACTTTTTTTACAGGGTCGTTCAGTGGTGGAATCAGCTCCCAAGGGAGGTGGTGCGTTCCCCCTAGCTGGCAATCTTCAAGCAGCGGCTTGACAAACACAGGTCAGGGATGCTCTAGGCCAGTGGCCAAACTGGCTTAAGATAAGAGCCACACAGAATAAACGTCAGATGTTTGAGAGCCTCACGGAAGGAAGGAAGGCCAACAGATAGGGGGAGGGGGAAAGAAAGCAACTTTCATTTTAAAAGCACTGTCCAAGCTACCAACTGGCTTGTCTTGGAGAAGAGTTTTCTATAGACAAATGCCTTCTCCAAGCCAGTTAATGATGGGATGATGGGGGTTCAAGAGCCACACAATGTGTGTGAAAGAGCTGCATGGGGACTCCTGAGCCGCAGTTTGGCCTCCGCTGCTCTAGGCTGACCTGCATTGAGTAGGGGGTTGGACTAGATGGGCTCTGCGGCCACTTCTAACTCTATGATTCTATAAACTTAAGGAGATCGTCCAAACCTGTTTTAACAGATAAACAGGAGTAAGAAGCTAGGTTACCCTGAATAAAACTCTGTTGATCGTAAAAGTGCCACTGGACTCAAAGTCTGTTCTGCTAGGAAGCGTACAGCAGTTAACAATAGGGCATTTGGGAGGTCTGCAGACTGTAAAGCTGAATTATTCCAGATGGCTTTTTCTATGCAGGCAATAGAGTCACACTGTAATAAATGATTCACAAGGTAAACTTGGGAAAATTATTAGGGACTGCGGTCTGTCCTACCATGCATAGCTGGGGTGGCCAAACTTGCTTAATGTAAGAGCCACATAGAATAAATGTAAGATGTTTGAGAGCTGCAGAACTCAGGAAATATCTGGGGACTTTGGGGGTGCAGCCAGGAGCAAGGGTGTGGCCAGCACAATTCAACTCCAAAGGAAGTTCTGGCCATCACATTTCAAGGCACCGTGTCCCTTTTAAATGCCTCCCCTCAGTTTAGAATAATGAAGGATAGGGGCACCTTCTTTGGGAGCTCATAGAATTGGACCCCCTGGTCCAATCTTTTTGAAACTTGGGGGGAGGGGGGCTTTTGAGGAAATGCACCTATGCTGCAAATCTGGTGCCTCTACCTCAAAAAACAGGACCCCTCCCCAAGCCCCAGATACCAACAGATTGATTCTCATTTATACCCTATGGGAACCAGTCTCCATAGGGAATAATGGAGTGCCCCCCTCCCCGCTTTCTGCTAACCCTGAAGGGAGGGAGGGCCTCCAAACCAGGGAATCTCCTGCTCCCAACTGGAGATTTAGACAACCCGAAAGGTGAAAGACTCAGTAAGGTCTACAACCCTACAAAAGGCCTATGAGGCCTGGTATAAAGTTTGCAAGAGGCCTGCGTTTCCCAGACAACCTCTAAGCCCTGTGATTGGACTGGGGTGAGATTGGAGGGAAGGGAAAGCCCAATCACCATCCTGGGGGCGGGGCCATGGGCCATATAAGGCCCTGTTGCCGGGGGTGGGAATTCAGTCTTCTCTGGGGAGCTGAGTGAGGGGGTGAAGGGCTGCTGCCAGCCGAAGAGGAACATCCAATCCAATCCATCCGAGGACGGTGGTGGGCTGAACTAAGGAGCACCCCCCCGGGTTATGGTTGCCAATCCCCAGGTGGGGGCAGGGGATACCCCAGTTTGGAGCCCAACGCCCCTTCAGGCTCATCAGAGAGTGGGGGGGGGGATGTCTGCTGGGTGCTCCATTATTCCCTATGGAGACCGATTCATAGAATCCTAGAGTTGGAAGGGACCTCCAGGGTCATCTAGTCCAACCCCCTGCACAATGCAGGAAACTCACAAACGCCTCCCCCTAAGTTCACAGGATCCTCATTGCTTTCAGGTGGCCATCTAGCTTCTGCTTAAAAACCTCCAAGGAAGGAGAGCCCACCACCTACAACGGAGGAAGCCCGTTCCACTGAGGAACCGCTCTTAAAAGTCATAGAATCATAGAGTTGGAAGCGACCTCCAGGGTCATCTAGTCCAACCCCCTAAACAAGGCAGGAAATGCACAAAGACCTCTTCCTAAATTCACAGGATCCTCATTGCTGTCAGGTGGCCATCTAGCCTCTGCTTAAAAACCTCCTAGGAAGGAGAAACATGGAATCAGAATCCTAGAGCTGGAAGGGACCTCCAGGGTCATCTAGTCCAACCCCCTAAACAAGGCAGGAAACGCACAAAGACCTCCCCCTAAATCCACAGTATCCTCATTGCTGTCAGGTGGCCATCCAGCCTCTGCTTAAAACCCTCCAAGGAAGGAGAGCCCACCACCTCCCGAGGAAGCCTGTGGAAACTTAGAATCCTAGAGTTGGAAGGGACCTCCAGGGTCATCTAGTCCAACCCCCTGCACAAGGCAGGAGACTCACAAACACCTGCCCCTAAATCCACAGGAACCTCATTGCTGTCAGGTGGCCATCTAGCCTCTGCTGAAAACCCTCCAAGGAAGGAGAGCCCCAAACCTCCCGAGGAGGAAGCCTGTGGAGTCCTATGGTTGGAAGCAAAGGGATTCTCTCCCAAGGCCAACGGGAGGGACTGGGAGGCAGCCCAGGAGGAGAGGGAGCCGGGCGCATTCCTCCTTGAGGAAACATGCTGCTTCCTGCTCTCCCAATCACCAGCCAGCGGCGCCATGGGATGACGACACCAGGGGGGGTCCACTCCCAACCAATCACCAGCCAGTGCTGGGGGATGACGACAGCAGGGGATGCAAAGCACTGTGGGCTGCTGGGAAAGCGAGGCAGGCAGGAGCAGGCAGCGGTGAATGGGAGGTAAGGGCTGCGAGGCGCGGCTGGGCAGAGCTGATGTGTGGGGCTTTCTTCAGGTAGGCGGGCAAGGCTTGGTGTGGCTGCCCTGCGGCCAGGGGGCGCCCCAGGCAGCCGCCTACTTGGAATCATAGAAAACTAGAGCTGGAAGGGACCTCCGGGGTCATCTAGTCCAACCCCCTGCACAAGGCAGGAGACTCACAAACACCTCCCCCTAAATTCACAGGATCCTCATTGCTGTCAGATGGCCATCTAGCCTCTGCTTAAAACCCTCCAAGGAAGGAGAGCCCACCAACTCCCACGGAGGAAGCCTGTTCCACTGAGGAACTGCTTTTAACAGTCATAGAATCCTAGAGCTGGAAGGGACCTCCAGGGTCATCTAGTCCAACCCCTTGCACAAGGCAGGAAACCCACAAATACCTCCCCCTAAATTCACAGGATCTTCATCGCTGTCAGATGGCCATCTAGCCTCTGTTTAGAAACCTCCAAGGAAGGAGAGCCCACCACCTCCCAAGGAGGAAGCCTGTTTCACTGAGGAACCGCTCTTAACAGTCATAGAATCCTAGAGTTGGAAGGGACCTCCAGAGTCATCTAGTCCAACCCCCTCCACAATGCAGGAAACCCACAAATACCTCCCCCTAAGTTCACAGGATCCCCATTGCTGTCAGGTGGCCATCTAGCCTCTGCTTAAAAACCTCCAAGGAAGGAGAGCCCACCACCTCCCGAGGAAGCCTGTGGAAACTTAGAATCCTAGAACTGCAAGGGACCTCCAGGGTCATCTAGTCCAGCCCCCTGCACAAGGCAGGAGACTCACAAACGCCTCCCCCTAAATTCACAGGATCTTCATTGCTGTCAGATGGCCATCTAGCCTCTGTTTAAAAACCTCCAAGGAAGGAGAGCCCACCAACTCCCACGGAGGAAGCCTGTTCCACTGAGGAACCGCTCTTAACAGTCATAGAATCCTAGAGTTGGAAGGGACCTCCAGAGTCATATAGTCCAACCCCCTGCACAAAGCAAGAGACTCACAAACGCCTCCCCCTAAATTCACAGGATCCTCATTGCCAAATCATTAATGATTTGGAGTTGGGAGTAAGCAGTGAAGTGCCCAAGTTTGCAGATGACAGGGTGGTGAGAACCAGAGAGGATTGTAAGAGTTGGGAGTGAGCAGTGAAGTGGCCAAGTTTATAGATGACACTAAATTGTTCAGGGTGGTGAGAACCAGAGAGGATTCTGAGGAACTTCAAAGGGATCTGTTGAGGCTGGGTGAGTGGGCGTCAACGTGGCAGATGCGGTTCAATGTGGCCAAGTGCAAAGTAATGCACATTCGAGCCAAGAATCCCAGCTACAAATACAAGTTGATGGGGTGTGAACTGGCAGTGACTGACCAAGAGAGAGCTCTTGGGGTTGTGGTAGATAACTCACTGAAAATGTCAAGACATTGTGTGATTGCAATAAAAAAGGCCAACGCCATGCTGGGAATTATTAGGAAGGGAATTGAAAACAAATCAGCCAGTATCATAATGCCTCTGTATAAATCGATAGTGCAGTCTCATTTGGAATCCTGTGTGCAATTCTGGTCACCGCACCTCAAAAGAGATATTATAGCATTGGAAAAAGTGCAGAAAAGGGCAGCTAGGATTATTACAAGGTTGGAACACTTTTCCTATGAAGAAAGGTTAAAACGCTTGGGGTTCTTTAGCTTGGAGAAACATCGATTGAGGGGTGATATGATAGTTGTTTACAAGATTACACATGGGATAGAGAAGGTAGAGAAAGAAGTACTTTTCTCCCTTTCTCACAATGTGGGCATTCAATGAAATTGCTGAGCAGTAGGTTTAGAACTGATAAAAGGAAGTACTTCTTCACCAAAGCGTGTCTTACACATGGAATTCATTGCCACAGGAGGTGGTGACGGCTACAAGCATAGCCAGCTTCAAGATTGGGTAAATATAGAGCAGAGGTCCATCACTGGCTATTAGCCAGAGAGTATTGTTGGAACTCTGTGTCTGGGGCAGTGATGCTCTGTATTCTTGGTGATTGGGGGGGAGAGGGCACAGTGGGAGGGCTTCTAGTGTCCTGGTCCCACTGATGGCTCCTGCTTTTTTTGGCTACTGTGTGACACAGAGTGTTGGACTTGATGGGCCACTGGCCTGATCCAACATGGCTTCTGTTATGTTGTTATGGACCTCCTGATGGCACCTGGTTTTTTTGGCCACTGTGTGACACAGAGCGTTGGACTGGATGGGCCACTGGCCTGATCCAACATGGCTTCTCTTATGTTCTCAAGTGACGCAGAGTGTTGGACTGGATGGGCCATTAGCCTGATCCAACATGGCTTCTCTTATGTTCTTATGTGACACATTGTTGGACTGGATGGGCCACTGGCCTGATCCAACATGGCTTCTCTTATGTTCTCAAGTGACACAGAGTGTTGGACTGGATGGGCCATTAGCCTGATCCAACATGGCTTCTCTTATGTTCTTATGTGACACATTGTTGGACTGGATGGGCCACTGGCCTGATCCAACATGGCTTCTCTTATGTGACACAGAGTGTTGGACTGGAGGGGCCATTAGCCTGATCCAACATGGCTTCTCTTATGTTCTTATGTGACACATTGTTGGACTGGATGGGCCACTGGCCTGATCCAACATGGCTTCTCTTATGTGACACAGAGTGTTGGACTGGAGGGGCCACTGGCCTGATCCAGCAGGGCTTCTCTTCTGTTCTTATGTGACACAGAGTGTTGGACTGGATGGGCCACTGGCCTGATCCAACATGGCTTCTCTTATGTTCTCAAGTGACACAGAGCGTTGGACTGGATGGGCCACTGGCCTGATCCAACATGGCTTCTCTTATGTTCTTCTAGTAGTGACGAAAGCCATGAGGAGTTGGTTTTCAGGCTCCCCAAAATCCAGGATCTAATCAAGTGAACCCCACAACTTCCATTGTTTTTGGAGGTGTTGTTCTTCTTACCTAACACTTTCTGTCTATTGAAGTGATACATACAGTGGTTAAGAGGTCACCAGTCCCTGTGGTCGTTTTGGGGTCCAGCTCCCCTTAAGAATTACCCCCTTGCCAGACTGAACCCATGTAAGGAGTGGCTAAGCTTTTAACTTTGTTAGAGCCAAACAGAGATGGCCAACTTTCCCAAAGAACCCTGGAGGTATATCTAAAATCGCTTGGTATGTAATATAGCAAAATGATATGAAATGATATGGTCTGCAAGCCACAGCAAACCCTGTTGCGCTGACCTGCCAAGGCGATTCTCAGATGGTCCCCTTCTGATAACCTTACAGTCTCTGTCTCTCCTTCCCTCTAGAAAGAAGTCTGTCTTCATAGCCGAGACACTCAAGGTACCTTTACCCAGCTGGAGGTGACCCAAGAGCAGGCGAAGGAGATGGAAGAGCAGCACCCAGGAGAACATGGAGGTGGCACGATATCGAGCAGAGGCCCCCGTCGCACCCAAGCTGGGAGTGGTGCTGCTGAATTACAGGAAAACACTGTGCCAGTTATGTCTTTCCAGGTCATGCCTATCTCAGACGTGCATTGCCAACGCTTCCGGCAGTTCCTCTACCGAGAGGCGGATGGGCCCCGAGAGGTTTGCAGCCAGCTCCATCGACTCAGCAACCGCTGGCTGAAGCCAGAGAGGCGCTCCAAAAAGGAGATCCTGGACGTGGTGGTCCTGGAGCAGTTCCTCGCCATCCTGCCCCTGGAAGTGCAACGCTGGGTCAGAGAATGTGGGCCAGAGAGCAGCTGCCAGGCGGTGGCCTTGGCTGAAGGCTTCCTGCTGAGTCAGGCCGAGGAGGAGAGGCCGGCAGAGCAGGTGAGGGGGTTCCCTCCAGGGATGTCCCCTTCAAATCACATTCCCTGACCTGATCCTGAAGTTCCCCTGAGAGATATTTGTCCGCGTGGTTTCTTCTTTTGAAAGATATAATACTTACTGGGCTCAAGCAAGATATAAATTGTTCTATTTCCCCAAGTGTTAATCCTCCGTATGGGAAGTGAACAGCCTCCTTCGGCAGCCTCTTCTGCTAGGAAATTTCTTATCCCCCCGGATATCTCACCAGGTGCGGCTGGAAGGGTGCAGAGTCCAGGAGCGGCAAACAACATCAAAAATGGGCTCCTGTGTTAAAACAGTGCACAGCTATAGAAAAGACAGGGAAATGCACTCCGCATACAATTCAGTATCATACATCACAGTGAACTTCGTATGTTTTGTGCAGCATTAAATATGTAGCTATTTGCAATTACTCTGTTAATACAAAACGTTCAAGAGCAGCTTGGGCTTGTCAGACGCATAAATTGTAGGTCAGAGTGGCCACTTTTGGAACTGTGGAAGACTTTACCGTTCCGTACGAATTCTTGGTGAGGAGGAGATCTTGAAAAAGACCTCACTTCTGGTGGAAACGGTCGTTGGGCAAGGGGCCCCAAGAGCAAGAGACTTCAGCGTCTTTCGAAGAGTTTCATTTTCTCCCAGAGTTTTTTGTCCCGTTAAATAATTCTTTGAGCACTCTGTTTGAAGGACTTTTGTTTGTTGTAGTGATTAAATGTGCGGACTCTTATCTAGGAGAACCGGGTTTGATTCCCCACTCCTCCACTTGCACCTGCTGGAATGACCTTGGGTCAGCCATAGCCCTTGCAGAGGTTGTCCTTGAAAGGGCAGCTGTTGTGAGAGCCCTCTCAGCCCCACCCACCTCACAGGGTGTCTGTTGTGGGGGGGGGAGATAAAGGAGATTGTGAGCCGCTATGAAACTCTTGAGTGGAGGGAGGGATATAAATCCAATGTCATCGTCTTCTTTTTTAGAGTGCACTTGTTTAGTGAGATATGGACTGAGTAACCTACTTGAGAGCCAGTTTGGTGTAGTGGTTAAGTGTGTGGACTCTTATCTGGGAGAACCGGGTTTGATTCCCCACCCCTCCACTTGCACCTGCTGGAATGGCCTTGGGTTAGCCATAGCCCTGGCAGAGGTTGTCCTTGAAAGGGCAGCTGCTGTAAGAGCTCTCTTAGCCCCACCCACCTCACAGGGTGTCTGTTGTGGGGGAGGAAGGTAAAGGAGATTGTGAGCCGCTCTGAGACTCTTCGGAGTGGAGGGCGGGATATAAATCCAATATCTTCTTCTTCTTCTTCTTCTGGAGACAAAAGACCTGAACGTTTTGTATTGATGGAGTCATTGCATATAGTTTCATATTTGTTGTTGTTGTTCGGTCGCAGTCGAGTCCGACTCTTTGCGACCCCATGGACAAAGTCATGCCAGGCCCTCCTGTCTTCTACCATCCTCCGAAGTCTGCTAGTTTCGTATTTACTGTTGTATAAAACATATAAAGTCCACTGTGATATAAGGTGTTGAATTGTATGAGGAGTACATTTTCCTGTGTTCTATATATCTGAGTACGGGAGTGGGGCGGGAAACATTGCTCGCTCTCTTTTCCATTCCATCTCTTTCCGTTCTCCCTGGCTGCTGTTCCAGGTGTGGGGACCATCCTTGGAGAGAGACGCAGCATTCCCCAAGGCGGAAGAAGCTTCCCTGGAGCGAGAGCAGAGGGCACAGACCCTGGAGGGTGCCCAAGATGCCCTCTCCTGTGGTAAGGTCCCATTTTGCCTGCATGCGGTTGGGGTGCCCTGTGAACGGGATGGGTAGAGAGTTCAGGACAGGAAAAGAATTAAATACTTCTTCACATAACAAACAGCACTCAATGCCTACGAACTGCGATTCTTCTTGAAGGGGATTGGAGAAAATTATAGAGATGGTACATTCCTTCCATTCATTGAAATTCTCATATCTCACCTTCCTTCCATAAAAGGAAGTCAAGGTGGCTCAAGAAAGAAAAGAAAAGGCAGACAGACCTGGGCAGAGCTATTCCACCTGGTGGGCACAGGGAGCCTCTGCCTCTTGGGGCAGCACTGAGCGCTGAAAGCCAGTTCCTAGGGGCCAGTAATCATGGGGAAATGTGGCTTCTGCGCCCAGGCTTATGGGGCACTGGGCAGGCCCTGCGGGGAATAGGATGCTGAGGTAGGAATGAGAGGCTGTGGTCTGGCACCCCAGGAGATCGGGGGGAGGCCTTAGCTTGACTCTGATATTACCCTGGCTTCTCCAGAAACGCTCAAGTGATGTCTGGTTTTTGGCTGAATGTGATGGTGACATGCCATGTGATGTCATTTCCAGTCCCTTTCCCCACCACTCTCTCTCTCTCTCTGCTTGGCTTTGCGAACGAAGATTTAAGAAGGGTGCAGTAGTCTACGTCTGCTGCAGGCTCGCTGGTGGCTGACAAGACCAATGCGGGACAGGCAGATCCGGCCACGGTGGCTGCAGGGAAAAGTCTGATTTGGGGTTGATGCTGTAGCAGTGCGATTTTTCCTCAATCTCCTTTTGTCCTCAAGACCAGCTATGCGAGTGTTCTCGAAGGAAGAGACAGCCTGGTGGATGGTGTGCCTCCATGCTTTGCGATCTGAGGCTAGGTCAGACCACTGGTAATGGTTGATGCGACAGGTGCCACTGTGTCAAGCATGGTTCTGATGTTCCAACACGCAAGCTTTAGTCTTTGCACACTTTGTGAGGCAGGTGCATGCCTTTTCTTTGTTGTTATTTTTTGACCGCAAGTAAGGGTGCCCGTTGACCGCGGCTAGCCAACTGGGGGGGGGGAGGAGATGAGCTTTGTTTAGGCCACCTTTTCTTGGCCCCTCTCCGTGTGGGGAAAGCAGTGCTGTCCCTAGATAAGGCTGCTTGGTCGTTCAGGGTGCTGCCAAAAAATGCTTTCGTCTCCGGGTCAGCATCAGGCAACCAATACCCTGAACCGCCTACATGCAGGATCAGGACTGCGGCTTCCAGTGGCACCTTCCACCTGCCGTTTTGCCCGTTGCCCATCGCTGCAGGACTTGGTGTGTTGTGGGCTGTGGATGTGGATATACCCTTCAGGCCTGCGCAGAGGAATTTTAGGTGAAGCGTAGTGTGCGTGGTACTGGCTCTACCCTTTCACCTGGGGGTCATCTGCCATGGCCCAGTAAGCCGAGACGCCGGCAGCGAGTCCTCCAGGTGGTAGGTGTTGCATTAATGAGCTCTATCTGCCCGGGTTTGATGTTAGAGTTTTCCTTCTCTTAGGCTGGCGAGGTTGGTGGGCCCAGCCTGCCCATCCGGTTATACCGCCGGACATTCGGTCGCACCATGACGTGGCAAACTCTGTGAAAAACGGGGGGGACCAGCGAGAAGGTGTTGCCATGGATGCAGTAATGCAGGAGAGGCCATTGCAGTGACCATCTGCCAGGCATAGCCAGACAGTGACCACGCGGCGTTCACTACACCGGGAAAGGAGAGGCGATGTATTGCGCATACACTTTCCGTGGGGGGGCAGGATACCCGGAGGGAGCCCACCCCCCCTTCCCACCACTAGACCTGACCTAAAGGCCCAGCCAGCAGGAGAATGGGATTCCTGGGCTTTTGGTCTGATCCAGCAGGGATGCTGTGACCTTTGAACTCCAGAGTTCATAGGGCACATTTCAAGGCTCACAGAAGCCTGAAATATGTTGGTGGCCTTTGTCACCCCTGAGGCTCATGCGTACTTCTCTTCTGCCTCTCCCAGAACTGAGTAAAAGAATGTGTTGCGTGTACGCAGGGCAAGGTTTCAGCCTCCTGGGAAGGGAGTGTGTGAAGAGGGGAACAAACCAGCCAATGGAATAGGAAGTCATGACGAACACCCTTCCTTGTTTCTTCTTTCTCCTTCCTCCACAGGTAGCGGAGAGATGCTGTTGAGTCCTCATGTGTTTGGGGGTGTGGAAACAGTCCAGGTAGGGGAAATAAACAGGGAACAGCCTTGGGTGGCTTTTGCTCCTGCAGTTTCTGCAATGGTCCAGGAGAAAGAGGCTATCCCCAAGACAAGCCATACATCCTGTACCCTTTAGACCAGTCCCTTCCAGTGTGCAGTCTCTGAGGACTAAATCTGCTTGTTCTTTCAGAGTCCTTTTTCCTTTGAGGAGGTGTCTGTCCGTTTCACTCCAGCAGAATGGGCCCTGCTGGATCCAGGCCAGAGAACTCTCCACAGGGAAGTCATGCGGGAGAACTATTGGAGCGTCATCTCTCTGAGTAAGGAAGATCTTCCACCAGTGCCAAAGTTAGAACTTGAACAGCAGTACCTCATTTTGAGGACTTTCCAGCTCCTTGCCCAGTGTTGTGGCCTTCGCCCAAGCCAGATAAGTTGTCCTGGTCAGAGGCCAGAGGCAAAGGTGGGGATGAGAGACTAGTATGTAGCAGCTGCAGGTCGGCAAGCCAGACATGTCCAGGTGCTCACACAAATCCCAGAGCTGGGGGGTGGCTCTGGATCAGCTGTTGGTGGTGAGTGTTGGACAGCCTGCAGCTCACCAGCCCATTTGCTGGCTTCTGCAGGCTCAGAGCCAGCCATGTGTGGCTCCCTTTCTCCTGAGGAGTCCTCTTCCCCAGGGGGCTTTGTGGAGAGCTCAGGCTGGCCCATGACAGAGACGCTCAGAAAGACTCTCGGAGGGGCCAGATCCTCATTCCTCGCTAAAATTTACAACACCCCCTCTACTCCCCATGATGGGATTACAAAAAACCCCTTGAACTGAGATCTGGAAATGATCCTGTTAAGACCCCAAGCCTGGGTCCCCCTGGGTTACTAGTCTTTGTACTGGAACAGCACCCAGTTCTGTCGGTTCACAAGGAGAGTGGACACAAGTCAAGCAGGGACTATATAAAGATTTATACAGAATGTAAAAACAAGTCATCTACAGTTCTAAAGATTTATGAAGGATGTAAAACAAGACATCTATAGCTCAGAAGAACAAGAAGATATTGGATTTATACCCTGCCCTTCTCTCTGAATCAGAGTCTCAGAACGGCTCACAATATACTTTATAGTCTTCCTCCACAACATACACTCTGTGAGGTAGCTAGGGCTGAGAGAGCTCTCACAGAAGCTGCCCTTTCAAAGACAACTCTGCAAGAACTATGGCTAACCCAAGGCCATTCCAGTAGCTTCAAGTGGAGGAGTGGGGAATCAAACCTGGTTCTCACAGATCAGAGTCCACACAATTAACCACTACACCTATGTTAGCCACTACACCAAACACTTAACCAGTTCAGCAACAAAAACAATATCCTATGTTCATGAAATGTCTGACATTAGGTGGTACCTCTCCTTACAGCATAAGAATTCCAGCTGTAGCCTAAGTTACTCTACATAGTGCAGTTCATCAGAAGAAAGCAAGAAACATCCAAGTGCACCAGCATGGCATGAGCATAAAGTCTGCATGGCTTCTCTCTGGTCTATACTGGTATTATACTTTCCACCCCTCTAGGATCAGGTGTCTCAAATGAGCCAATCAAGGGTCCTCCAAGACGGAATCTTCCAGAGGCTGGTAGCACCATTCCCCTCCCCGCTCCATCCTGATTACACAGCGGGATTAATCTCACAGTTAACCAATTACCAGGGTCTTGAGTCTGGCCTTGAAAGCGATAAGGATGTTACCTGCAGGGAGAGTCAAATCACGAACACCTGCAAGTGTCAGACGTGGAACTTCAAAATAAGGAGGAATCATTTTGTTGCAAAATTAATCCATTTATTTGAGAACAAGCGGTCTGGTAAAGTAACAAATTGAGTTTGATAACTTCCAAAGCAGTGCCTTGGCCTTTTGTACATTGCAAGGAAACAACAAAGCATTCTCACACTCTTGGAGACAGTCGGCACTTCCCATATCCCCTTATCTCTTTCCCAGGAAGAACCCCTGCTGGTTACCTTGGGCATGTTAACTTCAAAGCCCAGATGTTCCCTGTACCCAGTGTGAAATTCCTCCCCTTGCGGTTAGCGATTGCCTTGGTTTGAAATGCAGGCTTCATTTCTCAGGGTTAGTATGGAGCAGGGGTCATAGTAGGTTACAATATGGGGTTAGTCATGTCAAGCAGCTACTTCTATTCACTATAAGAACCAAGCTAAGTTACATGTCTGACATACTGCCCCCCTTCAGCTCTTGCTCGGGGTTTGTCTGGGTGCAGTAGGTAAAACTTCTTCAGCAATTGGGGTGCTCGTAGGTCCGTTGACTTCACCCACTCATCACAGGTATTAGGGAAATACTTCCAGCGGACCAAGTAATACCCCCCGTTGGACTTTAGAGTCCAGGATCTCTTGCACCTCGTGGTGGCTCTGGCCCTTCACTTGAATAGGAGGTGGCTCTGGAGGGCGGGGGTGCCAAGACGTGGCTCCAGGATCCTTGCGAAGGAGACTGCAATGAAAAACAGGGTGGACCTTACTGAACATCTTTGGAACTCCAGTTCTACTGTGACTTTATTAATTACCCTTTTTATTTTGAATGGTCCAAGGAACTTGTAGGCTAGCTTTCGACAGGCTTGTGGTAGAGGAAGGTTTTTGTGGACAAGAACACACTCTCCCCCACCTTACACTCCCACTGAGGAGAGTGCTTCTTATCAAAATAGTCCTTGTAGGTCTTTTTTGCTGCCTCTAAGTTTTCCTGTATTACTTCCCATCCTTTCCTGACCCCCTCCCACCATTGTTGGCATGAGCTAGGTGGCGCTGCGTCACCGGTCGTTGGGAGAGAGGGGAATGGTCTACCTTCGTACCCATTGACTATTTGGAACGGGGAAGCTTTGGTTGAGCTATGCACACTATTGTTATAACCATACTCCGCAAAGGGCAGGAGCTCAACCCAATTGGACTGTTGGTAGTTGATGTAACACCTTAGGTACTGCTCAAGAAGCCCGTTCACCCTCCCTGTCTGTCCGTCCGTCTGGGGGTGATAGGCTGAGCTTAGCCCTTGCTCCATTCCCGCCAGTTTGCAAAACTCCCGCCAGAAGTTGGCAACGAACTGTGGCTCGCGGTCGCTAATGACCTTCTCAGGGAATGAGTGGAGCCGGACCACGTGATGGAAAAATAGGTACGCTAGTTTTTTGGCCGTCGGGAGCTGCTTGCATGGGATGAAGTGTGCTTGTTTGGAGAAGGTGTCTACTACTACGAGTATGACCGTTTTCCCCTGTGAGGGAGGGAGTTCTACTATAAAGTCCATTGACACCACTGCCCACGGACGGGAGGCGGTGGGCGGCTGTTGGAGAAGTCCCGGCGGCTTCCCTCCCCTTTTCTTGGCCATGATGCAGGTGGGGCACGAACCTACAAACTCTGAGATGTCTTTCTTCATTTGGGGCCACCAGAACTGCCGGCTCACTAGGTGCAGGGTTTTCACATAGCCGAAGTGCCCCGCCAGCTTACTGCAATGGCAGTGCTGCAATATTTCCTGCCGGAGGCTTTTGGGCACGCAGAACTTCCCATCGTAGTAGCCTCTCCCCCGGCGGCCCCTTCAGCCCTGGCGGTTCTTCCCCCCTCGGTGGCCCTTCTGGTTCCTCCCTTGGGGTTTCGACGGGCTCTCCGCCCGGGGGGTCTTGCGGTGTTCCCCGAAGCGCTGCCCCGATCTGCTCCCGGATCGCGTCCAGCTGTCTCTTCAGTTCTCGGGTGATCTGCATGTGGCTCGCCTGGACCTTGTTATGAATCTCTCTGGCCCAGATGAACATCTCGTCCCGCAGTAGGCGCGTTTCCTCACTTCCTCGGGGAGCCTGGCCATTCCCCTCCTCCGTGCCTCTCCCCGGCCCGGCATCTTCTCCTTCCGCTCCGATGCCGGTCAGTAGCGCGGTGTAGTGCCCTGCTGCTTCGTCCATCAGGGCCGTGGAGGTCCGCGGCTTCCACTGCTTCGGGGTGTAGAGCAGTGTCGAGAAATGCACCGGCGATTTGGCTTTTCTCCGGACCACCGTTACTCCTCATGGGACCATCGGCTCCTCTATCGGTTCGGTGGGCTCTCTGTTATCTTGTGCCTTGCCGGCCATCCAGCCGAATTTCCCAGTTCGGATAAGCTCCAAGTGGATCAAACTCAAAATGTCAGACGTGGAACTTCAAAATAAGGAGGAATCATTTTGTTGCAAAATTAATCCATTTATTTGAGAACAAGCGGTCTGGTAAAGTAACAAGTTGAGTTTGAGAACTTCCAAGTGGCCTTTTGTACATTGCGAGGAAACAAAACAACAAAGCATTCTCACACTCTTGGAGACAGTCGGCGCTTTCCATATCCCCTTATCTCTTTCCCAGGAAGCACCCCTGCTGGTTACCTTGGGCATGTTAACTTCAAAGCCCAGATGTTCCCTGTACCCAGTGTGAAATCCCTCCCCTTGCGATTAGCAATTGCCTTGGTTTGAAATGAATAGCCAGCTTCAAGAGGGGTTAGCGATTGCCTTGGTTTGAAATGCAGGCTTCATTTCTCAGGGTTAGTATGGAGCAGGGGTCATAGCAGGTTACAATATGGGGTTAGTCATGTCAAGCAGCTACTTCTATTCACTATAAGAGCCAAGCTAAGTTACATGTCTGACAGCAAGGCAGACCAGGCCATTTAATAATCCTGTTATGCCTTGAGGGGAAGTGGGGTGCTTTGCCTCACAGATCTGCCCCACTTGCACCAGTTGGGATTATGGGCTATGATCTCGACCACGGTTCCATCCTCCCAGAAGAATTTTTACTCTTGAATTTCTTTCCTTCCCCATATAAGAATGATCTCTCTCTCTCTCTCTTTATCTGTGTGTGTGTGTGTGCAAAAAAAGACCAAAGTGTAAGAGAGACGTTGGTGGAGAAAGACAAGAATCTCGCATCTGAAGAAAGGCTGGAGAGTTTCTCAGGAGGATCCCAAGAACATGTTTCCTTCCCAAAGGAGGTGACTGACGGTGAGTACCCTTCAGGGTTATGTCAAGAGAACAGGCAAGGAATAGCCATGGAAATTTCTGATTCACTTCTGAGCAACATTTGACTTGGTACAGTCCTACAGCCTGCTGGGTAAGGAGGCCTTTTGGGAACTGGGATTTGGAGGGTCAGGAGTTCCTTCTGAGCAAGAGCTGTGGCTCTTGAGGGGATGAGGGATCCTTAAATATAATATATCCTAGGTACATTGGGGGGGGTTATGCCCAGGAAAGCTGGAGGCGGTGAAAGGGCCATCAATCCTTTCTTCCTGAAGTCACATGGGTGCTTTGGGATCTTACCTGCCCCCTCAGGTATTAATGGGATTTCTTTATTCCAGCAGAGGATGATCAGAAGAATGAAGAGGGTGATGAACTTGATCAGCAGTTGCCAGAAGGAGTTAAGAATGAAGACTTGAGAGAAAACATCAGGAGTCGAGGCAGACCTAAGAGAATGAAAGTCAGGCATATAGTTGAGAAAAGAGATGTAAGATGGCGTATTTTACATTTTCCAAATCAGAGAATAATGGAGGCAAGTACATCCATTCAATGTGGAAAGTATTTCAAAAGTAGATCGGAGTTCCTTGTGCACCAAAGAACCCACAGAGGCGAGAAACGCTTTGGCCATCTTCAAGAACATAGAAAAAGCCACACAGGGGAGAAACCTTTTGAATGCTCAGAGTGTAAAAAGAGATTCACAAACAGTAGCCATCTTCAAAGGCATCAGAGAACCCACACAGGGGAGAAACCTTTTGAATGCTCAGAGTGTGGAAAGAGATTCAGTGACAGTGGCAATCTTCAAAAGCATAAGAGAACCCACACAGGGGAGAAACCTTTTGAATGCTCAGAGTGTGGAAAGAGATTCAGTGACAGTGCCAATCTTCAAAAGCATAAGAGAGCCCACACAGGGGAGAAACCTTTTGAATGCTCAGAGTGTGGAAAGAGATTCAGTCGGAATGGCGATCTTCAAAGCCATCAGAGAACCCACACAGGGGAGAAGCCTTTTGAATGCTCAGAGTGTGGAAAGAGATTCAGTTGGAGTGGCGATCTTCAAAGCCATCAGAGAATCCACACAGGGGAGAAACCTTTTGAATGCTCAGAGTGTAAAAAGAGATTCACTCACAGTAGCCATCTTAAAATCCATCAGAGAACCCACACAGGGGAGAAACCTTTTGAATGCTCAGAGTGTGGAAAGAGATTCAGTCAGAGTGGCGATCTTCAAAGCCATCAGAGAACCCACACAGGGAAGAAACCTTTTGAATGCTCAGAGTGTGGAAAGAGATTCAGTCAGAGTTCCAGTCTTCAAGGGCATCATAGAACCCACACAGGAGAGAAACCTTTTGAATGCTCAGAGTGTAAAAAGAGATTCAGTCACAGTGGCGATCTTCAAAAGCATCAGAGAACCCACACAGGGCAGAAACCTTTTGAATGCTCAGAGTGTGGAAAGAGATTCAGTCGGAGTAGTCATCTTCAAAGGCATCAGAGAACCCACACAGGGGAGAAGCCTTTTGAATGCTCAGAGTGTGGAAAGAGATTCAGTCACAGTGCCAGTCTTCAAAAGCATCATAGAACCCACACCGGGGAGAAACCTTTTGAATGCTTCGAGTGTGGAAAGAGATTCAGTCACAGTGACAGTCTTCAAAATCATCATAGAACCCACACCGGGGATAAACCTTTTGAATGCTCAGAGTGCGGAAAGAGATTTAGTCAAATTTTCAATCTTCAAAAGCATCATAGAACCCACACAGGGGAGAAGCCTTTTGAATGCTCAGAGTGTGGAAAGAGATTCACTCACAGTAGCAGTCTTCAAAAGCATCATAGAACCCACACAGGGGAGAAACCTTTTGAATGCTCAGAGTGCGGAAAGAGATTCAGTCAGAGTCACCATCTTCAAAGCCATCAAAGAACCCACACAAGGTAGAAACCTTGTTTACCCCCTCCAGATAGCTGGCAACTCATGATTAAGTGTTACGTTATGTGCAGGAGAAAACAAAACTCATTTACGGGAGGGTCGTAGCTCCTTAAAGAGATGATTATTTGTTTCAAGTAAATGAGACATTTTGTTTGCGGTGCTTTCTGGAAGTTTTTATGAGTCCTGTCCTGGAGTCCAGGAGGCAAGCCTGATCTTCAGATGTCGGAAGCTAAGCAGGAGTCAACTCTGGCTTGTACTTAGATGGGAGACCTCCAGGAAATATCTGTAGTTGGGAGTATAGGGGCAAGTTTTATTCAGCCTCTTCTCTGAATATCCTCTAGTCCCCTAGTAGAGGTCAGTCACTGTATGTTGCCCTAATCTCCAGGTTCAGACACGCACACAACCATGCATAATAAATAAATAGAAGAAGGAAAATTCTCTTGCAGATGCTTGAAACCCACACTACGGGCATGACTGATATTCGTGAATGAATGAAACCAACCCAGTTCTCCCCCATTCATGAGGTTGGTCAGTTGAAGAGTGTTGGGTTTAGACTTGGTGGGTCTGGGTTCAAATCCATGGTAAGAACATTAAAAAAGTAAGAGCATAAGAGAAGCCATGTTGGATCAGGCCAATGGCCCATCCAGTGGAACAAAAAACAGGTGCCATCAGGAGGTCCATTAGTGGGGCCAGGACACTAGAAGCCCTCCCACTCTGCCCCCCCTCCCAAGCACCAAGAATACTGAGCATCACTGCCCTAGACAGCGAGTTCCAACAATATGCTGTGGCTAATAGCCACTGATGGACCTCTGCTCCATACGCTTATCCAATCCCCTCTTGAAGCTGGCTATGCTTGCAGCCGCTGCCACCTCCTGTGGAAGTGAATTCCATATGTTAATCACCCTTTGGGTAAAGAAGTACTTTTATAAGTTCTAACCCAACTGCTCAGCAATTTCATTGAATGTCCACGAGTTCTCGTATTGTGAGAAAGGAAGAAAAGTCCTTCCTCTACCTTCTCTATCTCATACATAATATTGAAAACCTCTGTCTTGTCACCCCTCAGTCAATGTTTCTTTAAGCTAATAAAGCTCTGTGGATGCCCTTTAGCCAGTCATATATTCAGCCTAAAAGATCGTCTTTGACTTTCTTTCTCCCACTCCTCCGCATTCAGTCTAAGGCAGTAATTTGTGTCTTTCTGCCTTAAAGAGTCCAAGGCAGCTTCTAATCTAAATGAAGTTCATAAAATGGAGTGTGTAAGAATACATCAATCCAAAACATTTAAAATATCAGTTTAGGGCAGCTTTAATCAATTGCAGTCCTGTAGTCGTGTTCTGTTACCTCTCAAAGGCCGAAGGTGTGGGGTTCAAGCACACCTTCCTGGGGAGCTTGTAGAATTGTGGAGCTGCCACTGAAAAGGCCGTGTCGTATGTACCCCCCCCCCCCAATGGGCAAGGGAGGAGGGAAGGATGAGAACCACTGCTGGAAACTATTGCTGTGGGATGCCGTTAACCTCTCAAGTTTCCTAGATCTATCAGCAACAAAAGGCGTCTTGGTGAAGTGTTATGTTTCGAGTCCAATTGGACCCTGGATCCCGTTCTGCACTCTGAATCACAGAGTCTCAGAGAAGCTTACAATCTCTTATACCTTCCTCTCCCACAACAGACATCACACAACAGAGAGCCAGTATGGTGTAGCAGTTAAGTCTGCGAAAGCTCTGCCCTTTCATGGACAACCTCTGCCAGAGCTATGGCTGACCCAAGGCCATGCTAGCAGGTGTAAGTGGAGGAGTGGGGAATCAAACCCGGTTCTCCCAGATAAGAGTCCGCACACTTACCCACTACTCCAAACTGGCTATACTAGAACAACCGATGGACTCAATAGACTATTTTATGAATAAGATTAAACAATTTGGTCACTGGGCAGGATTAAAGATTAACTATCATAAAACAAAATTTCTGACAATATGATGATGGAACAAATTCAATCCTTCCAGCAAACATCAGGGTTTTTTTTTTTTTAAGACCAACAAAGTTTTATTTTGGGTATATGCTTTCTTTTTTTTTTAATGTATATTTTTATTGTTATTATACATTATCCGTTTCTTTTCATGGTTTCTGATATCCATTTTACATTTTCCCCCAACCCACCCCCCTTAGTCTATACATCCTTTTCTTCTTCCAGCCAGGGACAAAGGACTTGAAGCTTCCACTGAATGTCCACTCTCCTTTCTTCCTTCGCCCATTTCAGATAGGTCCGCCACTTTTCTTTAATTCTTGATCTTCTTTCTTCCCATGATTCTTCTTGCGACATTATAGCAGCTATATCTGACTGGGCAAAATCAAAGAGGTAGTTATGCCAAGTTCTTTCCTTCCATTTACTTTTATCCTTCCATCCTGCCGCTATTACTGCTAATATCATTGCTTTTAGTAAATCTTGATTGTTCTTCCCTATTTTTTCATTCCCTAATAAACTCATCTGCGTTAGTTCAAAGTTAATTCTCGGCTCTACCTGAAAGAATTTCTTTATCATTCCCACTACCATATCCCATAGTTTCTTGGCCTCAGGACACTCCCACCACATGTGGGAATACCATCCCTTCTCTTTCTTACAGTGCCAACACTTAGGGCTCAACCCAGGAAACATATTGGCTAAAGTGGCTGGAGTTCTATACCATTTGGTGAAAAATTTCAATTCCATTTCTCTAACCTTATGTATCTTAACTTTTTTTAAACCTTCCATTATCTTCTCCCCTGTTCGTTTCGTTATTTGGCCTTCTAAACTCCATGGGCGTTGAAGGTAGCTTATTGCTCCTTCGTTGCCTGAATTCATACTCCTGTATAGGATGCCTACTAATCCTTTTTTTGTTTTACCCATTAGTTTATAAAACTTTTCCATAGGTTCTTCTTCATTTAAATTACTCTTCTCCACTTCCTTCTTAACTTTAGTATACAATCCTGTAGCCTTAAGCCAGTATTGTATTCCTACGACTTCTTGAAACTCATGTAATAGTTTTAACTTATCTAGTATTAGCAAATTTTCTACTCTTCTAAATCCTTTAGCCTTAAGTAGTTCGCTCCACCTATGCTCCTTATCTCCTTCCATCAACGTTTCTAATGGCGTCCATCTAGATACCCGATTCAGCCATTTCGGTTGCCATTTCTTCCAGACATTTAGCCCATTTTCCCTTGGTCCCACGTTTAAATTAAGTTCCTTCGCCCCCATGTTCGTAAAGATGCCATGTTTTCCTACCCCATTATTAGCTTCATTCTCAAATCTTATCCATTTCTGATCCCCTTCCTTCTCTATTTCTAATAATGCCTTAAGCTGAAATGCTTCATAATAATTGGCTATATCTGGGACTCCCCATCCAAGTTCCGATTTATGATTGTATGCCAATTTTTTGGGGAATCTAAGTTTCTTACTACAAAATATCCATTCCCTTATTTTAGTGTTCCAGTTAGTCATTTTTTGCTTATCTAACTCCAATGGTATCGTTTGAAAAAGGTACGACAACCTTGGCATCCAAAACATCGACACACTCTTTATTCTAGTGGTCAGGCTCATTGTCCTTTTCCCCCACTGCTGCATATCCCTTTCTATCTTCTCCCAAATTTTATTATAATTTCCCTCCACTATCCTGTTAATATTTTTATAAATTTCTATCCCTAGATATTTAAATTTCTTAACTCCCATCCCCATATTAGTTATCCTATTAATCTCTTTCCTTTCTTCCAAACCAACATTAAAGTACATTATTTCAGACTTTCCCATATTTATTCTTAAACCTTACATGGCTTCAAAATCCTCTAAAATAATTTTCGTTTCCCTAATGGCTTCTTTCGGGTTAGATATTGTCATGATTATATCATCTGCAAATAAATTGATTTTTATTTCCTCCTTTCCTATTCTACAGCCTTCTATTCTCCCTGAATTCCTGATCCTTTCTGCTAGTTGCTCTATCGCCATTATAAACAGGGATGGGGAAAGTGGACACCCCTGCCTCACACCTCTCTCAATTGGGATCTGATCCGTATGTTCGTTATTTACTCTCACCACTGCTGACCCCTCCCTATAGACCTCTTGAATGGCTTTTAAGAATAGTGGCCCAATCCCACACTTCATTATGGACCATAAGAATTCATGGGACAGCGTATCAAATGCCTTGTATACATCTAATTTAAGTAAAGCAAGTTGCCCAGAATGTCTATGGTACAATACATTAAATATATTCCTTATAGGATGTGCAATACTCCTATTCTTCACAAAACCATATTGATCTTCTTTTATTATACAAGGTAATATGTTCCTTAACCTATTTGCTAAAACTTTAGCGAATATTTTGTAGTCCTGGTTAAGTAGACTTATTGGTCTATATGAACCCACTTCCCGAGGATCTTTCTGGGGGTTTAATATTACGGTTATTTCAGCCATTCTCCAAGAGTCGGGAGCTTTCCCTCCCTTCAATATAGCATTAAACACTTGTTGTAATTCGGGGATCAGTAACTCCTTCATCTCCTTATAAAAATCCGCAGTAAAGCCATCTGGCCCTGGGGATTTACCCACTTTTAAATTGTTCACAACTTCCTCTATTTCTTGAACTGTTATTTCCTTCTCCAAACTCTCTTTATCTATGTCTTCCAGCACTTCTCCACTTTCTTCAATATGTTCTGTTATGTCCCTCCTAGCGTATAACTCTTCGTAGAATTCTTGAAACACTTGCCTAATTTCTCTCGGGTTCTGCGTGATCTTTCCTTGTTTCTTTATACTTTCCACCTTTTGCTTTTCTTTCCTAGTCTTGAGATAATTAGCCAGTCTCCTAACTGAGTTTATTGAATCTCTTTGAAACTAATTTCTTACCATGGTTTGTTTTTTCCATAATGCCCTCGAATCCATAAAGTCCAATTGTTTCCTAATCTCTTCTATCTTTTTTTTCCTATCAGGGCAGAATCTAATACCTTGACTCCTCTGCAGTGCACCTAATTCCTGGAGTTTCTGTGTCTTGTTAGCATACCATTCTTTTTTTATTTATTTCTCCATCATACAATGACCTCTTATCACTGCCTTTGCTGCTTCCCACAAGATATTTGTGGCCACTGTTCCCTTATTTTCTCTAAAATATTGTTTTACTTGATTTTCCATATATTGTCTATTTTTTTTTAATAAGACCATACTGTTAAATCTCCAGGTCCTTCTAATTTGCTCGTTTTTTGTCACCAGTTCTATATTTAGTGCAGCGTGATCTGAGATCCATATTGGATGAGTTGTTACTTTCCTCAACTCCCAATTATTTGATTTTTTAAGAAATATATAATCTATGCAAGGAGCTGTCTTGTGTCTACTTGATAAATGTGTCGGCTTTGGTACCAAGCCTAAGGCCTCATGCGCTTCTACCAAATTCCTTTTCCACCTAGCCTCCTTCTCCTTGGTCATATCTATGTTAAAATCTCCTGCTATAATGACTTCTCCCTCTGAGAATTTCTGAACTTTTTGCATAACTTTATTCAAAAATCTCCTCTCCTGTATTTGGGGCATATATATTTATCAACGTTATTACTCTATTTTGAAACCTACCTTTGATGAACAAATATCTCCCTTCCCTATCACTAATGAGATCTAGTATCCTAATATCAATCCTTGTGTGTACTAAAATTGCTACTCCTCTCGTCTTAGTTCTACTTCTTGCTTCAGCCAATACTTTCCACCCTGGTGTTTAATCAACGGTTTAATGTCATCCTTTGCCTTATGTGTTTCCTGTAAATACACTATATCTATATTTTGTTGTTTTGCCATTCTTGTTAATCTATATCTTTTCAGGTCTGAACTTAGTCCATTGACATTCAGTGAGAGCACTTTCAAAGTTTTAGCCATAATCATTCACCTCCCCTCCCTTCCCTGGCTGGATAACAAGGTCTATTATACTTCTCCCCTTTCTCCCTTTCCCCCTCCCACACCCTTTCCCCCCACTCTTCCCCATCATCCCCCCTCCCCTCTTCTGGTATAGGGCTCGCATTTGGGTTGATCTCTCCACCCTCCCTATACCTTTAGGTGGGCACACCTCCCCCCCCTCCTGGATCTTTTATTGTTTCCTTCCTTCACTTAAGACTGTAATATCCCCTTCCTCTTATTTGTGGGGTACTTCCCTTTTTTTAAGAAGTTCCTCCTTTTCCTTAGACGTCTTATAGTCTCGTCCTCTGTCGTTTCTCCTGACGTGTAGAGGGCCCCTCCTCTGATTCATCGACATTAAGCTCTTCTTCTGGTTGAGTTCCTGTTTCCCCTGGGTCCAGACCCATCTCCAAGAGTTTCTTTGCTTCAGCTGGGTTCCTTGCTGTGAGTCTTTTGCCTTCTTTATAGATTACAATAGTGGTTGGGTAAGCCCATGTAAACAGTATCTTGTTCTGAAAGATTTTATCTGCAAATGGCTTCATTTGTCTTTTTTCTTCCAGTGTCTCACTGCAAAAGTCTTGTCTCACATATACCCTTTTCCCTTTAAATTCCAGTGCCCTCTTCTTCTTCAAAGCCAAAAAGACTTGCTGCTGCACTTTTTCTCTTGTGAATTTAACTATCACTGGTCTAGGATCTCCTCCTGATCTTCTGGATCTAAGCCTATGAACTCTCTCGACCTGGTCAGCATTAATCATAACACCTGTTTGCTGTTCTGAAAGCCAATTTATTATCCCGTCTTCCAAGTGTCATGAGTCAATGTCTTCTGAAATACCATGAACAATAAGGTTTGCCCTTCCTGCTCTGTCGGAGAGGCTCTTAATCTGTTCCTTTAAATGAACTATGTCCTTCTTATTTGTTGAAGCTGCCTTATCTGCTTTGTTGGCCAGCTGCCTAATGTCTTGCAGTTCCTTGTTTATCTGGCTAACTTCATTTTTTAATTTCAGCAACAGTCTCCTCTATTTTCTTCTGAGATTGCATCATTAAAGCCTGGAATTGTGCTATTTGTTCGGAAAGCTGTTTCACTGTAGTGGCAGCCATTTTAACGGTGCTAATCACTGCCTCCGCTTCTTATCTGTTTTGCCAAAATACTCCCTTTTTCTCAGTGCTGGCTCTCTTCTGAGCACGCCTTTTACTTCTTTGACTCTCTAGCTTCACTGCCAAATATTATGACCCCAACAACTTCAATATTTACTTATCTTTCGGTCCTAATCTCTTTTCTTATCCGGAGAGGGGCGAGCCGAGGCTTCTTCTCTTCAGAGCGTGCTCATTCCACCGCCAGATCAGGGGTTTTGTATGAAAAAAATAATCAAATATCTAGGTGGTGTTATTTCAAATAAGTGTAGTAATTTGACAACAGATACGGTAATTATGACAAATTGCTTAAAAAAATTAAAAAAGATTTGGCAAAATGGCACGACTTGAAACTATCCTTAATGGGAAGAATAGCTTTAATAAAGATGAATATCCTTTCAAGGTTGCTATTCATCTTTCAAACAATTCCAATATTTTTAAATAGTGGATTCTTCCAAGAACTGAACAAGATGGTTGCTAAATATGTTTGGCAAGGCAAAAAACCTAGAATTAAAGACATTACAAGGCTCTAAATTAAGAGCAGGTATGGGTCTTCTAGACTGGCAATTGTATTATAAAGCTTCTGCGCTTCTATGGGTAAGAGACTGGATACTGCTGAATGACAAGACAATTGTTGTTAGAAGGACATGATCTCACTATGGGGTGGCATGCATATTTATGGTATCAAAGACTTGAAGGCCATTCCTATTTTAAGAATCACTGGTTTCGAAAATCCTTATACCATACGTGGTCATGGCTAAAGACTAGAATTTATCAAAAAATTCCAAGATGAGTTTCTCCAGTAGAAGCATTTACTCATCCAAATCTCCTAAAATTAAATCAGAACTATAGGTATGAAGATCTGTTGGGAAAAGATAATCAATTGAAAACCAGAGAAGAGCTGGAAAATATGGATGTTAAAATGTATTGGTGGTTAAGAATGCAAGTTGAATCCAGATATGCCAAAGACAAGGTGACAGGTTTCAACACAGAACAATATCTATTTGATAAAATCCTTTTGGGTCCACAGGAAAAACTAATCTCCAAATTGTATGCATATTTACTTCAAATGAAGACACAAGACGAAGTTGTAAAAGGTTGTATGGTCCAATGGGCAAAAACTTTTGGTCATAATATCACATTAGAAGAATGTGAAAGCTTAACGTTAAATTAACTAGATCAGCAACGTTTAAAGAAAATTTGTATAAGATGTTTTATAGATGCTACCTGACTCCACAGAAATTGTGTAAGATTTATACTAATATGTCTAACAAATGTTGGAAATGCACTAAACAGGTTGGTTCTTATTACCATATGTGGTGGACATGTGAGATGGTGAAGGGTTATTGGAAAATGAAATATTACAGAAGATTATGAAGACACAGATTCATTTCAAACCAAAACTATTTTTATTGAACATATTTCCTGAGGACTATTCCAAAGAAATGAGACATTTCTTGACACACTTTAACACAGCAGCTAGAATTCTTCTGGCACAGCGATGGAAATCTCAGGAAATTCCCATGAGAATGGACTTGGTGGGAAAAATTCTAGAAACAGCAGAGCTGGACTTTCTATCCCAGCTGTTGGCTGGGGAATCTAAAGAAGAAGCAAGAAAATATTAGATGAAATTTTATGCCTGGTTGACATTCAAGACTCTTAAGATTCTCTGGTGTGAACTTATTTCTCCTCTCCCCCCCCCCCCCCTGTATTTTATATTACAAAATTGCCTTTAATAGAATTGTCAAAACTAATAGATAATTGTAACAATAGATTCATGCTATAAAATTTTAAAATGTGGATGATGTTTAGTTTAGACATAATAATCTGGGACAATTCACGTAAAGAAAGTATTGTAGAACTAAGCTTGTACTTTTTGAAAATATTTTATGCAGAACAAAGTCAAAATGTATTGTGTTTTCTACTCCCCTCTATTCCCTACCCCCAATCTTTCTGAAATCAATAAAACTTTTGAAAACTGGAAACATGAGATAGTTGGGCATAAGAACATAAGAGAAGCCATGTTGGATCAGACCAATGGCCCATCCAGTCGTACACTCTGTGTCACAGTGGCCAAAAAAATTATATATCTATACACACACACACACACTGTGGCTAATAGCCAGTGATGGACCTCTGCTCCATATTTTTATCTAACCCCCACTTGAAGCTGGCTATGCTTGTAGCCACCACCACCTCCTGTGACAGTGAATTCCACACGTTAATCACCCTTTGGGTGAAGAAGTACCTCCTTTTATCCGTTTTAACCTGACTGCTCAGCAATTTCATCGAATGCCCACGAGTTCTTGTATTGTAAGAAAGGGAGAAAAGTACTTCTTTCTCTACTTTCTCCATCCCATGCATAATCTTGTAAACCTCTATCATGTCACCCCGCAGTCGACGTTTCTCCAAGCTAAAGAGCCCCAAGTGTTTTAACCTTTCTTCATAGGGAAAGTGTTCCAACGCTTTAATCATTCTAGTTGCCCTTTTCTGGACTTTTTCCAATGCTATAATATCCTTTTTTGAGGTGCAGTGACCAGAATTGTACACAGTATTCCAAATGAGACCGCACCATCAATTTATACAGGGGCATTATGATACTGGCTGATTTGTTTTCAATTCCCTTCCTAATAATTCCCAGCATGGTGTTGGCCTTTTTTATTGCAATCACACACTGTCTTGACATTTTCATTGAGTTGTCTACCATGACCCCAAGATCTCTCTCTTGGTCAGTCTCTGCCAGTTCGCACCCCATCAACTTGTATTTGTAGCTGGGATTCTTGGCCCCAATGTGCATTACTTTGCACTTGGCCACATTGAACCTCATCTGCCACGTTGACGCCCACTCACCCAGCCTCAACAGATCCCTTTGGAGTGCCTAACAATCCTATCTGGTTCTCACCACCCTGAACAATTTAGTGTCATCTACAAACTTGGCCACTTCACTGCTTACTCCCAACTCCAAATCATTTATGAACAAGTTAAAGAGCATGAGACCCAGTACTGAGCCCTGCGGCACCCCACTGCTTACCGTCCTCCACTGTGAAGACTGCCCATTTATACTCACTCTCTGCTTCCTATTAGGCAGTTTTTGATGCACAAGAGGACCTGTCCTTTTACTCCATGACTCTCAAGCTTACTAAGGAGCCTCTGATGGGGAACTTTATCAAAAGCTTTCTGGAAGTCAAGGTAAACAACATCTATTGGGTCTCCTTTGTCCACATTTTTGTTCATCCCCTCAAAGAAAAGTAACAGGTTAGTGAGGCAAGATCTTCCCTTACAGAACCCATGCTGAGTCTTCCTCAATAACTCGTGTTCATCAATGTGCCTACTCATTCTGTCCTTGATAATGGTTTCTACCAACTTTCCCGGTATTGAAGTCAGACTGACTGGCCTGTAATTTCCCGGATCTCCTCTGGAACCCTTTTTAAAGATGGGGGTGACATTTGCTACCTTCCGGTCCTCAGGAACGGAGGCAGATTTCAATGAAAGATTACATATTTTTGTCAGGAGATGTTGGAACTCAGTCCTAAAATGGCTGACTGACTCCATCTTAGTAAATGTTGTTTCTGCAGATGTCATGCTGAGTCATGCTGCATCATGGCCCAGCTGTTACCTGTTACTGAGGTAAGGTGGAATGACCTCACCTGTAATTAGGCTTTGTGCTGACTCACAGAGCTGATGCAACCTCTGGTGAGCTTGCATGATTGGTATGTGTATTTAGGGAAGCTCAGTGAGCTTGCTCTTCCTGCCTGTAAGGATTCTGGGTACTGTGAGACTCACCGTCCGGGTGGCAGCAAACACTGCTGGTGTTGATCCTATGCTACTGTGCTTGGATCGTGCTGTGTATACTTACTGGTGTATACTGTTATCTACTGGAGTGTGTACTGATCACTGTGTATGACCTTGGCCTGGCAACGACTCTGCATATTGGATACTGTCCTGGTAAATATATTCTACCATTGCATACAGTTGTCTCTCTTGTCTATTAATTCCTGTGTTTGCCTGTCCTTCTCCTTCAGTGTCTTCTGCTGCATGCAAATTCTCTAACAGGAGATCCACAAGTTCATCTTTGAGTTCTTTCAGAACTCTTGGATGTATGCCATCCGGACCTGGTGACTTATTAGTTTTTAATTTGTCTATCAGTTGTAGGACCTCCTCTCTTGTCACTTGGCATTGTGAGCTTTTGTACACAAGTTGCTTCATGTGCTGGTCAGCCAATGGAGAAAATAGAGACTTTGCTCTGAAGCTCCCGGCAAAGCAGGCCGTGGTGCAGAAGGATGCAAAAGAGAGCAAAGGAAGCAGTTGACAGCTGCTTGTGGGCCTGATCGGAGCCCCCTGGGAGCCTGTTGTGGCTCTCGGGCCACACATTTGACACCCCTACTGTATGCTAACCACATAGTCCTACAGTCTGCTGTAATCTTGAGTCTCCTCCAAGGAACTCAGTAAACATTTCACAGCAGGAAAAATTACACAGCCTTACGAAAACCAAGGATGAACAGAGATTCACTCGTCCTGTAGCATCTTCAGCCGCACCACCCTCAAGCTTGTGAACGCTCGAGCTAAACTCTGGCTCCCTCTGTTCTGGCCTGTGCATTTGGTCTTAATAGGCCAGCCAATCTAGAGGGACCTCAGGGGTCATTTCGTTGAAAAAGAGATGCTGAAGCTCATTAGTACAACTCATTTGCATAACTTTTTTCCATATGCCACACACCCCCTGATATTACTGGAAGGTGTACTAAATTATATCAGCTGAGCATCTACCTAAAGTTTGGTGTCGTGGTTAAATGTGCGGACTCTTATCTGGGAGAACCAGGTTTGATTCCCCACTCCTCCACTTGCACCTGCTAGCATGGCCTTGGGTTAGCTCTGGCAGAGGTTGTCCTTGAAAGGGCAGCTGTTGTGAGAGTCCTCTCAACCCTACCCACCTCACAGGGTGTCTGTTGTGGGAAAGGAAGGGAAGGTGATTGTAAGAGCCAGTTTGGTGCAAGTGGTTAAAGGCACGGACTCTTGTCTGGGAGAACCGGGTTTGATTCCCCACTCCTCCACTTGCACCTGCTAGCATGACCTTGGGTCAGCCATAGCTCTGGCAGAGGTTGTCCTTGAAAGGGCAGCTGCTGTGAGAGCTCTCTCAGCCCCACCCATCTTACAGGGTGTCTGTTGGGGGGGAGGAAGGGAAAGGAGATTGTGAGCCGCTCTGAGACTCTTCGGAGTGGAGGGCGGGATATAAATCCAATATCTTCATCTACCTCACAGGGTGTCTGTTGGGGGGGAGGAAGGGAAAGGAGATTGTGAGTGGCTCTGAGACTCTGTCCTTGAAAGGGCAGCTGCTGTGAGAGTCCTCTCCAGACCCACCCACCTCAAAGGGTGTCTGTTGTGGGGGAGGAAGGGAATGGAGATTGTGAGCTGCTCTGAGACTCAGATTCGGAGTGGAGGGCAGCATATAAATTAAATTTCTTCTTCTTAAAATGCTTCTCAAATTAGAATTGTCCTAATCAAACCTGACTCCCATCATACTTTTAAAATGCATTTCTCTTCTGTGGCCACAGTGGCACGATGAAGATTCCCACCTGTCTGTTTTATATGTTTTGGTTATTTCCCCATTTTTGGCAGGGGAAAATATTAGAAAGTTTGCAAAATCTTAGAGTTCAGCAAAATTCTCACAGGGGGGGGCTGAATAATGGAGCCCAGATGCAAGTATTGGAGGGTAAGAAAGAAATAAAATTTAGAAGTTCCAGAGCTCCTCTGCTGTCCAAAACGAGGCCTGAAGATGGTTAGTTGATCTAGATGCTTCACCTGGATCAAGAACGGTCAAGCTGTATGTCAGGGGTGGCCAACGATAGCTCTCCAGATGTTTTTTTTGCCTACAACTCCCATCAGCCCCAGCCATTGGCCATGCTGGCTGGGGCTGATGGGAGTTGTAGGCAAAAAAACATCTGGAGAGCTACTGTTGGTCACCCCTGCTGTATGTGATGGATGACAGATCCAGCTGCTCTGGTACCTAAATACTAGAGTTGCCAATCCCCAGCTGGGGGCTGGGGATCCCCCAGTTTAGAGGCCCTCCCCCTGCTTCAAAGTCATCAGAAAGTGGGGGGGAGGGAAATGTCTGCTGGGCACTCCATTGTTCCCTATGGAGACCAATTTCCATAAGTTATAATGGACAATTGATCTGTGGGTTGGGGGGGGGGGCGGCTATTTTTTGAGGTAGAGGCACCAGATTTTCAGTATAGCATCTGAGCAGTCAGGTTAGAACGGATAAAAGGAGGTACTTCTTCACCCAAAGGGTGATTAACATGTGGAATTCACTGCCACAGGAGGTGGTGGCGGCTACAGGCATAGCCAGCTTCAAGAGGGGGTTAGATAAAAATATGGAGCAGAGGTCCATCAGTGGCTATTAGCCACAGTGTGTGTATATATATATATATTGGCTCTGTATCACACAGTGGCCAATAATATATACATCTCTTATGTTCTTATGTGACACAGAGTGTTGGACTGGAAGGGCCATTGGCCTGATCCAACATGGCTTCTCTTATGTTCTTATGTGACACAGAGTGTTGGACTGGAAGAGCCATTGGCCTGATCCAACATGGCTTCTCTTATGTTCTTATGTGATACAGAGTGTTGGACTAGAAGGGCCATTGGCCTGATCCAACATGGCTTCTCTTATGTTCTTATGTGATACAGAGTGTTGGACTGGAGGGGCCATTGGCCTGATCCAACATGGCTTCTCTTATGTGACACAGAGTGTTGGACTGGAAGGGCCACTGGCCTGATCCAACATGGCTTCTCTTATGTTCTTATGTGACACAGAGTGTTGGACTGCAAGGGCCATTGGCCTGATCCAACATGGCTTCTCTTATGTTCTTATGTGACACAGAGTGTTGGACTGGAAGGGCCACTGGCCTGATCCAACATGGCTTCTCTTATGTTCTTATGTGACACAGAGTGTTGGACTGGAGGGGCCATTGGCCTTATGCAACATGGCTTCTCTTATATTCTTATGTGACACAGAGTGTTGGACTGGATGGGCCACTGGCCTGATCCAACATGGCTTCTCTTATGTTCTTATGTGACACAGAGTGTTGGACTGGAGGGGCCATTGGCCTTATGCAACATGGCTTCTCTTATATTCTTATGTGACACAGAGTGTTGGACTGGAGGGGCCACTGGCCTGATCCAACATGGCTTCTCTTATGTTCTTATGTGACACAGAGTGTTGGACTGGATCGGCCACTGGCCTGATCCAACATGGCTTCTCTTATATTCTTATGTGACACAGAGTGTTGGACTGGAGGGGCCACTGGCCTGACCCAACAGGGCTTCTCTTATGTTCTTATGTGACACAGAGTGTTGGACTGGATGGGCCACTGGCCTGATCCAACATGGCTTCTCTTATGTTCTTATGTGACACAGAGTGTTGGACTGGAGGGGCCATTGGCCTTATGCAACATGGCTTCTCTTATATTCTTATGTGACACAGAGTGTTGGACTGGAGGGGCCACTGGCCTGATCCAACATGGCTTCTCTTATGTTCTTATGTGACACAGAGTGTTGGACTGGATGGGCCACTGGCCTGATCCAACAGGGCTCCTCTTATGTTCTTATGTGACACAGAGTGTTGGACTGGAGGGGCCACTGGCCTGACCCAACAGGGCTCCTCTTATATTCTTATGTGACACAGAGTGTTGGACTGGAGGGGCCACTGGCCTGACCCAACAGGGCTCCTCTTATGTTCTTATGTGACACAGAGTGTTGGACTGGATGGGCCATTGGCCTGATCCAACATGGCTTCTCTTATGTTCTTATGTGACACAGAGTGTTGGACTGGAGGGGCCACTGGCCTGACCCAACAGGGCTCCTCTTATGTTCTTATGTGACACAGAGTGTTGGACTGGATCGGCCACTGGCCTGATCCAACATGGCTTCTCTTATATTCTTATGTGACACAGAGTGTTGGACTGGAGGGGCCACTGGCCTGACCCAACAGGGCTCCTCTTATGTTCTTATGTGACACAGAGTGTTGGACTGGATGGGCCATTGGCCTGATCCAACATGGCTTCTCTTATGTTCTTATGTGACACAGAGTGTTGGACTGGATCGGCCACTGGCCTGATCCAACATGGCTTCTCTTATATTCTTATGTGACACAGAGTGTTGGACTGGAGGGGCCACTGGCCTGACCCAACAGGGCTCCTCTTATGTTCTTATGTGACACAGAGTGTTGGACTGGATGGGCCACTGGCCTGATCCAACATGGCTTCTCTTATGTTCTTATGTGACACAGAGTGTTGGACTGGAGGGGCCATTGGCCTTATGCAACATGGCTTCTCTTATATTCTTATGTGACACAGAGTGTTGGACTGGATGGGCCACTGGCCTGATCCAACATGGCTTCTCTTATGTTCTTATGTGACACAGAGTGTTGGACTGGAGGGGCCACTGGCCTGATCCAACAAGGCTTCTCTTATGTTCTTATGTGACACAGAGTGTTGGACTGGATGGGCCATTGGCTTGATCCAACAGGGCTTCTCTTATGTTCTTATGTGACACAGAGTGTTGGACTGGAAGGGCCACTGGCCTGATCCAACATGGCTTCTCTTATGTTCTTAATGCCTTTCTTCAGAAAACCCTCCAAGTTTCAAAAAAGATTGGCGCAGGGTTCCCATTCTATGAGCCCCCAAAGAAAGTGTCCCGATCTTTCATTATCTGCAACTCTGGGGTGACGTCGCTTTCACGGCAGACTTTTTACAGGGAGGTTTGCACCCTCGCCTTTCCCAGTCATCTACCCTTCCCCCCCTTAGCAAACTGGGTACTCATTTACCGGACCTTGGAAAGATGGAAGGCTGAGTCCACCTCGAGCCGGTTACCTGAAAACCCAGCTTCCGCCGGGGATCGAACTGAGGTCGTGAGCAGAGCTTAGGACTGCAGCTCTAACACTCTGCGCCAGGGGCTCTCCAAGGATAAGCTGTGGCTAACAGCCACTGATGGACCTCTGCTCCAGATGCCTATCCATGAAAGAGTGAGGGTTCGGCGCTCTGCGAGGCTCTCCCGCGGACCCCTGCCTTCATCCCCCGACGGGAGGTTGGCAAGGCTTCCTCCCCGCCCGGCTGGCCGCGGAACTACAACTCCCAGCGTGCCGCGGAGCTGGGCCTGCCCCTCGGTCTCCCCGCCCCTTCTCCCTCCGCCTCTCCTGCCCGGGGCTTTGTGCTGGTGGTGCGCGAGGCGCGGGCGCGGCCGCGATGGGGGCGGCGGTCTTCTTCGGCTGCACCTTCATCGCCTTCGGGCCGGCCTTGGCCCTCTGCCTGCTCACCGTGGCCGGAGACCCCCTGCGGGTCATCATCCTGGTAGCAGGGTGGGTCAGCACCTTCCGGGGGGGAGGGGCTTGCATTTGCAAGGGGGCAGGGGGCGGGGCTCGCATTTGCAAGGGGGCAGGGGGAGGGGCTCGCATTTGCAAGGGGGCAGGGGGAGGGGCTTGCATTTGCAAGGGGGCAGGGGGAGGGGCTTGCATTTGCAAGCTGGGAGGGGCTTGCATTTGCAGGGTGGAGGGGCTTGCATTTGCAAGGGGGCAGGGGGAGGGGCTTGCATTTGCAAGGGGGCAGGGGGATGGGCTTGCATTTGCAGGGGGAGGGGCTTGCATTTGCAAGGGGGCAGGGTGGAGGGGCTTGCATTTGCAAGAGGGCAGGGGGAGGGGCTTGCATTTGCAAGGGGGCAGGGGGAGGGGCTTGCATTTGCAAGGGGGCAGGGGGGAGGGGCTTACATTTGCAAGGGGGCAGGGAGAGGGGCTTGTATTTGCAGTGGGGAGGGGCTTGCATTTGCAAAGGTGGGGTTTGCATTTGCAAGGGGGGCAGGGAGGGGTTTGCATTTTGAGGCTGGGGTGGGGAGGGTAAGCTTTGGGAAAGGTTGAATACCACCCCATGGGTTGAGTTGGGGGCGGAGGTGGCGATGGCCCTGCAGCTTCTGGGGGTCGGGTGGAAAGGAGGGCTGGCGGGAAGGGGTACCGGATCTCATACTGGCATATACCGTGTTTACTCCTGAAGAATATGCCCCCCGCCTTGACATGTGCGCATGCATGCATGCATGCACAATATATGAACAAAGCAGGAGTCAAGTATCACCTTTGACCAACCAGTTTTTATTTAGAACATCAGTTTTCGTGTGCTCTTAAGCACACTTCGTCAGACGAGGAATCCAGCACAGGGAGCTCACAGTGATGATGAAGTGTGCTTAAGAGCACGCGAAAGCGTTCGTTCTAAATAAAAATTGGTTGGTCTTAACGGTGCCGCTTGACTCCTGCTTTGTTCAGCTGCTTCAGACCAACACGGCTACCCGCTTGGATCTATGTACAATGTGTTTGTGCGTGTGTGTATTTATATATTATTGGGTATAACTAACTTGCATGGAAGTAAGGGGGAAAGGAAAGGTCCCCTGTGCAAGCACCGGTCGTTTCCGACTCTGGGGTGAGTTTCACAACGTTTTCATAGCAGAATTTTTAAATGGGGTGGTTTGCCCTTGCTTTCCCCAGTCATCTACGCTTCTCCCCCCCCCCCCCCACAAGCTGGGGACTCATTTGACCGACCTCGGAAGGATGGAAGGCCGAGTCAACCTCGAGCCGGCTACCTGAAAACGCAGCTTCCTCCGGGGATCGAACTTTCAGGTCGTGAGCAGAGCTTAGGACTGCAGCACTGCAGCTCTAACACTGCGCCACGGGGCTCTTCTTGGAAGTAAGGGGACCCCCCCCTTCTTATTTTTTGCTGGGGAGAAACCTGGTCTTACATCTGAAGAAATGTTGTAAAGGGCTCCGTTTCCAGGGGCAGCTGGGTGTGGGCTAGATGGGGGGGGGGAACAGTGGTAGCAGATGTGGGGGGAGGAAAATCTACTGGGGTGGAAGCCTTTTTTGGAGTGGGACCTCCTCTCTCCGGGGGCACCTGTGGAATTGCTGTCCCGGTTTTGAGACTGCAGGGGTAGAGAGCAGGCCTTAATCCGTCCCCGTGCCAGCAGCTTTGGGGCTGCCCCTCTTCTCACCCCCCGCCCCCACGGTCACCTATTCTCTAGCGGCCAGACCACAGTTTCCGGAAAGGCAGCATCCTGCTCGGAGGCCGGTATCCGGCTCAAACTGTGCCTGGACGACACGCCCTCTTTCCTGGGGGCCCCTGTCCAACCAGATTACTTTGGGGTGGGAGAGAAAGTGGCAATCCTTGCACAGCCAAGAGCCGTTTTTGTCCCTGGCTTGCATTTGTTAAGCCAGACTGAAATGTCAGGAGGCAAAAGTGCTTCCCGGTGAGTTGTGGTGTATTCATGTGTGACATCTCGTGGTCCCACAGAAAGTGCTTGTGCCTCGCTGTCACGTTTAAGCCGAGCCTCTTTCCCCGTTTTCGAGGGAGCAGGAAATTGCCCCTGCTGAAAAAGAATCTTTGGCCGGCGGCCCGCGAGCCTCTTGGTCACGCACGCTGGCTCATCGGGATGCCCTGCTTCAGCAGCCGTGGGGTTTTGGAAATAGAAAAAGCGTGTAAATAGAGGGCTGAATCCAGACTCCACCCCCACAGATGAGAGATGGAATGATTTAAAAGTGTTTTCTGTGTTTTTTGCTGCTTGAGGAACTAGGAAGGACAGTGACGTTATTGCAAGAGTCTGGCAGAGTTGCAACAGAGAGAGAGAGAGAGAGCAGGAACAGAACCCCTGTGAGATAACAACAGAGTGTCGTTGGCATGATAAAAAAAGCACTTTTTTTTGTTGTTCTGGGCAGCCCCGGCTGCTTCCGTCCTTCCTTCTTGTATGAACAGCTGGTGGGGAGACTGAACAACTTCCTTCAGCCGGCAGCCTGTGAGGTTTCCCAGACGGCTGGTTGAAGCTACCGGGGACTGCCCTGTCTTTCACCAGAGCTAGTCTGGGCTGGCGAATAGGGCATTGGGGTAGGAGCTGTCAGGCAAACTGCTTCAAGCTGGAGTTTAAGAACACCAGAAGAACCCTGCTAGGTCAGACCAGGGAGGGTCCATCTAGTCCAGCCTCCTGTCTCACACAGTGGCCAGCCAGTTCCTCTGGAGGGCCAACAACAGTGCAGAGAGGCCGAGGCCTTCCCCTGAGAAGAACCTCAGAAGAGCCCTGCTGGGTCAGACCAGGGAGAGTCCGTCTAGTCCAGCCTCCTGTCTCACACAGTGGCCAACCAGTTCCTCTGGAGGGCCAACAACAGGGCAGAGAGGCTGAGACCTTCCCCTGAGAAGAGCATCAGAAGAGCCCTGCTGGGGCAGGCCAGGGAGGGTCCGTATAGTCCAGCCTCCTGTCTCACACAGTGGCCAGCCAGTTCCTCTGGAGGGCCAACAACAGGGCAGAGAGGCCAAGGCCTTCCCCTGAAAAGAACCTCAGGAGAGCCCTGCTTGATCAGACCAGTGAAGGTCCATCTAGTCCAGCCTCCTGCCTCACACAGGGGCCAGCCAGTTCCTCTGGAGGGCCAACAACAGGGCAGAGAGGCCGAGGCCTTCCCCTGAGAAGAACATCTGAAGAGCCCTGCTGGATCAGACCAGGGAGGGTCCATCTAGTCCAGCCTCCTGTCTCGCACAGAGGCCAACCCGTTCCTCTGGAAGGCCAACAACAGGGCAGAGAGGCCAAGGCCTTCCCCTGAGAAGAACCTCGGAAGAGTCCTGTTGGATGAGACCAGTGAAGGTCTGTCTAGTCCAACCTCCTGTCTCGCACAGGAGCCAACCAGTTCCTCTAGAGGGTCCATCCAGTCCACTGAGGGTCCATCTAGTCCAGCCTCCTGTTTTACAGTGGCCAACCAGTTCCTCTGGAGGTCCGGCAACAGGGCAGAGAGGCTGAGGCCTTCCCCTGAGAATAACGTCGAAAGAGCCCTGCTAGATCAGACAGGGTGGGTCCATCTAGTCCAGCCTCCTGTCCTGTCTCACACAGGGGCCAGCCAGTTCCTCTGGAGGGTCAACAATAGGGCAGAGAGGCCGAGGCCTTCCCTGAGAAGAGCATCAGAAGAGCCCAGCTGGGTCAGATCAAGGAGGGTCCATCTAGTCCAGCCTCCTGCCTCACACAGTGGCCAACCGAGGCCTTCCCCTGATGTTGCTTCCTGGCTCTGGGCTTCAGAGGATTACTGCCTCTGAGTTTGGAGGTTCCGCTCAGTCTCCATGGCTAGTAGGCACTGAGAGACCTCTCCTTCAAGAATATATTCTTCTTTAAAGTTATGGCCATCCCTGCAACCTCTGGCATCAAATTCCACATTTCAGTCACTCTCTGTGTAAAGTAGATTTTCCCTTTGTCTGTGCTGTTTGTCAGCTTCACGGGATGCCCTTGAGTTCTAGCCTTGTGGGAGAGAGATGAAATTTTCTCTGTCCACTCTCTCTACCCTGTGCATAATTTTGTACACCTCCTCCTTAGTCGTCTCTTTTCTAAAGTGAAAAGTCCCAAGCTGTTTAGCCTTTTCTCATAGGGAAGGTGCTGCAACGCTGTCATCAGAGAGAGCCAGTTTGGTGTCGTGGCTAAGTGCGCGGACTCTTTTCTGGGAGAACCGGGTTTGGTTCCCCCCTTCTCCACTTGCAGCTGCTCGAATGGCCTTGGGTCAGCCATGTCTCTCACAGAGCTGTCCTTGAAATGGCACCTTCTGTCAGAGCTCTCTCAGCCCCATCTACCTAACAGGGTATCTGTTGTGAGGGAAGTAGATAAAGAAGATTGTAAAGCCAGTTTGGTGTAGTGGTGAAGTACACGGGCTCTTATCTGGGAGAACCGGGTTTGGTTCTCCACTCCTCCACTTGCAGCTGCTGATGTGACCTTGGGTCAGTCACAGGTTCTCACAGAGCCGTTCTACTCAAGAGCAGTTTCTGTCAGAGCTCTCTCAGCCCCACCTACCTCACAGGGTGTCTGCTTTTGGGGAGAGAAAGGGAAAGGAGATTTGTAAGGCACTCTGAGACTCCTTCGTGTAGCGAAGGGAGGGATATAAATCCAGTCTCTTGTTTTTCTTCATCATAAGCTGGTTTGCCCTCCGCTATATTTTTCCCAGCTCTGCAATATCTTTTTTTTAGGTGCAGTGACCAGAACTGGACAGAATATTCCAAATGAGGCCGCATCATAGATCTAATTGGGGGCTTTACAATATTGGCCGTTTTATTCTCAGTCCCTTTCCTAATAATCACTTTTTTCACAACTGCAGTTTGTGCTGGTAGAGCCCTGAATCCATGAGGGGTGAGCCAGCCTGGTGTTAGCACTTAGAGTGTTGGCCTAGAACCTGGGAGAACTGGGTTTGAGAGAGAGAGCCAGTTTGGTGTCGTGGTTAAGTATGCGGACTCTTATCCGGGAGAACCGAGTTTGATCCCTCACTCCTCCGCTTGCACCTGCTGGAATGGCCTTGGGTCAGCCATAGCTCTGGCAGAGGTTGTCCTTGAAAGGGCAGCTTCTGGGAGAGCTCTTTCAGCCCCACCCGCCTCTTAGAGTGCCTGTTGTGGGGGAGGAAGATATAGGAGATTGTGAGACGCTCTGAGATTCAGAGCGAAGGGCAGGATATAAATCCAGTATCTTCTTCTTCACCGTTCCTGGAGTAGCAAAAGCAGAATCTGCTGGGCAGAAGAAATCTATTTGACTTTGCATTGTTTATGCCCATTGTAGAGTACAGGTTGCCTTAGTGGAAGAAGAAGAAGAAGATATTGGATTTATATCCCACCCTCCACTCCGAAGAGTCTCAGAGTGGCTCACAATCTTTATCTTCCTCCCCTACAACAGACACCCTGTGAGGTGGGTGGGGCTGAGAGAGCTCTCACAAAAGCTGTCCTTTCAAGGACAACCTCTGCCAGAGCTATGGCTGACCCAAGGCCATTCCAGTAGGTGCAAGTGGAGGAGTGGGGAATCAAACCCGGTTCTCCCAGACAAGAAGAAGATGAAGATATTGGATTTATATCCCGCCCTCCACTCTGAAGAGTCTCAGAGCAGCTCACAATCTCCTTTACCTTCCTCCCCCACAACAGACACCCTGTGAGGTGGGTGGGGCTGGAGAGGGCTCTCACAGCAGCTGCCCTTTCAAGGACAACCTCTGCCAGAGCTACGGCTGACCCAAGGCCATGCTAGCAGGTGCAAGTGGAGGAGTGAGGAATCAAACCCGGTTCTCCCAGATAAGAGCCCGCACACTTAACCACTACACCAAACTGGCTCGCCAAACTGGAGCATTCTAGTTCTTTTTAATAAATTGCACACAATCCAGCCTAATACAGATTTTTTTTCTCCCCCCCCCCTCCCCAATCCCTTGTTCCGCAGGGCCTTTTTCTGGTTGGTCTCCCTCCTCCTGGCTTCTCTGATCTGGTTTATTTCGGTGCAGCTCAGCGACCGGAACAATGGGCAACTGCAGTACGGCCTCCTGCTCTTTGGCGCAGCCGTCTCTGTCCTCCTGCAAGAGGCCTTTCGCTTTGCGTACTTCAAGCTCCTCAAGTAAGAGAGCCCGTCTAGGAAGTGGGACACGCTGGTGCTTTCAGAAGGGCTCATCTGGGCCCAGAATTTTAACCCCTGGTTTTGACCGTTACGGCTTCCTCCCAGAGGATCCTGGGAATTGTAGGCTTGGACGCAAGCGAAACGTTCAAGCATAGAGAAGCATCATCCTTTTCTAGAACGACGTTTCCCTGGGTTGGTGTGTTTGGAGCCACGATGGTTAAATAAGGGTTCAATCATATTGTTGTTTCATGTGTCGGTCTCCTATAGAAGAGCTGGATTCAAGTCCAGCGGTGCCTTAGAGACCGACACCTTTGACCCTTGGAAGTTCCTGGCTCTAAAACCTTCTCGGTCTCTTAAGGTGCTCCTGGATTCGAATCTACCCGTTGTATTATATTGCTGGAAAGTTTGTTTTAGGGGGAAAGCGGACTTTTAAATCAGACGGCGGTTGCAGACTTTTGATCACATACGGAAATGGGAAATCTTTTCGCGTGCCCTCTTTAATTTCTTTGACAGTTCCTGCTTTCGTTTGAATAAAGGAGCTCTCTAGCGCTCAGGGGCGTGGGGAAAAAATGTTGAGTTTAATACAGACGGCATCAGTCAGTCAGCGGAAGAAAATTCTCTGTTGTCCCTGCTCCACCCTTGACCCTGAAGAGAAGTGAGGAAATACCAATTTCCACAGGGAGTGATTAAAATGTGGATTCGCTCCTAAAGGATGTACTGAGGGTCAAAGGAATAAACAGCTTTAGAAGGGAAGAGAGAGATTCATGGAGAGTAAGTCTGTCAATAGCTACAGGCCATGGTGGTTGAGGGGATCCTCCACATTCAGAGACCCTGAATCTCAGAGCCAGAAGGCAACGTCAGGGGAAGGCCTTGGCCTCTCTGCCCTGTTGTTGGCCCTCCAGAGGAACTGGGTGGCCTCCGTGTGAGACAGGAGGCTGGACTGGATGGACCCTCCCTGGTCTGACCCAGCAGGGGACTTCTGATACTCTTCTCAGGGGAAGGCCTCGGCCTCTCTGCCCTGTTGTTGGCTCTCCAGAGGAACTGGTTGGCCACTGTGTGAGACAGGAGGCTGGACTAGATGGACCCTCACTAGATGAGAGCCAGTTTGATGTAGGGGTGAAGTGCGCGGACTCTTATCTGGGAGAACCGGGTTTGATTCCCCACTCATAAGAACATAAGAGAAGCCATGTTGGATCAGGCCAATGGCCCATCTAGTCCAACACTCTGTGTCACACAGTGGTCAAAAATTTATATATATATATATATATATACACACACACACACACACACACACTGTGGCTAATAGCCACTGATGGACCTCTGCTCCATATTTTTATCTAAACCCCTCTGGAAGGTGGCCATGCTTGTGGCCACCACCACCTCCTGTGGCAGTGAATTCCACATGTTAATCACCCTTTGGGTGAAGAAGTACTTCCTTTTATCCGTTTTAACCTGTCTGCTCAGCAATTTCATCGAATGCCCACGAGTTCTTGTATTGTGAGAAAGGGAGAAAAGTACCTCTTTCTCTACTTTCTCCATCCTTGTAAACCTCTATCATGTCACCCCGCAGTCGACGTTTCTCCAAGCTAAAGAGTCCCAAGCGTTTCAACCTTTCTTCACTCCTCCACTTGCAGCTGCTGGAATGGCCTTGGGCCAGCCATAGTTCTTGCAGGAGTTGTCCTTGAAAGGGCAGCTTCTGTGAGAGCTCTCTCAGCCCCACCCACCTCACAGGGTGTCCATTGAAGGGGAGGAATATATAGGAGATTGTAAGCTGCTCTGAGCCTCTGATTCAGAGAGAAGGGCGGGGTATAAATCTGCAGTAGTCTTCGTCTCATTTGTCTGATCGGGACCTTCTGCCTGCCAAGCAGAGACTTTTCCACTGAAGATGATGATGATCATATTGGCTTTATATCCCGCCCTCCACTCCAAATCTCAGAGTCTCAGAGCGGCTCACAATCTCCTTTATCTCCCTTCCCCACAACAGACACCCTGTGAGGTGGGTGGGGCTGGAGAGGGCTCTCACAGCAGCTGCCCTTTCAAGGACAACTCCTACGAGAACTACGGCTAACCCAAGGCCATTCCAGCAGCTGCAAGCAGAGGAGTGGGGGAATCAAACCCGGTTCTCCCAGATAAGAGTCCGCACACTTAACCACTGCACCAAATTGGCTCTCATAATCATGAGATTATGAATTACATAGCAGCCCCTCCCTAAGCACAGCTGAATCTGCCTTATCCTGACCCTAAAGGAGTTTTCTGTCCTCACCCCCTTCTCTGCTCCCTCTGAACCCTGCCCTTAGGAAGGCGGACGAAGGCCTGGTGTCCCTCAGCGAAGATGGCCGGCCTCCCATCTCTATCAAGCAGATGGCCTATGGTGAGTGATGCTTTCCTTTGTATGTCTCACTTTGGGGCTTGTTAAGGTAGCCAGTGCCCAGCAACAAAGAGCCAGTAGGCCAGGCCTGAGGAAGCCCCTTCCGGCCTTAAATGGCTGCTGCCCAGAAGAAAGCAAGCTGTGGCAGAACACACATTATCCTGAATCAGGCTTTCAGTCCAGCAAGGTCAATAACCAGGGGTGTCAAACTTGTGGCCCAGGGGACGAATCAGGCCCCCAAGCAACTGGCTGTTGTCTGCTTCCTTCTCCCGCTCTTTTGCTTCCTTCTGCATCTCAGCTTGCTTTGCCAGGCTTGCTCAATCGCACAGGAGCTACAGAGCAAAGCCTCTGTTCTCTCCATTGACTGAGGTTCCTCCCTTGGGGAGGAGAGGGGGGGAGGGAGAGCTTGCTTTGCCAGGCTCTCTCAATCGCACAGCAGAGCTACTGAGCCAAGCCTCTCTTCCTTCTATTGGCTGAGGCTCCTCCCCCTCCTGGTCCCCTGAGGAAGGAAGGAAAGATCCGGAGCTTCCTTTGCCCAGTTCCCTGGATCCTGTGGGAGAGATACAAAGAAAGCACCTTTAAGACCAACGAGTGCTAATGTTTTAAGCATGTTTTCAGTGGTTTTTTTTAAAAAATAATCTTCAATTGTGTCCTTTGTAAAGTCTATCTCTCTGCTGCCTGGCATTACATTTTATGACATACGTGGCCTGGCCCAATAAGGTCTCTCTTATGTTACATCTGGCCCTCATAGCAAATGAGTTCGACATCCCAGAAACGGATCCTTTTTTAACTGGAGATGCCGGGGATTGAACCTGGGACCTTCCGCATGCCAAGCAGAGGCTCTTCCACTGAGCTATGGGCCCTCTCTGTGGTTCTCCAGGGTCTCAGGCAGAGGTCTTTCCCATCACCTCCTGCCTGGCCCTTTCTAACTGGAGGTGCTGGGGATTGAACCTGGGACCTTCCGCATGCCAAGCAGAGGCTCTCCCACTGAGCCACGGCCCCTCCCTAAATGCACCTGAAGCTGCCTTCTACTGAATCGGGCAACTGGTCCATCTAGGCCAGGCTGCTGTTCAGAAGGTCTGTTGAGTTGCTGCGGCGAAAAGTCGTTGATGGATCTCTCCTCTGTGAATAAACAAAAAGAGGAGGAGGAGGCAGAATTAGAACTCTCAGCACAGTGCATTGCTCTAAGTCAGGGGTGTTGGTCTCCGTGCCCTGCAGAGGGCGGCTGAAACAGATGGGCCTTTGGTCTGCTCCAGCGGTGGTTTTTAAAGGGGGTTTGCCTGTTCTCTCTGCTCTGCAGTGTCGGGCCTCTCTTTCGGGATCATCAGCGGCCTCTTCTCCGTCATCAATATCCTGGCGGATTCCATCGGTCCGGGCACTGTGGGAATCCATGGGGACTCGCCCCACTACTTCATCACGTCAGGTAATGTCAAATGGTGGTGATGCATTTTACAAGGATGCTGAGTACAGAGGATGTCTGCGCGTCTGATTAGAGTTCAGAGCTCTTCTACACACACACAACGACACCCACACCCACCCACCTACACGCCCACCCACCCCCACACACACACCGACACACCCACCCATCCACACCCACCCACACACACCGACACTCACCCACACCCACCGACACCCCCACACAGCCCCACACAAACACCAACACACACACACCTAGCCACCCACACACACACCGACACACACACCCACCCATCCACACCCACCCACACACACTGACACCTACCGACACACCCCCACACAAACACCGACACACACCTAGCCACACACACACACCGACACACCCACCCCCCCACACACAAACACTGACACACACCCACCCACCCCCACACAAACACTAACACACACACACCTAGCCACGCACACACACACTGACACACACACACACCCATCCACACCCACACACCCACCTACACACCCACCCCTACACACACACCGACACACGCACACCTAGCCACCCACCCCCACTGACACCCCCACACCCCCCCACACAAACACCGACACACACACACACCTAGCCACCCACACACACACCGACACACCCACCCATCCACACCCACCCACACACACTGACATCCACACCTACCGACACCCCCACACACCCCCACACAAACACCAACACACACACACCTAGCCACCCACACACGCACCGACACACACACCCACCCATCCACACCCACCCACACACACTGACACCCACCGACACACCCCCACACAAACACCGACACACACCTAGCCACACACACACACCGACACCCCCCCCACAAACACTGACACACCCCCACCCACCCCCACACAAACACTGACACACACACACCTAGCCACGCACACACACACTGACACACACACACCCATCTACACCCACACACACACCGACACCCACCCACACCCACCTACACACCCACCCCTACACACACACCGACACACACACACCTAGCCACCCACCCCCACCGACACCCCCACCCACCCCCACACAAACACCGACACACACACACCTAGCCACCCACACACACACCGACACACCCACCCATCCACACCCACTCACACACACTGACATCCACACCTACCGACACCCCCACACACCCCCACACAAACACCGACACACACACCTAGCCACCCACACACACACCGACACACCCACCCATCCACACCCACCCACACACACTGACACCCACCGACACACCCCCACACAAACACCAACACACACACACACCAACACACACACACACCTAGCCACTCACACACACACCGACACACCCACCCACCTATCCACAGCAATCCACACACACTGACACCCACACTCACCGACACACCCACCCACCCCCACACAAACACTGACACACACACACCTAGCCACGCACACACACATTGACACACACCCCCACCCATCCACACACACACACCGACACCCACCCACACCCACCTACACACCCACCCCTACACACACACCGACACGCACACACCTAGCCACCCACACACACACACACCCGATTGTGTGTCCTTGGCTGAGTTGTTCTGTCTTAGAAGAAGATGATATTGGATTTATATCCCGCCCTGTACTCTGAATATCAGAGTCGCAATCAATGTCCCCTCTAAGCTGCAGAGTCTTGTGAGCAAAAATTCTGCTTTGTGAGCTACTGGCATTAAAGTGGTGAGGTACTGTATCAATGAGTGTGCTCTGGGGTTGTCCTTCCTGAGCTAAGACAAAAATGGGTAAACTGGAGGCTAAAAATCTGTGAGCTAGCAGCTAAAAATCTGTGAGTTAGATCACGCCAACTCAGCTTAGAGGGAACACTGGTCACAATCTTCTTTACCTTTCCCCCCTACACACATACAACAGACACCCTGTGAGGTGGGTGGGGCTGAGAGAGTTCTCACAGAAGTTGCCCTTTCAAGGACAGCTCTGCTAGAGCTATGGCTGATCCAAGGCTACTGCAGCAGCTGCAAGTGGAGGAGTGGGGAATCAAACCCAGTTCTCCCAGATAAGAAGAAGACTGCAGATTTATACCCCGCTTTTTTCTCTGAATCAGAGACTCAGAGCGACTTACAATCTCTTATATCTTCTCCCCCCACAACAGACACCCTGTGAGGTGGGTGGGGCTGAGAGGGCTCCCCCAGAAGCTGCTCTTTCAAGGACAACTCCTACGAGAGCTATGGCTGATCCACGGCCATTCCAGCAAGTGCAAGTAGGAAATAAAGGCCATTTCAGCAAGAGCAGTAGGAAATCAAGGCCATTCCAGCAAGAGCAGTAGGAAATCAAACCCGGTTCTCCCAGATAAGAAGAAGAAGACTGCAGATTTATACCCCGCCCTTCTCTCTGAATCAGTCTCAGAGCAGCTCACAACCTCCTATATCTTCTCCCCTTACAACAGACACCCTGTGAGATGGGTGGGGCTGAGAGGGCTCTCACAGCAGCTGCCCTTTCAAGGACAACCTCTGCCAGAGCTATGGCTGACCCAAGGCCATTCCAGCAGGTGCAAGTGGAGGAGTGGGGGATCAAACCCGGTTCTCCCAGATAAGAGTCTACACACTTAACCTCTACACCAAACTGGCTATCAATTAGTTCAAGTGAGAATTGGATCCCTTTGTTTTCATTTTGCTTTCCCTCCAAGAGGCGTGCGTGTGTCTCCACTTCTGACCGTAGCCCTGTTAGGTCAAGTAGACGGAGTAGACGATGCTGACCGGTGAGGGCCAGATATGATGTAGTGGTTAACAGCAGCAGGTCTGAAGAACCGGGTTTAATTCCACACTCCTCCACCATATGCAGCCAGCTGGGTGACCCTCGGCCAGCCACAGTTCTCTCAGCATTCTCTCAGCCCCACCTGCCTCACAGGGTCTCTGTTGTGGGGAGGGGAAGAGAAGGAGATTGTAAGCTGCTCTTAGACTCCTTTGGATAGCGAAGGGCACGTTATAAAACCAAGTCTTCTAAGTAGTTGAGAGAGTGACTGGACCAGCTGGTGATAATAAACCAACTCTTCTAAGTAGTTGAGAGAACATATGAACATATGAAGCTGCCTTATACTGAATCAGACCCTTGGTCCATCAAAGTCAGTATTGTCTACTCAGACTGGCAGCGGCTCTGCAGGGCCTCAAGCTGAGGTTTTTCACATCTATTTGCCTGGACCCTTTTTTGGAGATGCCGGGGATTGAACCTGGGACCTTCTGCTTCCCAAGCAGATGCTCTACCACTGAGCCACTGTCCCTCCCCAGAGTGACTGGCCCAGATGGTGATAATAGTACGTCCTTGTGTGTAGTATAGCAGGGAGATCCTAGATGGTCTGGTAGCCAGAAGTTCTAGCTCATAGGGGGAGGTATTTATGAGTTTCCTGCATTGTACAGGGGGTTGGACTAGATGACCCTGGAGGTCCCTTCCAACTCTAGGATTTAGCATTTTGCACCACCAGGGGGCGAGCTAGACTTGTTTTTTAATATTGTAGCAAAGGAAAAACTGTATAGAAGTAATGATTGGCTTGCTACTCTGTATTTTGGAAACAAAATTTAATTTCAGTGTTATTAAACACTAGATGCCAGAATTTAACAACCGTTGGCAAAATTAGAATAGAGGGTTGATATTACAGCAACAGCAGCAGCGGATTGCCGGGGTAACCTTCCATTTCATTTGCCTTCTTCAGGCTGCAGTACATAAGGTAAAGCCTTGAATTCAATGATTGAATAACCAGTATGTCCATCAAATTTGTGCTTAGGACACTCTCTAGCTTTCACAATTGCTGTACAGATAGCTGCAGCTGGAACCTCAGAGATTAATAGTCTTTCGTTAGGGGTTACACTTTGTCAGATTCAAAATGTCAGACCGGTAAGGGTCCATCTAGTCCAGCCTCCGATCTCATACAGTGGCCAGCCAGTTCCTCTGGAGGGCCAGCAACAGGGCAGAGAGGCCGAGGCCTTCCCCTGAGAAGAACCTCAGAAGAGCCCTGCTGGGTCAGACCAGGGAGGGTCCATCCAGTCCAGCCTCCTGTCTCACACAGTGGCCAACCAGTTCCTCTGGAGGGCCAGCAACAGAGCAGAGAGGCTGAGGCCTTCCCCTGAGAAGAACATCAGAAGAGCCCTGCTGGGTCAGACCAGGGAGGGTCCATCTAGTCCAGACTCCTGTCTCACACAATGGCCAACCAGTTCCTCTGGAGGGCCAAGAACAGGGCAGAGAGGCCGAGGCCTTCCCCTGAGAAGAACCTCAGAAGAGCCCTGCTGGGTCAGACCAGGGAGGGTCCATCTAGTCCAGACTCCTGTCTCACACAATGGCCAACCAGTTCCTCTGGAGGGCCAAGAACAGAGCAGAGAGGCTGAGGCCTTCCCCTGAGAAGAACATCAGAAGAGCCCTGCTGGATCAGACCAGGGAGGGTCCATCTAGTCCAGACTTCTGTCTCACACAATGGCCAACCAGTTCCTCTGGAGGGCCAAGAACAGGGCAGAGAGGCCGAGGCCTTCCCCTGAGAAGAACCTCAGAAGAGCCCTGCTGGGTCAGACCAGGGAGGGTCCATCTAGTCCAGACTCCTGTCTCACACAATGGCCAACCAGTTCCTCTGGAGGGCCAAGAACAGGGCAGAGAGGCTGAGGCCTTCCCCTGAGAAGAACGTCAGAAGAGCCCTGCTGGATCAGATCAAGAAGAGTCCATCCAGTCCAGCCTCCTGCCTCACACAGTGGCCAGCCAGTTCCTCTGGAGGGCCAACAACAGGGCAGAGAGGCCGAGGCCTTCCCCTGAGAAGAGCATCAGAAGAGCCCTGCTGGGTCAGACCAGGGAGGGTCCATCTAGTCCAGCCTCCTGTCTCACACAGGGGCCAGCCAGTTCCTCTGGAGGGCCAACAACAGGGCAGAGAGGCCGAGGCCTTCCCCTGAGAAGAACCTCAGAAGAGCCCTGCTGGGTCAGACCAGGGAGGGTCCATCTAGTCCAGCCTCCTGTCTCACACAGTGGCCAGCCAGTTCCTCTGGAGGGCCAACAACAGGGCAGAGAGGCCGAGGCCTTCCCCTGAGAAGAGCATCAGAAGAGCCCTGCTGGGTCAGACCAGGGAGGGTCCATCTAGTCCAGTCTCCTGTCTCACACGGGGGCCAACCAGTTCCTCTGGAGGGCCAATAACAGGGCAGAGAGGCCGAGGCCTTCCCCTGAGAAGAACCTCAGAAGAGCCCTGCTGGGTCAGACCAGTGAAGGTCCATCTAGTCCAGCCTCCTGTCTCTCACAGTGGCCAACCATTTCCTCTGGAGGGCCAGCAACAGGGCAGAGAGGCCGAGGCCTTCCCCTGAGAAGAGCATCAGAAGAGCCCTGCTGGGTCAGACCAGGGAGGGTCCATCTAGTCCAGCCTCCTGTCTCACACAGGGGCCAGCCAGTTCCTCTGGAGGGCCAACAACAGGGCAGAGAGGCCGAGGCCTTCCCCTGAGAAGAACCTCAGAAGAGCCCTGCTGGGTCAGACCAGGGAGGGTCCATCTAGTCCAGCCTCCTGTCTCACACAGTGGCCAGCCAGTTCCTCTGGAGGGCCAACAACAGGGCAGAGAGGCCGAGGCCTTCCCCTGAGAAGAGCATCAGAAGAGCCCTGCTGGGTCAAACCAGGGAGGGTCCATCTAGTCCAGTCTCCTGTCTCACACGGGGGCCAACCAGTTCCTCTGGAGGGCCAACAACAGGGCAGAGAGGCCGAGGCCTTCCCCTGAGAAGAACCTCAGAAGAGCCCTGCTGGGTCAGACCAGTGAAGGTCCATCTAGTCCAGCCTCCTGTCTCTCACAGTGGCCAACCATTTCCTCTGGAGGGCCAGCAACAGGGCAGAGAGGCTGAGGCCTTCCCCTGAGAATAACATCAGAAGAGCCCTGCTGGATCAGAACAGACAGGGTCTATCTAGTCCAGCCTCCTATCTCACACAGTGGCCAACCAGTTCCTCTGGAGGGCCAACAACAGGGCAGAGAGGCCGAGGCCTTCCCCTGAGAATAACATCAGGAGAGCCCTGCTGGGTCAGACCAGGGAGGGTCCATCTAGTCCAGCCTCTTGTCTCACAGAGTGGCCAACCATTTCCTCTGGAGGGCCAGCCACAGGGCAGAGAGGCTGAGGCCTTCCTCTGAGAAGAACTTCAGAAGAGCCCTGCTGGGTCAGACCAGTGAGGGTCCATCTAGTCCACTGTATGAGACAGGAGGCTGACCAGTTCCCCTGGAGTTCCAACAACAGTGCAGAGAGGCCGAGGCCTTCCCCTGCTGTTGCCTCCTGGCTCTGGGATTCAGAGGCTTAGTGCCTCTGAATGTGGTGTTTCCCCTCAGCCACCATAGCTGGTAGCCATCGTTGGACTTCTCCTCCATGTATCTATCTCATCCCCTTTTAAAGCTGTGTATTCCTGGGGCCATTGCAACATCCTCTGGTTGTGAATTTTAATCCGTCTCTGTGCAAAGTAGTCTTCCCTTTCATCCATCCTGAATTTACTGCCCATCAGCTTCACCGGATGTGCCCTCGACTTCTAGTATTTGAGGAGAGGAAGAAGAAGTTTCTCTCTGTCAACTCTCTCCACCCCATGCAAAACTTTATAATCCTCTGTTCCTATTTCCCCTTCGTCATCTCTTTTCTCAACTGGAAAGTTCCAGACTCTTCAGCCTTTCCTCCTAGGGAAGGGGCTCCAACCCCTTCATCCTCTTCGTCGCCCTCCTCCGTACGTTTCCCAGCTCCGCCATGTCCTTTTGGAGATACGGGGGACCAGAACTGGACACTGTGTTCGAAATGAGGTTGCATCGTGGATCTGTACAGAAGAATAGATGTGGATATAAATCGATGGTGCCCCTGTATAAATCGACGGTATAGCCTCACTTGGAATGCTGTGTACAATTCTGGTCACCGCACCTCAAAAAAGGATATTATAGCATTGGAAGAAGTCCAGAAAAGGGCAACTAGAATGATTAAAGGGTTGGAACACTTTCCCTAAGAAGAAAGGTTGAAACGCTTGGGGCTCTTTAGCTTGGAGAAATGTTGACTGCGGGGTGACATGATAGAGGTTGACAAGATTATGTATGGGATGGAGAAGGTAGAGAAAGAAGTCCTTTTCTCCCTTTCTCACAATACAAGAACTCGTGGGCATTCGATGAAATTGCTGAGCAGTCGGGTTAAAACGGATAAAAGAAAGTCCTTCTTCACCCAAAGGGTGATTAACATGTGGAATTCACTGCCGCAGGAGGAGGCGGCTACAATCATAGCCAGCTTCAAGAGGGGTTTGGATAAACATCTGGAGCAGAGGTCCATCAGTGGCTATTAGCCTCAGCATATTGTTGGAACTCTCTGTCTGGGGCAGTGATGCTCTGCATTCTTGGTGCTTGGGGGGATAACAGTGGGAGGGCTTTTAGTGTCCTGGCCCCACTGGTGGACCACCTGATGGCACCTGGATTTTTTGGCCCCTGTGTGACACAGAGTTTTGGAATGGATGGGCCACTGGCCTGATCCAACAGGGCTTCTTTTATGTTCTTACATGGGGAGGGACCAGCTGAGCCCCTACAAGGCCAGCTGGGAGCAAATGGAGAGCTGCTTGCTGACAGAGGGACGCTGGCTCAGTGGTAGAGCATCTGCTTGGTAAACAGAAGGTCCCAGGTTCAATCCCCGGCATCTTCAACTAAAAAGAGTCCAGGCAAGTAGGTGTGAAAAACCTCAGCTTGAGACCCTGGAGAGCCACTGCCAGTCTGAGTAGACAAGACTGACTTTGATGGACTGAGGGTCTGATTCAGTATAAGGCAGCTTCATACGTTCATAATCTTTGGGGAAGGACAGTGACTCAGTGGTAGAGCATCTGATTAGTAAGCAGAAGGTCCCAGGTTCAATCCCCAACTAGAAAGGGTCCAGGCAAGTAGGCGCGAAAAACCTCCGCTTGAGACCCTGGAGAGCGGCTGCCAGTCTGAGTAAACAAGACTGACTTCGATGGACCGAGGGTCTGATTCAGTATAAGGCAGCTTCATATGTTCATGTTCAGAGTTTCTCCACATGCCCAGGGCTGAAATTTGTTGCATTTGTTGTGTGGAATTCCTTCGGGCGAAGGGTGGAATGCTGCCTGTGTGGAAGTTTGGCTCGGCCCGCCCTGACTAACCTTCCCTCTTCTCCCCCGTAGCTTTCTTGACGATGGCCCTGGTTTTCTTGCATACCTTCTGGGGGACCATCTTCTTCGATGCCTGTGAGAAGGGGCGCTACGGGAGGCTGGGGCTGGTGGTCACCAGTCACCTGGTCACGTCTGGGTTGGTGAGTGGATGGCGGGCGGTGACCGTAGGAACCCTCACAGTAAGAAAAGGCCACAAGCACTGAGCCCTGATGCAGCCCTTTTTGCCTCCCCTTACGGTAAGAAAAGGCCACGAGCACTGAGCCCTGATGCAGCCCTTCCCGCCTCCCCTTACGGTAAGAAAAGGCCACGAGCACTGAGCCCTGATGCAGCCCTTCCCGCCTCCCCTTATGGTAAGAAAAGGCCACGAGCACTGAGCCCTGATGCAGCCCTTCCCGCCTCCCCTTACGGTAAGAAAAGGCCACGAGCACTGAGCCCTGATGCAGCCCTTCCCGCCTCCCCTTACGGTAAGAAAAGGCCACGAGCACTGAGCCCTGATGCAGCCCTTCCTGCCTCCCCTCCCATGACCTGCCTAAGTTCACGAATCAGATGTGCCACCCGGCCTCTGTTTAAAAACTTCCAAAGTTTTAAAACGGATGTTTTTAATGATGCTCAGTTATTCCCGTTTGGAGCGATGCTTCTTCGGATGCTTCGGACTGATGTGTCCCATGGAGTCATTTGTAGAATCTGTGGAGGAGCAGGGGGGTGTCTATTTGTGTTGCTCTTCCCTCCTAGACTGGGGTGGGGAGGGAAGCCCATAAGTACAGCTTAAGTCACACAGGCCCATCTGGGCCCTCTCCCTTATCCCCTAAGCCAGGGGTGGCCAACAGTAGCTCTCCAGATGGTTTTTTTTTGCCTGCAACTCCCATCAGCCCCAGCCATTGGCCATGCTGGCTGGGGCTGATGGGAGTTGTAGGCAAAAAACATCTGGAGAGCTACCGTTGGTCACCCCTGCATTAGAAGGAAGGAGAAACATAGAATCCTAGAGTTGGAAGGGACCTCCAGGGTCATCTAGTCCAATCCCCTGCACAATGCAGGAAACTCACAAACACCTCCTCCTAAATTCACAGGATCTTCACTGCTGTCAGATGGCCATCTAGCCTCTAAAACCCTCCAAGGAAGGAGAGCCCACCACCTCCCGAGGAAGCCTGTGGAAACTTAGAATGATAGAATCCTAGAGTTGGAAGGGACCTCCAGAGTCATATAGTCCAACCCCCTGCACAATGCAGGAAACTCACAAACACCTCCCCCTAAATTCACGGGATCCTCATCGCTGTCAGATGGCCATCTAGCCTCTGCTTAAAAGCCTCCAAGGAAGGAGAGCCCACCACCTCCCGAGGAGGAAGCCTGTTCCACTGAGGAACCGCTCTTGACAGTCATAGAATCATAGAACTGGAAGAGACCTCCAGGATCACCTAGTCCAACCTCCTGCACAATGCAGGAAACTCACAAACACCTCCCACTAAATTCACAGGATCCTCATTGCTGTCTGATGGCCATCTAGCCTCTGCTTAAAAACTCCAAGGAAGGAGAGCCCACCACCTCCCGAGGAAGCCTGTTCCACTGAGGAATTGCTCTAACAGTCAGGAAGTTCTTCCTAATGTTGAGCCGGAAACTCTTCTGATTTAATTTCAACCCACTGGTTCTGGTCCTACGTTCTGGGGCCACAGAAAACAATTCCACACCATCCTCTAGATCAGGGTTGGCCAACGGTAGCTCTCCAGATGTTTTTTTGCCTACGACTCCCATCAGCCCCAGCCAGCATGGCCAATGGCTGGGGCTGATGGGAGTTGTAGGCAGAAAACATCTGGAGAGCTACCGTAGGCCACCCCTGCCCTAAGCTGTGCCAATCAGCAGCCGTAGCGATGAATGACAGCAGCTCTCTTTGTGTTGGGTTTGACCGGGCCCAGTGCAAAGGCTTCTGGGAGAAGGAGATGCCTGGACAACCGTGTGGGCGGGGAGAGGATTATTGCGGCCTGCAAGTCTTTCTCTCTCCCTTCCACAGACCTTCCTCAACCCTTGCTACGAAGCCAGCCTCATCCCCCTGTTCCTCCTGACGCTCTCCACGGGGGCCTTGGCATTCTCGACTGCCGGAGGGTCCCTGCACAGCATTCAAGCTTGCCTCTCTGGTGAGGATTTAGACGGGCTTGGGAAGGGAAGCGTGGGAAGGCTAAAACTGTGGGGTAAGGCTGTGGCTCAGTGGCAGAACCTCCGCTTGGCATGCAGAAAGTCCCAGGTTCAATCCCTGGCATCTCCAGTTAAAAGGACTAGGCAGGAGGTGATGGGAAAGACCTCAGCCTGAGACCCTGGAGAGTCATGGAGAAGGGCCATAGCTCAGTGGTAGAGCCTCTGCTTGGCATGCAGAAGGTCCCAGGCTCAATCCCCTCCATCTCCAGTTACAAGGACCAGGCAGGAGGTGATGGGAAAGACCTCAGCCTGAGACCCTGGAGAGTCATGGAGAAGGGCCATAGCTCAGTGGCAGAGCCCCTGCTTTGCATGCAGAAAGTCCCAGGTTCAATCCCTGGCATCTCCAGTTAAAAGGACTAGGCAGGAGGGGATGGGAAAGACCTCAGCCTGAGACCCTGGAGAGCAATGGAGAGGGGCCATAGTTCAGTGGTAGAGCCTCTGCATGGAATGCAGAAGGTCCCAGGTTCAATCCCTGGCATCTCCAGTTACAAGGACCAGGCAGGAGGTGATGGGAAAGACCTCAGCCTGAGACCCTGGAGAGCCATGGAGAGGGGCCGTAGCTCAGTGGTAGAGCCTCTGCTTGGCATGCAAAAGGTCCGAGGTTCAATCCCCTCCATCTCCAGTTACAAGGACCAGGCAGGAGGTGATGGGAAAGACCTCAGCCTGAGACCCTGGAGAGTCATGGAGAAGGGCCGTAGCTCAGTGGCAGAGCATCTGCTTGGCATGCAGAAGGTCCCAGTTTCAATCTCCGGCATCTCCAGTTAAAAGGACGAGGCAGGAGGTGACGGGAAAGACCTCAGCCTGAGACCCTGGAGAGTCGTGGAGAAGGGCCATAGCTCAGTGGCAGAGCGTCTGCTTGGCATGCAGAAGGTCCCATTTTCAATCCCCAGCATCTTCTGTTAAAAGGACCAGGTAGGAGGTGATGGGAAAGACCTCCACCTGAGACCCTGGAGAGCCATGGAGAGGAACCATAGCTCAGTGGCAGAGCATATTCTTGTCATACAGAAGGTCCCATGTTCAATCCCCGGCATCTCCCAGTTAAAAAGGACTAGGTAGTAGGTGATGGGAAAGACCTCAGCCTGAGACCCTGGAGAGCCATGGAGAAGGGCCACAGCTCAGTGGTAGAACATCTGCTTGGCATTCAGTACGTCCCAGTTTCAATCCCCAGCATCTCCAGCGGAAAGGACCAGGCAGTAGAAGTGAAAGAGCTTTCTCTGCCTGAGACCCTGGAGAGCTGCTGCTAGTCTTGAGTAGAGAAGGCTGACCGTGATGAATCCAAGGTCTGGTCCAGTATAAGGCTGCTTTGTGTGTTCAGGGTTTGGGTGGAAGGGGATGAGAACAACCTTTCTCTGCCCGAGACCCTGAAAAGCAACTGCCAATCAGAGGAGACAAGACGAACAATAATGGAAAATGCAGAATCCTTTCGGAAAAGGAGTGAGCAGCACTTCTGTGAGCTCCCGGAAGTCCAAATATCCCCTGGCAGCAGAATTTCCAGGGGATCAAAGAGTTATGAACATATGGAACTCATGCTGCAGGAAGCGGTGGTGGCTACAAGCATAGACAGCTTCAAAAGGGGGTTGGAGAAACATACAGAGCAGAGGTGTAGGGGGAACACTCTGTTGGGGGGCAGTGATGCTCTGTAGTCTTGGTACTTGGAGGGGAGGCAAGCACTTCTGGAGTTCTTGCCCCACTGAAGGACCTCCTGGTGGCCCCTGGTTTTTGGCCCGTGTGACACAGAGTGTTGGACTGGATGGGCCACTGTCTTGATCCAACATGGCTTCTCTTATGTCTGGGGCAGTGATGCTCTGCCTTCTTGGTGCTTGGGGGGCAGTAGTGGGAGGGCTTCCGGCTTTGCGAGTAGACCTCCTGATGGCCCCTAGGTTTTGGCCACTGTGTGACACAGAGTGTTGGACTGGATGGGCTATGAGTCTGATCCAGCATGGCTTCTCTTATGTTCTTATGTGACACAGAGTGTTGGACTGGATGGGCCATTGGCCTGATCCAACATGGCTTCTCTTATGTTCTTATGTGACACAGAGTGTTGGACTGGAGGGGCCATTGGCCTGATCCAACATGGCTTCTCTTATGTTCTTATGTGACACAGAGTGTTGGACTGGAGGGGCCATTGGCCTGATCCAACATGGCTTCTCTTATGTTCTTATGGGACACAGAGTGTTGGACTGGATGGGCCATTGGCCTGATCCAACATGGCTTCTCTTATGTTCTTATGTGACACAGAGTGTTGGACTGGATGGGCCATTGGCCTGATCCAACATGGCCTCTCTTATGCTCTTATGTGACACAGAGTGTTGGACTGGATGGGCCACTGGTCTGATCCAACATGGCTTCTCTTATGCTCTTATGTGACACAGAGTGTTGGACTGGAGGGGCCATTGGCCTTATCCAACAGGGCTTCTCTCATGTTCTTATGTGACACAGTGTTGGACTGGAGGGGCCATTGGCCTGATCCAACAGGGCTTCTCTCATGTTCTTATGTGACACAGAGTGTTGGACCGGATGGGCCACTGGCCTGATCCAGCAGGGCTTCTCTTATGTTCTTATGTGACACAGAGTGTTGGACTGGATGGGCCACTGGCCTGATCCAACAGGGCTTCTCTTATGTTCTTATGTGACACAGAGTGTTGGACCGGATGGGCCACTGGCCTGATCCAACGTGGCTTCTCTTATGTTCTTATGTGACACAGAGTGTTGGACTGGATGGGCCACTGTCTTGATCCAACATGGCTTCGCTTATGTTCTTATGTCTGGGGCAGTTGATGCCCAGTCTTCTTGGTGCTTGGGGGGCAGTAGTGGGAGGGCTTCCAGTTTTGCTAGTAGACCTCTTGATAGCCCCTGGGTTTTGGCCACTGTGTGACACAGAGTGTTGGACTGGATGGCCCATGATTCTGATCCAACATGGCTTCTCTTACGGTCTTTCATGGAGCAGTGGTCCATCAGTAGCTATTCGCCACAAGGTATAGAGGGAACACCATGTCTGGGGCAGTGATGCTCTGTTATCTTGGTGCCATGGGGCAAGAGTGAGAGGCCTTCTGGAGTTCTGGCCCTGCCAGTGGACCTCCTGATGGCCCCTAATTTTGGTCACTGTGTGACACAGAGTGTTGGACTGAATGGGCCATTTGCCTGACCCAGCATGACTTCTCTTATGTTCTTGTGAGTGCCTCTCTGCCTGTTGACCCCTGTTGCCCAACCTTATCCCACTCAGAAGATGGGGAGGAGACCACGTACCCCATGCCGTGGTTGGGTGGGGTGGAGCTTCACACCCACCTGGCACCGCCTCCATGATGCAAAACCAGCCTTTGCGCACCCACAAAAACCTGAGCGCCTTCTCTCTTGTTTTCGTTGCAGGCAAAAAGGAAGAGGGAGATTCCGTCATGGTCTACTCGGCCCTACAGCTCCCGTCTGAAGACTGAGCAGTGCTCGCACAGCTGGCCCACGAGTCCCCCTTCTTGCCAACTGGGGAAGGCTCATAGCCCCACCCCAGTCAGTGCACAACTCCAGGACCAGAGGGAGCGGGTGCGAGTCTAGCAGAAACTGAGCCCACTTGGACCGCAGACTCCCCTGCCTGGAGGGAGGAATTCTGTCTCCTTCAACGGGTCCCCACCCCACCCCTTCTTTCTGCTGCAGAAGGCCGCAGTGTTTCACTCTCCCGTCTCCTTTTTGTGGGCTGTGTGCGCAGATGCTCCCCACCCCTTGTAGCTTACGAGCCCTTTCTCAGGGGGAAAGAACGACACAACGGCAGCCAGCTCTGGGAAGACTGACTCGGACTGCTGGCGTGGATGATGATAATTTAAATTTAGTTTTTTTCAGCATGGACTCCAGTTTCTCTGGTCAGCAGCTAGCTTAGCTAGATGCTTGTTTTCTGGGGGAGTCTGTTCCCCCCCAGCGGACTGCAGGCAAGTCCCATTTTGTACCCTTCTGTACCCCCACCCCGCCTCTGTTGGCAAACGGGAACCAGTTGGTATTTCCCCCCTGTATTTGGCCCTGCGGTCGCCTGTTCTGTTCTTAACCTGTGCAAGAATTTGTTCGTTTTCAGAATTGTGGAACTTGTTCCCTCTGCTTGGCCAGTGTGGGCTACAATCGCAGCCGTCTGCTCACACATAAGCAAAGAACTTCGCACCCTGAATTTCACTTGATAATGGGGTCATTTGGTCTTTTTTGCTGGCAAAGCTGCAACCCAGGTTTGGCAGTGAAATAATGTCTTTTAGGCCAGGGTGATGAAAGGGTTGTCGAAGGCTTTCACGGCCGGAGTCCATTGGTTGTTATAGATTTTCCGGGCTGTGTGGCCATGGTCTTGGCGTTGTGAGAACTGATGTTTCACTGGCAGCTATGACTGGCCTCCTCAGAGGTGTAACCCAGAAAAGTGGAATTCTCTCTGGGTCAAATTGAGAAGAAGGTGGTAGGTAGGTAACCCAGAAAACTGGAGTTCTCTCTGGATCAAACTGAGAAGAAGGAGGTAGGCAGACAATTTGTATCTACTCCAGCAGGTGGGGTTGGGCTGAGTCATTATCTTGTGGGAGCTTCCTGGGCTGTGACATGCTAATGGAGGAGCTTCCCTGAGGGGTTCTTTTGTATATCCAATCCATATACAATAGCCAATCCATATACAAAAGTGCCCCCTCAGGGAAGCTCCTCCATTAGCATGTCACAGCTCAGGAAGCTCCCACGAGATAATGACTCAGCCCGACCCCACCTGCTGGAGTAGATATAAATTACCTGCCTACCAACTTCTTCTCAATTTGACCCAGAGAGAACTCCCAGTTTCTGGGTTACACCTCTGAGGATGCCAGTCACAGTTGTTGGCAAAATGTCAGGTCTCACAATGGCCACGGCCACACAGCCAGGAAAATCTACAACAACCAATGAAGGTGTTGTTTGAGAGGCCTGCTGTGTTCTTTTGTCTCATGACCATCTCCCTGTGCAACTCTTTGGTCTTTGAACCTTGCCTGCCACTCCACAGTATCCCAGCGCCTTTTTTCAAACAGAGTAGGCCAAATTCCTCTTGGGTTGATGTTTTCAGAGGGGACAGGAGAGGAGAGCTGTATGTCACTTCAACCTTTTCGGAGCTCCCAAGGTCCCGCAATGGCTTGACCATCAATCAATCAGCTGCCACGGCAGGGTTTTGGAAAGCAAGGGTGCTGCATCGCCATCTTCTGGCTGGGAAGTGTTACTGCGCCTGTGTTGATTTCTTCGGCCTCTTTAATAGTCTAAGAACAAAAACATCCCGGTTTTCTTCAGATGAAATTGCTCTTTCTAATTCCAGGGAGATTCAAACTTTCCCCTTCCGTGATGTTCTAGAGCAGGTGGCCAGCGTTCCCTCTTTTGACTTATGCATTGATCCTTTTTATGACTGAAGTGCAAATCTTTTTAGTATTGGCTGCTTGGTACAATGAATAAAAGAGCTTCTATCTTTCAAGGATGGGGAATTGGGATTTATTCTCTTGACTGCGATCTTTTTTTTTTGCGGGGGGGGGGGGAGTGGGAGAGGAACAAAGCAAAACCCACCCAGTGCTTGTCTTCATAGAATCATAGAGCTGGAAGGGACCTTCAAGGTCATCTAGTCCAATCCCCGGAACAATGCAGGGAATTCACAAATACCTCCAGGATCCCAAGCCAAATGGGACTGGAGAAAAATTGGCCTTCTTGCCCTCTCTCTCGTGATCTGCCTAATTCACAGGATCCTCATTGCTGTCAGACAGCCATCTAGCCTCTGCTTAAAAACCTCCAAAGAAGGAGAGCCCACCATCTCCCATGGAGGTGCTAAATTCCTTCTAATTTTTAGTCGAAAACTCTTCTGATTTAATTTGATATTGATAATATTGGATTTAAACCCCACCCTGAACCTCAGAGCAGCTCACAATCTCCATTACCTTCCTCCCCCACAACAGACACCATGTGAGGTGGGTGGGGCTGAGAGAGCCCTGACAGAAGCTGCCCTTTCAAGGACAACTTTGAGAGCTCTCAGCCCCACCCACCTAAGACAAAAATCTGTGAGCTAGCTCACACTAACTCAGTTTAGAGGGAACACTGGTGAAGTGCGTGGACTCTTATCTGGGAGAACCGGGTTTGATTCCCCACTCCTCCACTTGCATCTGCTAGCATGGCCTTGGGTCAGCCATAGCTCTCTTATCTGGAAGAACGGGGTTTGATTCCCCTCCTCCACTTGTAGCTGCTGCAATGGCCTTGGGTCAGCCAGAGCTCTCTTATCTGGGAGAACCAGGCTTGATTCCCCACTCCTCCACTTGCACCTGCTGGAATGGCCTTGGGTCAGCCAGAGCTCTCTTATCTGGGAGAACCGGATTTGATTCCCCACTCCTTCACTTGCAGCTGCTGGAATGGCCTTGGATCAGCCATAGCTCTCTTATCTGGGAGAACGGGGTTTGATTCCCCACTCCTCCACTTGCACCTGCTGGAATGGCCTTGGGTCAGCCAGAGCTCTCTTATCTGGGAGAACCGGGTTTGATTCCCCACTCCTCCACTTGCACCTGCTGGAATGGCCTGGGGTCAGCCAGAGCTCTCTTATCTGGGAGAACCGGGTTTGATTCCCCACTCCTCCACTTGCAGCTGCTGGAATGGCCTTGGGTCAGCCAGAGCTCTCTTATCTGGGAGAACGGGGTTTGATTCCCCACTCCTGCACTTGCACCTGCTGGAATGGCCTTGGGTCAGCCAGAGCTCTCTTCTCTGGGAGAACTGGGTTTGATTCCCCACTCCTCCACTTGCAGCTGCTGGAATGGCCTGGGGTCAGCCTGAGCTCTCTTATCTGGGAGAACCGGGTTTGATTCCCCACTCCTCCACTTGCAGCTGCTGGAATGGCCTTGGGTCAGCCAGAGCTCTCTTATCTGGGAGAACGGGGTTTGATTCCCCACTCCTGCACTTGCACCTGCTGGAATGGCCTTGGGTCAGCCAGAGCTCTCTTCTCTGGGAGAACTGGGTTTGATTCCCCACACCTCCACTTGCAGCTGCTGGAATGGCCTTGGGTCAGCCAGAGCTCTCTTATCTGGGAGAACTTGGTTTGATTCCCCACTCCTCCACTTGCAGCTGCTGCAATGGCCTTGGGTCATCCAGCTCACAGATTTTTGTCTTAGCTCAGGAAGGATGACTCCAGAGCACAGTAATTTACGCAGTCGCTCACAACTTTTGACGCCGGTCGCTCACAAAGTAGAATTTTTGCTCACAAGACTCTGCAGCTTAGAGGGAACATTGTCACTACGCCAGACAAGCTCTCTAATTTAACCCGTTGGTTCTGCTCTGACCTCCTGGCATTGTTATTGTGGACCTCCTGATCACTGCGGCCCCGCTTTGAAACTTTTACCTCCAACACGGTACCTGGAATCTGCTTCAGATACAGGCAGAGGGAAATACAACCCCAACAAGGACTCTGCAAATCCCAGACATCCCACCCACCCTGTTTGCACTGTGATCCTTCGACTGTGGAGGTTGGAAGCCCAGCGGTTCTGTGTGTGCATCTCTAATGTCAGGGGTGGCCAACGGTAGCTCCAGATGTGTGTTTTTTTTGCCTACAACTCCCATCAGCCCCAGCCAGCATGGCCAATGGCTGGGGCTGATGGGAGTTGTAGGCAAAACATCTGGAGAGCTACCTTTGGCCACCCCTGTCCTATGCACTTGGAGGAGCAGATGAACGCACACCTCCAGGGAGATGCGGACTTTCCCCTTCCGAGATGTTCTAGAGCAGACGCCCAGCGTTCCCTCTTGACTTGAGCATCGATCCTTTCTATGACTGAAGTGCAAATCTTTTTAGTATTGGCTACTTGGTACAACGAATAAAAAGAATTGCCGTCTTTCAAGGATGGGGAATTGGATTTTTCTCTTAGCTGCAGTCTTCTTGTTTGGTGGGAGGAGGAGAGGAACAAAGCAAAATCCACCCAGTGCTTGTCTTCATAGAGTCCTAGAGCTGGAAGGGACCCTCAAGGTCATCTCGTCCAATCCCTGTGATTATTTTCAGAACGGAATGGGGTAGACTCGGCCAATTGCCAGCTAGGTTAGAAATCGTGGGTCTCTGTTGTAGGTCCCCTCCTTTGCTGGCTTTGTCCAAGCACATTTGGGGATGCTGGATTTCAAAGGGGCTTCCCAGGGAACTGAGCAGAACGCCATGTTGGACCCTTGATGTGCCCCAAAATATGCCCCAGGGTCTTCTTTGCAAGGCAGAGATTTGACAACAAGTGGGTGAAAGGGGTTGCTCGGTCCTGGAGAAATCCAGTGTTACATAGAAGAAGCACTGCAGATTTATACCCCACCCTTCTCTCTGAATCAGAGACTCAGAGCGGCTTACAATCACAATCTCCTATATCTTCTACCCCCCACAACAGACACCCTGTGAGGTGGGTGGGACAGAGAGAGCTCTCACAGCAGCTACCCTTTCAAGGACAACCTCTGCCAGAGCTATGGCTGAGCCAAGGCCATTCCAGCAGGTGCTAGTGGAGGAGTGGGGAATAAACCCGGTTCTCCCAGATAAGAGTCCGCGCACTTCACCACTACACCAAACTGGCTCTTCATTCTCATAGAATGAAGGATTGATTCCTGTGAAATAAATTTAACTTAAAATGGGAAATGACTGAAATTGGATGGAAAGCACCATAAAATTAATCTCGGGATTCCACAAATATGAAGTAAAAATTCAGGAGTAATTTCCATGAACATTGAGGCCCAGAAAAGAGAGGAGGTGTCTGAGAGGCGATAGGATCACCATCTTCAAGTCCTTGAAGGGCTGTCATCTAGAGGAGGGTGTGGAATTGTTTTCTGTGGCCCCGGAAGGCAGGACCAGAACCAGTGGGTTGAAATTAAATCAAAAGAGTTTCCAGCACAGCATGAGGAAGAACTTCCTGACCGTTAGAGCGGTTCCTCAGTGGAACAGGCTTCCTCCTCGGGAGGTGGTGGGCTCTCCTTTCTTGGAGGTTTTTCAACAGAGGCTAGATGGCCATCTGACAGCAATGAAGATCCTGTGAATTTAGGGGGAAGTGTTTGTGAGTTTCCTGCGTTGTGCAGGGGATTGGACTAGATGACCCTAGTGGTCGCTTCCAGCTCTAATAAATCCTGGGGGTCTTCGTCTGGAACGAACCTTGAGCTGAACCACTGCATGGCATCTTTATTCATAATTGCCTAGTGTCGTGTTAAGAGCCCCGTGGCACAGAGTGGTTAAGCTGCAGTACTGCATTCGGAGCCCTCTGCTCACGACCTGAGTTCGATCCCGACGGAAGCTAGCTCAGGTAGCCAGCTCCAGGTTGACTCAGCCTTCCATCCTTCTGAGATCGGCAAAATGAGTCCCCAGCTTGCTGGGGGGAAAGTGTAGACGACTGGGGAAGGCAATGGTAAAAAAAAGTCCCCTGTGCAAGCAGCAGTCGTTTTCGACTCTGTGCAATGGCAAACCACCCCATCAAAAGTCTGCCATGAAAACGCTGTAAAAGCAATGTCGCCCCAGAGTCGGAAACGACTGGTGCTTCCACAAAGAGCCCTGTGGCGCAGAGTGGTAAAGCTGCAATCCTTCAGTCCAAGCTCTGCTCACAACCTGAGTTCGATCCCGGCGGAAGCTGGTTCAGGTAGCCGGCTCCAGGTCGACTCAGCCTTCCATCCTTCTGAGGTCGGCAAAATGAGTCCCCAGCTTGCTGGGGGGAAAGCGGAGTGGACTGGGGAAGGCAATGAGCGTCAGGTTGCTGTTTAAATTTGATCTTTGCCGTCACTCCAGTATTTTTGGTTTTACTGGAGAAATCTACCAGTTTGGGATTTAGGGAAACAAGCTTCTTACAGGGTTTTTCCGCCCCCCCTTTAAAGAGATTACAGAATAGCTCATGAGTTGTAGCTGCCTGAGCTAAAAGGCCCTGACAGCCCCCTCCTGGCCCCCTCCCCACATTAATCCCATGCAAGAAAAGGACAATTAAAAAATTCACCCAGATGAGTCGGATCTGCAAGGGCAGGAAACTCACTCCCCTTGCTTGCGCTGAAAGCGGCATCAGCATCCAGAGGTTTTAAAGGATTATGCCTGAGACAGAGAAGGTAGAGAAAGGACTTTTCTCCCTTTCTCACAATACGAGAACTCGTGGGCATTCGATGAAATTGCTGAGCAGGCGGTTTAGAATGGATAAAAGGAAGTCCTTCTTCACCCAAAGGGTGATTAACACGTGGAATTCACTGCCACAGGAGGTGGTGGCAGCTGCAAGCAGAGACAGCTTCAAGAGGGGATTGGATAAAAATATGGAGCAGAGGTCCATCAGTGGCTATTCGCCACAGCATATTGTTGGAACTCTGTCTGTGGCAGTGATGCTCTGTATTCTGGATGCTTGGGGGGCACATTGTGACAGAGTGTTGGACTGGATGAGCCATTGGCCTGATCCAACATGGCTCCTCTTATGTTCTTCTGTGACACAGAGTGTTGGACTGGATGGGCCATTGGCCTGATCCAACATGGCTTCTCTTATGTTCTTCTGTGACACAGAGTGTTGGACTGGATGAGCCATTGGCCTGATCCAACATGGCTTCTCTTATGTTCTTATGTGACACAGAGTGTTGGACTGGATGAGCCATTGGCCTGATCCAACATGGTTCCTCTTATGTTCTTCTGTGACACAGAGTGTTGGACTGGATGGGCCATTGGCCTGATCCAACATGGCTTCTCTTATGTTCTTCTGTGACACAGAGTGTTGGACTGGATGAGCCATTGGCCTGATCCAACATGGCTCCTCTTATGTTCTTCTGTGACACAGAGTGTTGGACTGGATGAGCCATTGGCCTGATCCAACATGGCTTCTCTTATGTTCTTATGTCTGGGGCAGTGATGCTCTGTCTTGGTGCTTGGGGTGGGGGCACAGTGGGAGGGCTTCTAGCCTCACTGATGGACCTCCTGATGATATTTGGGTTTTTTGGCCACTGTGTGACACTGAGTGTTGGATGGGATGAGCCATTGGCCTGATCCAACATGGCTTCTCTTATGTTCTTGTCTGGGGCAGTGATGCTCTGTCTTGGTGCTTGGGGGAAGAAACAGTGGGAGGGCTTCTAGTGTTCTGGCCCCACTGGTGGACCTCCTGATGGCACCTGGGGCTTTTTGGCCACTGTGTGACACAGAGTGTTGGGCTGGATGGGCCATTTGCCTGATCCAACATGGCTTCTCTTATGTTCTTATGTCTGGGGCAGTGATGCTCTGTATTCTTGGTGCTTGTGGGGAGGGGCAATAGTTGGAGGACTTCTAGTGTCCTGGCCCCACTGGTGGACCTCCTGATGGCACTTGGGTTTTATTTTGGCCATTGCTTGACACAGTGCTAGACTGGATGGGCCACTGGCCTGATCCAACGTGGCTTCTCTTTTGTTCTTCACTCAGCTACCAATTTGATATGTTATTACCATGGATGCATGAATGGAACACAAATCCAATGTGGTCTCCCAGGTCACTTTTATTTTTTAATGCCCAGGTAAAGCTGGCTTTTCAGTTGTTTTAAATCTGACTAATTTGGGGGGGATCAAAACTCAACATCCCCTGTTAACTCTGTACAATGCAGTCCAGTGAAGATCAGCAGAGTTCCTTCCCATTCTGAAATCGGGGCATCTTCGATAGGGTTTGGGGAAGGCAACGGCAAACCACTCCGTAAAAAGGCTGCCGAGAAAACGTCGCAACGTGACGCCATGGGTCGGTAACGACTCATTAGGATCTGTTGCCCTCTTGTGGCTGGTGTGGGAATAGGTCTTATATTCCCCCTTCCCCACATCCCCTTATCTTACACAGAAGACGTCCCGTCGTTGAAGAATTCCTGGTGTGGGGAAGGCCACCTGACTAACATAAGACTACAAAATGAGAATTCTCTGGGCTGGATGTAGCAATGCTGTTGGAGACACTGGATTTCCACTTAAACCAGGCAAATTTTTCCTCCATCCGTGCTGTATACCTGGTCCAAGATGGCCCCCTCCTGCAATGGAGGCCAAGCTTGCCTTTCAGGGGAAGCTGGGAGAACAGAGCCAAGGAGCTGCCAGTTTCTCCCACCTTAGAGGCGAGCAGTTGGGGGGTTCACCTCCTCCCACCCCTTTGGCTTTTGCCCCCAAGCCAAGTTTCCTGCCTCTTCTTGAGGGAAGGAGGGGGAGATGGCAAAAGACACCGCTTTGCCTCACTGGGTGCGGCTTCCGGTGGCCGTTCTCCTTGGCTACCCCAGCCGAAAAATCTGTCCCGATTCTTGCGTGGAGGAAGGGGAGGGAAGCCAAGAGTTGCCACTGCTGAGGTCTTTCTTAATCCGTAATGGGCCTCGGGGAGGAAGATTTGAAGACAACGCCCTTCTGGTCCTGCAGGGTCTTCTCCCTGGGTTGGGATGGGAGAGAGGAAGTCAGTACAGCAGGAGAAGCCGTGAGGTAGTCCTCGGCACCCTCTGTATTCTTGGTGCTTGGGGGGGGGGGGCAAACTGGAAGGGCTTCTAGCCCCACTTGTGAACCTCCGAATGGCAGTTGGGGTTTTTGGCCACTGTGTGACACAGAATGTTGGCCTGGATAGGCCATTGGCCTGATCCAACATGGCTCCTCTTATGTTCTTATGTCTGGGGCAGTGATGCTCTGCCTTCTTGGTGCTGGGGTGGGGGTGGGGGGCAAAGTGGGAGGGCTTCTAGTGTCCTGGCCCCACTGATGGACCTCTTGATGGCACCTGTTTTTTTTACCACTGTGTGACACAGAGTGTTGGACTGGATGGGCCACTGGTCTGATCCAACATGGCTTCTCTTATGTTATTATGTGACACAGTGTTGGACTGGATGGGCCATTGGCCTGATCCAACAGGGCTCCTCTTATGTTCTTATGTCTGGGGCAGTGATGCTCTGTCTTCTTGGTGCTGGGGTGGGGGCGCAAAGTGGAAGGGCTTCTAGCCCCACTTGTGAACCTCCTGATGGCACTTGGGGGTTTTTTTGGCCACTGTGTGACACAGAGTGTTGGACAGGATGGGCCATTGGCCTGATCCAACATTGCTTCTCTTATGTTCTTATGTGACACAGAGTGTTGGACTGGATGAGCCATTGGCCTGATCCAACATGGCTTCTCTTATGTTCTTATGTGACACAGAGTGTTGGACTGGATGGGCCATTGGCCTGATCCAACAGGGCTTCTCTTATGTTCTTATGTGACACAGAGTGTTGGACTGGATGAGCCATTGGCCTGATCCAACATGGCTTCTCTTCTGTTCTCTTCCCACCCCCGCCATTAGCCATCTGGTTTTCTAGTGGCCAGAGGTTTCTAGTGGCCAGACCTCCCGTTTTTAATGGGGGCTGTCTCCTCATTGTGTCCCCCTTCTTGAAAGTGTTGGCTATGCTCAAGTTTGGTCCTCTGAATCGGAAGAGGGAGGCACACAGACATTAACTAATAACAACTGAAATTTCCTAAGAGGCTTAAGCAGGCCTCCTTTTGGCAGGAGCTCACAAGAGTGGAGCTCTGGAACCTGTGAATTTTATTGTGCTCTTTCTTTCTTACCGCCCCCCCTCCCCAAATACTTGCTTTCGGGCTCCCTTGTTCAAACCCCCTGGGAGAATCCTGCTGAACTCTTAAGATTGGACAAACTTTCTAATATTTCTCCCCCCACACACAAAAAAATGGGGAAATAACCAAAACATCAAAAGCCGACAGATGGAAACCTTTATCACGCCACTGTGGCTACGTAGGAGAAAGTCATTGAAAAAAATATGATGAGGAGTCAGGTTTTCTTATAACAATTCTAATTCAGGAAGCATTTTAAGGTAGATGCTGAGCTGATATAATTTAGTCCACCTTCCGATGATGTCAGGGGTGTGTGGCGAGTGTGCTTAGAGAGCACACGAAAGCTTAACGTTCTGAATAAAACTTGGTTGGTCTTTAAAAAAGGTGCCACTTGACTCCTGCTATGTCCAACTGCTTCAGACCAACCCGACTGCCCTCTTGGATCTATAAATAAGTTATGCAAATGTGTTGCGCTAATGAGCTCCGGCACCTCTTTTTCTACAAATTGACCCCTGGGCTTGAGCAAGGGCGGGCTCATGGGTGCAACTGGAGGATAGTAAAATCAATAACGTTATTAAACGAACGACAAAGGCCAGCCACAGAACGGCCCTTCCCTTCCAGTTTGGTTTCAAAGCTGGTAAAGTATAAGAGGAGAAACCACTAATTAAAATGTCACTGGAAGACCAGGTCTCTTGGAAAAGAATAAATATCAAGAGACCTGGACTTCCAGTGACATTCTGTTTCAGTTTCAGTTTATTTCAATTTATTTCCCGCCGAAGCGGCTCAGGGCGGCTCACAACATATAAAATCGAACATAAAGTTTGGCTTTAAAATACATCAGTTTACAACAGTGGCTTTAAAAACACATCAATTTAGACAATTTAAAACAGTGGAATAATAAAACATATAGAACAAGCGATTTGCCAAAATGATATGCAACAACCTTCTATAAAGTTTCCAATGTCAGTTAGTTATAGGCCAGCCGGAAGAGGGCTGTCTTGCAGGCCCTGCGGAACTGCCCAAGGTCCCGCAGGGCCCTCGCCTCTTCCGGCAGCTGGTTCCCCCAGCAAGGCGCCATTACCGAAAAGGCCCTGTCCCTTTTGCCAGTTCACACGGTAAAATCCAGTTGGAAAGTGCATTGAAAGTGGATCGAAAGTGCGTTAATGTGTGTGTGTGATCGCAGCCTTCAATAAATAGTTTTACCTCTTTTCCTTTACCAGCTTTGGCAAGCAAGAGCACAGAGTCCTAGGCTAAGCCCACGTGTATCAATGCTATGGGATGTGTCTCCCCTCCCTCCCCCCCACGGGTAGATCTCCCCCCCCCCTTTTCTTTTTGCAGCACAGTGCAGTTAGTGGGGGCGGGGGATACCTCCTGAGGGAAGAATGGAACTGCTCGGCCTCCCGTCTCCGCCTGCGTCTCACCGTATTCTTTTTGCTGCAATCCAGCCGGCCAGGAAGAGGCTGAGGCAGCCCAAAAAGACCCCGAAAATGATAGCCACGATCTTCCCTGGAAGAGGAGCAGAAAGCTGAGTTAGACTCGGGTTTAGAAAAAGTTATCTCAAAAGATGGAATTGCAGGCATTCCCTGATAAGTTGGAATGTTCATGAAAATTCCAATGCATGAATAACATTCCATGACATCACAGCAGCTAACCCAATAGAGGCCTCAGGGCCAAAAGCCTGATAAAGGTAAAGGTCCCCTATGCAAGCACCAGTCATTTCCGACTCTGGGGTGACGTCACACTTTTTACGGGGTGGTTTGCCCTTGCCTTCCCCAGTCAGCTACGCTTTCCTCCCAGCAAGCTGGGGACTCATTCTACCAACCTCGGAAGGATGGAAGGCTGAGTCAACCTTGAGCCGGCTACCTGAACCCAGCTTCCGCCGGGATCGAACTCAGGTCATGAGCCTGATACAAAGAAGAAGAAGATAGAAGAAGATATTGGATTTATATCCCGCCCTCCACTCCGAAGAGTCTCAGAGCGGCTCACAATCTCCTTTACCTTCCTCCCCCACAACAGTCACCCTGTGAGGTAGATGAAGATATTGGATTTATATCCCGCCTTCCACTCCGAAGAGTCTCAGAGCGGCTCACAATCTCCTTTCCCATCCCCCCCCCCCACCCACAACAGGCACCCTGTGAGGTAGATGAAGATATTGGATTTATATCCCGCCCTCCACTCCAAAGAGTCTCAGAGCAGCTCACAATCTCCTTTGCCTTTCTCCCCCACAACAGACACCCTGTGAGGTAGATGAAGATATTGGATTTATATCCCGCCCTCCACTCCGAAGAGTCTCAGAGTGGCTCACAATCTCCTTTCCCTTCCTCCCCCACAACAGACACCCTGTGAGGTGGGTAGGGCTGGAGAGGGCTCTCACAGCAGCTGCCCTTTCAAGGACTACCTCTGCCAGAGCTATGGCTGACCCAAGGCCATGCTAGCAGGTGCAAGTGGAGGAGTGGGGAATCAAACCCGGTTCTCCCAGATAAGAGTCTGCACACTTAACCACTACACCAGACCGGCTCTCCGCTCTACACACAGGCAATTCCTGCTAAGCGTCCCGCGGTGACTTCTTTCTCAATGCTATATCTGTTTGGATGGAGGGTAGGGTTGCCAATCCCCAGGTGGGGGCAGGGGATCCACCAGTTTGGAGGCCCTCCCCCCGCTTCAGGGTCATCAGAAAGTGGGGGGAGGGGAGGGAAATGTCTTCTGATAACTCTGTTATTCCCTAGGGAGATTTATTCCCATAGAATATCATGGAGAATTGATCTGGGGGGGGGGGCTGTTTTTTGGGCTAGATGCACCAAATTTTCAGTATAGCATCTAGTCCCTCTCCCCAAAATACCCACCAAGTTTCAAAAAGATTGGACCAGGGGGTCCAATTCTGTGGGCCCCAAAAGAAGGTGCCCCTATCCATTATTTCCTATGGAAGGAAGGAATTGAAAAGGTGTGCCGTCCCTTTTAATGTGAGGGCCAGAACTCCCTTTGGAGTTCAATTATGCTTGTGGCAGCCTTGATCTTGGCTCCACCCCCAAAGTCTCCTGGCTCCACCCCCAAAGTCCCCAGATATTTCTTGAATTGGACTTGGCAACCCTAATGGAGGGTCTCTTGTGCTTCAGGCTGATGGGAAAATCCCTCCTTCCACAGTCAAATTGGCCCCTCCCACCACTACCAAGGAAATTTCCTCTTCCGGATTTCTCCCCTCAACTCCCAAATTCCGCAGCTCTTCCTTTCCCATCATCCCACAGCCCAAACTGGGGCTTCCTCCCCCCCTCCCCCTGCATCACAAAGGTCAAATTCTTCTTCAAGCCTTGGGGTTCTCCCAACTGTAAGACAATTCCCCCCCACTCTCAGCAAACAAGAAGTCAGACAGTACCTGCAGAATATCCAGAAGGCCCTGCAAAATAAAGGGGGGGAGGGTAATTTAAGAAGAGATCCGTCTCCCTGCACTCTTGAAGAGATGCCTCCCCTCTTCCCCATATTAAAGAAACAATCCCAAGGCTCTAGCTAGGGAATGACATGGGGAGGTGGAGGGGGGGGGGGCGGAAACTGTGGCTTGGGAGCCACATGTGGCTCATCACACATACCGTGTGGCTCTTGAAGCCCCCACTGCCCCGTCAGCCAGTTTGGAGAAGGCATTTGTCTCTTGAAATCATTTCTCCATGCCAAGCCAGCCAGCAGCTTGGAGAATGCATTTAAAGTTCAAGTTGCTTTCTTTCCACCCCTCCCTCCTCCATCTAAAACATGAAAGGTCCCATTCATTATTGAGACCAAGAGGCTCTGAGTGGTTTAAGCGAAATATCCACCGTGTTTCCTGTTGTGTGAGCTATTTGGCAACATCCCCAGATTTGTATTTAAAAGGGACAATTTTAGAAATAACAAAAAAAGGAATCAGAATCGTGGCTGTAATTTCTAAAGTGGTCCACCAGGGGCGCATTCCTTATGATATTACTATTGGTTTGACTATGTACGTGAGAACATAACAACATAAGAGAAGCCATGTTGGATCAGGCCAATGGCCCATCCAGTCCAACACTCTGTGTCACATAAGAACATAAGGGAAGCCATGTTGGATCAGGCCATTGGGCCATCCAGTCCAACACTCTGTGTCACATAAGAACATAAGAGAAGCCCTGTTGGATCAGGCCAGTGGCCCCTCCAGTCCAACACTCTGTGTCACATAAGAACATAAGAGAAGCCCTGTTGGATCAGGCCACTGGGCCATCCAGTCCAACACTCTGTGTCACATAAGAACATAAGAGAAGCCATGTTGGATCAGGCCATTGGGCCATCCAGTCCAACACTCTGTGTCACATAAGAACATAAGAGAAGCCCTGTTGGATCAGGCCAGTGGCCCCTCCAGTCCAACACTCTGTGTCACATAAGAACATAAGAGAAGCCATGTTGGATCAGGCCATTGGGCCATCCAGTCCAACACTCTGTGTCACATAAGAACATAAGAGAAGCCCTGTTGGATCAGGCCAGTGGCCCCTCCAGTCCAACACTCTGTGTCACATAAGAACAGAAGAGAAGCCATGTTGAATCAGGCCAATGGCCCATTCAGTCCAACACTCTTTGTCACACAGTGGCCAAAATTATATACATTATACACACACACACACATATATATACACACTGTGGCTAATAGCCACTGATGGACCTCTGCTCCATATTTTTATCTAACCCCCTCTTGAAGCTGGCTATGCTTGTAGCTGCTACCACCTCCTGTGGCAGTGAATTCCACATGTTAATCACCCTTTGGGTGAAGAAGTACTTCCTTTTATCCGTTCTAACCCGACTGCTCAGCAATTTCATCGAATGCCCACAAGTTCTTGTATTGTGAGAAAGGGAGAAAAGTACTTTTTTCTCTACCTTTTCCATCCCATGCATTATCTTGTAAACCTCTATCATGTCACCCCGCTGTCGATGTTTCTCCAAGTTAAAGAGCCCCAAGCGTTTTAAGCTTTCTTCATAGGGAAAGTGTTCCAACCCTTGAATCATTCTAGTTGCCCTTTTCTGGACTTTCTCCAATGCTATAATATCATTTTTGAGGTGCGGTGACCAGAATTGTACACAGTATTCCAAATGAGACCGCACCATCGTTAGGTTAAAAAGAGTGTGAACCCTGCATACCTATTGAGACATTTCTGTTGGTTGGACTATGTAACTATGTGGTCATAAACAGTATGAACTTTGTATACTATTGAGAAATTGTATAGTATTGGAATAATCTTGAGAGATATGTTAATGGTTCATTCTAAGGAAATTGCCACTTAGGAAATGTATGGATGTACCTTTAACAAAACTGCTTCTTGTGTAATGACCTACACCTGGGGGACCTAATTTACAGGGTCTGTAGCTTGCTGTAACTAAGTTAGTAACCTCTCTGGAACTGTAAAAAACTGAAGCTCTGGATCTTAGTGAGAAGTGCCTTGCCAAGCACGTAAGGTATGGAGAGCCAGTTTGGTGTAGTGGTTAAGTGTGTGGACTCTTATCTAGGAGAACCAGGTTTGATTCCCCACTCCTCCACTTGCAGCTGCTGCAATGGCCTTGGGTCAGCCACAGCTCTGGCAGAAGTTGTCCTTGAAAGGGCAGCTGCTGGTGAGAGCCCTCTCAGCCCCACGCACCTCACAGGGTGTCTGTTGTTGGGGAGAAAGGTAAAGGAGACTGTAAGCCGTTATAAGACTCTTTGGAGCGGAGGGCGGGATATAAATCCAATATCTTCTTCTTCTTCTTCTACCTTACCAGGTTTGTATATTGATTTATGTATACGCAGTTTTTAAATAAGATGTTTTATTGCACAGCTTAGAGAAAGCCTGGAAGCTGAAAACGGGTTCCGAATTTCCGGATACCTCGTTTAGCTTTTATGCAGTAAAAATAGAAATTTTCTGCACGTCTAGGAATCTACATTGACTAGCGATGTTTGCTGGCTCCCCTTGGTGTTCTTAAGGTGCTCCTTCATTCTGTTTGCTTCATGGGAGACTGACCTGCTATGAAATTGACTTAAGAAAAATGGAAATTGCCTCTGTGGACTTATTTTTTAAAAAAAATGTTATTAGGCATTTGGCTCTTCTCTTGCAGAACATAAGAGAAGCCATGTTGGATCAAGCCAATGGCCCATCCAGTCCAACACATAGCCAGCTTCAAGAGGGGATTGGATAAATATATGGAGCAGAGGTCCATCAGTGGCTATTAGAAACAGCATATTATTTAACTGTCTGGGGCAGTGCTGCTCTGAATTCTTGGTGCTTGGGGGGGGGGGGCAAAGTGGAAGGGCTGCAAGTCCCACTTGTGAATCTCCTGATGGCACTTGGTGGGGGGCGGGATTGGCTACTGTGTGACAGATGGGACTGGACTGGATGGGCAATTGGCCTGATCCAACATGGCTTCTCTTATGTCTGGGACAATGATGATCTGTATTCTTGGTGCTTGGCAGGGCACAATGGGAGGGCTTCTGGAGTCCTGGCCCCACTGGTAGACCTTCTGATGGCACGTGGGGGGTTTTGGCCACTTTGTGACACAGAGTGTTCGACTGGATGGGCCATTGGCCTGATCCAACATGGCTCCTCTTATTTTCTTCTGTTCTTCTGTATGTATGTATATGTGTGTACATATATATATAGGCCACACATATATATAGGCCACTGTGTAACACAGAGGGTTGGACTGGAGGGGCCATTGGCCTGATCCAACATGGCTTCTCTCATGTTCTTCTGTGACACAGAGTGTTGGACTGGATGGGCCACTGGCCTGATCCAACATGGCTTCTCTCATGTTCTCATGTGACACAGAGTGTTGGACTGGATGGGCCATTGGCCTGATCCAACAGGGCTTCTCTTATGTTCTTATGGACTGGGGAGGCTGCTGCACAGCGCGGCTGGGCCCCACGATCCTCGCTAGCCAGCCAGGCCCCAGAGAGGCTGCCACATGGCTCGGTTCGGCCCAGCAATCCCCAAGGGCCACACCAAGAGACCTCGAGGGCCGTATGTGGCCCTCAGGACGGAGGTTCCCCACCCCTGCCATAGAGTTTCCCCGGAAGCTCCTAGAGCGGCTGGCGCACAACCTCACTGGTGCGATGATGTCACTGCGAGTGACGTCATCACGCCAGTGACACTGGGGGTGGATCCCCCCTGCCGGCCCAATTCAGGCCAGCGGGTTGGGAACCTCCAGGGCAAGGGAATCCCCACCCGGCGCAGGAACTTGGCAGCCCTATGAGCCACCTGCACTGTGAGCTGCAAAGTCTGAGGGGCAACTGCAGGGATTGTCTCTTTCCGAGCGCATGGAGAAACCAGAAAACATTGTGGTGACAGGTGACTCTTCTCAGACCCTGAATTCAACCAGAGTTCACAGTAGCACAGCTCCTGAACCTTTCTGAGGGTTCTAGGTTTCCCAATTCCCAGCGGGGGATCCCCCAGTTTTACAGGCTTCCCCCCGCCCCCAGACAGCTGGCCGGCGTGGGGAAGCCCCGCCCCCACAGTCACCGTGTACTTCTAGAGCTCCGGCAGGTTTGGAAACCTGAAAACTGGTCTGTTTTTAAATCGTGTGCCTTTAAAGTTGAGCTGAGCAGGAAGCAGGAAACACTTCGTGGGGAAGGGTCAGCAGCAGTTTCATCAGAGCACAGACCCTCCGTTTGTTTTGCTTTCATTTTCAGAGGAAGTAAAGTTGTGGAGGAACCAGACCCAGTAAGTGTATGTGTGTGTGTGTGTGTGTGAGAGAGGAAGGGGACAGGGGATTCTCCGGTTTGGAGGCCCTCCCCCACTTTAGAAAGCTTTAAAAAGTGTGGGGGGGGGAGGGAAATGTCTACTGGGCACTCTATTATTCCCATAGGGTATAACGGGGAATTGATCCGCGGGTATCTGGCTTCAGGCTCCTCCCTTCCTTTGGGTCACAAAGACCCGCCCACCGCCGGCCTGCTAGTCGCTCCAGTCCGGCCTCCCTTTGCGAGGTGCATGCTGGGACTCGTAGTCCTTGTGTCCTCTCTGGCTGCCGGGTGGCGTCTCCTCGAGGAGTCTGGCCGGCGGGGGGGGGGGGGGGAGCTCCGCCCCCAGAGGACCATGTGCGTTTCTACCTCCCGAGGCTTCATTCGCTGATTGAAAGGCTTCCTCTTAGGATGGTGTGTCTGTGTTACTTTGAAGAAGTTGGCAGCAACTCGTGAGTAGAGAGGCCAATCCCCCTTCAGAGTCACCAGAAATGGGGGAGGGGAGTCTGCTGAGCGCTTCATTATTCTCTATGTGGAGATTGATTCTCATAGGATATAATGGGGAATTGATCTGGAGGTTTCGGGGGCTCTGGGGGAGCTGTTTTTTGAGGTAGTGGCACCAAATTTCCAGTATAGTATCTAGTGACTCTCCCCAAAGTATCCCCCAAGTTTCAAAACGATTGGGCCATGGGGTCCAATTCTATGAGCCCCAAAAGAAGGTGCCCCTATCCTTCATTATTTCCTATGGAAGGAAGACAGTTAAAAAGGTGTGCGGTCCCTTTAAATGTGATGGCCAGAACTCCCCTTGGAGTTCAATTATGCTTGCCACACCCTTGTTCCTGGCTCCACCTCGATGTCTCCTGGCTCCACCCCCCAAAGTCTCCTGGCTCCACCCCCAAAGTCCCCAGATATTTCTTGAATTGGACTTGGCAACCCTAAGCCAAGCATTCCCAGCGACTGAGTGAGACCGACCACCTTCCTCCACCAGAGGGCAGTGTCTCCCTGCCGGTTTGTCGCAGCCCTTTCTGAGAAACTCCGTTGGCTCTCCACAGCCAGAGATGCGGGAAGTAGGACATGGAACTTTTCAAGATGCAAAAGAACCGGCGACCCTTTCCGCACGCAGCGGATGAAGCGGCTGGGAAAGAGAGCGGCCACCGACAACTCGGAAGTCCCACTGAATCGTTGGGAAGGAAAGGAAAGGTCCCCTGTGCAAGCAGCAGTCGTTTTCGACTCTGGGGTGACGTTGCTTTCGCAACGTTTTCACGGCAGACTTTTGACGGGGTGGCTTGCCATTGCGGTAGCGTGGCGCAGAGTGGTAAAGCGGCAGCGCTGCAGTACTGTGGTCTGAACTCTCTGCTCACGACCTGAGTTCGATTCTGGCGGAAGCTGGATTCAGGTAGCCGGTCCAAGGTTGGCTCCAGCGCTGGAGCACCACATTATAAACATCACTGACATTGCACTTGAAGGATTGAGTTCCATTGTCAATTTTGTGATTTTTTTTGCATTAAGCCTGTGGAAGCTTCAGAGAAACGGAGGCAGAGAGGCGCCGCCTTCGTCGCTGTCTGCTGCTGTTGGCTTTTTTTCTACAGCAGTTCGATTCGTGAAGAAGACTCTATCTTGCCAGTTCTTGGTTGAAACCATTTGAAGGAGTATTGGTCCCAAGGAAGACTGTGCGTATTATAGAACTTCACCTATTTTGTCCTTTTCAAGGACCGTGCATATTGTATGACTTCATCTTATGTACAATTTATTGCTCTAAGTGTTTATGTTTCTGTTATAAACTTTAATGAGAATTTGTTGAGCATATTGGAGGCTGGTTCAGTCACAGAACCCTTAGCGGCTCCCTTGCTAGTCATTTATTTGTGATTCTCTATTGTTATCGGGTTACTTAATCTCCAGGTGGGAGCTTTCCTCCCCTTCAGAGTCATCAGAAATGGGGGGGGTGGAGGGGGAGGGAAATGTTTGCCGGGCACTTCATTATTCCCTATAGAGATCGATTCCCAAAGGGTATAATGGAGAATTGATCTGGGGTATCTGGGGCTCTGGAGGGGCTGTTATATGAGGTAGAGGAACCAAATTTTCAGCATAGCATCTGACGACTCTCCTCAAAATGCTCTCCAAGTTTCAAAAAGATTGGACCATGGGTTCCAATTCTATGAGCCCCCCCAAAAGGTGCCCCTATCCTTCATTATTTCTAATGTAGGGAAGGCATTTAAAAGGTGTGCGGTTCCTTTAAATGTGATGGCCAGAACTCCCTTGGGAGTTCAATTGTGCTTGTCACAACTTTGCTTATGTTTCCACCCCCACTGTCTCCTGGCTCCACCCCCAAAGTCACCTGGCTCCACCCCCTAAGTCCCCAGATATCTCCTGAATTGGACTTGGCAACCCTAACTTGGAGGCTGGCATGCCTACTCCCGAGTAAACCTACTTAGCCTATTGACTCACAACCTCAATCCCTCCCACCTTTCCCACAATGCACTGACCCGCCGGGAACGAAGAGAGGACCAGGCGGTGGTTCAAGTCTTGCAGCCTCCGGAAATTGTCCACGAGAGCCAACTGTGGAGTTTCGTCATCTTCAGTGGAGTAAAGAGATTTCTGCAGTTTCTCTAGCTGGAAGAGAAAAGAAGCCCCTCACTCCTCTGATACAACAGCCCCCTCCCTGGGCCGTGTCCAGGGCAAGCATACTGGGCTCTTCCTGACCCGGCACATACATTCCAAGGTGAAGGACAGTAAGTTTTGAATGGCATTCCACCTTAAACCAAAGTACAAATTTTAAAATATCAAAATACTGAAGAGAAGGCCGAAACCATTAGCTTGAAAAAAATTGATTTAAAGTAGCTCCAAAGGAGCAATACATAAAATGCACAAAGACTAGAGATGGAAGCAGTGACTGGGGGAATCGATAATGATGGAGGAGGAGAAGGAGGAGATTAGATTTATACCCCGCCCTTCACTCAGAATCTAAGCGCATCTTACAATCTCCTCTCCCTTCCCCTCCCCACCCAGACATCCTGTGAGGCAGGTGGGCCTGAGAGAGCTCTGACAGAAACTGCTCTTGAGCAGAACAGCTCTGCGAGAACTTGTGACTTGTGAGGATTAAGAGGATCACAGTGAAAGTCTGAAACCAAGCATAGACTGTGAAATAACGGAAAAAAATGTTCAAAACACAACTTGATAATCTAATTACAAAATGTTAAAGACAAAACCTCATAAACGAAATAGCAATAGCTTATAGATACACAACACAAGAAGTGAAATATCAAAAATTCAACCTAATTACAACAAAGTGACAACAATTCTATCAAAATGACATTAATTAATTCATTCAAGTCCTTTTAATAACATCAATTTCCAGCTTCTTAAAAACTCACGACGATTCATCTGTTCTGACGGACTGAATTAATGTGCTGGTGCTCCATATATATATATATATATACACACACTGTGGCTAATAGCCACCGATGGACCTCCGCTCCATATCTTTATCCAATCCCCTCTTGAAGCTGGCTATGCTTGTAGCTGCCACCACCTCCTGTGGCAGTGAATTCCACATGTTAATCACCCTTTGGGTGAAGAAGGACTTCCTTTTATCCGTTTTAACCCGACTGCTCAGCAATTTCATTGAATGCCCACGAGTTCTTGTATTGTGAGAAAGGGAGAAAAGTACTTCTCTCTCTACCCTCTCCATCCCATGCAGAATCTTGTCAACCTCTATCATGTCACCCCGCAGTCGACGTTTCTCCAAGCTAAAGAGCCCCAAGTGTTTTAAGCTTTCTTCATAGGGAAAGTGTTCCAACCCTTTAATCATTCTAGTTGCCCTTTTCTGGACATTTTCCAATGCTATAATACCCTTTTTGAGGTGCGGTGACCAGAATTGTACACAGTATTCCAAATGAGACCGCCCCATCGATTTATACAGAGGCGAAGTTTCTATGTTTCTGTGTTTTCAACATACTTTTTCAGTCATGCCAAATTTCTTGGCTTCCAATATTCATACAGGAACTTTTCAAGTGTGACGTTGAAGTGGGTATACAGCAAGCCTCTAACAGGAAGATGCCTTTTACTTCTGTTTCAGGGAAAACCTTTCCTCAGAGAGGCATATCCCACTGTACATTCACCATAATTTCCAAGTGCCTATTGCCGAAGGAACGTTGCCCTTTTCAGCATATTTGGAAACCAAGAAATTTGGCATGACTGAAAAAGTATGTTGAAAATACAGAAACTTTTCCTGTGGAATTATATCCGGAGCAACAGCACTTTAACTCAGTCCGTTGGAACGGATGAATCGTCATTTTAAAGAAGCTGGAAACTGACATTATTAAAAGGACTTGAATAAATGAATTAATGTCATTTTGATAGAATTGTTAATTGTCACTTTATTGTAATTAGGTTGCATTTTTGATATTTCACTTCTTGTGTTGTATATCTTTAAGCTATTGTTATTTAGTTTATAAGGTTTTGTCTTTAAAATTTTGTAATTAGATTATCAAGTTGTGTTTTGAAAAAAGAAATTCGTTTATTATTTCACAGTTTATGCTTGGTTCCTACCTGAAGGCTGGCATCCTTGCCCCAGAGAATCATGGGTATGCGTATGATACTCCGCTCAGCACTGCCTCAACAATGGGCGTTTTCGCACAGGGCTTACTCTGGAGCGATGTCCCTCTTCACCGCGCAGCGTCTGCGCGGATTTCGCACCAACTGCTCCGCAGAACCCGGAAGAGCCGCGTAGTGCTGCGGCTTTTGCGTCGCAAATGTAAACCGCCAAAACCCAACTTTACATTTGCGACGCAAGAGCCGCGGCTCCTCGCGACTCTTCCGGGTTCTGCGGAGCAGTTGGTGCGAAATCCGCGCAAACGCTACGCGGTGAAGAGGGACGTCGCTCCGGGGTAAGCCCTGTGCGAAAACGCCCAATATTTCCCAGGATTCCTTGGGGGAAGCCATGGCACTTACATGACTACCAATCAAAACAACATAACCTCTTCACCGAGGGAAGTTCGAAGTCCTCTGGGACTGTGCAGAAAGATGCTAGGGTTGCCAATCCCCAGGTGGGGGCAAGGGATCCCCCGGTTTGGAGGCCCTCCCCCCGCCTCAGGGTAATCAGAAAGCGGGGGGAGGGGAGGGAAATGTCTGCTGGGAACTCATGATTGCCTAAGGAGGCTTGTTCCCATAGAAAATAATGGAGAATTGATCTGTGGGTATCTGGGGCTCTGGGGGTCCTGTTTTTTGAGTTAGAGGCATCAGATTTTCAGTATAGCATCGAGTGGCTCTCCCCAACATACTCCCTAAGTTTCAAAAAGATTGGACCAGGGGGTCCAATTCTATGAGCCCCCAAAGAAGGTGCCCCTATCCTTCATAATTTCCTATAGAAGGAAGGCATTTAAAAGGTGTGCGGTCCCTTGAAATGTGATGGCCAGAACTCCCTTTGGAGTTCAATTATTCTTGTCACACCCTTGCTCCTGGCTCCACCCCCAAAGTCCCCAGATATTTCTTGAATTGGACTTGGCAACCCTACCACTGTGTGACACAGAGTGTTGGACTGGAGGGGCCATTGGCCTGATCCAACATGGCTTCTCTTATGTTCTTATCCCTACCCCAGAGAATCATGGGTATGCATATGAGGAAAGGGCATGAGGATCTCTGGCAGATACTCCGCTTAGCACTGCCTCAACAATATTTCCCAGGATTCCTTGGGGGAAGCCATGGCACTTACATGACTACCTACCAAACAACATAACCTCTTCACCAAGGGAAGTTCGAAGTCCTCTGGGACTGTGCAGGCTGCTTTCTCCCAGGGCCGTGAGACCAGAAGCCATGACAGACGGAGGCTAAATTTATATTTAGATTTAAAACGTATGAACCATATGGTCTTAAATGCTGTATATTCTATCTCCTTAATTTCATTGGCTACACCATGGTAAGCAGCAGCTAATATCCCTTTAAAACTAAGATGGGGGCAGGTTCTATAATGAAAGAGCCCCATGTTCACACTGAAAAGGAGAAGCTTAATGCTGTGATTAGAGAATGTAGAACATATAATTGCATATAATGATTGTTTTGATAGGGTAAAGTGTAATTTGTATAGATATTTTTTTTTGTTTAAGCCTTGGTTGGTCATTATTATCATTGTAGTTCCTAAACAATTGAGCCATTAAAACTGAAGAAGGAATTGAAACGTCCGAGAGAGTAGAAGAGAGAGAGAAGGTCAAACACCCAAGCACGAAGGCCACAGCTGTATTGTTGTGGTTCACCTTGGGTTCTGTGGAGTTCTCCCCATCTGAGACCCTCCAGGGAGCTTCGGGGCTGGGAGGTTTTTGGATCTTCCACCTCAAGGCCCCAGAAGGTGCATTTCCCTCAGAGCGACGATTGCCAGTTCCCTCAGGGTTCCCAGCTCTAGGTTAGGAAATACGTGGAGATTTTGGGAGTGGAGCCTGAGGAAGGTGAAGTTTGGGGAAAGGAGGGGAGGGCCTTCAATGGGACATAATGCCATAGAATCCATCTTCCAAATAAAGGGTGATTAACATGTGGAATTCACTGCCACAGGAGGTGGTGGCGGCTACAAGCATAGCCAGCTTCAAGAGGGGATTGGATAAAAATATGGAGCAGAGGTCCATCAGTGGCTATTACCCACAGTGTGTGTGTGTGTGTATTTTGGCCACTGTGTGATACAGAGTGTTGGACTGGATGGGCCATTGGCCTGATCCAACATGGCTTCTCTTATGTTCTTATGTGTGACATAGAGTGTTGGACTGGAGGGGCCATTGGCCTGATCCAACATGGCTTCTCTTATGTTCTTATGTGACACAGAGTGTTGGACTGGATGGGCCATTGGTCTGCTCCAACATGGCTTCTCTTATGTTCTTATGTGACACAGAGTGTTGGACTGGATGGGCCATTGGCCTGATCCAACATGGCTTCTCTTATGTTCTTATGTGACACAGTGTTGGACTGGATGGGCCACTGGCCTGATCCAACAGGGCTTCTCTTATGTTCTTATGTGTGACATAGAGTGTTGGACTGGATGGACCATTGGCCTGATCCAACATGGCTTCTTTTATGTTCTTATGTGACACAGAGTGTTGGAATGGATGGGCCAGTGGCCTGATCCAACAGGGCTTCTCTTATGTTCTTATGTGTGACATAGAGTGTTGGACTGGATGGGCCATTGGTCTGCTCCAACATGGCTTCTCTTCTGTTCTTATGTGTGACATAGAGTGTTGGACTGGAGGGGCCATTGGCCTGATCCAACATGGCTTCTCTTATGTTCTTATGTCATCAAAATCTAGAGCGATATCTTTTGAAGAAAGCGGCTGCGTTGAAGCCACGTTCCTTAGGAGCACCCACCTTGTGAATTTCAGTTGGACTATTTCCAAGTTTGGACTTATATCGATTCATTTGGGGATGGGGTTTTTGGCCCCCTTGGGGTTTCTGTTACGTTAAAAGGCCCTAGCACTGCTGGCCTCTATCAATATTGTATTGTTTATTACGTGTTGTACACAATCCTTGTAATATATTTGTGGAAACTGAAAGACGTTGTATTACCTGGTGGCTTTGATCAGTCTACTAATTACACCAAGTGCCCTTCAAGCAGGAAAGGATGGAAAGGGGCCGAAGGGATACAGACCTGGGCAGCAGAGATGTGGGCAGCCTGGTGGAAGACAGTCCACAGCACACTCTGGTAGCAGGGCGGGGTGGTCAGAGAGCCGTTGTAGCGGAAATAGCGGCCCAAGTGCGCCGGAAGGAGGTCGCGGACGTTGAAAGGCGAGAGAGAGATTTCCTGTTCTGACAAGTTCCGGGAGAGTAGAAGAGAGAGAGAAGATGAAACACCCAAACACGAAGGCCACGGCTGTGTTGTTGTGCTACACCTTGGGTTCTGTGGAGTTCTCCCCATCTGAGGCCCTCCAGGGAGGTTCGGGGCTGGGAGGTTTTTGGATCTTCCACCTCAAGGCCCCAGGAGGTGCATTTCCCTCAGAGAGATGATTCCCTCAGGGTTCCCAGCTCTAGGTTAGGAAATACCTGGAGATTTTGGGGGTGAAGCCTGAGGAAGGTGGGGGAAAGGAGGGGAGGGGCTTCAATGGGACATAATGCCATAGAATCTACCTTCCAAATAAGCCATCTTCGCCCAGGGAACTGATCTCTGTCACCTGGAGATCAGCCATAACACCGTGAGATCTCCAACTACCACCTGGACATTGTTCTCTGTATTCTTGGTGCTTGGGGCGGGACACAGTGGGAGGGCTTCTGGAGTTCTGGCCCCACTGGTGACCCCTGGGTTTTGGTCACTGTGTGACACAGAGTGTTGGACTGGATGGGCCATTGGCCTGATCCAACATGGTTTTTCATGTCTGGGGTAATGATGCTCTTGGTTTTTGGGGCAAGAGTGGGAGGGTTTCTGGAGTTGTGGCCCTACTGATGGACCTCCTGATGGATCTCCCGGATCTCCTCTGGAACCCTTTTTAAAGATGGGGTGACATTTGCTACCTTCCAGTCCTCAGGAACGGAGGCAGATATCAATGAGAGATTACATATTTTTGTCAGAAGATCCACAAGTTCAACTTTGAGTTCTTTCAGAACTCTTGGATGTATGCCATCTGGACCTGGTGACTTATTAGTTTTTAATTTGTCTATCAGTTGTAGGACCTCCTCTCTTGTCACCTCAATCTGACTCAGGTCTTTCAACACCCCTTCCAAAATTAGTGGTTCTGGAGCGGGCAAACACTTCTCGTCTTCCATAGTGAAGATGGAGGCAAAAAATGCATTCAGCTTCTCAGCCATTTCCCCATCCTCTTTCAGTAATCCTTTTACCCCTTGGTCATCCAATGGCCCCACTGCCTCCCTGGCTGCTTTCCTGATTCTAATATATTTGAAGAAATTTTTATTGTTGATCTTTATGTTTTTTGCAATATGCTCCTCATATTCCCTTTTTGCCTGCCTGATCACAGTCTTGCATTTGATTTGCCATAGCCTGTGTTCCCTTTTATTAATCTCACTTCCATGTGTAACTGGCCAGCTTGCCCTTCAGGGATACGCTTGTGAGGAAGGGGCTGGGGGGGGGGTCTCACCTGTGTGCCTGATGTCTTCCAAGTGGTCAAAGATGTGGCTGTAGGCAAAATTCTCTGAGTCGCCAACCTGCCAGACAGATGAAGTGACAAGATGGCCTTTTTACACTCATGTTTATTGAGCTATTTCTCCCCATGTTTATGCTGCTTGACTGGGCAGCAGAGCCTCGGACGGATATGGTTTCTCTTTGCCCCAAGGTGCTTCCATCCACATTTTGACAGTGGGCAGAGAGAAGGGAGCCACTGAAATATATAGCTTTAGAAGGGGATTAGCCAGATTCACATAAAACAGGTTATCAGCGGCTGCTAGCCTTGGGGACTAAAAAGAAACTCTACGTTCAGAGGCAGTCAACCTCTGAATCTCAGCACCAGCATCAGAGGAAGACTTTGGCCTTTGTGTTAGGGGAGGGATGGTGGCTCAGTGGTAGAGCATCTGCTTGGTAAGCAGAAGGTCCCAGGTTCAATCCCTGGTATCTCCGACTAAGAGGGTCCATCAAGTACGTGTGAAAAACCTCAGCTTGAGACCCTGGAGAGCAGCTGCCAGTCTGAGTAGACAATACTGACTTTGATGGACTGAGGGTCTGATTTAATATAAGGCATCTTCATATGTTCATATGTTCCTGTTGCTGGTCATCTAGAGGAACTGGTTGGCCACTGTGTGAGAAAGGAGGCTGGAGGGACCCTCACTGGTCTGACCCAACAGGGCTCTTCTGAGGTTCTTATGAAGGCCTCAGCTTCTCTGCCCTGTTGTTGGCCCTCCAGAGAAACTGGTTGGCCACTGTGTGAGACAGGATGCTGGACTAGATGGATCCTCACTGGTCTGACCCAGCAGGGCTCTTCTGATGTTCCTCTCAGGGGAAGGCCTCGGCCTCTCTGCCCTGTTGTTGGCCCTCCAGAGGAACTGGTTGGCCACTGTGTGAGACAGGAGGCTGGACTAGATGGACCCTCCCTGGTCTGACCCAGGAGGGCTCTTCTGACATTCTTCTCAAGGGAAGGCCTCGGCCTCTCTGCCCTGCTGTTGGCCCTCCAGAAGAACTGAGTGTCTACTGTGTGAGACAGGAGGCTGGACTAGATGGACCCTCCCTGGTCTGACCCAGCAGGGCTCTTCTGATGCTCTTCTCAGGGGAAGGCCTCAGCCTCTCTGCCCTGTTGTTGGCCCTCCAGAGGAACTGGTTGGCCACTGTGTGAGACAGGAGATTGGATTAGACCACTGGTCTGATCCTGCAGGGCTCTTCCCATGTTGTCCTTTCTTAGATATGACAGTTTACATTTCATACGAGGTAATTCTAAAATGGTATTGGCAGGAGGGGGAAAAGAGGGAACTTGTAGAAGTATCCAAGCCTTCTAAATAAGCATTCTGGTTTTGTGTGGAGGCACAAGCTCACCTCCAGAAAGATCCCCAGCACAGCCAGCCCGTCGGCCTGATGTTTCGCCTCACTCAGGTTGGCATACTTCTCTGAGTTGAAATGGACAATGTGAACCTGCAAAAAAGAGAAGGAAGCTGGACTGGATGGACCTTCATTGGTCTGACCCAGCAGGGCTCTTCTGATGCTCTTCTCAGGGGAAGGCCTTGGCCTCTCTGCCCTGTTGTTGGCCCTCCAGAGGAACTGGCTGGCCACTGTATGAGACAGGAGGCTGGACTGGATGAACCCTCCCTGGTCTGACCCAGCAGGGCTCTTCTGATGCTCTTCTCAGGGGAAGGCCTCAGCCTCTCTGCCCTGTTGTTGGCCCTCCAGAGGGACTGGCTGGCCACTGTGTGAGACAGGAGGCTGGACTAGATGGACCCTCCCTGGTTTGACCCAGCAGGGCTCTTCTGATGTTCTTCTCAGGGGAAGGCCTCAGCCTCTCTGCCCTGTTGTTGGCCCTCCAGAGGAACTGGTTGGCCACTGTGTGAGACAGGAGGCTGGACTAGATGGACCCTCCCTGGTCTAATCCAGCAGGGCTCTTCAGATGTTCTTCTCAGGGGAAGGCCTCGGCCTCTCTGCCCTGTTGTTGGCCCTCCAGAGGAACTGGTTGGCCACTGTGTGAGACAGGAGGCTGGACTAGATGGACCCTCCCTGGTCTGATCCAGCAGGGCTCTTCAGATGTTCTTCTCAGGGGAAGGCCTCGGCCTCTCTGCCCTGTTGTTGGCCCTCCAGAGGAACTGGTTGGCCACTGTGTGAGACAGGAGGCTGGACTAGATGGACCCTCCCTGGTCTGATCCAGCAGGGCTCTTCAGATGTTCTTCTCAGGGGAAGGCCTCAGCCTCTCTACCCTGTTGTTGGCTCTCCAGAAGAACTGGTTGGCCACTGTGTGAGACAGGAGGCTGGGCTAGATGGACCCTCACTGGTCTGATCCAGCAGGGCTCTTCTGCTGTTCTTCTCAGGGGAAGGCCTCAGCCTCTCTGCCCTGTTGTTGGCTCTCCAGAGGAACTGGTTGGCCACTGTGTGAGACAGGAGGCTGGACTAGATGGACCCTCCCTGGTCTGATCCAGCAGGGCTCTTCAGATGTTCTTCTCAGGGGAAGGCCTCGGCCTCTCTGCCCTGTTGTTGGCCCTCCAGAGGAACAGGCTGGCCACTGTGTGAGACAGGAGGCTGGACTAGATGGACCCTCCCTGGTCTGACCCAGCAGGGCTCTTCTGAGGTTCTTCTCAGGGGAAGGCCTCGGCCTCTCTGCCCTGTTGTTGGCCCTCCAGAGGAACTGGTTGGCCACTGTGTGAGACAGGAGGCTGGACTAGATGGACCTTCCCTGTCTGATCCAGCAGGACCCTTTTGATGTTCTTACATATATTTAGAGGATTTATAAGCTGTGTTTCCATCCCTTGGGTTCCTCAAAGCAGCTAAGATGTCCATTAAATCATATAGAATTCCTTCTGAGTTGGCGCTCCTGAGGTAAAATTACCCTCTCCAATGCTTGCTTAAGGCTGCACAACATTTCTTTGTCAACCATCAGTCAGTAGGGAAGATTTTTTTCTCACTGACTGGTCAGGATCTTGTATTTTTCCAAAGTGTCGCCATAATTTGCAAACAGGATCACCCAGCTCCAGGTGAGGCCTGAATTTCTCCTTGAATCACTACTTCTTCTCCAGACAGTTGAAATCACTTCCCTGGAGAAAAATGACTGTTTTGGATTCTATGACCTTGTGCCCGGCTGAGGTCTCCCTCCTCCCTAAATCTAGGGTTGCCAATCCCCAGGTGGGGGCAGGGGATCCCCCGGTTTGGAGACCCTCCCCCCGCTTCAGGGTCGTCAGAAAGCGGGGGGAGGGTTGGGAAATGTCTGCCGGGAACTCCTATGGAGATTTATTCCCATAGAAAATTATGGAGCATTGATCCGTGGATTTCTGGGGCTCTGGGGGGGCTGTTTTTTGGGGTAGAGGCACCGAATTTTCAGTATAGCATCTAGTGCCTCTCCTCAAAATACCCCCCCAAGATTCAAAAAGATTGGACCAGGGGGTCCAGTTCTATGAGCCCCAAAAGAAGGTGCCCCTATCCTTCATTATTTCCTATGGAAGGAAGGAATTGAAAAGGTGTGCCGTCCCTTTAAATGTGATGGCCAGAACTCCCTTTGGAGTTCAATGATGCTTGTCACAGCCTTGATCTTGGCTCCGCCCCCAAAGTCTCCTGGCTCCACCCCCAAAGTCCCCAGATATTTCTTGAATTGGACTTGGGAACCCTACCTAGATCCTACCTTCCCCAAAGCTCCATCCCCCAATCGCCAGGAATTTCCCAGTCCAGAGCTGCCAGCTCTCTTTGTAAATGTTAGCAGTGTGATGCGGTATCTGAAAAGACAATGTGATTTTGGGCTGTACCAAAAAAGGCCTAGTGTCTGGATCATGTGAAGTGATGGTATCGCTTTACTCTGCTCTGGTTAGACCTCACCTAGAGTATTGAGTTCATTTTTGGCTGCCACAATTTAAGAGGCATATAGAGAAGCTGGAATGGGTCCAGAAGAGGGCAACAAAAATTGTGAGAGGTCTGGAGATCAAGTCCTGTGAAATTCCTGGAGATTAGGAGATTAGGAGTTTCGGGAATGGAGGAGCCCCATCAGGGTACATTGGCATGAAGTCTACCCTCCATTCGATGAAATTGCTGAGCAGACAGGTTAAAACGGATAAAAGGTCACTGTGTGAGACAGGAGGCTGGACTAGATGGACACCTTCAAGAGGGGTTTAGATAGAAATATGGAGCACAGGTCCATCGGTGGCTATTAGCCACAGTGTATGTGTGTATATAAAATTTTTTGCCACTGTGTGACACAGAGTGTTGGACTTAATGGGCCATTGGCCTGATCCAACATGGCTTCTCTTATGTTCTTATGAAAAGTTGAAAGAGCTGCTGGGTATATTTAGCCTGGAGAGGAGGCGGCTGAGAGGTGATAGGATCACCATCTTCAAATACTTGAAGGGCTGTCCTACAGAGGAGGGTGTGGAATTGTTTTCTGTTGCACCAGAAGGTCAGACCAGAACCAACGGATTGAAATTAAAACAGAAGAGTTTTGGAGGAGAGGTATTTGTGAGTTTCCTGCATTGTTCAGGAAGTTGTACTAGATGACAGTAGTATGTGTGAAAAGGATCTAGGATAGCAGTCTCTCTCTCGGCTTGGCTTCGCGAACGAAGATTTAAGAAGGGTGCAATAGTCCACGTTTGCTGCAGGCTCGCTGGTGGCTGACAAGACCAATGTGGGACAGGCAGGTCCGGCCACAGCGGCTGCAGGGAAAAGTCTGATTTAGGGTTGGTCCTGTAGCAGTGCGATTCTTCCTCAATCTCCTTTTGTCCTCAAGACCAGCTATGCGTGTGTTCTCAAAGGAAGAGACAGCCTGGTGGATGGTGTGCCTCCATGCTTTGCGATCTGAGGCTAGGTCAGACCACTGGTGATGGTTGATGTGACAGGTGCTAAGGGATTTCTTCAAGGAGTCCTTGTACCTCTTCTTTGGTGCCCCTCTATTTCGATGGCCGGTGGAGAGTTCGCCATACAGGGCAATCTTGGGAAGGCGGTGGTTTTCCATCCTAGAAATATGCCCTGCCCAGCGCAGCTGCGTCTTCAACAGCAGTGCCTCGATGCTGGTAACCTCTGCCCACTTGAGGACTTCAGTGTTGGTCACAAAGTCACTCCAGTGGATGTTGAGGATGGTGCGAAGGCAGCGCTGATGAAAGCGCTCAAGGAGTCGCAGGTGATGACGGTATAAAACCCACGATTCGGAGCCATAGATGAGGGTTGTCATCACAACCGCTTTGTAAACATTGATCTTTGTGCGTTTGTTCAGATGCTTGTTGCTCCACACTTTTTTGTGCAGTCGGCCAAATGCACAGTTTGCCTTTGCCAGCCTGTTGTCAATCTCCTTGTCGATCTTGGCATCTGAGGAGATGATGCACCCCAGGTAGCTGAACTGCTGGACTGTCTTCAGAACTGATTCACCCACAGTGATGCAGGGAGGTTGATAATCTTCCTGGGGTGCAGGCTGGTGGAGAACTTCTGTCTTCTTCAGACTAACTTCTAGGCCGAATAGCTTGGCAGCCTCTGCAAAGCAGGACGTCATATGCTGCAGAGCTGATACCGAGTGGGAGACGAGTGCAGCATCATCAGCAAACAGTAGCTCTCGGATGAGTTTTTCCATTGTCTTGGAGTGTGCCTTTAGTCGCCTCAGGTTGAACAGGCTGCCATCGGTGCGATAGCGGATGTAGACACCATCGTCCTCATCTAGATCTACTGCGGCTCTTTGAAGCATCATGCTAAAGAAGATCGTAAAGAGAGTTGGCGCGAGAACGCAGCCTTGCTTTACACCTGTGCCTATTGGGAAGGGCTCCGAGAGGTCGTTGCAGTGTCTGACTTGGCCTCGCTGGTCTTCGTGTAGCTGGATGATCATGCTGAGGAACCTTGGGGGACATCCTAAACGTTCCAAGATTTGCCACAGGCCTTTCCTGCTAACGGTATCGAAAGCTTTGGTAAGGTCGACAAAAGTCACATACAGACCCTTGTTCTGTTCCCTGCATTTCTCTTGGAGCTGCCTGAGAACAAATACCATGTCGGTGGTGCTCCTGTTAGCTCTGAAGCCGCACTGGCTCTCTGGGAGGAGTTCTTCTGCAATGGTGGGCACCAGTCTGTTCAGGAGTATTCTGGCAAGGATTTTGCCTGCGATGGAGAGCAGGGTTATCCCCCGGTAGTTGGAGCAGTCTGACTTTTCCCCTTTGTTCTTGTATAGGGTGATGATGATTGCATCGCGAAAGTCCTGTGGTAATTTGCCTTGTTCCCAGCAGGTGACAAGTACTTTGTGAAGTGAGCTATGTAGTACTGTGCCCCCATGTTTCCAGATCTCTGGTGGAATTCCATCAACTCCTGCTGCCTTGCCACTTTTCAGTTGCTTGATGGCTTTAACAGTCTCTTCTAGGGTGGGGATCTCATCCAACTCTGTTTTCACCGGTTGAAGTGGGGTGAGGTGGATTGCTGAATCTTGAACTACGCGGTTGGCACTGAAGAGAACCTGAAAATACTCCGACCACCGGTTCAGTATGGATGCCTTGTCTGTGAGGAGCACTTGGCCGTCTGCACTATGCAAGGGACTCTGAGCCTGATATGATGGACCATATACTGCCTTCAGGGCTTCGTAGAACCCTCTTAAATCACCAGTGTCTGCACACAGCTGGGTTCTCTCTGCAAGCTTGGTCCACCACTCGTTCTGAATGTCTCGAAGCTTGCGCTGGAGGTTGCTACATGCAGCGCGAAAGGTTGCTTTTTTCCCAGGACAGGAGGGCTGAGCAAGATGTGCTTGGTAGGCAGATCTCTTTTTTGCCAGTAATTCTTGGATCTCTTGATTGTTCTCATCAAACCAGTCCTTGTTCTTCCTTGTGGAGAACCCGAGGACTTCTTCAGAGATCTGCAGGACGGTAGTTTTTAGGTATTCCCAGAGTGCTTCTGGAGAAGGGTCTGTGGGGCAACTGAGGTCCTCAATTCTTGACTGGAGTTTTGCCTGGAAGGCAGCTTTAACTTCGGCTGACTGGAGGCTGCCAACCTGAAACTTCCTCCGAGGGATACCTCCTCTCCTGGGTGTGGGTTTAAAGTGAAGACGGAGATTGCAGCGTACAAGACGATGATCCGTATGACATTCTGCGCTGGGCATTACTCGGGTGTGTAAGACATCTCGAAGGTCTCTCTGGCGCACCAGAATGTAGTCGATAAGGTGCCAATGCTTGGACCGTGGGTGCATCCAGGTTGTCTTCAGACTGTTCTTCTGCTGGAAGATAGTGTTGGTGATGGTGAGCTGGTGCTCCATGCAGAATTCTAGCAGGAGGCGCCCGTTGTCATTGCAGTTGCCAATGCCGTGTTTGCCAAGTACTCCTTTCCAGGCTTCCGAGTCTTTACCTACTCTGGCATTGAAGTCGCCAAGGATGATCACCTTGTCCTCTGTAGGGGTCTTCCGTACGAGGTTGCGTAGATCAGCATAGAACTTGTTCTTTTCTGCAGGATCTGCTTGAAGGGTTGGGGCATACACACTGAAGAGTGTTGCATGCTGCTTGTTTTGAAGTGGGAGGCGCATGGACATGATGCGATCTGAGTGACCTGTTGGCAGGTTTTCGAGTTTGGAGGCAATGGAGTTCCTGACCATGAAGCCAACGCCAGAAAGGCGGCTCTCAGCCTTTGACTTACCCGACCAGTAGAGGGTATAGCCAGCACCGTGTTCTTGAAGACTACCTTCCTCAGGGAAACGGACCTCACTGAGAGCTGCTATGTCGATATTCAACCTGAGAAGTTCGTGGGCAACTAGAGCAGAGCGTCGTTCAGGGCGACCACTGTCTACTGTGTCAAGCATGGTTCTGATGTTCCAACACGCAAGCTTTAGTCTTTGCACACTTTGTGAGGCAGGTGCATGCCTTTTCTTTGTTGTTATTTTTCGACCGCAAGTAAGGATGCCCGTCGACCGCGGCTAGCCAACTGGGGTGGGGGAGACGAGCTTTGTTTAGGCCACCTTTTCTAGGCCCCTCTCCGTGTGGAGCAAGCAGTGCTGTCCCTAGATAAGGCTGCTTGGTCGTTCAGGGTGCTGCCGAAAGATGCTTTCGTCTCCGGGTTAGCATCAGGCGACCAATATCCTGAACCGCCTACATGCAGGATCGGGACTGCGGCTTCCAGTGGCACCTTCCACCTGCCGTTTCGCCCCTTGCCTATCGCTGCAGGACTTGATGCGTTGTGGGTTGTGTGTGTGGATATGCCCTTCAGGCCTGCGCAGAGGAATTTTTTAGGTGAAGCGCAGTGTGCGCGGTACTGGCTCCACCCTTTCACCTGGGGGTCATCTGCCATGGCCCAGTAAGCCGGGACGCCGGCAGTGAGTCCTCCAGGTGGTAGGTGTTACATTAACGAGCTCTATCTGCCCGGGTTTGATGTTAGAGTTTTCCTTCTCTTAGGCTGGCGAAGTTGGTGGGCCCAGCCTGCCCATCCGGTTATACCGCCGGACAATTCGGTCGCACCATGACGTAGCAAACTCTGTGAAAACGGGGGGGACCAGCGAGAAGGTGTTGCTACGGATGCAGTAATGCAGGAGAGGCCATTGCAGTGACCATCTGCCAGGCATAGCCAGACAGTGACCACGCGGCGTTCACTACACCGGGAGAGGAGAGGCTATGTATTGCGCATGCACTTTCCCTGGGGGGGTAGGATTCCCAGAGGGAGCCCACCCCCCACCCCCCCCCCCCTCATATAGCAGTAGTCTGTGCGAAAAGCATCTAGGGGTCTTAGTGGACCATGCATTGAATATGAGTCAACAGTGTGATGTGGTGGCTAAAAAGGCAAATGGAATTTTGGGCTGTATCAACAGAAGTATAGTGTCCAGATCACGTGATATGATGGTATCGCTTTACTCTGCTCTGGTAAGACCTCACTTGGAGTATTGTGTTCAGGGGAGGGCAATGAAGATGGTGAGGGGTCTGGAGACCAAGTCCTACGAAGAAAGGTTGAAGGAGCTGGGCATGTTTAGCCTGGAGAGGAGGCAGCTGAGAGGTGATATGATCACCATCTTCAAGTCCATTTTTCCTTGAAGGTTTTAAACCAGAGGCTAGATGGCCATCTGACAGCAATGAAGATCCTGTGAATTTAGGGGGAGGTGTTTGTGAATTTAGAGCGGTTCCTCAGTGGAACAGGCTTCCTCGGGAGGTGGTGGGCTCTCCTTCCTTGGAGGTTTTTCAACAGAGGCTAGATGGCCATCTGACAACAATGAAGATCCTGTGAATTTAGGGGGAGGTGTTTGTGAGTTCCCTGCATTGTACAGGGGGTTGGACTAGATGACCCTGGAGATCCCTTCCAACTCTATGATTCTATAACTTGCATAAACTATTATATTGATTTGCTAACTACTTTTGGCTATAGAATGAAGTTTGAGTCCAGGGGCACTTTTTAGACCTATCAATTTTTATCCTGGGTATAAACTTTTGTGTGCATACACATTTCATAAGAACATAAGAGAAGCCATGTTGGATCAGGCCAATGGCCCATCCAGTCCAACAGGGGCCAGTACTTCCCAAGTGCCATCAGGAGGTCCACAAGTGGGGCTAGAAGTCCTTCCACTGTCCCCCCCTCCCAGCACCCAGAATACAGAGCATCACTGCCCCAGACAGAGAGTTCCAACAATACGCTGTGGCTAACAGCCACTGATGGACCTCTGCTCCATATGTTTATCCAATCCCCTCTTGAAGCTGGCTATGCTTGTAGCCGCCGCCACCTCCTGGGGCAGTGAATTCCACGTGTTAATCACCCTTTGGGTGAAGGACTTCCTTTTATCCTTTCTAACCCGACTGCTCAGCAATTCCATTGAATGCCCACGAGTTCTGGTATTGTGAGAAAGGGAGAAAAGGAGTCCTTTCTCTACCTTCTCTGTCCCAGGCATAATCTGAAGAAGTGTGCATGCATGTGAAAGCTTCTATCCAGAATAAAGTAACCACTGAACTCAAACTTTGTTCCGTTGCTTCATGGTGACCCACCTGGATCTACTTTGGGCTGTGCCAGCAAGTTTTGGGGGGGGGGGGTGTTTGGTTTTTTCAAACAGAGAGTCCAACTCACCTGCCCTTGCCTGGCATCGCCCGCTGGGATAATGGGTGGGGGAAGCCGGCAGGCAGGAGCTGGGTCGCTGCCCGGCAGTGTGGCTGTGCAGCTTTCTGTGCCCACTCCTGGCACAGAACTTGCCCGACTCTCTGCCAGGGCTGGGCTCTCTGCCATTCGGTGGTGGAGGAGGGCGCTGGGAAGCTTGAGGCCGCCTCTGTCCCCAAACCTTCTGGCTCGGGGGGGGGGGGGGGAGTTTCTCATGCACCATAATCCGGTTAAGGATCTTGTGTTGTGCCAGGTCAGCTCAGGTGCTCCTCCGTGCCAGCTATGGAAAAGGGGCTCCGCCTCCCCCTGGCTTAATTTCCCCCATCCCCGATTGCCCATTAATCTTACTGAGCCAGGAAAAGGTGGGGTTTGGGGGAGGGGAGGGCTTTGGTAAGATGTAATGCCGCAGAGTCCACTCTCCGAAGCAGCCATATTCTCCGAGGGAACTGATCTCTCTGTAGTCTGGAAATCTGTTGTAAAATCATAGAGTTGGATGGGACCTCCAGAGTCATCTTGTCCCACCACCCTGCACAATGCAGGAAACTCACTAGTAGTAGAAGAAGATGATATTGGATTTATACTCCACCCTATTCTCTGAATCTCAGAGCAGCTCACAATCTCCTTTACCATCCTTCCCCCACAACAGACACCCTGTGTGGTGGGTGGGGCTGAGAGAGCTGACCCAGAAGCTGCCTTTTCAAGGACAGCTCTGTGAGAGCTATGGCTGGCCCAAGGCCATCCCAGCAGCTGCAAGGGGAGGAGTGGGGAATCAAACCCGGTTCTCCCAGATAAGAGTTCGTGCACTCCACCACTACACCAAACTGTACCTCCCCCACCCCACACACATGCACAACCAGTAACCCCTGTTCCGTGCCCAGAAGATGGCAAAAGAAAAAAATTGTAATTCTGGAAAAGGTAGTTGAAGAGTCAAGGACAGCCTATTTGCTGTCCTTGGAATGATATTCTAAGCACGTTTCTTCCTTTCTCTGTTAGGTGAAAGTCATTTCTTCATGTGTAGAAGAATTGCAGATTTATACCTCGCCCTTCGCTCTGAATCAAAGACTCAGAGCGGCTTACAATCTCCTTTATCTTCTCCCCCCACAACAGACACCCTGTGAGGCGGGTGGGGCTGGAGAGGGCTCTCACAGCAGCTGGCCTTTCAAGGACAACCTCTGCCAGAGCTATGGCTGACCCAAGGCCATTCCAGCAGGTGCAAGTGGAGGAGTGGGGAATCAAACCAGGTTCTCCCAGATAAGAGTCCACACACTTAACCACTATCCCAAACTGGCTCTCAAGTAGCCCAAGCAAGCAAGGCATAGGTAGGGTTGACAACTTCTAACTGGGAAATTCCTGGAGATTAGGAGTTTCGGGAATGGAGGAGCCCCATCAGGGTACATTGGCATGAATTACAGCTGGTGCAGAATGCCGCGGCCCGGCTGTTATTGGGTCTCCCAAAATGGGGACACATTTGGCCTGGTCTTCGGACCCTGCACTGGCTTCCAGTGATATACCGAGTCCGGTACAAGGTGCTGGTTATTACCTTTAAAGCCCTATATGGCCTGGGACCTGCCTACCTGAAGGACCGTCTCTCCCCACATGTTCCCCAGAGAGCACTGAGGTCGGGAACACAAAACCTCCTCACTATCCCTGGGCCAAAAGAAGCCCGCTTGAAATCCACCAGAGAAAGGGCCTTCTCCGTTATGGCCCCTACATGGTGGAACCAGCTGCCGGAGGAGGTGAGGGCCCTGCGGGACCTTGTCCAGTTCCGCAGGGCCTGTAAGACGACCCTCTTCCGGCCAGCCTACACCTAGCTAAGATGAGAACTCAATGTAGCTTGCCAGACGTCTGTTTTATATGTAACTGGAATGTTTATTGGTTTTAAGGTTTCAACTGTTTTAAATATTTAATTGCCTATATATTTAAAAGTGTCTAATTTTATGTTGACCAATTTTTGGAAGCCGCCCTGAGCCACTTGTGGGAAGGGCGGGATATAAATCCTAAATAAATAAAATAAAAATAAATAAATAAGTCTATCCTCCACATCGGCCATTTTCTCCAGGGGAACTGACCGCGGTGGTTTAGAGATCAGTTATAATTCTGCGAGGTCTCTAGGTCCCACGTGGAAGATTGTAGCAAAGCAATAACCAGGCCTCGGATTCAGCAGGAGCTCACCGGAGCGCAGCTCCTGAACCTTTCTGAGGGTTCCCTCTCCTCCAGTCTGAGGGAGAGCCAGTTTGGTGTAGTGATTAAGTGTGCGGACTCTTATCTGAGAGAACCGGGTTTGATTCCCCCACTCCTCCACTTGCAGCTGCTGGAATGGCCTTGGGTCAGCCATAGCTCTGGCAGAGGTTGTCCTTGAAAGGGCAGCTGCTGTGAGAGCCCTCTCCAGCCCCACCCACCTCACAGGGTGTCTGTTGTGGGGGAGGAAGATAAAGGAGATTGTAAGCCGCTCTGAGTCTCTGATTCAGAGAGAAGGGCGGGGTATAAATCTGCAGTTCTTCTTCTTCTTCTTCTTCTCCTCCCCACATTCTCCATTGAATAGTAGGTGCAGCTGCATAACAATCCCCTGGATGAGCTCCACCACCTATTTTTCTACAAAACGACCCCAGGCAGCAGCTGAAGCGCCATGACTGTGAAGCAATAAGCAATTTTCGAATGTGAAGATTATTTGTATAGTCAACTCTGTTATGAGGAGCCCCACAGCTCAGAGTGGTAAAGCTGCAGTACTGCAGTCCAAGCTCTGGTCACGACCTGAGTTCGATCCCGGCGGAAGCTGGGTTTTCAGGTCGCTGGCTCGAGAGCGACTCAGCCTTCCATCCTTCCGAGGTCGGTCAAATGAGTCCCCAGCTTGCCGGGGGGAAAGTGTAGATGACTGGAGAAGGCAATGGCAAGGAAAGGAAAGGTCCCCTGCGCAAGCACCAGTCGTTTCCGACTCTGGGGTGCCGTTGTTTTCACAGCAGACTTTTTACGAGGTGGTTTGCCATTGCCTTCCCCAGTCTTTTACACTTCCCCCCCAGCAAGCTGAGTACTCATTTTACTGACCTTGGAAGAATGGAAGGCTGAGTCAACCTTGGGCCAGCTACCTGAATCCAGCTTCTGCCAGAATCGAACTCAGGTCGTGAGCAGAGGGCTCCGACTACAGCACTGCAGCTTTACCACTCGGCACCACGGGAAAACTAGCAAGAGATGATCTCTGTAAGCGGGAGTCGTTTTGTAGAAAAACAAGTGGCGGAGCTCATTAGCATAACTCATTAGCATTTCCTTCCGAGGTCGGTCAAATGAGTCCCCAGCTTGCCGGGAGGGAAAGTGTAGATGACTGGGGAAGGCAATGGCAAACCACCCTGTAAAAAGTCTGCTGTGAAAACGTGAAAGCAACGTCACCCCAGAGTCGGAAACGACTGGTGCTTGCACAGGGGACCTTTCCTTTAAGGGACCCCGTGGTGCAGAGAGGTAAACCTGCAGTACTGCAGTCATAAGCTCTGCTCACGACCTGAGTTCGATCTCCAGCGGAAGCTGGGTTTTCAGGTAGCCGGCTCGAGGTCGACTCAGCCTTCCATCCTTCCGAGGTGGGTCAAATGAGTCCCCAGCTTGCCGGGGGGGAAGTGTAGACGACAGGGGAAGGCAATGGCAAACCACCCTGTAAAAAGTCTGCCAAGAAAACATCCTGATGCGACGTCACCCCAGGGGTCAGTAACGAGTTGGTGTTTGCACAGGGGACTGCCTTTACCTTTTTAATTCTGTTACAAAAAGCAGTATATATCCACACTGTATAGAAAGTTGTTAAAAACAGAAATACGCTTTAAAACGCAGAGTGTCCCCGCGAAGCTGAGGTACCTCACGGTTTTTTAGTCTCCGGCTCACACATTTCTTGCCTTAGCTCAGGAAAAATGGAACCAGAGCAAAGTAATCGATGCAGGCAGCTCACAACTTTAATGCCAGTAGCTCACAAAGTAAAACTTTGGCTCACAGGACTCCACAGCGTAGAGGAAGGATTGGTTACACCCAATG